>NC_141169.1:91755000-92955000 GCF_055505025.1 Bos grunniens | reverse complement strand
AATTCTGACAGGCACACCAGGGTTTTTGTTCAAGATTAAGAATAAAAGGCTAGGAAACACCACTATAGTGTCAGAGCCCATACAAAAGAATGTGGACAGGAGTGAGGTGGTGAATGATGGGAATACCAGTGGATTTTTATTTATAACCCAGAATTCTAAAGCAGAAGAATCAAATATCACCTGCCTTTCAAAACTGTTTTCTTTTTTGGTGAAGAAAAACAAACCTTGTAAAATAAGAGCTCAGTGAGTTTGATCTTCATCAGCAAATTAAAATAGACAATAACTATTTTCAACTATATTGAAACTACAATGCTGCTATTGAATAGATTTCTGAGTAGACATTAGGAAATTTTTGAGATCTCTATTTTATTCCAATGACCAATGCTTTCTCTGTCTGGTAAAGGTGTCTTGATATAAAGTCAAAATATAATGTAAATTTTACAACCAAAAGAATTGTTAGAGTCCTACATTAGTCACACAAAGCCACACATATTAACAAGAATATAATATTGACAAAATAGATACTGATTTTTGATATGAGAGTAAAATTTCTAAGTAAAAAATATATATTTTTCAGACTTACCAAATATTATCAAATTACTTACCAAGTTATGCTGATTATACTCCAATTATCATGGTTTAGAAATGTTTGTTTCTCCACAACAAACCAAAAGCTTGATGTTAGAAAATATTTTCTTTTTTCCATTCTAATAAGTATAAAATGGTATCCCATTATTGCTTAAGTTTGCGCCTTCCCAAATACGTAAGTGATACAATTGAACAATTATTTATATGACTAATTTATATGGTTCACCAGGATCTTCTACTGCATATTTTGCTCATTCTTCTATTCTGTTGCTAATTTTTTCTGAGTAATTTAGAAGCAATGATTACTAGTCTTTGGTCAAAGATAACTGTTGTGATTATTTTCTCTAAGTCTGCAGTTTTTGTATTAATTTTTGAAGGTGGACTAGATATATTTTCTAGAAACATTTGTTAATATAGTCAAATTATCACAAAGTTTATTTTAGCTTTTATGACCTTGAGTCTTATTTAAGAAATGCTTAACTACCAGAAGGTCATTTTTCTTCTAAATTTTTTACAACTTTGTTTTTATCATTTCGTTCCTTTATCCATCAGGAATTTGGTTTTTTTGTATGTTTGCCATAACATAGGATTTAAACATTCTTTTCTAACATAGGAAAACATTCCCTGCACCATGGGAGAGTCCATGCACTGATCAGCAGTGTTTCTTATTTCATGCGATCAAAGTTCCATTTGTCCATAAAACTGTTTCTGAGGTTTCACCAATTAAATTGTTCTAGTAAATATTCCCCTAGACCAACATCAGCCTACCTGATTTGACACAGCTTTATAGTATGTCTTGATATCTAGATGTCAAATCGTTTCTCAAATGCTGGATATATTTCATTTGCCCTTCCACTATCATGCTCCACTTTTCTCTGTCCTGTTCTATGCTTTTCATACAAAGGCACATCAGATTTTTTTTTCACTTAGCAGATTTATTTTTTAGAATAGTTTTGAATTTAGAGAAAATTTACTAGACAGTATAGTACAGAGAGTTCCCACATATTGCCCTCACCTGCATACAGTTTCACCTATTAATTAATGTTTAACATTAATATATTAGGTATATTTTTACATTTAATGAGCCCAATATTAATATATTACTGGTAACTAAATTCCATCATGTGCATTAAGGTTCACCCTTGTGCTATAATGTTCTGTGGATTTGATAAATGAATAATATCATGTATCCACCATTATAGTGTCATACAGAATAGTTTCACTGTTATAAACTCCCACCCCTCGCTCCTGCCCACACCCTCTCCCCCCAGTTCCTCACCTATTCCATCCATGCCCATATCCCTGAGCTCCTGGAAACCAGTGCTTTTTTTATTCTTTCTTTTTAACACTGTCCCTAGAGTTTCTCTTTTTCGTAATATCATACAGCAGGAATTTCATGGTACCCTTTATAGACTGGCATCTATCATTTAGCAATATGCCTTTAAGGTTCATTTATTTTTGTGTGGCTTTATAGTTAATTTTTAAAATCATCGAATAGCATTCTATTATATAAATACAACACAGTGTGTTTATTTAGTCGTCTAGTGAAGGATAATTTGGTTGCTTTCAGTTTGGGGCAATTATGGATCAAACTATTTGGAGATTGTTGGGTAGGTTTTTGTGTCAACATAGTTTTCAATTCAACCAAATAAATATCTAGCAGACTGACTGTTGGATCATATATTATGACTACATTTAATTTAATTCACTGAGCAAGTGAAGTTGCTCAGTTGTGTCCAACTCTTTGTAACCCCATGGACTACATAGTCCATGGAATTCTCCAGGCCAGAATACTGAAGTGGGTTGCCATTCCCTTCTCCAGGAGATCTTCCCAATCCAGGGATAGAACTCAGGTCTTTCTCATTGCAGGCAGATTCTTTACTGTCTGAGCCATCAGGGAAGCCCAGAAACAGCTAAACTATCTTCCAATGCGGCTGGACCATTTTACATTCCTGCTGGCAACGGAAGAGAATTCCTATGGTTTGACATTCTTGCCAGCATTGAGTATTTCTCAGGTTTGCTGTTTTTTGTTTTGTTTTTTGTCAGTTTGTTTTTTGAGTTTTTGCTATTCTTATAAATGTGTCGTATTGTGGTATCTTGATGTTTTAATCTGCAATTCTTTAATGACATATAACTTTAAACATCTTTTGATATGCTTATAAGCCATCTGTGTATCTTTGTGTGCTTAGTTGCTCAGTCATGTCTGACTCTTTGTGAACCCATGGACTGCAGCCCACTAGGCTCCTCGGTTCATTAGATTCTCCAGACAAGAGGACTGGAGTGGATTGTTATGCCATCCTCCAAGGGATCTTCTCAACCCAGGTATCCAACCCAGGTCCTCCGCATTGCAGACAGATTCTTTACTGACTGAGCCACTGTATATCTTAAAGAGCAGTCTTTTTAGATTCTTGACCATTTTTTAATTAGGTTGTTTGTTTTGTTACTGTGGTGGTTTTTTTTTAATTTAATTTTTTTTTTTTTTTTACTTTACAATATTGTATTTGTTTTGCCATACATCAACATGCATCCGCCACAGGTATACACATGTTCCCCATCCTGAACCACCCCCCTCCCTCCGCATACCATCCCTCTGGGTCATCCCAGTGCACCAGCCCCAAGCTTCCCGTATCCTGCATTGAACCTGGACTGGCGATTCGTTTCTTATATGATATTATACATGTTTTAATGCCATTCTCCCAAATCATCCCCCTTCTCCCTCTCCCGCAGAGTCCAAAAGACTGTTCTATACATCTGTGTCTCTTTTGCTGTCTCGCGTACGACAACCCTGTATTGTGGTGTTTTAACAGTACTTTGTGTATTTTGAATACCAATACTTTAACAGCTAAGTGTTTTGCAAATATTTTCTCCTAGTTTGTGTCTCCTTTTTTTCATTATCTTAGCAGTGTCCTTCAGGAAGCAGAAGTTTTTTAGTTTTTTTTTTTTTTTTAATTTGTCAATGTTTTCTTCTGTGGCCAGTGCTTCTGGTTTCGTATCTAAAAAATTATCACCAAATCACAGGTCATTTAAATTTTTTTCCTATGTCATCTTCCAGAAATTTATCAGTTTTGCATTTTACATTTAGGTCTACAATCTAGTTTGAGTTAATTTTTGTGAAGGTGTAAAATCTGTGACTAGGTTCATTTGTTTGGATTTTGCATTCTCACTTTTCAATATACATATATTAATGGGGCTTCCCAGGTGGCTCAGTGATAAACAATCTGCCTGCCAATGCAGGAGGCAGTTCTGGAACACCCCCTGGAGGAGGAAATGGTAACCCACTCCAATATTCATGCCTGGAAAATTTCATGGACAAAAGAGCCTGGCAAACTACAGTCCTTGTGTTCACAAAGAGTTGGACACGGCTGAGCACACACATGCATGCATAGAGAAGACATTATCAGTTCTTTGAAGCTTTAGTATATTTTACCTTTTACCTATAAAGTTGTCTGGTTCTTGTGTCTTTGAGAGTTCTTGATTAATAATTAAACTTTTTAATGCTTAGGGGATTTTAAATATCTTTTCCTGAAAAAATTTTGGTTATTAATTTTAGTATATGATAAGCTTCATTGAACATAATTTTTTTTAATTTATTGACTTGAACATTTTCATGATATATATATATTAAATCTTTATTATATCTCTAGCTGTTTCTCCTTTTTTATTCCATATGTTAATAATTTGTCTTTTGTTATTATTTTATTTTTATGAAAAATCTTGCTAAAAAAAGTTTCTATTATATTGTCCTTCTAAAGAATCAGCTTTGGCTTTGTTTTGGTCATCCTCATATGTATGTCATATATTTCACTATTTTATATTTTATTAATTTCTGCTGTCTTTATCATGTTCACACTCCTATTTTCTTTAAGCTATATTATCATCTTTTTAAGGTATCCTGCATTAGATTCTTAAGTCATGAAATTTCAGTTTTTCTTGATTTAAAATACAACTGAAATTATGTTAGGAAATGTTCGAGAATTCTACTATGTCTTTGATATATCCATCCATTCAGTTTTATTTTGCAGTGTCAACTGATTCTTTTTCTGTCCAAGGCATGGTATTTTTTTTCTGTCCAAGAAATGGTATTTCTTTTCAAGGCATTTTAAATTTTACAATATATGCAGTTGACCCTTGAACAGCATTGGGGTAGGGATACCAACCCCCTACACAGTTGAATACCTGCATATAACCTTACAATTGGCCTGTGGTTCTGCTTCTATGGATTCTACCAACCATGAATCATGTAGTATTACAGTATGTCATATTTACTGAAAAAAATATCTGCATGAGAGTGAACCAGTGCAATTCAAACCCATGTTGTTCAAGGATCAACTATAGGGTTTTTTTTTAATATACATTTGTTATTCATGCACGTCTCACTTAACTGCAGTATTTCAGAAAATGAGGTCTCTGTAATATGTGTTGCCTTAAATAGCTGGAGACATGATTGTGAAAAGGTGCATGTTCATTTTGTAAAAAATTTTATGTATATATAAATGTATTTTTCATTAAAAATAAATGTATATTAGACAACAGAAATATATTAATCCATAAAACCTAATATACAGTATAAAATGCATGAATAACAAACAGTAAAAAAAAAGAATCCCTACAGTTGACCCTGGAACAACATGGGTTTAAACTGCACTGGTTCACTTATATTCTCTAATTTTTTTCAGCTTTCTTTTATAAATGTTAAAGCAAAGTTATTAGGTGTAACAAATGCAACAGTACTATATCTTATTTGTACATTCATTTGATTACTAAATTGTATTTTCTTTATCTTTTTATCTGATATAAACTTTACAGTATCAAGGTTTTGGGTTAATACTTTTCTGTTTACCCTCTCCTTCGACTTGGATTCATTTTCTTCATGCTCAGTTAACGCCTTTACTAATCCTTTCTGTGACAGTCTTAAGAGCAGAAAGTTTGCCTATGATTCACAAATGCCTTTATTTTTCTGTCTCATGGATGATACTTTAGCTATCATAAAATACTAAGTTCTAAGGAACAGACAATATTTTGGTATTCTGGTATTTATAGTTGTTAATGACACACACTCTTTTAATCTACTTGTCATACTTTCGCAGAAAATGTCATTTCTCTTCAACATATTATAAAATTTTCATTTCACCTTTAGTATTTTACAATTTCACTCTGATTTGCTGAGCATGGCTTTACATTAGTTTAACTGGCTTAGTACACAGATTATACATTTGACTTAGGGGCCCATAATTTCCTTCACTTCTGGAAGATTTTAAATTGTCTGTTTAAATACTTCTTTTTCTCATTTTCTTCCTCTGCAATACTTTGTGTTTAGTGTACTAAATATTCACAACATTTGATGAAGGGTTATCTCTACACATAATAATCAGGCTTGCCTATGTGACTTGCTTTGGTCAATGAAATTTAAGAGTGGCATGTTCCACATTCTAAGCAGATGCTTTAAGAGTAATGACATAGTTGCATTCTGCTTTCAGGGACATGTTCTGTGAATGATAACTCAACATGTGTAATTTTTAATGTATTTCTGTCATTTTTACTTAGGTATGTGTTAACATAACCTGACTTATAAAAACCTATGATATAAACATCAAATTTCTCAGTCTATTCTCTTTTAAATCTTCTATTATATACTTGATCTTTTGCACCCACCCTGGGAGTATTTCTCAATAACTACTAATATAATGTGTCAGTGAAAGTTTCTCAGGAAGTGATAGCTTAATTCAGTCTTCAACTAAAGAGTATTTAATCAATCAACTATTTTCAGCTGTGAGGGCATGCCTAAGGAAACTGTGAGTGGTAAAACACCCAGAAGAAGCAATAGTGGGAAATCTAGTTTGAGGTCTGAAGAAATAAAGGAAGAGAATGGCTTCAGGAAACAAGTGTGGACTGATGCTGTGAAAGGAGGTAAGGCCTCTAGGAACTATAAGCATAGGCATAGAGAAACACAGGCATGGCCAGAATCACCATGAGTCCTAGCACAAGCATAATTTTAAAAAAAAAATCCTCACTCCATCTATCCTAATAACTCACTTTCTACTGTCAGAGACCCCGGTGCCTGGTCCCAACTAGAAGTTAAAACAGAAGAAGCCCAGATGACACAGTCCACAGAATATAGTCTCTAAGAGCATAGAATATGACACAAAACGGCAGGTTTGGAGGAAGAGGAAAATGAAGAATAATCAGAACACTTATTTTTTTGGTCACACTGTGCAGCATGTGGGATCTTAGTTCCCCAACCAGGGATGGAACCGGCACCCCTGCATTGTAAGGCAGAGTCTTAACCACCAGACTACCAGGGAAGTCCCTCAGAACACATTTTAAACCACAGATTTCTCTTTTTTATTGGATAACATTTTAAGTTACAAGGAAGAGAAGCTGAGTCTGCACAACTAGACTGTTATTAAAAGAAAAGTGAGTAGACTTTAAATCTGGTTATTAGAGAATAAATTGTGTAAAAGTAAGCCATCTTCCAAAACAACTCTAAAAACAATGCACAATACATGGAACACCTATTTGAATACTTTGCAGAAGAGCCAACAGAGAATTCTGGGGTCTGTGACCCTCAAGAGAAAGGAAATGCATGGATACAAGTTCTGTGTTCACCTCTGTTTCAAATTTGAGGTCATTTGCTAATTGTCAGTGAAGGACAACACAGTATGAACACAAAGCCCTGATCTCACTGAGCTAAGGAAGCAGAGATATGAAATCAAGAATTTCCAAAGAGATGGAAATGAAGGGGAGAAAACTGCTGAAAAGTAAAGCCAAAAATTTGCATGAAATTTCATTTAGAAAAGTTTGGATGAAAAAGCTGCTCATGGGAAGGACATGTCTTGAAAAATAGACAAACACAAAATACCAGAAAGCAGCAGCTGGAATGCTAAAAAGAGAACTGAGTGGAAGTTTTCAGCAGATTTATAGTTCTGGGAAGACAGAAGGTGAAGCTGAAGAGACTGGTAAAGACCTCAGGCTTTCAGTGGAGATTTGTGGAGGTTTACTATACCAAAGGTATAGTAAGAGGTACCCAGCATCACCCATGAAGTGATTTTATCAAAAATATTTGACCTAAATCAAGTCATAAATACATTGTTTAATATAAAATTTGGTTGTTCTACAAGACAAAAGGCCTGGACTCTTCAGTGAATCAGATATGAGGAATGGCAGGAAACTTTAGGATCGTTGTAGACTGTGAGAATTTGAAGGGACATAACTAATGATAATTCATTGAATCCTCATTGGGGTAAAACAGATCCTTAATAGACATTTTTTGCTACAACCGAGGAAATTTTGCATGTTGCAACATGATTTTGAATTAATGCTTATTTTCTGAAGTGTAATCTATTGTGGTTTGGTAAGAACATGTCCTTGTCTTGGATGGTTTATGTTGAAGTAGTTAGGAATGAAATGTCTTTATTTTTCCAGCATCCATTTGGACAGAGAAAGTGGAAATTAGAGCAGATAGGAGTTTAGTAATCGGTCAAAGTTGGTGATGATGCATAGGTATTCATTTCACTCTTCATTCAGCTTTTCTGAGTCTTTGAAACTTTTCAGATAAAAGATAAACTTTTAAAAATTTCAAAGCTGACCTCTAAAGCACGTTTTATTTTTGAAAGCTGATTTCTCACTTAAATGAATTTGACACAGATCCAAACTAATTATCAAAGCCTGAGCCTTTTGATTGGTACCATTAATTGAAATTTAGAGCTGAGATACTAACTATTCAGAGTAAAGTGGTTATCTTACAAGCAACTTGCTTTTTTCACAAGGTCTGATCCAAATTATTTCGAGTGTTTTTCTTTTTCGATTGAAAACACTAAGGTTTTATTTAATTGTATAAATTATACCCTTGGCTTTGGAAACTCTAACAAAATAGATGCAAAAAATTAATTACAACATTGTCAGAATCAACCATTAAACAGCAGGATACAAGCATCATAAAATTAGCATTTTCATCTAATCATTCTAGTGTCATCTGCTAATTGCCAACAGACCCTATAAACAGAAATTATTTTTCAAAGCATCCTTACATAAACCCTTAATTCATACTGAACCTTGTGACAACATTTGGAGTCGGTCAAAGTTCTGAAAGAGACAATCCTTACTTCTCAAAAAAAATTAGGAGAATCATGGTTTATTTACTTTCAATTCATACTCACAAAGAAGGTGAATACTATGCAAAACAGATGTTATTTGCCTTAGTTCTTATGACTGGGAATACTTCCAAAGACTGACATCTTCGACTGCTCAATATAGCACTCCTTTAGCTAAATCTTGTCAGAATACATTTCCTTTCTGTCTTCTCATTGCATCCTCACAAGTATTAAATAAACTGCTCTCATTATACTAAAGAAAGAAAAAAAATCAATGTGATACACCACACTAACAAATTGAAGAATAAAAATTATATGACCATCTCAGTAAACAAACAAACAAACAAAAAAAAAAAAACAGCAAAAAACACGTGTACACGTGTGGCAGATACATGTTGATGTATGGCAAAAACAATACAATATTGTAAAGTAAAATAAATAAATAAATAAATAAAAATAAAATAAAATAAAAAAAGAAAGTGAAGTAGCTCAGTTGTGTCTGACTCTTTGCTACCCCATGGACTGTAGCCTACCAGACTCCTCCATCCATGGAATTTTCCAGGCAAGAATTCTGGAGTGGGTTGCCATTTAACAGACCATAAAGAAGGCTGAGCACCAAAGAAATGATGCTTTCAAATTGTGGTGCCTAAGAATATTCTCTGGGACTGCAAGGAGGTCAAAGCAGTCAATCCTAAAGGAAATCAACCCTAAATATTCACTGGAAGGACTAATGTTGAAGCTGAAGCTCCAATACTTTGGCCACCTGATGGAAAGAGTCAACTCAATGGAAAAGACCCTGATGTTGAGAAAGATAGAAGGCAAAAGAAGCCAGCAGCAGGGGATGAAATGATTAGATAGCATCACCGACTCAAAGAATGTAAATTTGAGCAAACTCCGGGAGATAGTGAGGCACGGGGAGGCCTGGGGTGCTGCAGCCCATGGGATCACAAAGAGTCGTACATGACTTAGAGACTGAACAACAACAACAACACTAAAAAGGTGTACAGTTTTCAAACTTTTGTGGTAGTAAATGCTGAACTTCCCTGAAAATCTCTCAAAAGTTCCTTTTCCTAATAAGTAGCCTACAAAAAAAGTTCATCATTTTGTGTATCCACAATGTTTATCATTTTTAGGTGTTTAATAAACATATGATATTGAAAATGAATTCTGTACCTGAAATACTTTTCTGAATATACTGCACTTCTATCTTTTAACATCCATATGTACAAACTCTCTCTTGACTGGTTCATGATTCCTTCTATCTTTCCTTCAACAAATATGTATTGAAAACCTACTACATGTTAGATCCAATGTTAGCATCTGAATTTACAAAACTCATTAAGGCATGCCATCTGCCCTTTTGTGTGCATGTATGCTCAGTCACTTCAGTCATGTTCGATTCTGAAACCCATGGACCATAGCCCATCAGGTCCTCTGTCCATAGGATTCTCCAGGCAAGTATACTAGAATGGGATGCCATGCCCTCCTCCACAGGATCTTCTCAATCCAGGGATCAAAACTACGTTGCTTGCATCTCCTGCATTGCAAGTGGATTCTTTCCACTGAGCCACCAGGGAAGAAACCCTCATCTGCTCCTTTAGAGGATCCTAAATATACTGGGGAGAGAAACATGAAAATACAATCTTATAATAGTGATAAAGAAATTATCTGCAAAGTCACAAGACCAAAATGATTAGTGATAATACATTTGCCCTCATTCCAAATGGTTGATTCATCTTATTTATATCAGAAGATATATATATATATATATATCTTTATTTATATATATATTTATATTTTTTTATATATTTATATATTTATTTATATATTATATATATATTTATATCAGAAGATATATATATATATATATATATATATTTGGGCAAGAGCAGACAGAACCTTAAAATACATAGTTCCTAAATATTAGAGTGAAAGTGAAGGTCACTAGTCGTCTCTGACTCTTTGCAACCCCATAGACTATACAGTCCATAGAATTTTCCAGGCCAGAATACTGGAGTGGGTAGCCTTTCCATTCTCTTCTGGATCTTCCCAACCCAGAAATCAAACCAGGGTCTCCTGCATTGAAGGAGGATTCTTTACCGACTAAGCTAGGAGAGAAGCCCACAAGAGAACACTCTACACATGGACATCACCAGATGGCCAACACTGAAATCAGATTGATTATATTCTTTGCATCCTAAGATGGAGAAGCTCTATACAGTAAGCAAAAACAAGACCGGGAGCTGACTGTGGCTCAGATCATGAATTCCTTATTGCCAAATTCACACTGGAATTGAAGAAAGTCAGGAAAACCACTAGACCATTCATGTATGATCTCAAGCAAATCCCCTATGATTAAACAGTGGAAGTGAGAAGTAGATTTAAGGGACTAGATCTGATAGATAGAGTGCCTGATGAATTATGGACAGAGGTTTGTGACATTGTATAGGAGACAGGGATGAAGACCACACTCAAGGAAGAGAAATGCAAAAAACAAAATGGTTGTCTGAGGAGGCCTTACAAATAGCTGTGAAAAAAAGAGAAGTGAAAAGCAAAGGAGAAAAGGAAAGATATACCCATTTGAATGCAGAGTTCCAAAGAATAGCAAGGAGAGATAAGAAAGCCTTCCTCAGAGATCAATGCAAAGAAATAGAGGAAAACATTAGAATGGGAAAGACTAGAGATCTCCTCAAGAAAATTAGAGATACCAAGGGAATATTTCATGCAAAGATAGGCTCAATGAAGGACAGAAATGGTATGGACCAAACAGAAGCAGAAGATATTAAGAAGAGGTGGCAAGAATACACAGAAGAACTGTACAAAAATGATTTTCATGACCCAGATAATCACAATGGTGTACTCACCTAGAAGCCAGACATCCTGCAATGCAAACTCAAGTGGGCCTTAGGAAGCATCACTATGAACAAAGCTAGTGGAGGTGATGGAATTTCAGTGGAGCTATTGCAAATCCTAAAAGATGATGCTGTGAAAGTGTGGCACTCAATATGCCAGTGAATTTGGAAAATGCAGCACTGGCCACAGAACTGGAAAAGGTCAGTTTTCATTCCAATCCCAAAGAAAAGCAATGCCAAAGAATACTCAAACTACTGCACAATTGTACTCATCTCACACGCTAGTAAAGTAATGCTCAAAATTCTCCAAGCCAGGCTTCAACAGTATGTGAACTTTCAGATGTTCAAGCTGGTTTTAGAAAAGGCAGGGAAACCTGAGATCAAATTGGCAACATTCTGTGGGTCATCAAAAAAGCAAGAGAGTTCCAGAAAAATATCCATGTCTGCTTTATTGACTATGCCAAAGCCTTTGACTGTGAGAATCACAATAAACTGTGGAAAATTCTGAAAGATATAGAAATACCAGACCATCTGACCTGTCCCTTGAGAAACCTGTATGCAGGTCAGGAAGCAACAGTTAGAACTGGACATGGAACAACAGACTGGTTCCAAATAGGAAAAGGAGTATGTCAAGGCTGTATATTGTCACCCAGCTTATTTAACTTCTATGCAGAGTACCTCATGAGAAACTCTGGGCTGGATGAAGCACAAGCTGGAATCAAGATTGCCAGGAGAAATATCAATAACCTCAGATATGCAAATGACACCACCTTTATGGCATAAAGTGAAGAAGAACTAAAGAGCCTTTTGATGAAAGTGAAAGAGGAGATGGAAAAGTTGGCTTAAAACTCAACATTCAGAAAACTAAGATCATGGCACCCGGTCCCATCACTTCATGGCAAATAGACGGGGAAACCATGGAAACAGTGGCTGACTTTATTTTGGGGGGGCTCCAAAATCACTGCAGATGGTGACTGCAGCCACAAAATTAAAAGACGCTTACTCCCTGGAAGGAAAGTTATGACCAACCTAGACAGCATATTAAAAAGCAGAGACATTACTTTGCCAACAAAGGTCCATGTAGTCAAAGCTATGTTTTTTCCTGTAGTCATAATTGGATGTGAGAGTTGGATTATAAAGAAATCTGAGTGCTGAAGAATTGATGCTTTTGAACTGTGGTGTTGGAAAAGACTCTTGAGAGTCCCTTGGACTGCAGGGAGATCCAACCAGTCCATCGTAAGGGAAATCAGTCCTGAATATTCATTGGAAGGACTGATGTTGAAGCCAAAACTCTAATACTTTGGCCAGCTGATGAGAAGAGCTGACTCATTTGAAAAGACCCTGATTCTAGGAAAAATTGAAGGCGGGAGGAGAAGGGGGACAACAGAGGATGAGATGGTTGGATGGCATCACTGACTAAATGGACATGAGTTTGGGTAAACTTCTGGAGTTGGTGATGGACAGGGAGGCCTGGCGTGCTGTGCTTCTTGGGGTTGCAACGAGTCAGACACATTGCAGTCAGTTCAGTTGGAGCGACTGAACTGAAGTGAATTGAAATATTAGAGATCTATCAATATTTTTACTCAAGATAAATAGCAGAGCTAGATAGTTGATAAGAAAATAAAAATCCAGAACACAAAATTTACTGAAACCCATCATTCAATAATCTATACTTATCTCAACCTTAATTTGTTCTTGTTATTAACGGAAATAGCTATTGAAAATTGTGTTGGAAACTTCTGAGTTTCCTTAAATCTTGCATTTCCTTGAATATTAGGTATCTTTTTCTATTTTATTTAACCTTGCCAATGTTACCATATTAGTGAGGTCCAGTAATAAATCAGAGATTTCTGATCATAAAAGTTGTTCAGGACCTATGAAAACATCAAATATTCTCATCAAAAAGACCAGTAGAATAAATAATTGTTAATATAACTTAGACATGAACTAGATACTGTAAAGAGTATATTTAAAAGCTTGGGTTAAAAGGATATTCTTTGGGTTGAAATATTGGGTTGTAGGAGTGAGTTCTGTTTTCATTACAAACTCTAAGCATTGGAGTAAAGGAAATCAATCATGGTTATTAAGGATTCTATGGGGAGGCAGGTGCTCAACTTTTGCTATTGCCTCTAGATTTTTTTTCTTGTCTTGGAGAATGAAGTATCCATAACTTATCTGAGGACAATCTTCACCTGTGTTTAGAATTTCATTGCCACCTGCTACCCCAGGGACCTTAATGCTAGTAGTTTAAAAGTCAAATACTGATCTCCTCTCCAGCTCAGCATTTTTTCAAGAACCAATACCCATGCATCTGTACTTCAATCTGACATTCCTAATTGTATATCCTACAGTCACCTAAATTTAAATTATTTAAGCAAGAATCACTAGTTGCAAGCCACAGAAGCCAACTCTAGATTGTTTAAATGTCCAATATTTTTTTTTAAAGGGCCAAAGAATCTGGATTAAGAAGGTGTTGTGCTGTGCTTAGTCGCTCAGTCATGTCCGACTCTTTGGAACCCCACAGAGCCCGCCAACCTCCTCTGTCCTTGGGAATTCTCCAGGCAAGAATACTGGAGTAGGTTGTCATGCCCTCCTCCAGGGGATCTTCCCAACTCAGGAATTGAACCAGGGTCTCCTGCATTGCAGGCAGATTCTTTACTGTCTGAGCCACCAGGGAAGCCCAAGAATACTGGAGTGGATAGCTATCACTTCTCCAGGGAATCTTCCCAACCCAGGAATTGAACCAGGGTCTCCTACATTGCAGGCGGATTCTTTACCAGCTGAGCTACCAGGGAAGCCTGGATTAAGGCTAAACACCTAAAAATTGTTACCAAACTGTGGCATAGAATGATTCCTTGCCAACACGGCTGAGCACTAAACACCAGCCAGTATTTTTGCACCAGGCAACTGACTTTGCAGTTTTTACCCTATGTGACGACTACAACTGTTACTACTGTTGCTGTTACTGCTTGAGAGAGGGAAGAGTGATGGGGGAGAGAAAGATCAACCCCACTGCGAACCAGCCTGTGTCACCAGTTATAGAATCAAAGTCCACTGCAAGAGATTGTTGGAGCCAAGATCACACCTCTGCATCTTGTTCCATTGAGGTAGACTAAGTGTCTATTCCAATGTCCGGTGTTGAATTCAATATCTTTCCTTGATTTTCATCCTATATTTTATTTCTTTAAGTGTCATCACCTCTCCGTTGTTCACTTACATCACAAACTTGGAACCCATCTTTGAATATTGCTTTCCCATTCCCAGTCATTACTGGTCTTATATATCAATCTTCTTAGTATCTATTAAATTTATCTTCTTTTTTACATTGCCGATCATAATATGATGGAAATACCTATGTGTTTTTAAGGTGTGGCTCTTAGTGAGTGACTTGATGTTAAAGGGTAGGTGGTTCTCACTCACCCAGAACCTAGGGCAAGACAGATAAATTTTGTAGTCTTATTTTGTGAGCAGGTAGATTTATTCTCACAGTCCTTTTCAATGACTGAGATCTGAAAGAGTCTAGCTTTATGGAGTAGTCTCAGTTTCAAATTCATCCATTGTTCACAATTAAGAACCAAGACTGTTTTAATTACTTAAGTGACCAAAAATCTCAGGTTGATAAGTTTAAGAGACGAGGGCTATAACTCTGCTTTCTAAGTTTTTTTCTTTTTCTTTTCTCTATTGTCTATTTTTTCTTGTCTTTTTTATTTAGGGTCTTTCTTTACTTTGTTATGAGAACAGGAATACAATAAAAGGATATGTCTTACAATTTTCCTTTACTGATATCTCCTAGCTTTTTAATTGTCTTCTTGTCTTTGCTAAATCCAGTGACAAACAGATTCCATGACAAATGCCACTTGCAGTGGACTGTAATGGCTGTTTTAAGTTCTGTGTAGAAATGGTTCTAAGATCAATTCCAGAGTAATAGAGTTCTGGAGGTGATTGGTGATGGAGTGGTTGAGGAAATAGGCAATCTGGGGCAAATGTTGTATGATTGCTGACATGCATCCAATCCTTTCACTCCAGACCACAAATATCTCTCAGTTTAATCCTTCCCTAGTTTTTGTTTGCCATTTGTGATACTGACTCATTTGTCTAACTTAAAACAACTTTATCTCAAAGTATAAGGACATGATATTACCTTACTGCAAGACAACTGCATCTTGTATAAAATGTGGGACAATAGTTCACTTACCTATTTCAGAGAATATTTGTGAAAATCAGATGACAGAATATGTATTAAAAATGCCATGCATATTCTGTATTGATAAATTATGACATGCTTTTTTAAAGCACCAAATATATTATTAATCTTTACTTCCAAGAAGCAGTACCTAGAACAAAGCTTTGCATACTGGAGATGGACAATAAATGTCTTTTGAATTATGTACTCACTTGCTCTATGGAAGTCTTTTCGTGTGATTTTGACCTGGAGAATGAGGGCATGTATGTGTGTGCCGCACTGGAGGACTATAACTTTAGTAGGTCAAAATCAATAAGTTATCAGTTTGAAAAGCCATGCATAACTGATAACGGTTTTTGGCGTTTCTCTTTTGCAATATAACCTCCCTGGGGGAAAGGAGCTATGCTTCTTCATATGTAGCAAATTATGTAATAAAATGTCCTATTCTGTAGATATGAGATAAATAATAATTAATATTGATGAATTAGCCTGATGAAACCTTCTGTAAATAGCATCCCAAAAGACTATGAAATATGACTTGCTCTAAAATGAAAGTGAGGCTGCTAGCTAGTTAATCCCTCACTTTTTTTTTTTTTTATCTTGGGGGAAAAATGGTTTTTCAGGGCCATTAACCTATTTGGCAGAGTTCCACTCTGATATTTGCCAGCTTCTATACCTGGATTTGTTGTAAAGCCATGCTCATTCTAGCAAGTTTATAGGACTTCTACCAGAACACTCACCTCAGGACTTATGATATAATTTTAACAGTGATTAAAAAAACAACAACTTTCCAACTCACTCTTTCATTGGAGAACATAAGACCACATGCATATTTAAACTGACTAGGACTTGATTCCCTGATATCTCGCCAGTTCAAATCTGTTCCGCTTTCTGCATTTTCAAATCACTCATAATGAATCACACTTTATTCATTCATTCAAGCGAGAAGGTTTCAAATCATCCTCATATTTTGCTTCTCCTTGGCCACTGTACTCAGTCATGTACAAAATAAGAGTACTCAACTTTACCTCCTGTGTGTCTTTGACTCCTTTCTCTTTGATTCCACTGTCCTTGACCTCAGTCAGGTGATTTTAGGAGACAACAGCCATAGCATTTCAACTGCTCTCTCTTGCCTTCTCCACTTTTCAAATTATTGGCAATGTTGTGTTCAATTTATCCTTCAAAAATAATAGTGTCACACTCTTACATAAGAACTCTGACAATCTCATGGATGGAGGAGCCTGGTAGGCTGCTGTCCATGGGTCACTAAGAGTCAGACATGACTGAGTGACTTCACTTTCACTTTTCACTTTCATGCATTGGAGAAGGAAATGGCAACCCACTCCAGTGTTCTTGCTTGGAGAATCCCAGGGACAGGGGAGCCTGGTGGGCTGCCGTCTATGGGGTCACACAGAGTCAGACATGACTGAAGTGACTTAGCAGTAGCAGCAGCAGACATATGAGCCATACATAAACTCTTCTTTCTTCCCTGTGTATTACGTATTAATTAAATTTTGCTTTTACTGAGAAGAAACTATGCATCCTAACACTTCACATAATGTATCCAAATTGTTAGATGCTTTTCCATTACTGACAACATAAGTTTATTAGTTGGGTGGTTTAAAAGATTTTTGGAGAAAAAAAATATATATATATTTATAATTCACATATGTCATTTTGTTAAAAAAAATCATGAGAAACTAATCTATTCAACTCAAGCTGTCAAAACTTGGGTGTATGCTTAGTCAGTCATTGTCTGACTCTTTGCATCCCCATGGACTGTGGCCCACCAGGCTCCTTTGTCCATGGAATTCTCCAGGTAAAGAATATTGGAGTGGGTTGCCTTTTCCTTCTCCAGGGGATCTTCCTGACCCAGGGATCGAACCCATGTCTTTTGTGTCTCCTGCATTCACAAGCAGATTCTTTACCACTAGTGCCACCTGGGAAGCCCACTAACATTTGTACCATCATACCAATATTAATGAAATACTGAAGCTAACAATGAAGCACAATAATCATCTTTTCCTGTCAAACTTAGTTTGAGGGCAGAGAAAATTTTCCATACCTTTTTCTAAGGACAGGATAGCACAAGAGTCAGATCTGGAGGTAATCCTGACATATATAAGAATTTAGAGACTTACAAACAATGTAACCTTCAAAATGTTATCATGTCTGTAGCTCATTCACCTGTGAAATAGAAATAGCATCTAACTGTATAGATTTCTGTGAATTAAATCAGATATCACTAATTAAGCATTTGGTACCATAAATAACATACAGAAGATCTCTGATAAATTGCAGTAGTCTTGTAGTCATTTTAAGTGAATTTGTATTTCCAAAGTCTGGATTGGCATATGTAACTAAAAGGTCACAAAATGTGCACTATGTTCATATTCCTATATCTATTTCAAATATCTGAGTCATTAAAGACATAACTTACATGTTGTCAGATCTAAAATATCTGACAATTTACATTTAAATTCTGACTAAGCCTGGTTGTTTCAAATTTTATACACTGGAATGAATTTGATTCTTGGGAATAGTGGGGATTGAAATGCTAGAGAGTAAAATGATGTCTAAGGGTATTCAAATTTAGTTTTGATTTTGCTTTTGAACTCGTTCCATTCAAAAACAAGTTAGGTGCTTCAAATTTTTATTCATTAGAATGAATAAACATAACAATGGTGATTGTGAGGAATTCCCTGGTAGTCCAGCGGTTAAAATTCAGTGCTTTCATGGCTGGGGTCTGGGTTAAATCCTTAATCCTTTGTCAGGGTAGATCCTGCAAGTCATGTGGTGTAGCCAAAATAAGAGACATTTCTCCAAAGAAGATATACAGATGGTCAAAAAACACATGAAATGATGCCAACATCACTAATTATTAGAGAAATGCAAATCAGTACTACAATGAGGTATCACTTTACACTAGTCAGAATAGCCATCATAAAAAATCAACAAGCACTCAATGCTAGAGAGGGTGCGGAGAAAACCTAACCTTCCTATATTGTTGGTGGGAACATATATCTCCAGAGTGGTACAACCACTCTGGAGAACAGTACAAACGTTCTCTAAAAGACTAAAAATAGAAAACTACCTAGCAATTCCACTCCTGGGTATAATCTGGAGAAAACCATAATTTGAAAAGATACATGCACTCCAATGTTCATAGCAGCACTATTTACAATAGTCAGGACATGGAAGCAATTCAATGTCTATCATCAGAAGAATGGATAAAGATGTGGTACATACATACCATGGGATAATACTCAGCCATAAAAAAGACCAAAGATTGTCATATTGAATGAAGTAAGTCAGACACAGAAAGACAAATATCATATGATATTGCTTATATGTGGAATCTAAAACAGGTACAAATGAACTTATTTACAAAACAGAAGTAGGGTCACAGATGCAAGAAACAAACTTATGGTTACTAGGGGATAAATGTAAGGGATAAACTGGGAGACTGGGATTGACATATACACCCTTCTATATATAAAATAGATAACTAATATGAACCTGCTGTATAGCACAGGCAACTCTACTCAGTACTCTTAAATGGCCTAAATGAAAGTGGCTATATATATATATATTTTTTTTTTAACTGAATCACTTTGCAGTATACCTGAAACTAATACAACATTGTATTTTCAACTATACTCCAATAAATTTTTTAAGAAGTTGATTGTAGTAACATGTATCATGTTTACAGATTAAAAGGTGTATTTGTTACAGCAAATACCACCTTTACTTTTGCTGACACATTTGTAACTGATTGAAATATATACACATGAATGATAGAGATGAAGATCAAGACAGAGGTTTCTAGAGAAAAACTGAATCAGTGTACATAACTTTCATGTAGGGTTACAATGTGCTTCCTAATATTTCATTCTAGAATTCACTTACTCTACCAAACTGAAGCCTTCACCCTTATATGGACAAAACCCAACCTATCATAGTTATCATACAATAAGAATAGCAAATCACAATATCACCTCAGGACCCACAGGGTACTGAATTAATAAGTCACTGTCCTCTCCTTGGCAGGAAGGAGTAAGAAAGTATGGGAAAGATGAAGGTGTCCTGTCTAAGTTTTCCCTCGTGGAAGCAGAATGGAAATTCTACCCTCTTATGCAGATATATTGTTGTTCAGTTGCTCAGTTGTGCCCAACTCTTTGTGATCCCATGGACTACAGCACACCAGACCTCCCTGTTGCTCACTATCTCCCAAAGTTTGCCCAAGTTCATGTCCATTGAGTTGGTGATGCTATCCAACCATATATGCAATATAATTAGTGGTGAATAAGTGTTTGCCCCTAGTAATCTCTAAGATATTATTTGTATATCAGCAGAAAGTGAAGAGGAACTAAAAAGCCTCTTGATGAAAGTGAAAGAGGAGAGTGAAAAAGTTGGCTTAAAGCTCAACATTCAGAAAACGAAGATCGTGGCATCTGGTCCCATCACTTCATGGGAAATAGATGTGGAAACAGTGTCAGACTTTATTTTGGGGGTCTCCAAAATCACTGCAGATGGTGATTGCAGCCATGAAATTAAGAGACACTTACTTCTTGGAAGGAAAGTTATGACCAACCTAGATAGCATATTGAAAAGCAGAGACATTACTTTGCCAACAAAGGTCCATCTAGTCAAGGCTATGGTTTTTCAAGTGGTCATGTATGGATGTGAGAGTTGGACTGTGAAGAAAGCTGAGCACTGAAGAATTGATGCTTTTGAACTGTGATGTTGGAGAAAACTCTTGAGAGTCCCTTGGACTACAAGGAAATCCAATCAGTCCATTCTGAATGAGATCAGCCCTGGGATTTCTTTGGAAGGAATGATGCTAAAGCTGAAACTCCAGTACTTTGGCCACCTCATGCAAAGAGTTGACTCATTGGAAAAGACTTTGATGCTTGGAGGGATTGGGGGCAGGAGGAGAAGGGGACGACAGAGGATGAGATGGCTGGATGGTATCACCAACTCGATGGACGTGAGTCTGAGTGAACTCTGGGAGCTGGTGATGGACAGGGAGTCCTGGCGTGCTATAATTCACGGGGTCGCAAAGAGTCGGACATGACTGAGTGACTGAACTGAACTGAACTGAGATTCAAAAAGGATGTCTTTTTTAGTAATAACAATATTGTATGATTAAAGCCAGTTACTAACACCAAACAAATCCATATGACCAATTACTCTGTCATACAACACTAATTATGAAACAAAATAGGGAAACAGGGGTTTCATAAATGATTTGAGGCTCTTATAGTACAATGACTGTGCTCACTATAATGTTAAGAAAATTAACACAACTATTTGTGTGTATGTGTGTGTGCACGTGCACTCAGTCATGTCCAACTCTTTGTGACCCCATAGGCTGCAGCCCACCAGGCTCCTCTGTCCATGGATTGTTTTCCAGGCAATAATACTGGGGTGGCTTGCCATTTCCTCCTCCAGGGGATCTTCTTGACCCAGTGATTGAAAATCTCTTGTGTCCTCTGCATTAGCAAGTGGATTCCTTACCACTGGAGCCACCTTAAGTTTGCCCCCAAAATAATAGCACTTTAGACAATTCATAATCATGGTTTGCTCCCAGGCCAAAATATATCAATTCAAAACACATCAATTCATGTTTGTAGAAGTTGAAGAAATAGCGTGAACATTGCCATCATCCCAAGAAAAGAGAGACAGGAGATCAGAGGGAGGGGATAAGAGGTCTGGTGAGCTGTCCTTAAAGAGGGGTGAGAACACCCGCCTTTTGTGCAGAGTGGGTTTCTCATAAGTGCTGACACAGGCAAACACTCCAGGGATCGGGGGAATTGGTGATCTAGTAAAGTACGGTCTTTAGCTAAAGGTCAAATGAAATTGTACTGGGAACCTTGGGGATACTTTAAAGTGGGAGCTAAAATGGGGGCTGCTCATTAGAGCCTGTGCTTAAGTACCAGTTTCACTTTATCAGGGAAATTGTTCATTTGTGTGAAAATGTGACCTCTGTCAGTGTGCCAAGCAGGCTGGGCCCGGGGGTGATCTCAGGCTCACGTGCACTAGCAGAAGTTAAAGCTACCTGGGGACTACTTTCAAAGGACGTTGCCAAGGTTAGCAGACCCAAAATCTGACCTTCCTCTTCTTTCTTTCCATTTATATCTGTTTGTAAAGTTCAAATAGTTCTCTTTTTCTTTTTCCCCCCAAAAAGAAAGCGCTTCAAATGCAATAAAATGATAAAAGATTCCAAGGGGAGGCAGCTATAAAAGGAGAAAGTGAAATAAAAATGTTTCATTTAGAAAGCCTGGTTATTTAGGGAAATAGAAGTCAGATACCTTGGTAACAATTACCATATTTCTTAACCTAGATTAGAGTTAGCCTTAAAATTTTATGGTGCTATCATCCTTTAACCAGAGCTAAGTATTACTGCTGATGCATTAATGAAGAAAAAGAGGAAAGAGGCTTTTCCACAGGATGTTTGCTATCCAAAGAAGCTAGTAATTCAGAATTCTTTGAATTCTCCAAATATATGGACCCACATATATTAAGCTACAAAGAAAAGGAATGATGGGCAGTGACTTAATGGTATGGATATATAATAATTAAAGAAAATTTTAATTTTAAAAATCTACATAAAGTATCTACCAAGATTAGGTACTTTAAGATTTTAATTTTTATTTCATATCTTTATATGCAATTATTTGGGTTTTTTTTTAATATATCTATCTGCTTATTTTGAGTCTCCCCTTACTAGCATATATTCCTCCAGAGATAATGGATTTTATTTTATTATTTGCTATATTCCTGACATCTAGAAAAGCACCTGACATATTTGTTTGTACTGTTTCTAAATAATACCTGTTTGTACTGCTTTTTCTTTACTGAGTAAATATATGACAGACATGCTCATATATATGATCATTTTAACAATCACATGAATTAGTTACTTATTAATGTTTACTTTCACAGCTAATAAGTGGTTAAAAATGTAACTATGATTTCTAATTGTATAGACTTCTCATGTATCACATAGAGGTTATGTTTATTTGTAATAGAGTGTTTTGTTTACATTGTTAGCGTATAGCTCTGAACAATTTTCCTAGCATAATGAAAATTACTTCAAGTTAAGCACTTTACTGAGAGCTTTGCATACAATTAATTAATCTATATATATGTGGGATGGCAAGGCTATTTTAGTCTGAATCAGGAGAAATCTTCAGTACTCCACTATTTTTAACCTGCATAAATAGCAGTTTTATTTGGTTCAGTCAAATATGATTTCCATGTTACAAGGAGTAATTGAGGTTCAGAGAAATTAAATAAATTGTACAAGGCCAATACCAGTAAGCAATATACTTAAGATCTGAACTTATATTTAATTACAAATGCATTTTCTCCAATATGACTTTGGCAGTGGAACTCAAGAGTACTGAGTGAGTGAAGTGAAGTGAATTCGCTCAGTCGTGTTTGACTCTTTGTGACCCCGTGGACTGTAGCCTACCAGGCTTCTCTGTCCATGGGATTCTCCACGCAAGAATACTGGAGTGGGTTACCATTTCCTTCTCCAGGGGATCTTCCCAACCCAGGTATCGAACCCAGGTCTCCCGCATTGGAGGCAGATGCTTTAACCTCTGAGCCACCAGGGAAGCCCTGGTTAAATTAAATTAATATATTTAATTATAAATGCATTTTCTCTCTCTTGCTTCTCAAATATGACTTTGGCAGTGGAACTCAAGAGTACTGAAGTCAGGGATAAGCATTACACAGTAGTTTGGACATGGAATTATATAAAGTACAGTGCAAAAATTACATGAATTCTTAACAAGAGGCTCTGGAAAATTTTTACACTATGTAGGATAACTTTCTGCTAAAAGTACAATACTACAAAAAGGTAGGAAGCAGAGTCCATTTGCTCCTAGAGCCCATCCCCTTATGCTACTATCTTAGAGTAAATGTTCACAATAAGATTTGCCACTGATCAATACAACTGAACAATCTGCTGAGAACAAGAAAAAGGTTATTTTCTTTGAAGGAAAAAAATTTACATGTCATCAATGTCATCAAAATGCATTGATTTGCTTCAGATAGAGTGTGCGCATGCTTGCTAACTCACTTCAGCCATGTCCGACTCTGTAGCCCAACTCTGTAGGGCTCCTCTGTTCATGGGATTCTCCAGACAAGAATACTGGAGTGGGTTGCCATGCCCTCCTCCAGGGGATCTTCCCAACCCATGGATTGAACCCTGGTCTCCTGAGTCTCCTGCATTGCAGGTAATTCTTTACCACTGTTTAACATTAACATATCAATATTTTCCCATACTTCAGAAATGAATACTAATTGATGTGGAAGGCAATGGCACCCCACTCCAGTACTCTCGCCTGGAAAATCCCATGGATGGAGGAGCCTGATAGGCTGCAGTCCATGGGGTCGCAAAGAGTCAGACACGACTGAGCGACTTGACTTTCACTTTTCACTTTCATGCATTGGAGAAGGAAATGGCAACCCACTCCAGTGTTCTTGCCTGGAGAATCCCAGGGACGGGGGAGCCTGGTGGGCTGCCATCTATGGGGTCACACAGAGTCGGACACGACTGAAGCAACTTAGCAGCAGCAGCAGCATATTCAAGTAAAACATATTTTTTTGAAAATTAATAAAGATGTTATTCCCAATTACTTTCTAGACCCTGGAATGGACTGGCTCTGCCTAGGGCCCATGCTCACCCCTATCCCCAGACAGGTGGGTGGGTTACGAAGATGCCAAACTTCCACCAGGAACACATGATACAAGTGGAGAGTGGAGACAACTCCAAAAGGTGGAGAAAGATTATTCTAGAAGTATGGAGGGCAGTTGGGTGGACCTTAATAACGGTTCACTATTATCTTCATATTCTAAAATGGTTCACTATTATCTTCATATTCTAAAACTTTGATTTAAAACAATATTATGTATGTAAAATTAATATCATGTACTAGCCAGGAGATTCTATCTAGATTTGAATTTCCTTCTTCTTTTCTTTTTTTTAACCATTCTATTAACCCAGACAACCAATAAATTGCTGACTAAGCATCTTAAAAGCACAAAATAGAATCTAAAAAAATAGATAGGCAGAGCAAAAAAAATAAAATTACTTCCTATATGCATTACTTTGTTTCTTAACATCAAATTTATAGTTGCTACATTTCTATATAATACATCATTAAAATGAAAGTATTTCTGAAAACTTCCATTATCTAGAAGGTAATATTTAACTTCTGATTGTAATTTAGAAACTTATGAAATGTTCAAACAACTTTTTTTATTTAGGCAGCAAATTATAAAGATTCAAAAACACAAAGTATTCAAATATATTTTTTTAAAAGAGAATAGTACAAACAGTTCAGTGACTCAGTGTTATTTATATAGGTAATTATCTCAATTGACTTTCAATGCAATGAATTCCTTTTCAATTAGAATTCTGAGTGGGATCACATAAATTATTTAATGAACTGATTATCAAAGTTATAGTCCTCAAATACAGGTTTCTGAGTGGCTTCATTTTCCTAAAATAGCATGTATTCTCTACAGACATAAAAACATAAAACCGACTTTGACCTCTAAAGAGATTTTTTTTTTTTTAATTTGGTTTTACCTTGAATTCTCATTGAGTGAGAAAAAGATTATATGAAAGAAAATTAAATTTGGATGAGACCTTACACTTAGCTGATTTCTATACTGCTACTCAAACCCCTGGGCTTCCCAGGTGGCACTAGTGATAAAGAATCACAGGCAATGCAGAAGACCGAGGTTTGATCCCTAGGTCGGGAAGATCCCGTGGAGGAGGGCATGGCAACCTACTCCAGTATTCTTGCCATGGACAGAGGAGCCTGGCAGGTTACAGTCTTTAGGGTCACAATGAGTTGAACATGACTGAAGTGACTGAGAACACATGCACACATGCAAACTTTTATTTATATTTTATTAAAGCAGTTAGAAAAAAAAATCCCATGCAGAACTCACACTTCACACTAGCACCTCATTCACTTTCCAGGGTGTTTTATCAAGAAGTAATAAGTAGAGCAGAAATGGCGTTTGCTTTTGAATAGGGTGTAATGTGACTGGGGATAACTTCTATAATCTTCAAAAGATATAGATGGAAGAGTTGTTTTGTTTTGTTTTCCCTTAAGGAGGTGAAAAAGTTAAAGTCATGCTGAACATTAAGATCTGAAATAGGTAAGCAAGAAGCAGCCAAGATGCACTGCTTCCCTGTCACAGCCAGCTGGAGCTAATTGTATTAGTTATGATAATACTGCCCTCCAGAGGAATTTCACAGGAATGTGAAAGGCAGGGAAAATGAAACGATATGAAAATGATGAATTTAAATACACACTTGTAGTAAATTAACATATTAATCCTACCCAGATAATTAAAATATACTTAAATAGTTTAAATTTAGTGCTGAAAAGCAACACTATATTCATAACAAAAATGTCAACAAACAAATGCTTTTTAATATTTTAGGTTAACTGTGAATCTTTACTTACATATTTATATTCTTGATATATTCTAAAATATATGATATGTTATTTTAAGGTAAGTTTAATTCCAGGAACAAGTAAAGGGCTGAGATTAGGGATCTAAATTTGTGACATCATTATTCCTTTTCCTCTGTGGTATTTCTTTCGGCAATTCTTTAGAAGTTGGTGTAAGTAGAGCTATATTCTTAAGTTAGTATCACTGAAATTAGGCAAAATTCTAAACAAGCATTATTAATCATTGAAAACAAACTGAAACGGGGGACTCTAAAGCACTAGGTTATATAGATAGTAAGTCCCATTTAACATCACAAAATGTTAACAAGTTAAAAACAGGTAATAAGTACAGGAAATGAAAAATTAGGTGCCTTATTCTTGTCATTTAAATATTTATACTTTCTTAATTTTAGAGAATGCATAATGATTATTTCACATGATTTATTGTCATTATCATCAAAATTGCTTTCACTATTTTAACATGCTAGGCACTGAGGACAATGCAGGGAAAAGGGAATTCATATTTAATGATTTCACTGCTTTTTACCTCACTCACCATTGTCAGCCACCACCATAATTATTTTCTGCATTTGAAACCTTGGAGGAAAAGACAAATCAGAAAGCACATTTCTTTCAGTAATTTACTAAAATAGCAATAAAAGAGTTGAAATTTTTCTCTTAAAATTTAATGCCAGAAACCACAAAAAGAAGACAAGGAGAATAAAACAAAAATAAGAACAAAGCAAAGGACAACAGAAAGAAAACACTAAGAAACAGGGTAGATAAACCCAACTATGTCAATAATTACACAGAATATCAATGATCTAATGAAAGTCTCTAATTTCCATCTTTGCATGAAATGTTCCCTTGGTATCTCTCATTTTCTTGAAGAGGTGGTTTGCCATTCCCTTCTCCAATGGAACACATTCTGTCAGACCTCTCCACCATTATCCACCTGTCATCAGTGGCCCCACATGGCATGGCTTAGTTTCATTGAGTTAGACGAGATACCAAGGGAACATTTCATCCAAAGATGAGCTCGATAAAGGACAGAAATGGTATGGACCTAACAGAAGCAGAATATATTAAGAAGAGGTGACAAGAATACACAGAAGAACTGTATAAAAAAGATCTTCATGACCAAGATAATCACGATGGTGTGATCACTCACCTGGAGCCAGACATTCTGGAATGTGAAGTCAAGTGGGCCTTAGAAAGCATCACTATGAATAAAGCTAGTGGAGGTGATGGAATTCCAGTTGAACTATTTCAAATCCTGAAAGATGATGCTGTGAAAGTGCTGCACTCAATATGCCAGCAAATTTAGAAAACTCAGCAGTGGCCACAGGACTGGAAAGGTCAATTTTCATTCCAATTCCAAAGAAAGGCAATGCCAAAGAATGCTCAAACTACCACACAATTGCACTCATCTCACATGCTAGTAAAGTAATGCTCAAAATTCTCCAAGCCAAGCTTCAGCAATACATGAACCATGAAATTCCAGATGTTCAAGCTGGTTTTAGAAAAGGCAAAGGAACCAGAGATCAAATTGCCAGCATTGGCTGGATCATAGAAAAGGCAAGAGAGTTCCAGAAAAACATCTATTTCTGCTTTATTGACTATGCCAAAGCCTTTGACTGTGTGGATCACAACAAACTGTGGAAAATTCTGAAAGAGATGGGAATACCAGACCACATGACTGCCTCTTAAGAAACCTATATGCAGGTCAGGAAGCAACAGTTAGAACTGGACATGGAACAACAGACTGGTTCCAAATAGGAAAAGGAGTACGTCAAGGCTGTATACTGTCACCCTGCTTATTTAACTTCTATGCAGAGTACATCATGAGAAACACTGGGCTGGAAGAAGCCCAAGCTGGAATCAAGATTGCCAGGAGAAATATCAATCACCTCAGATATGCAGATGACACCACCCTTATGGCAGAAAGTGATGAGGAACTGAAGAGCCTCTTGATGAAAGTGAAAGAGGAGAATGAAAAAGTTGGCTTAAAACTCAACATTCAGAAAACGAAGATCATGGCATCTGGTCCCATCACTTCATGGGAAATAGATGGGGAAACAGTGTCAGACTTTATTTTTGGAGGCTCCAAAGTCACTGCAGATGGTGATTGCAGCCATGAAATAAAAGACACTCCTTGGAAGGAAAGTTATGACCAACCTAGACAGCATATTGAAAAACAGAGACATTACTTTGCCAACAAAGGTCCATCTAGTCAAGGCTATGATTTTTCCAGTGGTCATGTATGGATGTGAGAGTTGGACTGTGAAGAAAACTGAGCACTGAAGAATTGATGCTTTTGAACTGTGGTGTTGGAGAAGACTCTTGAGAGTCCCTTGGACTGCAAGGAGATCCGACCAGTCTATCCTAAAGGAGATCAGTCCTGGGTGTTCTTTGGAGGGAATGATGCTAAAGCTGAAACTCCAGTACTTTGGCCACCTGATGGGAAGAGTTGACTCATTTGAAAAGACTCTGATGCTGGGAGGGATTGGGGGCAGGAGGAAAAGGGGACAACAGAGGATGATATGGCTGGATGGCATCACAGACTCGATGGACATGAGTCTCAGTGAACTCCGGGAATTGGTGATGGACAGGTAGGCCTGGCATGCTGCGATTCATGGGGTCCCAAAGAGTCAGACAGACTGAGCGACTGAATTGAACTGAACTGAATGAAAGTCACTCAGTCGTGTCCGACTCCTGCAATCCCATGGACTGTATAGTCCATGGAATTCTCTAAGCCAGAATACTGGAGTGGGTAGCCTTTCTCTTCTCCAGGGGATCTTCCCAACCAGGGATCAAATCCAGGTCTATGGCATTGCAGGCGGATTCTTTACCAGCTGAGCCACAAGGGAAGCCCAATCATCTAAATGCACCAATTAAAAGACAGATTGTCTGAGTGAATCAGAAAACAAGACACAGTGTATGTTATCGATAAGAAATTCACTTTAAGTATAAAGACATATATTAAAAGTAAATGGATTTGTAATGTCACTACATTATTTATGCACATGTGCGTGTGCTCAGCCACTTCAGACCTGTCCAACTCTGCAACCCCATGGACTGTAGCCCACCAGGCTCCTCTGTCCATGGGTTTTCTCCAGGCAAGAACACTGGAGAGGGTTGCCATGCCCTCCTCCATGGGATCTTCCCAACCCAGGGATCGAACCCAGGTCTCTTATGTCTCCTGCATTGGCAGGCCAGTTCTTTACTACTAGTGCCACTGGGGAAGCCCTCTATATGCACATCAGTTCAGTTCAGTCACTCAGTCGTGTCCAACTCTTTGCGACCCCATGGGCCGCAGCACGCCAGGCCTCCCTGTCCATTGTCTTATTTGTTAAACCCTATTCAAATAGCATACCTTTTAAGTTCCTGTCATGTATAATGATTCTAGAGACTAGAGGGTTAAGTTTTTCTTATACTGCTCTTACTTTTGAAATTATATTAGCCAATCTTGTTCCTTTGCCCATCCCAATGATCTGTAGAAGAGCTTATCAAGTTTCATGAAAGAATATGTTGAGATTTTAAATAAGCATCACACTCACTTAATAGTTTAATTCGAGGAGGACTGCTATATTTAAGATACTGAATGTTTATATCCATGACAGTGATAACGCCCCCAGTTACTATGTGCTGTTTTATGTTCTTCAGTACTAACTGCTTTCTCTGTAAAGATTCCATCTTTTGTTACATTTGCTCCTATGTGTATTACTAGGGACAGAGTAAAAGGACAAAGTGGGTGATTAAATAGTTAATCTCACTAGGAGACTGCAAGTAAAAAAATATTGCTATATTTTTATAGCTATACATATATATTTTTTAAGCTATATTCTATAGGCTAATAATCACGTAAGAAAGCCACTTTTCTTAACCACAAAACGCAGCAGGCTTGATTAGCAACAAAACCATGCAATGGAAGCATGGGACATGTCCCAAAACGTTCAAACAATGGTGGCATGAGACCCACATCCTGCCAGTGAGCTCGGTAAGTTAATAGTCCCTAGCATATGCTCTTTGCACGTGCTAGGCTTTTAAAAAGTATACAAATGTGGATCCCTCCTTAGCCAAGGGACAGACCCTTTTGAGCATATATTTCATAGTGCAGTCTGCTCCAGCCATCAGACACAAAATTCAAAAAACTGATGGTCATCAGATCCCTATGAATGACTTGCTACAATTGGCTTATTTGGTTTTCAATAATAGGGATATGGCCAAAAAGGTGGAATGAACACAGAGAGATAAAGAAAAAACCCAAATGATGACAAAGTCTTTGTCCACTCAAAGACCACCAAAAGACCAGGATTTCTGGGCCAGTTTGGCCACGGTAGACCACAAGGCCCATGGGTACCCAGGCAAAATCAGTGTGCCCTGTGTGGACAGAAGGGACACTGGAGTAAAGACTGTGATTGATACTTCCTTTGCAAACAGCCAGGTCATTGGCAGAGGGAATGGCCCAGATGCCAGTATGGCAGGGGCCCCTCTGCCTTTGATGGTTTCACCATCTAAAGACTGATGGGGTCCAATGCCTAAAGTGGCTCTGCCTTAGAGACGCTACATAACTGACGCCAAGACTCAGGTGGTCACTGAAATGGCGGACCACTTGATAAAATTTCTCATAGACACTGGTGCAGCCTTCTCAGTCGTAACCGAAAAGGTTGAAAACCTTAATGACTGTAAGAAATAGGTAATAGGAATCAGTATCAGTTCAGCCACTCAGTCGTATCCGACTCTTTGTGACCCCATGAACCACAGCATGCCAGGTCTCCCTGTCCATCACCAACTGCCAGAGTCTATCCAAACACATGGCCACTGAGTCAGTGATGCCATCCAACCATCTCATCCTCTGTCATCCCCTTCTCCTCCTGCCCTCAATCTTTCCCAACATCAGGGTCTTTTCCAATGAGTCAACTCTTCGCATGAGGTGGCCAAAGTACTGGAGTTTCAGCTTTAGCATCATTCCTTCCAAAGAAATCCCAGGGCTGATCTCCTTCAGAATGGACTGGTTGGATCTCCTTGCAGTCCAAGGGACTCTCAAGAGTCTTCTCCAACACCACAGCTCAAAAGCATCAATACTTCAGCACTCAGCTTTCTTTACAGTTCAACTGTCACATCCATACATGACCACAGGAAAAACCATACCCTTGACTAATATCTTTATTCACTAGTAATAGTTTGGCTTTCAGTTTTTGTTTTTTTTTTTTTAATGATTTTTTTTTAATTGAAGGATAATTGCTTTGCAGAATTTTGCTGTTTTGTGTCAAACCTCAACATGAATCAGCCATAGATATACATATATCCCCTTCCTTTTGAAAATGCCTCCCATCTCCCTCCCCATCCCAATCCTCTAGGTTGATATAGAGCCCTGTTTGAGTTTCTGGAGCCATACAGCAAATTCCCATTGGCTATCTATTTTATATATGGTAATGTAAGTCTCCATGTTACTCTTTCCATACATCTCACCCTCTCCTCCCTTCTCTCCATGTCTATTAGTCTATTCTCTATGTCTGTTTCTCCATTGTTGCCCCGTAAATAAATTATTCAGTACCATTTTTCTAGATTCTGTATATATGTCTTAGAACAATGTATTTATCTTTCTCTTTCTGGCTAACTTCACTCTGTAAAATAGGTGCCACCTCATTAGAACTCACTCAAATGCATTCCTTCTTATGGCTGAGTAATATTCCATTGTGTATATATACCACAACTTCTTTATCCATTCATCTGTCAATGGGCATCTAGTTGCTTCCATTTTTTAGCTATTATAAATAGTGCTGCAATGAACCATGGGATTCATGTGTCTCAATTTTGGTTTCCTCAGGGTATATGCCTCGGAGTGGCATTGCTGGGTCATATGGTGGTTTTACTCCTAATATTTTGAAGAATCTCCAATATTGTCTTCCATAGTGGCTGTCTCAATTTACATTTCCACCAACAGTGTAAGAGTGTTCCCTTTTCTCCACACCCTTTCCAGAATTTACTGTTTGTAGACATTTTGATGAGGGCCATTCTGGCCAGTGTGAGGTGATAGCTCCTTGTAGTTTTGATTTGCATTTCTCTAATAATGAGCAATGTTGAGCACCTTTTCATGTGTTTGTTAGCCATCTATATGTCTTCTTTGGAGAAATGTTTGTTTAGATCTTTTTCCCACTTTTTGTTTGGGTTGTTTTTCTGGTATTGAGTTGTATGAGCTGCTTGTATATTTTGGAAATTTATCCTTTGTCAGCTGTTTCATTTGCTATTATTTTCTCCTATTCTGAGGGTTTTCTTTTCACCTTGCTTATAGTTTCCTTTGCTGTGCAATAGCGTTTAAGTTTAATCAGGTCCCACTTGTTTACTTTTGTTTTTATTTCCATTATTCTAGGAAGTGGGTCATAGAGGATCTTGTTTTGATTTATGTCATCAAGTGTTCTATGTTTTCCTCTAAGAGTTTTATAGTTTCTGGCCTTACATTTAGGTCTTTAATCCATTTTGAGTTTATCTTTGTGTATGGTGTTAGGAAGTGTTTTAATTTCATTCTTTTACATGTAGCTGTGCAGTTTTCCCAGCACCATTTATTGAAGAGGCTGTCTTTGCCCCATTGTATATTCCTGCCTCCTTTGTCAAAAATAAGGTATCCATAGATGCATGGGTTTATTTTTGGGCTTTCTATCTTGTTCCATTGGTCTATATTTCTGTTTTTGTGCCAAGACCATACTGTCTTGATGACTGTAGCTTTGTAGTATAATCTGAAATCAGAAAGCTTGATTCCTCCAGTTCCATTCTTTTTCTCAAGACTGCTCTGGCTATTTGAGGTATTTTGTGTTTCCATATGAATTATGAAATTTTTGTTCTGGTTCTGTGGAAAATGCCATTGGTAATTTAACAGGGATTACATTGAATCTGTGTAGATTGTGTTTGATAGTATACTCATTTTCACAGGATTGAGTCTTCCTACCCAGGAACATGGAATATCTCTCTGTTTATGTTGTCTTTGATTTATTTCATCAGTGTCTTATAATTTTCTGTGTACAGTTCTTTTGTCTCCTTAGGTAAGTTTATTCCTAGATATTTAATTCTTTTTGTTGCAGTGGTGAGTGGGATTGATTCCTTAATTTCTCTTTATGATTTTTCATTAATATATAGAAATACAAGTGATTTCTGTGTATTGATTTTGTCTCCTGCAACTTTGCTAAATTCACTGATTAGATTTAGTAATTTTCTGATACTATCTTTAGGGTTTTCTATGTACAGTATTGTATCATCTGCCAACAGTGAGAGCTTTACTTCTTCTTTTCTGATCTGGATTCCTTTTGTTTCTTTTTCTTCTCTGATTGCTGTAGCTAGGACTTTCAAAACTATGTTGAATTACATAGTTCCTGATCTTAGGGAGAATGCTTTCCGTTTTTCGCCATTGATAATAATGTTTGCTGTAGGCTTATCATATATGGCCTTTACTATGTTAAGGTAGTTTCCTTCTATGCCCATTTTTAAAGAGTTTTACATCACAAATAGATGCTGAATTTGTCAAAGGATTTTTCTGCATCTATTGAGATGATCATGTGGTTATTATCTTTCAATATGTTAATATGGGGTATCATACTGATTTCTGTATATTGAAGAATCCTTGCATCCCTCAAGTAAACCTAACTTGATCATGATGTATGAGCTTTTGATGTGTTGCTGAATTCTGTTTGCCAAAATTTTGTTGAAGATTTTTGCACCTATGTTCATCAGTGATATTAGCCTATCAGTTCAGTTCATCCGCTCAGTCGTGTCCGACTCTTTGCAACCCCATGAACTGCAGCACACCAGGCCTCCCTGTCCATCACCAATTCCCAGAGTTCACTCAGACTCATGTCTATCTAGTCGGTGATGCCATCCAGCCATCTTATCCTCTGTGGTCCCCTTCTTCTCCTGCCCCCAATCCCTCCCAGCATCAGAGTCTTTTCCAATGAGTCAACTCTTTGCATGAGGTGGCCAAAGTACTGGAGTTTCAGCTTTAGCATCATTTCTTCCAAAGAACACCCAAGACTGATCTCCTTTAGAATGGACTGGTCGGATCTCCTTGCAGTCCAAGGGACTCTCAAGAGTCTTCTCCAACACCACAGTTCAAAAGCATCAATTCTTCGGTGCTCAGCTTTCTTCACAGTCCAATTCTCACATTCATACATGACTACTGGAGAAACCATAGCCTTGTCTTGATGGACCTTTGTTGGCAAAGTAACGTCTCTGCTTTTCAATATGCTATCTAGGTTGGTCATAACTTTCCTTTCAAGGAGTACGCGTCTTTTAATTTCATGGCTGCAATCACCATCTGCAGTGATTTTGGAGCTCAGAAAAATAAAGTCTGACACTGTTTCCACTGTTTCCCCATCTATTTCCCATGAAGTGATGGGACCAGATGCCATGATCTTTGTTTTCTGAATGTTGAGCTTTAAGACAACTTTTTCACTCTCCTCTTTCACTTTCATCAAGAGGCTTTTGAGTTCCTCTTCACTTTCTGCTATAAGGGTGGTGTCATCTGCATATCTGACGTTATTGATATTTCTCCTGGCAATCTTGATTCCAGCTTGTGCTTCTTCCAGCCCAGCATTTCTCATGATGTACTCTGCATAGAAGTTAAATAATCAAGGTGACAATATACAGCCTTGACGTATTCCTTTTCCTATTTGGAACCAGTCTGTTGTTCCATGTCCAGTTCTAACTGTTGCTTCCTGACCTGCATATAGGTTTCTCAAGAGGCAGTTCAGGTGGTCTGGTATTCCCATCTCTTTCAGAATTTTCTGCAGTTTATTGTGATACATACGGTCAAAGGCTTTGGCATAGTCAATAAAGCAGATATAGATGTTTTTCTGGAACTCTCTTGCTTTAGTTTTCTTATTTTGTGTTTTCTTTGTCTGGTTTTGGTATCAGGGTGATGGTGGCCTTGTAGAATGAGTTTGGCAGTTTTCTTTCCTCTGCAGTTTTTTGAAAGAGCTTTAGAAGGACAGGCATTAGCTCTTCTCTAAATGTTTGATAGAATTCTCCTGTGAAGCCATGTGGTCCTGGGCTTTTGGTTTTTGGGAGATTTTTGATCATAGGTTCAATTTCAGTGCTTGTAATTGGGATGTTCATAATTTCTATTTCTTCCTTGTTCAGTCTTAGAAGATTGACCTTATTTAAGAATCTATCCATTTCTTCCAGGTTATCTATTTTATTGCCATATAGTTGTTCATAATAGTCTCATAATCCTTTGTATTTCTGCATTGTCTGTTGTAACCTCTCTTTTTTCATTTCTAATTTTGTTGATTTGGTTTTTCTTTCTTTTTTTCTTGGTGCGTCTGGCCAAGGGTTTGTCAATTTTGTTTATCTTCTCAAAGAACCAGTTTTTAGTTTTATTAATCTTTACTTTGTTTATTTATTTTTCATTTATTTTTGCTCAGATCTTTATAATTTCTTTCCTTCTACTAATTTTGGAATGTTTTTGTTCTTATTTTTCCAGTTGCTTTAGGTGTAAAGTTAGGTTGTCTATTTGATGTTTTTCTTGTTTCTTGAGGTAGTATTGTACAGCAATAAAGGTAAAGTATCTGCCTGCAATACGGGAGACCTGGGTTCGATTCCTGGGTCAGGAAGATCCCTTGCAGAAGGAAATGGCAACCCATTCCAGTATTCTTGCCTGGAAAATTCCATGGACGGAGGAGCCTGGTAGGCTACAGTCCATGGGGATGAAAAGAGTCGGACATGACTGAGCTACTTCACTTTCTCCCTCTTAGAACTGCTTTTGCTGCATCCCATAGGTTTTGAGTTGTTGTGTTCTCATTGTCATTTGTTTATATAAATTTTTTGATTTCCCTTTTCATTTTTCAGTAACCCGTTGGTTATTTAAAGTTGTGTTGTTTAATCTCCACGTTTGTATTTCTTACAGTTTTTTTTTCTAATGTAGTTAGATATTTCTTTTCTTTTTTTTTTTTTAACTTTACAATACTGTATTGGTTTTGCCACATATCAACATGAATCCACCACAGGTAAACATGTGTTCCCCATCCTGAACCCTCCTCCCTCCCTGTACCATCCCTCTGGGTCGTCCCAGTGCACCAGCCCCAAGCATCCAGTATCGAGCATTGAACCTGGACTGGCGACTCATTACAGTTTTTTTTTTTCTTGTAATCGATATCTAGTCTCATAGCACTGAAGTCAGAAAAGATGTGTGATATGATTTCAATTTTCTTAAATTTACTGAGGTTTGATTTGTGACCCAAAATGTGGTCTATCCTGGAGAATATTCAATGTACACTTGAAAAGATGTTCTTCTGAATTTGGATGCAATGTTCTGAAAATATCAATGAGATCCATCTCATCTAATGTTATCCTTTAAGATTTGTGTTTCCTTATGAATTTTCTGTTTTGATGATCTGTCCATTTGTGTGAGTGGGGTGTTAAAGTCTCCTACTGTTATTTTGTTACTGTCAATTTCTCCTTTTAAGGCTGTTTGTGTTTGTCTTATGTATTGAGCTGCTAGAAAGTGAAGAGGAACTAAAAAGCCCCTTGATGAAAGTGAAAAAGTTGGCTTAAAGCTCAACATTCAGAAAACTAAGTTCATGGCATCCAGTCCCATCACTTCATGGCAAATAGATGGAGAAACAGTGGCTGATTTTATTCTTTGGGGCTACAAAATCACTGCAGATGGTGACTTCAGCCATGAAATTAAAAGATGCTTACTCTTTGAAAGGAAAGTTATGACCAACCTAGATAGCATATTAAAAAGCAGAGACATTACTTTGCCAACAAAGTTCCATCTAGTCAAGGCTATGGTTTTTCCAGTAGTCATGTACGGGTGTGAGAGTTGGACTGTGAAGAAAGCTGAGCGCCAAAGAAATGATGCTTTTGAACTGTGGTGTTGGAGAAGACTCTTGAGAGTCCCTTAGACTGCAAGGAGATCCAACCAGTCCATTCTAAAGGAGATCAGCCCTGGGATTTCTTTGGAATGAATGATGCTAAAGCTGAAACTCCAGTACTTTGGCCACCTCATGTGAAGAGGTGACTCATTGGAAAAGACTCTGATGCTGGGAGGGATTGGGGGCAGGAGGAGAAGGGGACAACAGAGGATAAGATGGCTGGATGGCATCACCGACTCGATGGACATGAGTTTGGGTAAACACCAGGAATTGGTGATGGACAAACACAAGAGAAGACTCTACCCATGGACATCACCAGATGGTCAACACTGAAATCACATTGATTATATTCTATGCAGCCAAAGATGAAGAAGCTCTATACAGTCAACAAAAACAAGACCAGGAGCTGACTGTGGCTCAGATCATGAACTCCTTATTGCCAAATTCAGACTTAAATTGAAGAAAGTAGGGAAAACCACTAGACCATTCAGGTATGACCTAAATCAAATCCCTTATGATTATACTGTGGAAGTGAGAAATAGATTTAAGGGCCCAGATCTGATAGAGTGCCTGATGAACTATGGAATGAGGTTCGTGACATTGTACAGGAGACAGGGATCAAGACCATCCCCATGCAAAAGAAATGCAAACAAGCAAAATGGCTGTCTGGGGAGGCCTTACAAATAGCTGTGAAAAGCAAAGGAGAAAAGGAAAGATATAAGCATCTGAATGCAGTGTTCCAAAGAATAGCAAGAAGAGATAAGGAAGCCTTCCTCAGCAATCAATGCAAAGAAATAGAGGAAAACAACAGAATGGGAAAGACTATCCCCATGGAAAAGAAATGCAAAAAAGCAAAATGGCTGTCTGGGGAGGCCTTACAAATAGCTGTGAAAAGAAGAGAAGTGAAAAGCAAAGGAAAAAAGGAAAGATATAAGCATCTGAATGCAGTGTTCCAAAGAATAGCAAGAAGAGGTAAGAAAGCCTTCCTCAGCAATCAATGCAAAGAAATAGAGGAAAACAACAGAATGGGAAAGACTAGAGGTCTCTTCAAGAAAATTAGAGATACCAAGGGAACATTTCATGCAAAGATGAGCTCGATAAAGGACAGAAATGGTATGGACCTAACAGAAGCAGAAGATATTAAGAAGAGGTGGCAAGAATACACAGAACTGTACAAAAAAGATCTTCATGACCCAGATAATCACGATAGTGTGATCACTGACCTAGAGCCAGATATCCTGGAATGCAAAGTCAAGTGGGCCTTAGAAAGCATCACTATGAACAAAGCTAGTGGAGGTGATGGAATTCCAGTTGAGCTATTTCAAATCCTGAAAGATGATGCTGTGAAAGTGCTGCATTCAATATGCCAGCAAATTTGGAAAACTCAGCAGTGGTCACAGGACTGGAAAAGGTCAGTTTTCATTCCAATCCCAAAGAAAGGCAATGCCAAAGAATGCTCAAACTACTGCACAATTGCACTCATCTCACATGCTAGTAAAGTAATGCTCAAAATTCTCCAAGCCAGGCTTCAGCAATACATGAACCATGAACTTCCAGATGTTCAAGCTTGTTTTAGAAAAGACAAAGGAACCAGAGATCAAATTGGCAACATCCACTGGATCATGGAAAAAGCAAGAGAGTTCCAGAAAAACATCTATTTCTGCTTTATTGACTATGCCAAAGCCTTTGACTGCGTGGATCACAATAAACTGTGGAAAATTCTGAAAGAGATGGGAATACCAGACCACCTGAACTGCCTTTTGAGAAACCTATATGCAGGTCAGGAAGCAACAGTTAGAACTGGACATGGAACAACAGACTGGTTCCAAATAGGAAAAGGAATACGTCAAGGCTGTATATTGTGACCCTGCTTATTTAACTTATATGCAGAATACATCATGAGAAACGCTGGATTGGAAGAAGCACAAGCTGGAATCAAGATTGCCAGGAGAAATGTCAATAACCTCAGATATGCAGATGACACCACCCTTATAGCAGAAAGTGATGAGGAACTCAAAAGCCTCTTGATGAAAGTGAAAGAGGAGAGTGAAAAAGTTGTCTTAAAGCTCAACATTCAGAAAACGAAGATCATGGCATCTGGTCCCATCACTTCATGGCAAATAGATGGGGAAACAGTGGAAGCAGTGTCAGACTTTATTTTTCTGGGCTCCAAAGTCACTGCAGATGGTGATTGCAGCCATGAAATTAAAAGACGCTTACTCCTTGGAAGGAAAGTTATGACCAACCTAGATATCATATTCAAAAGTAGAGACCTTACTTTGCCAACAGAAGTCCATCTAGTCAAGGCTATGGTTTTTCTTGTCATCATGTATGGATGTGAGAGTTGGACTGTGAAGAAGGCTGAGCACCAAAGAATTGATGCTTTTGAACTGTGGTGTTGGAGAAGACTCTTGAGAGCCCCTTGGACTGCGAGGAGATCCAACCAATCCATTCTGAAGGAGATCAGCCCTGGGATTTCTTTGGAGGGAATGATGTTGAAGCTGAAACTCCAGTATTTTGGCCGCCTCATGTGAAGAGTTGACTCGTTGGAAAAGACTCTGATGCTGGGAGGGATATGGGGCAGGAGGAGAAGGGGACGACAGAGGATGAGATGGCTGGATGGCATCACTGACTCGTTGGACGTGAGTCTGATTGATCTCCGGGATTTGGTGATGGACAGGGAGGCCTGGTGTGCTGCAATTCATGGGGTCACAAAGAGTCGGACTCGGCTGAGCAACTGAACTGAGGGCTAGTGCTCTGGGAGTCTAGAGTCTTGGAGTCAGTGCTCCCACTCCAAAGGTTCAAGGTTTTATCTCTGGTCAGAAATGAATATTCTACAAGTGATTTGTTATGGCATTAAGGGAGAGTAAAACAAATATCAAAAAAACCAAGAAACCAAAGATGAACCCCATATCAATGGCAATTACAAAATCAGGCAAATAATAATTATGTATGGCTGTGACAAGGACTGTCTCATTCGAATTCCATTTAGGCTGCCACAGATCAGTTGTTTCACTCTCAGCCTTAAATGTTTCTCTTCTGACTCAGATTACTGCCCTTAAGTGGGTATAGAACCCCTGCATCAATTCCCCACCCACCGAGTGCAGGTCCAGTCCTACTAACACTCCTGTTTTTCCCCCTAGTTCCTTTGTCCTACTGAGTTTTGCCTGGTTCTATATATTCTTTTCCACTGATCAAGTACTCCTTTCTGCTCTCAGCTGGAGTTCTGCATGTACTTCTGTGTCTAAAGGTGTATTCCTGATGTATCCATGGAGAGTGATGTACTCCGCATCCGCCTGCTCCTCTGCCACTTGTCCTCCCGGCTTTCATTTTTCTCATACTAATACAGATATCACAATGTTCTTTCACTAAGTATCTGCTGATATATCTTTTATATTATTTAGCTTAAAACTCTCTGTGCTTATTGTTCATATTTTCTACCTTTTTTGTAATGTACTTACTGTTTATTTTCTCTCTCCCACTAGAAATTGCATTTCATGGTCACAGGAGTATTTGTATGTTTGACTCAGTGAGGTACTGAAATATCTAGAACAATGCTTGGCGCATAATAGGATCTCAAAACATACTTGTTAAGCTAATTTCATGATGTAATTTATAGTTTATATTTAACTGGACATTTTTCCATTTTAATCTAAACCCAGAGTCTCTCTTTCTTGTTTTCTTGCTGTTGTTGTTCAGTCTCTACTGCATGTCTGGAGTGGGTAGCCTAGGGGATGTTCCTACCCCAGGGATTGAACCTGGGACTCCCGCACTGCAGGTAGATTCTTTATCATCTGAGCCACTGGCTTGAATACAAATATATACATATATATGTGTGTGTGTGTGTGTGTGTGTGTATAAAAGATATGTGTGTACATATATATACATATATACATAATCTGTTCTTTCTGCATTATGTGTACTGTGCATAATTTCTATTTTTATTATATTTTGTCTATCCTTACAGTATTTTGTCCTATCCTTATAGGTTTTACACTTTATTGCTTAATCATTTTAAACACATAAGATTCATTTTATTATTTTCATTTAGTCTTGTTATTTCAAAATTCTGGCTTATTTTTGCTAGAACTGATACTTTACTCATGGCACTTTGTTCATTCACTTGTGTTGTGATTTATTTTAATCTAAAGCTGCTTTGTAGTGAGGATTGTAATTTTTCCCTACTGAATTCCTCCCAGCCTTACATTATAAGAGTGTGGCTCTAGAGCAGTGTTACAGGTTTACAAGGGTATCTCTGGACCAGGACAAATATTTTTGCTAATCTCAGACTGAGGACTTCGGCACACAGTTGGTGCCTTTTAATCATAATTGATTTCACCTAAGACACAGACCTTGGGTCTTGATTTCTCACAAGGAGACATTTCCCTTAACTAAAAGGGAACAGTTTTGAACTTCTTTTCTCCCAAGACTGGCAGTCAGAGTATATCTAATACATCTCATCAGGGAGTTTTTTTTTTTTTTTTTTAATGGATTCAATTCTTATTCCAAGGTTTGTTTAAACTCACGTCCCAAAGTAATCATAGGATCACCTTAACTCTAGAGCTTTTAACCCTAGTTTTTGTACCTTCTCAGAGTGTACCACTGGGGCTTTCTTGTCTCTAAGAAGTCAGATGAACAATCCATATTATTCAGTACATTCAATTCTTTGTAGGAACAAAGGATAGGTTTTTAACTTGATAAAAAGCCCTGAAATGATACTTCTGAATCAATGTGTATTTTATAATATACTACAAAAGGAAAAATAAACTGATTATTACTCAGATCTATGAAAGAGAATGGTACAGGTGCATTGTCAACAAAGAGAATTTTTAAGAATTATTTTTTAATAAAAAAATCCTTAGGAATATAATTCAATTAGCTCAAAAATGCTATTACTACTTTTTAAAGAAGGTTTCAAAGTATTTTAGGGATAAATCTCCCTAACTAATTTTTTAAATAAATAAAAAATGGAGAAATAGAATTGTACCCTAGTGTAATCCCATTTCTAATAACAATATTGAAATAATATGAAGTTACAATAGCTACAATATGTAGGTATAACAAACTCACATTACACTAAATTTCATGCAATTTTTAGTACTCTGAGGGACATGAAAAACCATTTACCCTTTAGATTTTATAGATTTCATAAATGAAGCAACCAAAATTAAGAGGTTAAGAGTTTAAAAAATCTGAAAGCCTTACTCTAAGTTCATGAACAAGATAAGTATGTCCCTTCTTATCACTTTTATTCAAAATAGTCCTAGAAGTCCTATTCAGAGCAATTAGACAAGAAAAATGAATTGGGTTTATATGAAAAGACTATACCAAAAACTGTTAGAACTAATAAATAAAATAGGTAGTTTAGCAGAATATAATATCAGTATACAAAAACCAGCTGTCTTTCTATACAGCAACAACTATCAAGAAGATAAAAAACAACCCTGTTTATAATAGCATCAAAAAGAACAAAATATTTAGGAAAATATTTAATCAAGAAGGCAAAAGATCTGTACATTTAACAGAATAAGACACTGATTAACAAACTGAAGAATGCATAAATAAATGGAAAGATATTCCACTCTCATGGACTGGAAGAATTAATACTGTTAAAATGACTATACTATCAAAGCAATCTTGAGATTTAATGTGATCCCAATCAAAATTTTGATGTTCTTTTTTACAGAAATTGAACAAAAAGTCTTAAAAGCTATGTGGAATCATGAAAGACCCTACATAGCTAAGCAATCTTGGAAAGAAAATAAAAGCTGGAGGTATCACACATCCTGGTATCAAAATATACTACAAAGGTGTAATAATCAAAACAATATGACAGTGTTATAAAAAACAGACAGAGATCCATAGAACAGAGAGCACAGAAATAAACCCACACATACATGGTAAATTAATGTATGACAAAGAAGCCAAGAATACACAATGGTTTGGGGAAAACTTGACAAAAGACAGGATAAGAAATTTTGGTGAGGATATGGATAGAAAGAAATCTTTGTACATTTTTGTTGAGAATGGAAGTTGGCACAGCCACTATAGAAAATAGTATGGAACTTCCTCAAAAAACTAGAAATACCATATGATTCAGCAATCCCACTTCTGGGTATATATCCAAAAGAAATAAAAATAAAATCTCAAAGAGATATATACACTCTCACATTTACTAAAGCATTATTCACAATAGCCAAGACATGGAAAACAACATTCATGTCCATCAATGGAGGACAGAGAAAGAAGGCATGGTTTACATATATAGATATATATTACACATGCATATTATAATAATGTGTGTGTGTATATATATATATATATATATATAGTGAAATATTATTCAGCTGTGAATAAGCACATTCTGTCATTTGTGACAACACAGATGAACCTTGAGGGCATTATGCTAAATGAAACGAGTCAGTCAGAAAAAGATAAATACTGTATGGTATCACTTGCATGCGGAATCTAAAAAATCTGAACTCACAAAAACAGACAGCAGAGTGGTGCTTACCAGGTTCTGGGTAGGGGGAGGACAGGGGAATGGGAGATACTGATCATATGGTCCATACCTCTGATCATAAGATACATGTGTTCTAGAAATCTAATATATAGCAAGTCATGATAGTTATTAACTATAATACTGTATTACATACCTAAAAGTATCTAAGACAGTAAATCTCAAATGTTCTAACCACAGAAAACAAAGAGCAATTAGGTGACATGTTGCATGTTTTAGCTAACCCTAGGCAGTAATCATTTTGCAGTATCAGTTCCGTACAACTCAGTCACTCAGTTGTGTCTGACTCTTTGTGACCCCATGGACTGCAGCACGCCAGGCCTCCCTGTCCATCACCAACTCCCAGAGTTTACTCAAACTCATGTCCACTGCATTGGTGATGCCATCCAACCATCTCGTCCTCTGTCATCCCCTTCTCTTCCTGCCTTCAATTTTTCCCAGCATTAGGGTCTTTTCCAATGAGTCAGTCCTTTGCATCAGGTGGCCAAATTATTCCTTGCAATGAATATTCAGGGCTGATTTCCCTTAGGATGGACTGGTTGGATCTCCTTGCAGTCCAAGGGACTCTCAAGAGTCTCCTCCAGCATCACAGTTCAAAAGCATCAATTCTTCCGCGCTCAGCTTTCTTTATAGTCCAACTCTCACATCCATACCTGACTTCAGGAAAAACCATAGCTTTGATTAGAAGGACCTTTGTTGGCAAAGTAATGTCTCTGCTTTTTAATATACTATATAGGTTGGTCACAACTTTTCTTCCAAGGAGCAAGTGTCTTTTAGTATATATGTATTAAATCAACATGTGGCCTACCTTAACTCTGCCTGAAGTTACATGTCAGCTACATCTCAATCTGGCTGAAAAACAGAACTTCAGAGAAAAATTAATACATATATATATTTTAAATAGTTCTCAATTATGATTTCTAATATGATGTCTTTATATACACATATGCATACATATATATAAACTATATGAATAAAAGCTATTCAGTAGTTCTTAAGAGGATAAAATATTATTGGGAGCAAAAAGTTTTGAGAATTAATTCATTAGACTGAACTCTATTCTTTAAAAGACAGTGAATCCAATAATTTCCTTGTAGGGAAGAAATATAAATACAAAGCTACAACACACACTTTTAATTCCAATTCCATTAAATTATCAATGAAACTTTTAGATTTTATATGGGTGACAGAAAAAGAGAGTGAGAATCTCAGAGAATAATACAATTTCTTTAAAATTTTATAAAAGTCCTTTTATAGCCTTGAGCCCCTGTCCAGGCCTTGGAAGTTATTGAAAGTTATTGAAAGAGGGAGCATTAAATAGCTAGATTGTTACTGGTAACTTTTTAATCATATAAATTAAATGTGTCAACAGTAAGAGTTAACGGAAGAGATTGGAGAAAATTATTTTTGATGGTGGTCATGCCAATCATTGAAGGTTCTCAAACAAAGTATGGGAACATGTAATTTTATTTGCACAGCAACTGATAAGATAAAATCAAGGGTGAACAAAACTCCTTTCAAAATGTGTAGTGAATCATTAAACATGAAATGAGCTTCTGAGTTCACCCTGTTTGCTTTCTAATGAGGCGAGAAATACAATTAAAATAAAGAAGAAATAATAAGGTAAGTAATACTGATGTACATTGTGTTATAAGATATTATCTGTATATGTGGCTCAGCTGGTAAAGAATCTTCCTGCATTGTGGGAGACCTGGGTTCAATTCCTGGGTTGGGAAGATACCCTTGAGAAGGGAAAAGCTACCCACTCCAGTATTCTGCCCTGGATAATTCCATGGACTGTATTTATATGATAGAAATACCTAAATAATTGTAAAAATGATTATTTCATAAATGGCATTAGAATTCCCATAAGCAATGTTTTCTACAATGTATATTTTTCAAATTTCAGGGATAATTTTTCTGGGTAAAAATAAAACAATATATGGCAATAATATTTTGTTTAACCATTTAATTGTTGAGGATTTGGTGTGAAACTCTTCTTTTGGAGACAGGACTTTAAAACCCAGAAAGGTTAAATGATATGGTCAAGGTCAGTAGTTCATTTCCACTTGATCCAAAGAACCAAGTGGAATTCAAATTCAAAGAAATGAGGTAAAATAGAAACTTTAGAAACACAGATCACTCTAGATATTTTAGTCACAAATAAGAGTGTGCAGTTAAAGAATATTAGTAAAAGTGCTTAACACTTAAGAAACCAGTGGCAAGATAATAAAGTTCTCATTACAGAGCTATCATTTTGGGATTTTTTTTTATCTTGTAGCTTATGAAACTAGCTTTCATTTTTAATGTGTACACACTTTTCCTACAGTTCTTGCATTTTCAAATAGAATTTAAAATTTGGAAACTCTAAATGTGACACAAACATGGAATCTGTCATTGTAACAATACGTAGAGCATACGCCTAAGCTTATTAATGTAATATTTTGAGACTTTTTAATGCTATATATTACTATAGACAAAAGAAATATTGAGAAAATTATGACTGAATCCTTGTTTTCAAGATCTTATGTTCAGGAGGAGAGAACAAAGTGACAATTACAGTTCAAGATATTGTGAGCTAGTAATTATGAGACAAGAGGCTCTACTGTAAGAATTTAGTGTGAAAACAGTGGTAGAATATTAGCTGTCACAGTGATCTTAGTAAATTATAGAATTAAGCAAAATAACTTTATCTGCCAAAGAAAATGTCTGGAAGAAAAGGACATTTTCCCCAAATTCCAGGATACATAATAAAGTAGAAAATGAACTGCCTATCAGTGTCAATAACAATATAATCAGATAGCTAACAACAGAATCTAAAAGTATAATAAAAGAAACCTAAGGTAATTCTGGGTATCATCAGCTCTTGGTCAAGCCCTTTGTATTAACAGAAAGAGACATTATAGATTCTAATGGTTAGGCAGTCTAACAAAACGGGATTCTGCAGGTTCTTGGTGGATTGCTAAAAGAGTAAAATAAAACAGAGCACTTGGTAGGCAGAGATTTTACATTACTTTTGGTGGAACTCAGAGCCTTTTTCATACCTAATTTCTGGGTTTCTGAGAACTACCTTAATCCAGGAAACCAATGAAACATGCAATTTTCTCTGATATCTTAAATTATTTTTCTAAAGTGTTTTGGAGAAATATCAATAACCTCAGATATGCAGATGACACCACCCTTATGGCAGAAAGTGAAGAGGAACTAAAAACCTCTTGATCAAAGTGAAAATGGAGAGTGAAAAAGTTGGCTTAAAGCTCAACATTCAGAAAACGAAGATCATGGCATCCGGTCCCATCACTTCATGGGAAATAGATGGGGAAACAGTGGAAACAGTGTCAGACTTTATTTTTCTGGGCTCGAAAATCACTGCAGATGGTGACTGCAGCCATGAAATTAAAAGACGCTTACTCCTTGGAAGGAAAGTTATGACCAACTTAGATAGCATATTCAAAAGCAGAGACATTACTTTGCCAAAAAAGGTCCATCAAGACAAGGCTATGGTTTTTCCTGTGGTCATGTATGGATGTGAGAGTTGGACTGTGGATAAGGCTGAGCACCGAAGAAATGATGCTTTTGAACTGTGGTGTTGGAGAAGACTCTTGAGAATCCCTTGGACTGCAAGGAGATCCAACCTCCATTCTGATCTCCATTCTGAAGGAGATCAGCCCTGGGATTTCTTTGGAAGGAATGATGCTGAAGCTGAAACTCCAGTACTTGGCCACCTCATGCGAAGAGTTGACTCATTGGAAAAGACTCTGATGCTGGGAGGGATTGGGGGCAAGAGGAGAAGGGCACGACAGAGGATGAGATGGCTGGATGGCATCACTGACTCGATGGACATGAGTCTCAGTGAACTCCGGGAGTTGGTGATGGACAGGGAGGCCTGGTGTGCTGCGATTCATGGGGTCGCAAAGAGTCAGACACGATTGAGCGACTGATCTGATCTGATCTGATCTGACTGATGGTGTCTCGGAAGGAAAAAAGCACAGTATTTTTTTAATACAGCAAGATAGATTATAATAAAAGATTCATTCTGAAATCAAAGATATGGGTGAGATTTCAAGATTTATAATTTTCCCATATGCTGTCATGGAAGTCCTACATTCCTTCTGGCTCTCAATTTTTGAACTATAAAAGGAATCTATTTTCATATGCCCAGAGTCTTTCCAGAATTTTTATATCAACTGCTAAAAGTATGAGAACTGTACTACATGATATTAATAATTTGGCATCTGAATTTTAAAGTACTCCATTAAGGAGGTAATTGAGCCCCTCCCCCACAAAATAGGGAAAAGCTTATGGAAGAAAAAAGGCATATTCAATAATATATAGCTCAAGTTTGGGAGTATTTATTATTACTTAACAAACACAGTGCTTTATTCTTTATATTTTATTATCACTATTGCCAATGAATTCACATTTTAACTCAAAGCTAACATCAGAATTTTATACTTTTTGATGCTGGTGTAATATAATTAAACAATGAGAAGAGTCCTACTTCATAGGACTATAAGTGAAAGATTTACTTACATTTCAATATCATGTCATAAAATTGTTGCAGCATTCTGTTATATAACTGATAAATAAAGTGGAGTCCAATTTAGTAATTCATCATTAACAATATGACTGTTATGCACACTGGAATTCTCTAATGGTCAAAACTAGGACATTCTCTCCCTACAGGCTGACCTATATAGAATCCCAAATTATGATTATAATCAATTGTTTGCTTGGCAGACTCTGAAGCAAAGAGGAGTGTTATAATTTGAATCTTTAATGGCAATAGACTAAGGTGATGAAAATCATTTATTTTCGTGTTGGAGACTGTCTATCAAAAATTTTCCAAATCATATCACAATGGGCTGATAAAGAAAAATGATATGCTCTATAAAACACAATGTGTACTCAATGAAAGTTGCTTCCTCCCTGTAGGGTTTCTCCCAGATTTTAACATGCCAGTGTTCATCATTAGTGTTTCAGAGGGAAATATTATAAGCCCTATTTTCCCAAAAAGAGTTTTTTTTGGTGGTAGGGGTGGGGTATGAACTCTGATATCTCCCAGAATTAGAGATCCAAGAAACCCAGATTCAGACTATGGAATTATAATACTGCAAAAGCTCCAGCTTCTTCTCACAAATGTGTGGACATCTCTTTTGTGGCATGTCCAGCATCTATAAGGAGGGAGATCCATGGAAATCAGAATCAGTGAGATTTCAATTTGCCAGAACTTGTAGGAAGCAAAAGTTAACTTCCTGGATTGTGAGCTATGGAGGTAGTGTGTTGTGCTCAGTTGCTCAGTCCTGTCCAACTCTTTTGTGACCCCATGAACTGTAGCTTGCCAGGCTCCTCTGTCCATGAAATTTTTTTAGGTGAGAATACTAGAATGGTTGCCATTCCCTTCTCTAGGGGATCTTCTCAACCCAGGGATCCAACTCATGTCTCTTATGTCTCCTGCATTGGCAAGAGGATTCTTTACCACTAGCGCCACCTGGGAAGCCCTTCTCCCCCTCTCTCCCTTCTAAACCAAAACTGCAACCAAAATTAGCTTTACTGATTAACAGGGGCAATATCTGGTTAGATTCCTTCAACTCTGATTCCATGACTGCTTTCTGTATGTTTCCATTACTGCTCAATCACTCTTAAGATTATATTCTTCATATATATCAAGGTCATACATTATATAAAAGACAATACTTTGGGGGACGTCTTGCCCTTGTTATTAATCTATTTGATATGATTTATCTCTTCTCTGATCCATTATCTTGGCTTTAAATGTATTTCTCAAGGGAATTTTACTTGCTAGTTCTCCTCAACTTCTCCCCCAATACCACTTGTAGGCATAAAAATGAATTCAAATGAAGTACTTCCAACTATCTCCTTCTGTGTCAGTCTCTCTGACTCCTTACAGTACTTTAGGACTCTAGCATACATATCTTTAGCATCATAACAAGTATCTAGAGCTTAATAAGCTTGAAGATCGTTGGACTTCTTCCTAGACAAAGTAATCAATCTACTCTTTTCTCTTGTTTTGGGTTCTGCTGTCTTTGGACTGCACGTGTGCTCAAAAATTGGGTCTATCTTTTCCTCCCCCCACCCCCAAAACAGATGGTCCTCTGATAACTGATGCTTTTAAGAAATAAATATAGTAAAACTGCTAATGACTGGTACGGTTTTATGTTTCTGACCTTCTGTCAGCCATTCCTATTGAATAAGAACTACTTTCAAAAGAATGAATATCTAATGGTGGAATTTAATTGAAGATCAGACCAGATCAGATCAGTCGCTCAGTCGTGTCCGACTCTTTGCGGCCCCATGAATCGCAGCACGCCAGGCCTCCCTGTCCATCACCAACTCCCGGAGTTCACTGAGACTCACGTCCATCGAGTCAGTGATGCCATCCAGCCATCTCATCCTCTGTCGTCCCCTTCTCCTCATGCCCCCAATCCCTCCCAGCATCAGAGTCTTTTCCAATGAGTCAACTCTTCGCATGAGGTGGCCAAAGTACTGGAGTTTCAGCTTCAGCATCATTCCTTCCAAAGAAATCCCAGGGCTGATCTCCTTCAGAATGGATCGGTTGGATTTCCTTGCAGTCCAAGGGACTCTCAAGAGTCTTCTCCAACACCACAGACTATTAGCACTATTTGCCTACTCAAATTATATCATTAAAGGACCTGTCTTTCCACATTTTCTTTAAAACTGATATTTCTCTTGCTCATGTTTTTCTCCCACCCCAACTGCAAGCATTTTACTTTTCATCCTTCTTGTGGTTCCTCTGCATGTTACTCATGCTTCAGTCATGCTTGACTCTTTGCGACCCCATGGACTATAGCCCACCAGGCTCCTCTGTCCATGGGATTCTCCAAGCAGGTATACTGGAGTGGGTTGCCATTTCGTCCTCCAGGGGATCTTCCCAACCCAGGGATTGAACACACATCTCTTGTGTCTCCTGCATTGGCACGTGGGTTCTTTACCACTAGCGCCATCTGGCTCCTCTAGGGCCTCAATAATCAGTAAGTTTCATCTTATAAATGAACTGTACTCTACCGAGAGTAACTGGAGTAAAACATTGTATATACTGCTTCCTGGATTCATAGAAAAACAGAGGCAAGTTTATTTAGTAATCTCTGCTGTGGGCATGAGTGGTTACTCATGTACAATAAATTTGCTCTTCCAGATATAGCCAATGTTTGTATGAAACCACTAAGATTAGCTGACTAGTATATATCTACATAGTCCTCAAGTGACCAGAATTAAAAATTAATACAGAAATTATGAATTTTAAAATCTTCAGCAGATTTTTTATTTAAAAAGTGAAACCTCAGAAACATATTTTACAAAGTTCACATTTTAGAAATAAAACTATCATTAAAAAAATCTGTTTATACATGCTCATCTTCACCCCATAAGTTTCCAAGAAAGAAATACCAATAGTTTGTTTGTTTGTTTGTTTTTAAGTTCTAACGCTATCACAGTGAAAACAATCGTTCCTCACAGGTGACAAATGTGGGTGACCCCATACTTAAATGTGAACTCTAGCTACTAACAAGTTTAACTAGCTTGACGTAGTTAAAATTGGTCAGAAAAATCCTGATTGTCTCATGTCAAACAAAATGTATATTCATTAACTAGCCTTTAGAACAGATTGATTAACTGGAACTGCAGAGGCTTAGCTCACTCTTAATGGTGTGAACAATGGTGTTACTTGTTTCTATGTACTATTATTATATGTAAAAATGTTATGTATTTCAGAAGCAGAACAACTTTATGGTTCTAAAAAGAGGCTGGGGAAGTAAATATAACAGAATTTTATTCCTAATATAAGCAATCAAAAACTTTCACTTATTCTGCAACTGTTATACACCAGTGTCTTCTTTAATTCCCCAGGGCTGGAGGTGGAGAATATTTGGTTGAAAGGAACATATGTTCCTGATGAAGCATGAGTTTTCTCAGTACCAAGTCCTAAATCTACCACAATCACAATGAACTGCTGCCTGACATTTAGAGAAGCATTTCATTTCCAGAAGGTGGCGTTCTAGAATAGTTAGAAACGGGTTTGCTTCTGTTTGAAACTAAACAGAGACGCATTAAATTACTATTCAAGTTAACTGAAAATCTGGAAACACAGAGTGGCTATTCAAACCAAAAAAAGAAAAAAGTCCCGCTGTCCTCTTGGTGATAGCATTTAAAAATTCAAATATTTGTGTCCATGATCTAACTTATTTTCTTGGGAAAAATAGCAACATGACAGTTTAGATATTGCAGCATTTAAACAAAATGAAAGAACAAACATTGAAAGAACAAACATTACAAAACAGAGTTACAAATACAGAGAAAAAACAAGTTGTTGCCAAAGGAGAGGTGGAGCTGGAGGAGAAAATAAATTGGTGAGAAAAATCAAGAGGTAAATGAGTCACAAGTATGAAATGAACAAGGTGGAGAATATAGTCAATAACTATGAGATACTTATGTATGGTGATGCTAACTAGACTTACTGTGGTGATCAGTTTGAAATGTATAGAAGTATCAAATTATTGTGTTGTGTAACAGGAACTACGGAGAAGGCAATGGCACCCCACTCCAGTACTCTTGCCTGGAAAATCCCATGGATGGAGGAGCCTGGTAGGCTGCAGTCCATGGGGTCGCTAGGAGTCTGAGGAGTCTGAGAGACAGGACTGAGAGACTTCACTTTCACTTTTCACTTTCATGCATTGGAGAAGGAAATGGAAACCCACTCCAGTGTTCTTGCCTGGAGAATCCCAGGGATGGGGGAGCCTGGTGGGCTGCCGTCTCTGGGGTCGCACAGAGTCGGACACGACTTTAGCGACTTAGCAGCAGTAGCAGTAGCAACAGGAACTAACATAGCTTTATAGGTCAAGTATACTTTAAAAACAAAACAAATTCATAGAAAAAGAGATCAGATTTGTGGTTACCAGAGACAGGGGATGGGGAAGGGGGAACTCAATAAAGGCGGTTCAAAGGTACAACTTCCCAGTTATAAGATAGGTGAGTACTGGGGATCTGGCGTACAGCATGACTGATAATAATTAACACTGCTGTACATTATATGTCAAAGTGGTTAAAAGAGTGAATCCTAAGAGTTCTCATCACAAGAAAAAATTTTGTCTATTTCTTCAAATTTGTATATAAATGAGATGACAGATGTGCACTGAACTTGTGATAACCATTTCATGATGAACATAAGTCAAATCATTATGCTGCGTATCTTAGACTTATATGGGGCTATAGGCTACTTGTATCTCAATAAAACTGGAAAAAATAGACATAAAATATAACAGACAATGTTAGAAAACTTTGTCAGTTTTACATAAAAGTATACCAATTCTGTTTTGACTTTTAATAAAGTTCATTTGTAAGTATATTTGAATAATATTTGATGCCATACAATTATGTTATATAAAAATATATGCAAAATTATACAATTATGGAAATTTTTGATTTCTTATTGATTACTTAAAATGTACTTGAGATTACAAAATCTTTGGCCTGTAATAAGCATACGGAGAAGCTGAAAGAGAGTGAAAAAATTAGAAAAGACATTAAAAAAGATTTGTTCAGGAAAGGTTAATTCTTGAGTTTTGTAAACAGAGTTTTTAGAAATCTTTGCCCTGTGAGAATGTATGTGGCACCAAAGAAGTAATAAAGTTTGACTATAGTAAACTGATCCATTTTCTCTTCAAAGACAATTTGAGAACATTGTGATCTTGCCAGAGATTATGAATATTTTTAGCAGTTTTATTTATTTCTATCAGCAATAAGAATTTATTCAGTGGTCAAAGGAAAACTATGTTTAGAATGTCAAAGACCATTAAAAATGTCAGCTAAGAAGTTTTCTGTATGAGTTGGAAGTTTTAGTCATAATCATTTTTATCCTAAGAGCTATATGTCTATTTGAGTATTGTTGTTTGCCAGTTGTTATAATAAGCCACAAATGGATCTCTAACATAGTTGTATGTGACCATAATATAGACTGATTAGAAAACATATTTTAAATACATCATGTAAAATATATTTAGTACATCACTTAATATCACAATGCATTATAGAAGTATACACACCACACTCATTTGTAAAGATTTGGGAGGATGTCTGCAAATTAAATCAGTAATTTATCTTAAGGAAAAAGATAGAGGGTACCCAAATTACATGTGATATTTGGCAATATTAACATCTTTACTAGGACTTCCCTGGTTGTCTACTGTCTTCCAATGCAGGGGGTGTGGGTTCAACCCTGGTTGGGGAACTAAGATCTCACATGCCATGCAGCACAGAGAAAAAAGTAAATATATATATTATATAATATATAATATTATATAATATATATTTATATATATAAAACCCTACTAATAATCCATCTCTGAATATGATAAACTCTACTTTGCCTTAAAATAGAGTTGTTCCCAGAAAACGGATGCAAGAAACATTCAGATAGGTTCTATACAGGAACCTTGGGGCTGCTGCACTGGGATGACCCAGAGGGATGGTATGGGGAGGGAAGTGGGAGCGGGGTTCAGGATTGGGAACACGTGTACACCCATGGTGGATTCATGTTGATGTATGGCAAAACCAATACAATATTGTAAAGTAAAAAAATAAAATAAAAGTTTAAAATACAAAAAAATAAAAAAGACTATGAGACGCAACTCATTCAAATATTAACATTTGGAATTTAGTGTACCAAATAGTAGACTCAAAGTTTTCGGACAAATATGGACACAGTTCAGTTCAGTTCAGTCACTCAGTCATGTCTGACTTTTTGCGACCCCATGAATCGCAGCACGCCAGGCCTCCCTGTCCATCACCAACTCCCAGAGTTCACTCAGACTCACATCCATCGAGTCAGTGATGCCATCCAGCCATCTCATCCTCTGTCGTCCCCTTCTCCTCCTGCCCTCAATCCCTCCCAGCATCAGAGTCTTTTCCAATGAGTCAACTCTTCAGATGAGGTGGCCAAAATACTGGAGTCTCAGCTTTAGCATCATTCCTTCCAAAGAAATCCCAGGGCTGATCACCTTCAGAATGGATTGGTTGGATCTCCTTGCAGTCCAAGGGACTCTCAAGAGTTTTCTCCAACACCACAGTTCAAAAGCATCAATTCTTCAGTGCTCAGCCTTCTTCACAGTCCAACTCTCACATCCATACATGACCACAGGAAAAACCATAGCCTTGACAAGATGGACCTTTGTTGGCAAAGTAATGTCTCTGCTTTTTAATATGCTGGCTAGGTTGGTCGTAACTTTTCTTCCAAGGAATGAGCGTCTTTTAATTTCATGGCTGCAGTCACTATCTGCAGTAATTTTGGAGTCCCAAAAAATAAACTCTGTCACTGTTTCCACTGTTTTCCCATCTATTTGCCATGAAGTGACAGGACCGGATGCCGTGATCTTAGTTTTCTATATGTTGAACTTTAAAGCCAACTTTTCCACTCTCCTCTTTCACTTTCATCAAGAGGCTCTTTAGTTCTTCTTCACTTTCTGCCATAAGGGTGGTAATCCTCTGCATATCTGAGGTTATTGATATTTATCCTGGCAATCTTGATTCCAGCTTGTGCTTCATCCAATCCAGCATTTCTCATGATGTACTCTGCATATAAGTTAAATAAGCAGGGTGACAATATACAGCCTTGACATAACTCCTTTTCCTATTTGGAGCCAGTCTGTTGTTCCATGTCCAGTTCTAACTGTTTAACAGTTTAACATACAGTGTGTACATTTATAAAGTGATGACATTAATTATATTAAAGAGTTATACTAAGAGTTAGGATCTTAAATACTCTTAAGTTGTATCATTTCTAGAGTTATTTTTTTCAAAAATTATTTTATTTGATCCTCAAACAACTGTAGAAGATTGATATGAAATGCATTATTCTTACTCTATCTTTAAAGAAAGGCAAATCAACCAAGATAAAATGTCAAAAAAAAGTAAGTAAAAATTAACCTGATATGGCATTTTCAATTCTGGCTACCATAATGTCCATCAGAATCACAATTCTGCTGCAAGTAACTATGAAACTGGACAAAATTGGAATACAGAGAACTCAGGGCTATGATCATTGAAGGAAAGAAAATAATATATAAAATGAGGTCTACATTCATCCTGGCTTTTTGCTAGGGATCACTTTCCAATTTAAGAAGTAGAGCCAAACACAGAACAATAATCTCCTTGAATAGAAGAAATAAAGATTGGAATTCTGGGCCACGGAGGTAGCTGTTATTTTCAGGGAAAGGGTACCAGAGAGAAGGTAGTTGGACAGAGAACTTCACAAATCTGAGTAAGTGTCCTCTTGAGTTTCTGTGCAAATTCTAAGCTGTTTGTACACGGAGAAGAGAGTCCTGACAGACTGCTATTGTAGAGCTATAAACCCAACTGAGATTGGGCCTGGAAGTGATAGGATACATTGTGGATCTCATCAGCCTGAGGGGAGAGACTGTCAAACATGCCAGAAATTCAGATGAAACTCCAGAACTGCCAGAGCTTAGGAGCAGAGCTGGTCCATTTCATCAAACTGTACACTTAATACCTACACGTTTCACTGTATTTAAATTATGTCTCAAAAATTATATTAAATAAGGTAATATAGAAAGATATGACAATTTTTAAAGTTTCTAAGAAGTTTTATGGGTTGGAAGAGGAATTTCCTGCATTACTGTATTAATTCTGGTTTCAGAAGGTAACAGAATGAATAAAGGAAAAAATTGTAACTAAAAAAAATTCTCTTTCATGAATGCATGAAGTTAGTAGAAACAATACAATAAAATACAGGAAGGCCCAGAAGCAGGATCAAGATCTGTTAACAGTGACTTCTTATAATTAACGTTTTGGTGCCTATTATGTTCAGAAAGCAAGAGGATGATAATAAAACACAGACTCTATAATAAAGAAGGAGAGTAAATATACATATATATCCATTATTATACAAGGCAGAGAGTAGTAAGTGCCTCCAAAGTTGATGATATGGGAGCAATGCAATTTCAGAAGAACAAGAGAGAAGGATTTTATTTAGAAGTTGTTATTTAGTTGCTCAGTTGTGTCTGACTCTCTGTGATGCCATGGACTGCAGTATACCAGGCTTCCCTGTCCTTCACTATCTCCCGGAGTTTGCTCAAATTCATGTCCACTGAGTTGGTGTTGCCATCCAACCATCTCATCCGTCAGGTCCCCCTCTCCACCTATGCTCAATCTTTCCCAGCATTAGGGTCTTTTCCAATGAGTTGGTTCTTCACATCAGGTGGCCAAAGTATTGGAGCTTCAGTTTCAGCTTCAGTTCTTCCAATGAATATTCTGGGTTTATTTTTAGGATTGACTGGTTTGATCTTCTTGCTGTCCAAAGGACTGTCAAGAGTCTTCTTCAAATGGGTAAAAATAGACTCATTAAGGAAATTAGCCACCCTGATGTCCATGGCCATTGTCCTCTGTAATTGTAGCACAATGATATCCTCCAAGGCCTGAAAGTATCCACAATATAACTTCAGTTTGATTCTTACTATCTCTTACGTTCAAATTCTAGTTATCTACAATATGCTAAAATACAATCAGTAAGTAAAATTAGCCAAAACCAATCTGACAACTTTAACTAATTTCCTTTCTTTTCAAATAAAAGTTTCAACAAATTTTCTCTTCTGGTCCCCTCTCCCCAGGCTTCACCCCTCAGCTTTGTTCTCACCCTGGCAGCCCCATAAGCCATAAGGCAATGAGAACACTCTCTCACACACTCCAAGGAGACAAACCCCAGGAAGAAAGAAAAGTGCATATTAAGCTATTTGGTCTTGGATTAAGAAACACAATTTACTTTAAGTAAAGCAATTTACTTTAATTGACAAATTTGGGAATAGATATGTAATACGTGTTTTTTTTCTTTAGTGTAAAGGAATTTTCTCATCATGTCATTATAAGCAGGAAAAAAAGCTGAATTCCTTTTAAAATCAATCCACTGTTTTTGTGCACTCTATACATACTCTGAATGTTAACTTTACATTTGATGAGCCAAGATAATTTTTCAATTGTTATTGTTTTCTTATTTTCCAGAATGGATGTTAGACTTCATAAAACTCTCATTTCAAGTAGTCCCTATATGGACCATATTTCTCAGCTTTATACCAAACTATGTGAAAAGCTGTAATAGTAACCTTTCATAGAATGTTTATCAGCATTAATTTAATGATTACTGGCATCAGTTGTCAGTGGATGAATTTTTTATTGTAAATATTCTCTGGAGATAATTGTTTGAGGACAATTAAGTTTTTATTCTAAATTTATGGAACATGAATACTTCATACAATTTTTAATTTAAACATGCACTTGGAAATAGCCAGCTTGGATCTCTGATTCAATTTTTGTAAGTAATGTATTATGAATAAAATTTTAGGAAAAATAGTCATTTCAGTCTATGCATAGTGTGGTAGTTAATGTGGTTTTAACATAAACTCTATAACAAAGACTCAAAATACAACAGTATACACATGATAGTCCATTCTCTCTTGTGTTTTCTCACTCCTCTTTCCAGCTAAGGTAAGAATGATAATGGGCAATTCAGGTTTACCCATTGTCAGCAGAAGGTATCCACGTCCAAGGTGGCCACTCTGTTCATCGCTCCTTTTCAGGTGTGCATCCGTGTGTGTGTGTGTGTGTGAAGGAGGAACAGAAAGGAAGGTGTACATGTCATCCTTTTAAGGGTGCAGCTGAACAGAATCATATTTCTTTTCACATTTCATTGAGTAGAACTAACTAGTTACTTGCCCAAATCTCATTGAAATGGAGGCTGAGAAAGGTGGCTTTTGACTGGCTGGCCATTACTATAGGAGGGGAAAAAGACACTGGGACACAACTTGCAGCCTGCCGCCAAAGATCCAGGTGTGCACTTCTTCCCACTGACCTACCCTCCCTCTACACACATGTATTCCCAATATAACACAGTCCCATTCCAAAAAAACGGAAGACTGCAGTGTTGGAGATATAGTGGCAAGCACAGCTGCCTTCCAAATAAATGGAAGAATTGGAAAAGAAACAGCTGTCATTTTTCAAAGCAATGATCAAATCCTACTGCACAGGAGTTATAAACATTCCCCATGCTGGTGCTAAAATAATTTCCTTGACTAGATCCTGATTATATTATCCAGAAGAAATTTCATTGTCCCTTGTGATTTACAGTTCCTGTTTTCTTTACTTTGAGATGTTGTTCTGTGTTCATTATTTCCATTACCATAATTACTGGTTTGCTTGTGATCGTCCTGACTTACATGGACTGTCCTGGTGTCACATCAATATTGAATGAATGAATTCTTTGTTTTAAATGTGTGTCTCTTTCATTCTTGAAAATATCTGAATACCTTATAATTTCCTCCTTAAGAGAGAATTGGACTCTATTCTCTCCTTGCAGACTGTACAAATTTCTGGGTTATGTTCTTCAAGGCCAGTTGGGAGGCTTCAGGAGCTGCTTTAAAGGTCAAGCATACATTGGCTTCTGCAGATCGATACAATCCCTAAAAAACTCAGTATGCTTTTTTTCTACCAACAGTCAGATCCACAGGCAAATAATCATAACCAGAAATCTAATCGAGAAAAGCTTTCCAAGCTTGCAGGCTTTCCTCATATTTTCTGTTTTCTTTGTTCAGAATATTTTGGCTTCCCCTCAATTTAATGATGTCTACTTTGGTGCTCTCTGAAAATATTAGTTGAGGCAAGAAAGCATCACCCTTAATCTAACCTTTGAAACTAGAATGGACCCCAATTAACTGAGAGGTTTTAATGGAGGCACTTGAGGACACCAGAGGTTATTTACCGTGAAAGCTGCTTCTTTAAAATTGCATCTTACAACCAGTCCAAGTACATCTTGTCAGAGAACTGTGCATGGCAAGAAAGAGCTAACACCCATAAACATTCTTAGTTTTTTTTTTTAATGTCCTGAGGTTTTCCAAGCAATTTACAGAGGCTGCATGTTCTTTTGGCAAGTAGTCTATCTTTATAAGGATTACAAGTGACAGTTTTGTCAAATGTTTTATGATGATATAAGAAGAATCACTGGCTTTTCAACCTGAAATAGTAGGGTTCTTGCCACCCAGTACCCAACTATTAGACCCATGCCTCATTTTTAAAATTACATTCGAATTCTACTTGTAGCAACCCAATTATGTTTTATTTAAGAATAAGACGTTATTTTTCAAAAGCAAGAGAGAGTCTAAAATCCAGCATTAAAGAAGGCTGAATGCTGAAGTAATGCTTTTGAACTGTGGTTTTGGAGAAGACTCTTGAGAGTACTTGGACTGCAAGATCAAACCAGTCAATTCTAAAGGAACACAATCTTGAATAATCACTGGAAGGACTGATGTCGAAGCTGAAGCTCCAATCTTTTGGCCACTGGAAACGACCCTGATGCTGGGAAAAACTGAGGGCAAGAGGAGAAGGAGGCTATAGAGGATGAGATGGTTGGATGGCATCACTGATTCAATGGACATGAGTTTGAGCAAACTCTGGGAGATAGTGAAGGACAGGGAAGCCTGGCATGCTGCAGCCCATTGAGCCTCAAGATTCGGACATGACTTAGTGACTGAACACCAACAAAACAGGATAGAACTGTGTGTTTCATAAAATAATTCAGGTGTAGGTGGTTCACTATTGACTGCACACTATACTCTCATTATGTGGCTTCTGTCCCTGGACTCAGGGAAGATATTCAACCTTTGCATATTCAACCATATTCAACCATATTCAACCATAGCAACTAGAAAGTATTAGAGTACAATATGCTCCATCCTTTTAAAGACAAAACCCAATAATACCAAATATAATACCTGTTTAAATTCTATTATCTGAAACTTAAGACACACTGTTATACCTCTCAATAAGAGAGGTTGAGCAAGGCAGTCTTTCATTATATAGACATGTGACCAGTTGAAACTATTATTAGAAAGAGGTTGACACCAGGTATTGGCAACTCACAGTCTGACACGCTGTTGTGTTCTTCAGAAACAAATCTGAATATTTAAAGCAAGAAAGAAAGATTTAATACAGAGAATAAAGTACTCTCAAAATTAATAGAAGAAAGAGCCAAAGTTGTGGGCTCTGGACTTGAACACAGCACTGTAGAACACAGCCAGGGACTGAAGCTACCACAGGAACAGCTGAGTACAGACATTCCACTTTAAAAGCAATTCCATAATCAGAAAGCTGGGAACTAGCTGTCATCACTGCTTTTGCAACAGCTGCCTCTCAACATGGGAGGAAGTGGATAACATACACTGAAGTACTGCTTTAGAAACCAAGATCTTGCCTGCTAGTAGGGGAAAAAAAAAAATCTAAAGGAACACAACTATTCTTTGCTTCCACCTTCTAAAGTCTGTGCAAATACATTTTATTGGTAGAGTCTAATTCTCTTCCTGACTCTTTACTGCAAAGGCATAGGGGAAGTGTCACTTTAAGCTTTTCAGAATCTTCAGCCAGAAACACACAGGAAGAAGAAGGTTGGCATGGTGTTTAATGAGCCAATCTATAGCATCATCAGTATTATTAATCAACAATAGGCACCTCAGCAAAGCAGATATTGTTGAAGTATCATTTTATTCAACTAAATACTCTAAATGAACTTTTCATCTGTGTTTATGCCTTAGTAATTGAATTATCATTTAAAACAAAATAATTTTATTCACTTCACCAAAATAAGAGTCAAGAAACTCAGTTTGTATGAGATTTGGACACATCAATATCAATTTCTCCCTCCTTTAGACTTTAAACAAATACTATTTTTAAAGGTCTGAAAGTTCTGTCTCTATCGAGACTTCATATTCTATTAACTCACTTTTTTCCTTCTCCCAAGCTACAATGAATGAAAGAATAAGCAATTTACTTTTAATATAGTAGCAATACAGCTAGCACTTAATTTCAAAATAACTTGATCAACATATTTCCCTTTATTTGTCAGTTTCCTGATATTTGAAATAAGAATAGGCAAATAACTTTATCTTATCTGCAACTGCCTTTAATTGTTTTTCAAAGAGGTGCTAACTAGGTTCAGGTCACTCAACTAGAAAATAAGGCAGGGGTAGAAAGTTGTACTGTCCCCTGCATGATAGCAGGGACCTTGCCTGTCTCATTGATCATAGTGGACCCAGAACCAAGTATTGCTAAGCACCCACTAGAAAACCTTCTAAGAATTCTTCACTTAATAAGTAAGGCTGTAAAGAATCTGCCTGCAATGCAGGAGACCCCAGTTTGATTCCTGGGTCTGGAAGATCCTCTGGAGAAGTGATAGGCTACCCACTCCAGTACTCCTGGATTTCCTTGTGGCTCAGATGGTAAAGAACCCGCCTGCAATGCCGGAGACCTGGGTTCGATCCCTGGGTTGGGAAGATCCCCTGGAGAAGGGAAAGGCTACCCAACTCCAGTATTCTGGCCTGGAGAATTTCATGGACTATACAGCCCATGGGGTCACAAAGAGTCAGACATGACTGAGCAACTTTCACTTTTAAAACAGTTTATAAAAATAATATTGGAAGATAACGAAGGGTAAGGAAAATGCTGAGCATACACGAAACACACACAACCAGTCTCAAGGTTCTGGATCATAACTCTTTGTAGTCAATTTTCAAGATGACTATTAAACTTTATCCTACTGGCAAGGTCACCGTTGAAGATTCTTTCTCAGGTCTGAGGCGAGATTGAAGGCTGAATAGCAAGGACATTTACAGAACTTACCTTGTGTGTTCTGTAAATGTGTGTTCTGAAAATTAAGTCATTTTGAACAAAAAGAAATTATCTTTAGAGTGGGGGAAACGCATAAAAAATTAATCAGTTATATGCACTTGGACATTGACTTCTTAATCCAACAAGCAGGAAAGTTTTAGGAGGCTATTCACCAAGACACTTAAATCGTGTGTTTCTAACACCTTTCAGGGAGCTTCCCTGATAGCTCAGTTGGTAATGAATCTGCCTGCAAGGTGGGAGACCTGGGCTCACATCCCTGGGTTAGGAAGATCCCCTAGAGAAGGGAAAGGCTACCCACTCCAGTATTCTGGCCTGGACAACTTCATTTAATGTTGTCTCTTATAATGAATAAACAAAACAACTTACAGTAATACTAACAGAATATACACAAAATACACAGAAAAGGAAATAAACTGATCCCATAAAGCTTTTCTTTTTTCCCTAAAAGATGTGTAATTTCCATTTTGAAGGCTGATCACTTTGTCTTAAATGCTTTGCCTGCAAAATTATGTTGAAGAGAAGGCTTTACTTGTTTAAGTAGTGGGCACAGAACAAAGTCATGAAAAAATAAACAGTAAAAATGGCATGGTTTTCCATCTGATTTTATTTTGACTTAAAAGTTCTACTCAAAAAGGGTTAGCATTATGTAAAGGAAATAGATGGTGTTGAAGGGCATATTCACAGAGGAAACAAAGCACAAGGTACATCTTGGTACCCTTTTCCTGTTAATAAATAACCAATATCAAACTGTGTTAACCTTAATCTTTCAGTTTTGCCAAGATTAGACTGTCCAAACAGCTGGACTTTTCAAATCAGTCCAGATCTCTTGGCTTTTCCTCCAAAATTCATGTCTACCATAAAAAAGAGATTTATAGGTATAAATATTTCCAATTTTTCAAGGATTTGTTTTCTTAAAAATTAGCAGTATATTTTAGGAGTTACTTTAAAGAGAAAGTAAATGTTGAGTATAAATGTACTGAGTAAAAATCACTACATGTAAAGTGGTTTTTAAGTCTCTCTACCTCTCCAGAGTCCCAAAGTTTAGAATTGCAATCTAGGCTATTATTAAAAAATAAAAATGAAAACATTTCCCTGTATCACCACCCTCTATTTCCACTTAAGCTTCTACTCTGTCTTTAACCTCGCACAACCTGTGTTACTCTATAAGGAAAAGAATGCAAGAGGGATGTACAATTTTGTGACTTTCATTCTTCTAAATATCTTTTCATCAGGTTTTCTAATGTGAATGTAATTTTTAATTTTCTGTTGTCTATGCTTCCATTCAAGATATCAATCTTAGAAAAACACTAATATAAAATTAAAAGGATAAAAGAGAAAAGGATGAGGATCCTATAATATATTTTAGTTCCTAAAACTTTCCTCAATAAAGCAAACATACTCCTGACTGGACCTAGTTCCTGGATCCCACTAGATATGTTATGTGTTGACTCCAAATCTCCACACATTGTTCATTTTAAATAGCAATAAACCAAAAAAAAAAAAAAAAAAAGAAAGAAAACAACTATCCACATCTGCTTTCTGGCTAACTTTGTAAATATTCTTTTCTATTTCTTTTTCTTTCAAACATGATTAGATAATAAAATTATTTTTAAGTTGGAAATTTACTTTGGATCCTGAGGTTGAATTAAAAAAGGAACATATTAAATCTTAATTAAAAAAAAAAACTTGACAGTTAATCTCATAGAATGCTTAGAGTAACATTTTCAAGGGCTCAACTCTGTTTCTGGGAATGGAAACCACCAGTGCCTCCGTCCCCATCCACTCCCACATTCAAATGCAGGATCACATGAGGGGAAATACTTTGAGGGGAAATAGGTTCACCTTATACACTTTTTTTCAAATAAGTACTTTGTTTGCATATTGCTATTTAATGTCTTCTGGCACAAATTCTGTTCAGCACGGAGAAGCTAATTCATTGTTAAGTGTTTGGCTTAAATCCTGTATTCATTATGTAAACTCCTTTTTTTTTTTCCACATAACCCTCCAAGGTTTGATGAAAAATAGATTCCTAAACATGTTCAACCTGTCAAACAGGAATAAAAGGTTCCAGTGGAAGCATAATGCTCCCTTGAAATAGGAGTGTTGTAGCTTGTTTGAGTGTATTTCACTCTTGGACAGAAATGAGATCATGTTTCATTTCAGGAAGATATATGTTTCAGGTAAGAGACTGAAACAAATCAACTTTCTATAGTTAACTGAATACATAGGAGAATATTTGAATTCAAATGTACTGTTAAAGACAAGTAGCTCTTTAACTATATTGTGAAATTAAATGGTAGATGAGTTTCAATTCTGAGTAGGTTTGTAAATATTCTCCAGAAGATATAGATCTTTCCTGAAAAACTGCACCTTGATGATCTCTTCTCTCCCTCTCTCCTTCCCTTTCTCCCTCTCTCCAAATGACCCCATAAATGGCACTGATACAATTTCTTTTGTTTCATCTCTTACCTGCTCAATTTCATGTCTGTCAAAGTCTTGAGCCAATTTCGGTCACGTCTGCTGGTAGATTCCTTCCTTGTGCACGTTTTCTTCAGTGTATTGAATCAGTGTCTGTGGTCTATAGACTGTGTGCTGATGATGACAGCGTAAAGAAACTCTTAATGAGGGGTGGATATTCTTAACATGTGGGCTCCAAATTAACAAGAGTTCCTGCTGCAGGAAGCATCTGTTTTGTTTCTGTTCTGTCACTCCATGCTGGCTCCTACCCTGTTCTATTTATGTATTGGTAGCTCACTGAAGGCTGATATGAACATGGTATAGTAACAAGTTATTCCCTCACATTCTTATCTGGCAATTATATTTCTGATACTTGAGTCTGATGATAGAAATGATATATCCCACTTAAAAATCATAATATGCATGTGATACTGTTAAAATGCATTGTCGAATTGCAATATTGCATATCAAATAACAGAGAGAGGTTCAAGAGCATGTTGCCTACATTATAAATAACATCATCTATGTCATTAATCTGGAGAAAGAAATGATAACCCACTCCAGTATTTCACAGATAGAGGAGCCCGGCAGGCTCTAGTCCACAGGGTAACAAAGAGTCAGACACAATTGAGCATGCACATGCCACACACACATCATTAATAATATCAAGAGCTTGGATTTGAACCAAGGTTTTCTTACTCAATCTCAGGGGCTCTTTCCATGGCATGTGACTTAACTTCATACATGTGTACCTGCCATTTGTACTATGTAGAAGGCAAGTCTGTGGAATGAGCCATAAGGAAAGAACATCATCTTGACTGATCTGGAAAAACAATGACATAGCTTCATCTGCTTCCTATGGAAAAGGACCATAGTAAGTAGGTGAGTTCACAGATGGAATTAACAAGCTCATATGTTGCCAGGGTGAAACTTCAGTCCCTGGTTTCATGGGTTTTTTTGTCTGTCAGAGCTGATATTCTTTGGTCATAAGGAAGTCTTCTTCAAGGAAGCAAAAAAGCAGTATAATTCTCTTGGAGCTTAGAAAAACTGATGCAATAGTCATTTTCTATCTAGAAAAGTACAGTATTGTATTTCTAACAATTATTACCTTTTTCTTTAAATGTATGATCTGATAAAGTGATACATAGGTAATCATAGCAGAAATGAACCACTATAATTATTTATGCATAAATCAATTATAACTATCATAAATCAATTATAAGCCATTAGCCATTAGTAATGCAGGAGACTTAAGATATGCAGGTTCAGTCTCTATGTCAGGAAGATCCCCTGGGGAAGGAAATGGCAACCCACTCCAATATGCTTGCCTGGAGAATTCCCATGAACTACAGTTTATGGGCTCACACACAGTCAGACAAGTGAAGCAATGTAGCACACGCATAGCCATTAGCAATAGTCCTTTTATGACACTTTTCCATTTCAAGTTATTATCATTTATTTTTTTTTGTTGGATGGAATATTTTCAAGAATTATTTAGAGCTGCAGAATAAGCATGATGTGTATCTCTGAAATTCTCTTACACAAAATACTTCTTTTCTTGACAACTTTATTTCATATTTCTAAATGTCTTCCAACTTTATTGTGATTCTTTTTCTTGAGTTATTCAGAAATGCTTTTAAAGTTAAAAATGTGAGTTCTTTTGTAAACTGTCTTTCTTTTAACTAATATTTAACTACTTCAGAGTCAGAAAGATTAGTCTATGTAATACTGGCTTTGAGTTATGTTAAAAGTAGCTGAATATACGGTCAATTCTTTTAACTAATATTTACTTCAGAGTCAGAAAGATTAGTCTATGTAATACTGACTTTGAGTTATGTTAAAAGTAGTCGAATGTATGGTCAGTTTTCAAAAGTTATACATGCTTTCTTTAAAAACCTAGCTATCTATATCTGTACTTCTTCCTGGATATTATAAGGAACATTTAAAATTTAGGTAACCCAATCCAAATTTATACAGTCTTGCGGTCTAGTGTTTAATTATGTCTATTTTGATCTTCCCTGGTGGCTCAGATGGTAAAGACTCTTCCTGCATGCAGGGGACCCAGGTTTGATCCCTGGGTCGGGAAGATCCCCTGGAGAAGGCAATGGCAATCTACCCCAGTATTCTTGCCTGGAGAATTCCATGGTCAGAGGAGCCTGGTGCACTACATTAGATGGGGTCACAAAGTGTCGTACATGGCTCAGTGACTAACACTAGTGTTTAATTAGATCTATTTTGATCCCTGTATTAGAAATCACTACTATGTATACAACCGTTAGTTTAGAATTATCCATATATTTACTACAATCTATATTCATCATTCCTTTCAGAAAACATGATCTTTTTTTTTTGCTGTATTTCTTGAAAGACATGCATATGTTCCTCATCCAATTTATTTTCCTGATCATACTAGCTTCCTGTTTTGTTGTGATATTTTTGCTTAGGTATCATTCTGATTACTTCTTACAAATGCACAACTTTGAATAGGAGTGATTTAAATATAATAATCTTTTTTCATGAAAAAAATGTATTCCCTTTTTCCCACTTTCTATTTATATAGGAACTCTGCAAGATGTTTATATTCTTTGTGCTTCCATTTCCTCTAAAATGAAGACAATAATAATGCCTACTCAAAAGACTCTCATAAGGCTCATATTTGTATGAGGATTAAAGGGGTTAAAAGTAGAGCACTTAGACTAATACCTAACACATTCTAAGTTAGCATTCTTCAATGTTTGCAAATGTAATTATTAAATTACATTTTTCTTCCTATTCAGCATTTCCCAGAACGTATGCTAAAGGACTATTTTCCAGAAAATATTAATGAGTGTGACTGGAAGAGATGTGGCCATGTCTGGGTTTTCATCCTCCTCTGTACAGGACATAAAGTTAGGTTTGTGTTTCAGTCTGCACTAACCCTAGTACTTCATCCTCTGTCTACCTCTGACCCCTGTGACCAAGACCCAAGCCTGGTCAATCTAATCCCTGCTTCAAATGTTTAACCTGATGCCATTTGCTATGCAGAAAGTACATGTCTCCAGGAAGCCTCTATCCATATTCCCCATCCTGGAGGAAAAGTTCATTTGCTTAGAAAACACAGAAGCCAATATACTGAGAGAACCAAGGGAGAGAAAGAGAGGCTTAGTTGTGACTGTCCTCAATTCACATCACATTCCCTTCTGTATTGACTTCTGCCACTGTGACCAAGAGTCTTGACCAGAACAAAACTGTGCTTGAAAATTATCCTGAGTAGTTTCAAAAGCATTGCAAATTCTAGCCCTTTACTGAAAATTTAAAAAAGTGAACTATGCTCTTGTGTGTGCTCAGTCATGTCTGAATCTTTGTGACCCCATGGACTGTATGTAGCCTGCCAGGATCCTCTGTCCATGGGATTCTCCAGGCAAGAATACTGTAATGGGTTGCCACTCCCTACTCCAATACTATGCTATCACAAAAGCCTCTATATACCTCTATAAGAATTTTATTTTAAAATTTTATTTAAAGAAAAAAGCATCCCTACCTTAACATAATAGCATTTCTCAAACATATCTGGACATTTTTTCTGACAACTTCTTGTAACAAATGACAAACCTGAGTCATAGAGAATAAATGTGTGCTTCATAGTAGTTTTGAAACCACTGATACAAGAGTCTCATGATTCCACATTATAGATCTTTACTCCCTATAGAATTTATTTTACAATTGTAATCCATACTTAATGGTGCTAAATTCTTTTTTAATTCAAATAATTAACCAGGTGTTCCTGCCCCATCTAATTAGAGACCTAACATTTCCTTCATGTCATCAATTTTAAACTAAAATTGATATATACCAGGTTTTGTTCATGCATTTTCCCTTCTGCTTCCTTTTTGCCTAAGTCTAAATCCATTTAATTTCTACATTGTTTTAATCATTGAATCTTTAAAAGGTGTATTATTTTTCAAATCTCACCAATGATTTTTCTATCTTTTGCTTTACTTGTACCAAAAGTACCATAGGATCAGCTTGTCAATTTCCTAATTAAGGGTTTTGAATTAATTTACAAATTCTTCCAAAGTTTATTTATATTTTTAAAATTTTAAACCTTCTCATGTTGAAATATTATGTCTCATATATACTAAGGAGTTAATATAGTCTTCATACATAAACACATAATCTATGCATAAAAATACTATTTTCTAGCAGTTATATCCTCATTGATCTTATTGCATTAAATAAAATTCCTAAAATAATTTGATATAAGGAATAATTATCCTATTCTTGATTTGAAAGAGAAAGCGTTTAAGTGTTTCTTCATTTAAAAAATTTGGCTGTTAGTGTGTGCAAAGTATTTTTTGCATTTTTAAAGTATGTTCTTTTTATTCATAGTACACCATTTAAAAAATCATGAATGGGTAAAGAAATTAAATCCAAAAAAGTTTTTTCTGCTATGATTTATTAATTATTTATTAGAAGACTCATTCTTGGAAAGATAAAAGGGAAAATCATATAAAATATAAATACAAGATTTAATAGGCTTCCCTGGTGTCTCAGACAGTAAAGAATCTGCCTGCAGTGCAGGAGATTTGGGTTCTATCCCTGGGTTGGAAAGATTACCTGCAGGAGGGCATGGCAACCCACTCCAGTATTCTTGCCTAGAGAATCCCAAGGACAGAGGAGCCTGGTGGGCTACAGTCCATGGGGTTGCAAAGAGTCGGACACGACTGAGAGACTAAGCACAGAAAAATATTAATAAATTGAGTTGGTTACAAAATCCCAGAATTATCTATTAATTGACCTTTTTAAAAATATACACACAACACATTTTATATATGCGTAAATGTCCACATTTATTTTAAGGTCTTTAGAAACTGCAGCAAGATTATCTTGATGCATTTTTGCTTTATGTTCTATTTTCCTATCCTGCTTCATTTTGTGTTTGTTTGTGTATTTCTGTGTTTGAGCAACATACTTGGAAAAACTTTTAACCTTTCTCTGATACTTTTTGTTTCTGTTGCAAAAACCACACAACTGAAAATTACATATTTTAAATGTAATATGTTTTGCTTTTTAATGATAATACATTTATTTTTAATAATAATTTTTTATTTCACATATCTATACTTCTGTCATTAGAAATGCCACTGAACTTACTTGCCTCATTCTAGCTTTCATTCTTAATACATACTTTTCCTATTTTCCTTATTATAATGAAAATGCTATCAAATTTTTATTGTTCTGGTGGTTTGAAAATTATATACACTGCTCTTCAACTAATAATTCTGTGTGGCACATTACAGTTATATATGTATACAAATAATTGTACATGAACTTATTATTTCTTAATCATTGGTAAAATGAAAATAGCATATTAGGTCTCTAATCTTGAGTTTTTATTTTGATTACAATTTTGTCAACTAGTACACCTTTCTCCAGTACTCTTGCCTGGAAAATCTCATGGATGGAGGAGCCTGGTAGGCTGCGGTCCATGGGATTGCTAAGAGTCAGACACAACTGAGCGACCTCACTTTCACTTTTCATTTTCATGCATTGCGGAAGGAAATGGCAACCCACTCCAGTGTTCTTGCCTGGAGAATCCCAGGGATGGGGGAGCCTGGTGGGCTGCCGTCTCTGGGATCTCACAGAGTCAGACACGACTGAAGCGACTTAGCAGCAGCAGCAGCAGTACACCTTTTCCATTAGAAGTGTATAAAGATTTCTGAGCACTTACATACATGCAAATATATGTTTTAACTATTTTCACATGTAAATGGCAAACTGAATGACATAAAACATAGTCACCCTCAACACTATGTAGCTGCTATTCCCTTGTTTTAGGACAGCTAGTGTTTAAAGGTGAAGTCTATGCCTGGATGGTTAGATAGCTTCACTAACTCATAACAGACATGAATCTGAGCAAACTCCAGCAGATAGTGAAGCACAAAGGAACACTGTAGGCTCCAGTCCATTGGGTTGGAAAGAGTCAAACATGACTTAGTGACTGAACAACAACAGCAATGTCCAGATTAACTTTCTTCCCTCCTTCTCTTCCTTTTCCCCCTCCTCTTCCCCTTGTCATTTAATAAGTTAAAATATTTTACATATATTCGCAGTTTTTCCTGGTTGTATGTGTGCCATATAAGTATTTAGGTTTGATATGCATATTCAGAGCTTTATTCAGTTCAGTTAGATTTTTTTTTTTGACAATCTTCAATGTTACCTCTATTTCATCTCAATAATATGATGTTTGATATCTTTTCTCTGCCTTTTGCAATTGCAAGGGTACCTCTTATTCATTTCTATCACTAGCTCCTTTTCTTCTGTATTCATAGAGTGGTTCTCAAAGTTTATCTCAAAATTTCATTTTCTTCTTTGTCATTCTGCTTTTAATGAATATTTTAAATGTTTGAATATCTAGTTTCTTTGCATGTCAATAGTTCATTGTTTTGTTTTTAACATATCTCTTTTTTCCATTTTCCTCCATATCTTTCTTCTTCATTTTATTGTTACATTACTTAAAATTTTATTTTTATCTTATTTCATTTAACACATTTCTTAATTTTATAAAAAACAAAAAAGCTTACATTTTTATAAAATTTACTTAGGGATATTATAGCATATGGCTCAGTGGTCAAAAATCAGCCTCCAGTGCAGGAGACGTGGGTTTGATCCCTAGGTTGGGAAAATCTCTTGGTGGAGGAAACGGCTACTCACTCCAGTACTCTTGCCTAGAGAATACCAGGAATAGAGGAGCCTGGTGGGCGCTTGATCCTTGGGTTGAGAAGATACCCTGGAGGAGGAAATGGCAACCCACTCCAGTATTCTTGCCCAGAGAATCCCAGGGATAGAGGAATCTGGCAGGGTACAGTCCATAGGGTCACAAAGAGTCAGACATGACTGAAGTGACTTAGCATGGCATGGCATTGTAGCATATATTTTTCAAAAATAACTTATCCTCTAGTCTCTTGTTTGTTAGTCATTTTACTTCTAGCAGAATATTTTCATATCTTCTTTGTCGATTTTTTTCCAGTTACTCATCCTTGAGAAATAAAGATTCTTTCCACTGATTACTCATAAATAATGTTTGTAAAAACTCTCTTTGTTTTCTTGGTTGCTGTTAGAACACGTTTCTCAGATTTTCAACTATAGAAATGGTAAGTGTGAACAGACTTAGTTTAACTACTGGTCTCTGGCAGTCACTTGATTTCTCTAAATTCTGGACTTCATCAATCTTGCTATCACGATTGACTACTTTGAGAAGGTAAGCATTTTTCTAGGTAATTCTAATCAATGTATATATAGTTCTTATACCAGAAGTGGTCTACCTTTGTACTTTCTTATGACACTCTCTTTGCTCATATTCTCAGACTCAGCAAACCAAATGCTTAGCCACTGTAGACTCTGATTATTTTGTATTACTACAAATTTTAGCCTTAGAAAGCATGTAGAAAGGAGGTTGGTAAAGTGGTCCTGAGTACAGATACTCTTTTTTTGGTCAGTTTGGGAGAGTTGTTCAGACTCTGAATCTCCAAGTCAGGCAGCACTAGGGAAATTGGTCGTTTCTTTCCCATTAGTTAGACTGGTAGATTTATTCTCCTTCAGATAATAAAGCAAGCCATATTCTAAAGATAATTAAGAAAGTGCCAGTCAATTTTTTCCCTTCTACCTCAGATTGATCTACTTGGTCTCACATGTGGTGAAAATCTGGGTAACCAAGTGAATGGTTGCCAGTCTTTGTTGCTGGTAATGCTGTTCGATGAATAGACTTTGTCTTTTTAGTTTTAAAAATATTTGATTAATTTTTTAAGTCACACACTACCAGCCAGATGCCACCCTAAAGAAAGTCAATTGGACTGATTTTTTAAATTTCTACATTCTTTCTTAGATTATTTCCCATTATAGGTTATTATGAGATATTGAATATAGTTCCCTGTGCTATACAGTAGGTCCTTGTTTATCTATTTTATATATATATATAGTGTGTGTGTGTATGTATATATATATATATACATATATATATATATATATATATATATATATATATATATATATAGTGTGTGTGTATATATGTTAATCACAGACTCCTAATTTATCCATCACCCTCCTCCCCCTTTGGTAACCATAAATTTTTTTTCTATGTCTGTGAGTCTATTTCTGTTTTGTAACTAAATTCATTTGTATCAATTTTTTTTATTCCATATATAAGTGATGTCATGTGATTTGTCTTCTTCTGTCTGACTTACTTCACTTAGTATGAAAATCTTTAGATCCATCTATGTTGCTGGAGATAGTATCATTTTATTCTTTTTTATGGCTGAGTGAGAAGACTCTTCAGAGTCCCTTGGACTGCAAGGAGATCCAATCAGTCCATTCTGAAGGAGATCAGCCCTGGGATTTCTTTGGAAGGAATGATGCTAAAGCTAAAACTCCAGTACTTTGGCCACCTCATGAGAAGAGTTGACTCATTGGAAAAGACTCTGATGCTGGGAGGGATTGGGGGCAGGTGGAGAAGGGGACGACAGAGGATGAGATGGCTGGATGGCATCACTGACTCAATGGACGTGAGTCTGAGTGAACTCCGGGAGTTGGTGATGGACAGGGAGGCCTGGCGTGCTGCGATTCATGGGGTCGCAAAGAGTCGGACAGGACTGAACGACTGAAATGAACTGAACTGAACTGAACTGAATAACCCTTTGGGGCTTCCCCGGTGATTCAGCAGTAAAGAATCTCCCTGCCAATGTAGGAGATGTGAGTTTGATACCTTAGTTGGGAAGATCCCATGGAGAAGGAAATGACAACCCACTCTGGTATTCTTGCTTGGGAAATTTCATGGACAGAGTGGTTTGATGGGCTATATGCCACAGGGTCTCAAAGAGTTGGACACAATTTAGTGACTAAACAACAATATTCCTTTGTGTGCATGTATGCATACACACACATTTTCTTGATCCATTCCTCTCTTGATGGACACTTAGGTTGCTTCCATGTCCTGGCTATTTTAAATTGTGTGGCTATGAACACTGGGGTGCCTGTATCTTTTCAAGTTAGAGTTTTTGTCTTTTTCTGGATATGTGTCCATTAGTTGGATGACTGGATCATATGATAATTCAATTTTTAGTTTTTTAAGGAACCTCCATATTGGTCTCCATAGAGGCTGTACCACAGATATACATTTTAAATGATTAAAATAAAATATGGTTATTTTAACCATATGTATATATTAACATATATCTCAGAGGAATGCCTCATGTTATAGCTCTCTGTACGTGAATGGCACAATAAACAAGTCCTTAGAAGCATTAAAGGTAACAATATATTTATATTATCATATTATTATTGGTTTCTCCTACACTTGGCTTATAAAACATTTCTGAGATCTTTCTCTTAACTATTAGTCAAATAAAATTCATCATGTGCTTTGCTGTGCTTAGTCATTCAATCATGTCTGACTCTTTGTGACCCCATGGACGATAGCCCACCAGACTCCTCTGTTCATGGGAATCTCCTGGCAAGAATACTGGAGTGGGTTGCCATTTCCTTCTCCAATGCATCTTCCCAACCCCAGGATTGAACCCAGGTCCCCTGCATTGCAGGTGGGTTCTTTACAGTCTGAGCCACCACAGAAGCAAAAATTCATCATATCAATAATTTTGTCAAAGATTCAGTTAAAATTTAGATTTCTTACATCTTGTGCTAATGATTACTAAGTATCAGTAGGTAGAAATCTCTTCAATATCTATGATATTTTGAATATTTAATTCACCTGGAAGTTTAATTTACCCACTGAAAAACACAGACACGTTTCTAGCTATTAGAACAATTGATGGGTACCACATGGTGTGATCCCTCCTCCTCCCCTTCTGCTGCATCCATGCAGACTGCAGTAATGGAGCATCATTGCTTTCTGAGTTCTGTTCAGTCTCACAATTCTCAAACCATGTCCTGAAAAGCCACTACCATGTGATGAGATTTTATTTATGAGATAAAACTATTTACCACTTCAGTTTCAAGTCCTTATTAGGGTTCCCCCAAAGAAGAAACTGTTATTGACTTGTTTCTGCTACTTTCCATTCACAGCCAAAAGAAAAACCATTTGCATGTATAGAAAAAAATGTAAATTATATTAGTATATAACAATGAAGCTTAAGCTAGATGAGACAGCAAATATCACAATTTTTGCTTTTTTATATTTAAAATATTAAAAAACCTAGATTCAGGTTTAGGAAAAGGCAAAATAGAAAAAACTTATTTATTGGAGGTTATCGTAGAATAAATATTTGCTGTAGGTTCATCGAACATGGTTAGCCCCTAGAATGGCCCTAAGGACTATCGTTGTTTTCCAAGAAAATATTAATATTTAAGGATTAAGTTCATGGGTCAGGTAAAACTTACAGTAGTCCAAATTATTTGGACCAAGATTCTGTGAAATGTGGCCTAATTATATGTGGCTCCCAGGTAGTTTCCCTGGCGGCTTTAATAGTAAAGAATCTGCCTGCAATGCAAGAGTCCTGGGTTTGATCCCTGGGTTAGGAAGATCCCCTGGAGAAGGAAATGGCAACCCACTCCAGGATTCTTGCCTGGAGAATCCCATGGACAGAGGCACTTGGTGAGCCCCAGTCCATGGGATCGCAAACAGTCAGACATGACTGACTGACTAACATTTCAGTTTCATTTTTTTTTAATTTTATTTTATTTTTAAACTTTACATAATTGTATTAGTTTTGCCAAATATCAAAATGAATCCGCCACAGGTATGCATGTGTTCCCCATCCTGAACCCTCCTCCCTCCTCCCTCCCCACGAGACAGCAAAAGAGACACTGATGTATAGAACAGTCATTTTTTCATTTAGATGTGGCTCTGATGGTAAAGAATCTGCCTGCAAGGTAGGAGACCCGGGTTCGATCCCTGTGTTAGGAAAACCCCTGGAGAAGGGAATGGCTACTGACTCTAGGATTCTTGCCTGGAAAATACCATGGACAAAGGAGCCTGGCGGGCTATAGTCCATGGGGTCACAAAGAGTCCAACAGGACTGAGCGACCAACACTTTCACTTTCATACAACTGTTTATACTTTAGTTCTAAATAGTCTGAAAGAACAGAGAACAATCTATTGTTGGTATTTTATGATGAAAATATATAATGTTCCACAAATACAAATCCCTTTAAAGAATGGTCTTGTATTCTAAACATGTAACTTCAATATGCTTCAAGTTCTTTACTAAAAACATAGCAGTATTTGCCATTATTAAAAAAAAATATTCATGATACTCCAATTAAAAAATAAATTTTAAAAATTAAAAGTTTAAATTTAAAAATTTAATTAAAATTAAATTAAACAGATAATTTTAAGAACTTTGCTGTTTTTCATCATTCAGTCATGTCTGATTCCTTGAGATCCCATGTAGCCTGCCAGGCTCCTCTGTCCCTGGTGGTTTTCAAGGCAAGAATACTGGAGTGGGTTGCTATGTCCTCTTCTAGGTGATCTTCCCAACCCATGGATCAAACACAGGTCGTCTGCATTGCAGGCAGATTCTTTACCACCTGAACCACCAGGGAAGTCAAATTTTAAGAACTGGAGTTGAACAATTAACTAATGTTTTGTATTCCATAATCCCTCAAAGTAAGAGAAGTAACAGAAATCCATACGTATAAAATATGTAGTGAGAGGTATTTCTTTGGTTGAGATTTAATCTGTGCAAGATGCACTGTTGATTTCTTAGCCTCTTCACTTCCTTTTCCAAAAAGTAACCCTGGCTCTCCAAGTACTCTGCTTCTTTGCAGTTCTGTGGAAGTTGTTCATTCTCCCATGGCCATTGTATCAAGAAGAGGAGACAAGTACAACCAGGATCCCATAACATTTTGCTCTCCTACTAATGTCCCTTCTCTTACTGCCATCCCCTGACCTTGTTTTTCCACATCCATTAAAGACTTTTGCTCCTAATTGCAGCTGGTTCAGCATCTTCATTTTGCATTCTAACTACAGGCTGTCCAGAGAACTTCAATTTCCTCCATCATTTCTCTTTCTAGTAAAAGAATATCTGTGCTTCTTCTGGTCTCCTGGCAACACAGTAAGGAACTTCATTCCCCAGGCTTCCTTGCAGATATATATTGAGGCCAATGAAAGTGAGCAGAAGGGTTATGTGCAACTTCATAATAAGGTTCCTGAAAGGAAGTCACTTGCCTTTCACTGCTTTCTCTCTTATCAGGATCAAAAGTGGAGAAAACGAAGTGACAGTGGCTTACAGTTCCTCTTCCTACCTTCCAGACTATTCTGTACCTTTTCTTTTTAGATTCATTTATTAAATATTGGTTTCCCCCCACAATGGGATTCCATTCTCAGATTCATTTATAGCTATTTTAGTCCTCAACTGCTCCTTAGACAAGGCTCATGGGTCCAGCTACAAAATTTATCTCCTGAATTGAAGATTACATATGCAAATATTTATTCAGCATCTTCACTTAGATTTGTACAAGTCCTCAAGTTCCATATGGCCAATAAATCTGGGTACCCATTCCTTTTTTAAAATGTATGATATTACCAACCACATAAACTAAATATTTAGCTTAATGTACTATTATAAATAAATTGAACAACCTTCTGACTACCCTATATGTCAAGAAATAAGTATTTTTTGCCACCCCAAAAACCTCTCCAACCCCTCTTACAATACCCTTCCTTCCCCAAGAAAAACAGCTCTTCTGATGTCACATCTGTACTATTCTACATAGTTTCATCATTGAAATGTGTATCCCTAAAGTTTATGGCTTTGTTTTACAGTCTCTATTCCTTTGGAGGGGTGCAGGAATGGGTTTTTACAGTCTTTTTAAATTGATGTATTTCATCTCTGTTTTTTGTCCTCTAATTTATTTGCAGAAGAATCTAGCTTAATTTTCTATATCAGTTTCCATCCTGATTTAGTTCTATCCTGTACCCTTGTCCATGGTCACTGGATCTAGAAGCATACGTAGATTGATTAAGATTAGATTTTGTTGGCAAGACTTCATGGTAGTTTTGAACTCTTAAAGAGAGCACAAAATGCTAGCTACTCCTCTTTTTGTGACATTAGCAGCCACCAACGCTAGATGCCTAGATTTTATAATTCATGACTTACTGTAAAATATTGATAACCTGGCTTCATCATTCTTCCTTCACTTATCTTTTGCAGTACTTGTACAAAGAGAAACTTTGCCTCATTTATTACTTAGATCACTTCATATTATTCATAACATTTTTTATTATTTCAAATCCTTTCATATTATTACTTAGATCATTTCATATAAAAAAGGACAAAACATGTTTTATTGTGTAGTTTATTAGTCCTGTGTCGTACAAAGGCAATCAATTCGTTGTAGGTATGAATGTGTATCATTATGAATTCGTGCATCTAGCATGTTTGATATGTTTTCATCCATCTCAGTTTAATATACTTTTTGGACAATGTAAGCCTTTTCAAGTTGGCTCTCAACTTCAATTGGTGCATCCTTATATTCTGTGACAACCTCCTTATTAAAACTAGAATAATAGGATTTTCCAGGCTCATGTTTGGAGAAGGCGATGGCAACCCACTCCAGTACTCTTGCCTGGAAAATCCCATGGATGGAGGAGCCTGGTAGGCTCTAGTCCATGGGGTCGCTAAGAGTTGGACACGACTGAAGTGACCTAGCAGCAGCAACAGCAGGCTCATGTTACATTACATGCCGTTTTCTCAAAGACAGGTGGTACTTCAAGTAGCTTTGTTTCTTTTCATAGAAAGTGGTATTTTTATATCACAGCCTGGATGGTAGAGATGCTCGCTGCTGTTAGGATGGGCTTTATTTCTAGACTTTTCCAATGAAGAAAACTATAGATAAATAAATGTGATTTCTTTTGAAAAAAAATCTGATGAGTTCATTCTGATGCTTTCAGTTATAATTCTATACTTCTGAGAATACTGGTTGTTTTACCAAGCATTACACACAAAGTATTATAAGGATAATAATTCTAACACAGTCACCATGTGGTTAATAAAAACTCTTCCAAAAACGTGTACATGTTCTCTTCATTTTCCCTACCTTTTACTAAAGTTGAATTCTATCTACATTTTCAGTGCAGCCATACTAAACTGCCTCCTATATCCCTCATCTGAGTTCTTCAAGATACTATGTGTATATTTAATGCTCATCAGTAGTCTCAACGTTGATGTATCTCCATCTTTTTGATTAATCTGAAGTTTATTCTTCAGTAGCTTATAAATAAAAAGTCCATAAAAACAATACTCCCTAAGCTCTCATGTGACCATGACAGTTAGAGGAATTTTAATTTGGAAATCAGTTAAGTGAAGACATATTTTTGGTTCCCAATTTCCTTCCTTGTATCTCTTAAACAGAAGAGTCAATTATCCACTTGGCACAGGTGCTCCTGCCATAAAACCTGATGACAATTCTCTTTCCATTTATGTTACAAGACTATGTTAGTCTTTCTCATGCTCTAACACACTCTGTTCCAACAGAGTATCTTTTCACATCTTCATTTTTCTTCCATCTTTCATCTTTCTTTTGTATTTCATAGTTTCTTTTATCCCCTCTTTCCTATTCTTATTTTTCTTTCTTCCTATTTTTCTTCTTGACTTTTTAAAAATAATAGTCTCTGTCTGGAAAACCAAGGACCTCCTCTTCCTTTTGCCAAACCTGTCTGGAAAACTGCTCCTTTTTTTCTCTTAGTTTAGGAATCATCTCTTCCTGAAACCGAAACCTTTCTCAATCCACTTTGATAAATTGCAACTGTCTTTTCCTAATGTTGTTACTTAAAATTTAATGTAAAGTATTTCTCTGGAAACCAAGTAAATTATTGACAGAACCCTCTAATTTACTCATTCATTACTAATAGAACACTCAAGGTTGTTGTTTAGTCACTCAGGTGTGTCTGACTCTTTTGCAACCCCATGGATTATAGCCCTGCAGGCTCCTCTGCTCATGGGACTTCCTAGGTAAGAATAACTGGAGTGAGTTGCCATTTCCTTCTCCAGAGGATCTTCCTGACCCAGGGATCAAACCCGTGCCTCTTGTATTGGCCAAACATTCAATAACAGAGACTTAAATAAGGGATGGGGATCTACGTATTAGTTGCAAAAGCAGGCAAAGAAAACAGCAGCCACTACTGCTTAAATCACATAAAATTTCTTAGTCCTAATTTTTTCAGAATAGATTTGTCTAATAGGCGAAACACTGCTAGTTCTTCCCAAATACCACTTGGCTGTATTTATGGAGCCCCTTCAGTTCAGTTCAGTGACTGAGTGTCATATTTCAAGGGTTAACCGGATTGGGTCTGAAGATTTCCTCCCTTCAGGGTTGGTGTCATATTCCCTGACTCTCTCTGTCCTGCCCTGAAACAGGCTTCATTCCCACTAGGTAATTTCCCCCAAAGCTGTTACTCAGAGCTGGAGGCTGACTTTCCATTGTCATGTTTATTCTTAAGACACACTCAGAGGAATTGAATGAATTACTGCTTCAACTGCTTTATCATGTTTGAGGCTAAAACCTTAACAATACTTAGGAATTGAAGTATTCTTGAAACCAGTGCTCAGTGACCTGAACAAAACATACCCAATATATAAACCTTAAATATATCCTTTAAGAATTTTACTTCTGCACTTTCTAAAGCAAAATAATCTTAATGATGTTCTATATGAAATTTCACAAAACAAAATGAAGACTTTGTCTATTAAAGCCATTCTCATACATCTGTATTATAAATTTATGTCTGTGAAACACTTGAGGGCAAGAGCTGTGCTTTATCTTTTTTATATTCCCAGTGCTTTGCACAGTACTTGACACAATGTATTTTAAAACACATACTGAATAAATAAATGTGCAAATGAGTAAATAGAGGTGTGAATAAATGAATTGATATTTTCAAGTCAATATCCCTTAAAAATAAGCATAAGTGACAGCTTCAAATTTTCCACATAAAAGTGCTTGAGGCAGTCTAATAGGAAGTGTCTTCTATAGGATTATACATTAATAAGAAAATGTCAATTATTCACATAAAAAGGCACCTGATAGAGACTCCTTGGAAATTAATGTTTTTCCTAAGTATCTCCTGTCTGTGCTTACATGAAAATAATCAGAGTTCGTGAAAACAGTATGTTCACCTTACCACTCAATTACAAATTGGAAATGGAAAAAGTAAGGTAATGCAAATTTTATACATAATATGCTTTAATTATATATATATCATTAAATTATATACAAATAGTTAGAGTCTTCTCTGTATTTATTCAGAAAATTGAGCTGAGAAAGATCATATTTATGTCTATCTAAAATAGTGTCTGTATGACATATAAAATTGGCTCATAAGATGGAGAGATGGGAATTTCAGACCATGCGGCCAACTCAGACTTTTCTCAGAACCCAGGTTTGCTACTACAGATAATGTGGACTTGCCCTCCACCTTGCTGAAATACAGATGGCTTAGCTTGGTTATGCTTTGACATGCCTTATGCTGGCACAATCTTTATCTCCCAAGACATGAATACGTATTTTAAAAACTGCTAAATTTTCAACACGTTACAACTTGCTATCTGAAACAAAAATCATGTTCCTTCAATGTCATAATTTACTCCCTCCACCCTCTTCTCATCTTGTCCCTGCAGATATAGTGATTCAGTAATGCAGCCAGAACTTTTTGGATCAAAAACAGACAATTTTCAGAAAGGTTCTTTGTTCTTTTGTAAAATAAACATCTTTTTGTTCCCATTCTGAACACTGGGGCTATTTGGATGATATTTGCATCTTAGGAGATTTACAAAGTGGAAGCTGCTCGTAGGGGCTGCCCTTTCTCTGAGAGGTACCCAGGTTTTGTCTTTACTTGTTCTTTGAGGGCAATTGAGCATTTAGTCTTCAATAAAAACTTGAAAGTCAAACTGAATAGGAAGTTATAAGCTATTGAAGAATACAAATTTGTCATTATTAACACTTTTGAACTTCCCTGTTTGAATTTAGCTGGACTTACCAACAAAGACTGGGGAAACGTTTTTGTGTGGTCTGCTATCCTTCTTCAAGTCCCTGATTTTCCAACCCATTCATTAATCACATTCCAGTTTTCATGTTGTATCGATTTTCTGTTGCCAGTGTAACAAATGATCACAAACTTAAGTGACTTAAAACCACACAAATTATCATACAATGTTATAGGTAGGAAATACAATGCAAGTGTCACCGTGCAAAAATCAAGGTGTTATAAGGGATGTGCTCCCTTCTGGAGGCATCTGGGGGAAATCCATTCCCTTCCCCTTTCTAGCTTCTAGAGGCTGCTCACATTGCTTGGCTCATGGACCCCTTACTATATCTTCAAAGCCAATAAAATCAGGTTTAGTCCTTCCTGAGTATCACTCTGACCTCTTCTTCCTTTAAGTATCCTTGTGATTGTATGTGTGTGTGTGTGAGGGTGTGTGTGTGTGCGCACACTCAGTCCCTTAGTCATGTCTGACTCTTTGCAACCCCATGGACTGTAGCCCACCAGGCTTCTCTATCCATGGGATTTCCCAGGCAAGAATGCGGGAGTGGGTTGCCATTTCCTCCTCCAGGGGATCTTCCCAATCCATGGATTGAACCTGGGTATCCTGCATTGGCAGGCAGATTCCTTACCACTGTGCCAAGTGGTAAGCCCTCTTGTGATTGTACTGATCCTATTCAGGTAATTTCCTAATTTAAGGTCAGATGATTAGGAAACTTAACTACATTTAGAGCCTTGATTCTTCTTCATCGTGTAACCTAACATATTCACATGTTCCAGGGATTAAGATATGGAAATGCTGGAGGAGGGGGGCATTATTTTACCTACCACAGAGTTTTTTCCTATAATTCGACAGAGTGTTATTTAAATCAGGAACCAACAGCCATGTCATCCCTATTATGACATATTTGATGCCATGTAGTATATATATATATATATATATATATATATATATATATATGATAGGGCTTCCCAGGTGGCGCAGTGGTAAAGAATCCACCTGCTAACATGGACATTCGGGTTTGATCCCTGGGTTAGAAAGATCCCCTGGAATAGGAAATGGCAATCCACTCCAGTATTGTTTCCTCGAAAATCCCATGGACAGAGGAGTCTGGCAGGCTACAGTCCACGGGGTTGCAATGAATTGGACACGACTGAGCAATTGAGCATGCATGCTAGCACATAGTATGTATAATTCTCAAAGTCAAGGTATATGACTTTTAGTTAATTTATGCATTACTTCCTAATGCAGACTGCATACATTTACCAGGTGGCACTCAATCACATTTTTATTTCTTTTTAAACTAAGATATAGTCTATCTTCTGGACTGTCATGGTAAAGAGGAGACATAAAATTATTAGGAATTTCTTAAAATCACCAAATTTAATATTATAAAAGTGGATCTGGATGTAGTTTCTGTTTTATTACCTTTTCAATACGAATAAGTATTTATCATTCTCCTTTATCTCACTATAATGAGATTTTTTTCAAAGAGGGCCTCTCACTCAAGTTTCAGTGCTGTGAGAAATGGATGGAAAATATTATTATTAATAAAAATGTTTACGTTTCCAACTCTTTTCAGCAAAGATAGTTTGAATTAAGTTAATGCTGTCTTTCAGTGCCTAAATTCCGGCATGCTCCAGATGTTACATTAGTATGGAATTATCACTCACTTGCTTCTTTTTAATTCCCATTTAAAACAAATCTATGAACACAAACTCTTAGACATTGGGTAAGTTGATTCACCTTTCTGTGCCTCAGTTTTCGAATTTGTTAAATGGCAGTAATAATATCACAGGTTGAGAGGATATGTTAATTCATATAAACAAAGCAGTCTATTGAGTACTGCACCAGAGTGGGTGCTCAAAAGATGTTCAGAATCATTATTATTAATAACACCCAGGTGGTACAGCTTACCTGAATCTTTAATTTCAGCATTATACCACTGATATTTCATTTAAAGACTTCCCCTGTGGCTCTAGAAAAAAATTTAAAATAATTAAAAAACACTCAGTTCATTTGAAATACCCAAAAATTTAAAAAGTCAACATGATATAGCCATATTTACCACATTTAAGCTAAGACAAGACACAGCAGGCTAGACTATGGAAGACTAGAACAGGATATTAACTACGGTTGTCAGAGGAAAGTCACACTTGCTGGAAAATTCTGACTTCCATGACAGAGACAGAAGAGAGTGTATCAGTTCAGTTCAGTTCACTCAGTTGTGTCCGACTCTTTGCAACCCATGGATTGCAGCATGCCAGATCTCCCTGTCCATTGCCAACTCCTGGAGTTTACCCAAACTCACGTCCATTGAGTCAGTGATGCCATCCAACCATCTCATCCTCTGTCATCCCCTTCTCCTCCCACGTTCAAACTTTCCCAGCATCAGGGTCTTTTCAAATTAGTTAGTTCTTCCCATCAGGTGGCCAAAGTATCGGAGTTTCAGCTTCAGCATCAATCCTTCCAATGAATATTCAGGACTGATTTCTCTTACGATGGACTGGTTGGATCTCCTTGGCAATCCAAGGGGCTCTCAAAAGTCTTCAGCACCACAGTTCAAAAGCATCAATTCTTTGGCGCTCAGCTTTCTTTATAGTCTACCTCTCACATACATACATGACTACTGGAAAAATGATAACTTTGACTAGATGGATCTTGTTGGCAAAGTTATTTCTCTGCTTTTCAATATGCTGCCTAGGTTGGTCATGACTTTTCTTCCAAGGAGTAAGTGTCTTTTAATTTCATGGCTGCAATCACCATCTGCAGTGATTTTGGAGCCCCCAAAATAAAGTCTGCCACTGTTTCCAGTTTCTCCATCTATTTGCCATGAAGTTATGGGACCGGATGCCATGATCATAGTTTTCTGCATGTTGGGTTTTAAGCCAGCTTTTTCACTCTCCTCTTTCACCTTCATCAAGAGGCTCTTTAGTTCTTCATTTTCTGCCATAAGGGTGGTGTCATCTGCATATCTGAGGTTATTGATATTTCTCCCAGCAATCTTGATTCTAGCTTGTGCTTCTTCCAGCCCAGTGTTTCTCATGATGTACTCTGCATAGAAGTTAAATAAGCAGGGTGACAATATATAGCCTTGACGTACTCCTTTTCCTATTTGGAACCAGTCTGTTGTTCCATGTCCAGTTCTAACTGTTGCTTCCTGACCTGCATAAAGATTTCTCAGGAGGCAGGTCAGGTGGTCTGGTATTCCCATCTCTTTCAGAATTTTCCACAGTTTGTTGTGATCCACAAAGTAAAAACTTTGGCATAGTCAATAAAGTAGAAGTAAATATTTTTCTGGAACTCTCTTGCTTTTTCAATGATCCAATGGATGTTGGCAATTTGATCTCTGGTTCCTCTACCTTTTCTAAATCCAGCCTGAACATCTGGAAGTTCACAGTGCATGTACTGTTGAAGCCTGGCTTAGAGAAATTTGGGCATTACTTTACTAGAGTGTGAAATCAGTGCAATTGTGCAGTAGTTTGAGCATTCTTTGGCATTGCCTTTCTTTGGGATTGGAACGGAAACTGACCTTTTCTAGTCCCGTGGCCACTGTTGAGTTTTCCAAATTTGCAGGCCTATTGAGTGCAGCACTTTCACAGCATCATCTTTTAGGATTTGAAATAGCTCAACTGGAATTCCATCTCCTCCACTAGCTTTGTTTGTAGTATGCTTCCTAAGGCCCACTTAACTTCACATTCCAGGATGTCCTGCTCTAGGTGAATGATCACACCATTGTGATTATCTGGGTCATGAAGATCTTTTTTGTATAGTTCTTCCTTGTATTCTTGCTACCTCTTCTTAATATCTTCTGTTTTTGTTAGTGTATAATTTGCTTTAATAAAACATACCTTTCAGTACTACTGTGGAAATGAAAAAAATGGCAATTTCTGCAAAAGGGATTATGGCTAGATAATGTATCTATGTGACCCATCAATTTGAATAGTTTGGAATAAATTTTATAGATTAATTTTCTATTTCACATATCCTTCTATACACATTTTATTTATATCTTCTGAAGTTCCATTTTATTTATATCTCCTGAAAATCTTTCTTGAGTCAGCACAGTTTCTTGACTGAAACATAATAAATCTAACTCGTTTATGTCTCAGGTGGTTGTGGGTTTCAAGTAGACCCTTCGTGCCAATATAATAAAAATTATTTGCCATTGCAAAACACATTGATAGAAAATGGTATTTGATAGGTAATGACTATTATAATCACCTTTTAAAATGTTTTTTTCCTTAACACACATATAATTGTTAAGGCAATTAATAAATCCATGTTGTTGTTGTTGTTTAGTCACTCAGTCAGTCGTGTCCAACCCTTTGTGACCCCCATGGACTGTAGCCTGTCCAGCTCTGCTGTCCATGGGACCTTCCAGGCAAGAACACTGGAGTGGATTGCCACCTCCTCCTCCAAATAAATCCACAAAATGACAGAAATACTTTTCAGTGTCACTTTTTTTATAATTCAACTATAATTTTTCCAACATTTAAATCATTTGATCAATAAATGCAAATGAGCAACTACTCTGAGTGAAGCAAAGCACTAAGTACTGAGTTATAAGTGAAAGGACTAACATGGCCTAATGATTTAGTGGGAAAGAAAAATGTTACATATATAACATTTATACATGTTACCCTGAGACAGTAGGAAACCACTGTTATGTACAAAGGTGATATATGGTTAGTCTCTTAAATATAACAGTATAACATAAAAATTGGATTACAAGACTCAAGAATGAATTGTAGAAAATGTGGAAGCAGTTTCAGAGAACTGCAACATTGCAGATGAGAGGATTAGAAAACTTTAGAGTAGGATTGTGACAGTGGTAGACTAAAAAGGAAGCCAGATCCCCTACAGGAACTGGTGATTTACTGGAGGTAGAAGAATGAAGGTGTGGGAAGACTCAAAGATAAAACCCTGGTTTCTGGTCTAAGAAACTGAGTGAATTGTCGGGCCATTTTCTGTCACAGAAGACTGGAATAAAAGCAGGCTTTTGGGTGAATTTTGATTTAGGTTTTGAACTTTCTCTTAGAGGTTAAAAAAAAATTCCAAGTGGAGACAATAATAAGAATGGTCCTGTGTTAGGGTTATTGATATGTAGATGGTAATTTAAGCCATAGGAGGTATGAAGTAATTTACATGCAGAGAATGATTGAGAAGAAAAGCTTTGACAAGGGGTCCAGTAGCTAATGAACAATACGGCAGGGGATTCTTGAGGAAGAGCTAATACAGAACTCAGAGAGTACAGTGTCACAGAGAGTCAATGTAGGACACAACAAGAAAATTTTAAATAAGTATAGTGAACAGAAGGGTTCAAATTTTGCAGAGAGATAAGTTAAAATAGAAATTGATAAACATCAGTTGAATTTTCTCATCAGTAAACTTAATGAAAGTTGCTTTGGGGAAGTTTGCAATTATTTAAAGAAGTTTTGGGGAGGATATGATAGGGTCTAGCCCACCTACAAGATGACTGCTTATGGAGGGCAGAAAAAAGTTAAGACTGTATCTAGGAATGGAATAACTGCTGATCATGAAGAGACTGTTAAGTTACTTTAGTATACTAGCATGCTATAGATGATTAAATATAGAAGGAGATAATGTTGCCATGGGCCAGTGGATTTTCAGTAGAAAAGGAGTCCAAAGGGGAATACTGGCTTTCGTTCATTAAACCACCGTCATGACTGAAGTGGACTTAGTTTTCTACTACAGGAGTTTCATGCATGTCTCTGAAGTCAATACTTCCCCTTGGACTTTAATTATGTGAGCCCTGATGGATTTTTATATAACTCATGGGTTTATTTCATTTGCTATGGGGAAACTTCGAAACAATTGTCTGTATTTATTCAACATGTTTTTTTCTTGAAAGCTCTTTTATTTCTAATTAATCACATTTTTTAAATTTCCTTTTATCATTTGTCTAGGAAAATTCCTATCATCTTTTACAATATCATTGAAGAGATATTTGGAGCTGAGTCAACCCTCTCAGTTACATAAAATAAAGAATGGCATATTACTGGAAAACAAATCTAAATTCCAGTGAATCACATGAAAAGCAGCAGGAGCACCAAGAATTCCCCTCCTTGAATCAACCTCTTTTTCCTAGCCTAGTCAGTCTAGGTTTTGATAATGTAGTAGAGGAGATCAGTAACAAAATCCCACTCTGTCAGAGAGAAATTGAAGAAAATGCCTTTTTTGTGCCCAGTGCACCACAATGGGACTCAAGAACACATTCATTAGATGAAATACACCAAACGTCCTTGAATGAATTCACTTCTAAAAGCTCAGAACTCTCCTGTCACCAAGTTAGGGAAACACCAGTAATTGGTTTTGGTAGGCATTCTGTGCTACCAAATCCTCAAAACATCAATAAAGGAAGCTCTTGGGGAAATCCCATAGGAAAATACCACGGTGCTGATGATTACGGATTCAATATTTTGCCTCTATCATCTACCAGTCTGGATAAAAATAATTCACAGAGTCAACTGGAAAATGAAAATCATAACTACCATATAGGATTTGAAAGCAGCGTTCTTCCTATATACCCATTCTTGTCAACTAACTTGATGCCAAAAGAAGAAAACAAAAGCAGGAGAAATATGAACATTGTAGAGTCTTCTCTGATGCCCTTTCAAGGTTCTTCTCTACCCAGGACATGGGAAAGTACACGCCCAAAGAACACTGAGGTATGTACCATATTTGTAAACCTAAAAATACGAATTTGAAAGAATCAATCAATAATGTGCTGGGTGGATTTGGTAACAAGAGTAACTAATCTTCAGTAGGGGAATGTATTACTATTACTTTTGAAAAAAATGCTTATTATTCACAAATTCCATTTTTGTGAATTAATGATTTTTTCTAAAGAAAGAGCTTTTATAATATTTTTAAAGTTCTTGTTTCATCAAAATTAAATAGTGTAGTATAATATTTACATTTTATTAAATAAAAATATCATAGTTGGGGGTTTATATGATTGTATTTTTCATTCTTACTGTGTTATTATGCACACATAGAAACACAAATGCATTTCATTACATTTATATTTTGAGTTACATTACCATGAATTAAAACATCATATTATTGGTAGGAAAAAATGGCCCTTTACTCAGAGGCTTCTAAATTACCCTGTTGGCAGGCACCATCTATTGGGAACATTTCAAGAGTAGGAAATTAAGTAATCTTTATGCAATTCATCCTGATGGGTTCATTAGTAGTTTTCCAATCATTTTAGTAACCACAAAGCCTCTTGCATAATATTTGAACACTTCTCTGCTATACTGAATCTAGAAACAAGGGAAACAAGAAGTAAACAATAAAAAGAAGAAACATTATTCCAGTTGTAATTTACAGGGTTAGACAAAAGGATTCTTCATTTATTTGACAACTATTTATCATTATTATTAAGTTATATATGATATACTAGGCATAACAAAGAAGAAAAATCCATGATACCTGAATTTAGGAATAGCATATTATTAAAATTTACATGCAAATGAATAATGGCAACACAGTAAAATAACACAGAGGATGAGTTCATTAGAGAAGACACAACTGTGTCTGAGGCACTTGCAGAAGAAATAACACCTCAAGGGATTTGAATTAAAAGTGGATGAATTTTAGGAACCTCTACTTCTGATCATGATGGTGTAACAAGTACTAAACTTTCTCTTACCACTGAAAACAACTATCAAATTAGACAAAATACATGAAACTACTGCCTTCAAGACTGAAGAATCAGTCGAGACAGTGATCCTTGAGAGAAGAGAAACACCCAAGCATTGTTATGGTCATTCTGGTTTCTGCAGGGCTTTTTCCTGGTACTAGGTAGGCTGCTGCTAGTGGAGCCTAATCTGAGCCGCAGTACCTAAAGAAGGCTGAGTGCCAAAGAACTGATGTTTTCAAACTGTGGTGTTGGAGAAGACTCTTGAGAGTCCCTTGGACAGCAAGAAATCGAATCAGTCAATCATAAAGGAATCCATGCTGAATATTCACTGGAAGAACTGACGCTGAAGCTGAAGCTCCAATACTTTGGCCACCTCATGCAGAGAGCCAACTCATGGGAAAAGATCCTGATGCTGGGAAAGACTGAGGGCAGGAGGAGAAGGGGATGACAGAGGGTGAGATGGTTGGATGGTATCATGGACTCAGCGGACATGAGTTTAAGCAAACTCCAGAAGATAGGACAGAGAAGCCTGCAGTCCATGCGGTCGCAAAGAGCTGGACACAACTGAGCGACTGAATGACAACAGCCTCACTAAACTGAGGAGGCAGAGACGCAGTTCTAGGCTGCAAAGGAAGCTGTGATTTGCAGAGCAGACCATAGAAGAAGCTACACAATGGATGGGATTTATACTGCAGATTGTTGGCCAAGAGATCATATTCACCACACACAAATAGAAGTTACGCAGGCCACAAGTTCTGATCCTGCAAGAGAAGACTGAGCAGAGCACTTCCGGTATTCGATTGAGATCACACAAAACTATCTCTTAAGAGCAAAAGTCGTGCTCTATAATAAATGCTCTACATACCATTTAGATGTGGCCTCACAAAAAATAAAATCAAGGCAGACAAGACCAAAGGGATCTTAACTGCCTGCCAGAGAAAAACTGTAGTTTGTAGAAACAATTCCTAATGTGTCATCTACAATATCCAATATTTAATAACAAATGCAAAAGATGTGTAAAGAATAGGGAATTCTGAACCATAATCAAGAAAATAACTCAGTGAATAGATTCTGAGATAGAACAGATGTTGGAATTAACAGACAGTGACTCGAGGAAGTTATTAAAAGGATGTTCAAGTAGAAGAAGTAATTGTGAACATAATGAATAGACAAATGAGCAATCTCAGGAGGAAACAAGAAACTGAAAAAACAAAGACTAATGGGAAATTTAGTAATAAAAGTATACCTGCAAAGAAAAAGTCAGTGGGTATGATTAAAAACATAAAGGATGATAGAGGGAAAAAACAATACTTGAAAGAAAAATAATAGAAATTATCCAAACTGAAAAAGAGAAAATAAAAGAACTTTATAAAAGTGAGCAGGACTAAGAAACTTACGAGACAAACAGTTTAACACATGGATAATTTGGAAAGCTAACAGAGAGGAAAGATGGAAAAATTCCTTTTAAGAAATAATGCCCTGAATTTTATCAAACTGGGTACAAAATATTAAATTACAGATATAAGAAAATCAATATATCTCAAACTATAAATGCAAAGACAACCATATGTAGACAAATTTACTAAGACATATGAAGACCAAATTTGAAAAGATCATAAAAGGCAGCAGAGAGGTGGAAAAAATATTTCATGCAATGAAACATTTTGAAGTAAAGCATTATCTTTTCAGAAACAATGAAAGCCAAATGACAATGGAATGGCATTTTTAAAGTTTTATTTAAAAAAGAAAAGAAAAGAATTCATACTTCTGTACTCATTGAGTACATGCTTGAAATTTTAAATGAAATAAAAATATTATCATATAAACAAATGTAGAGAAAACTTAATTCACATACACACAAAAAACACCAAAGTGCTTTATATGCAAAGAAAATTATACCAGATGGAATCTAGAAAAGAACAGAACAAATGGTAAATATGTTAGTAAATAGGAAAAACTACATTAATCTTATTTTTTTTAAAGACAGCTGTATAAAGCAAAAAAATAGAATTTCATTATGAGGATTACTGTATATGTAAATAAAAAGTAAAAGACAACAAGAGCATAAAAGATGAAGGGGGTAAATGTTATTTGCTCTTGAAAGTTCTTACATTTTAAATGCAGTAGTACAGTATTAACTCTAAGTAAACTGCGAAATATTTAGGATGCATATTGTAATTTCAAAGCTAGTAAAACCACTACAAGAACAGTAAAAAAAAAAAAAAGAAAAACTAAAAATCCAACAGAGGAATTAAATGAAACAGGAGAAAAAGCAAATAGACTGAAAAAGTCAGGGAAGGAGAAATAGAAGAACAAAACAAACTAGAAGAAACGAATAGAAGTATGTGTGAACATGGCACTCTTAAACCCAACCACATCCAGAAATATACTAAATCCACTCCAAACTAGATAAGAAAGACAAGTACTATTTACAAGAGCCAAATTTGAAAAGCATAGGTACAGATAGTTTGAAAGTAAAAAAATAAAAATATTTAACATTCAACCAGGAAAACAAAGCTTTGTGTCGTTACAAATATCAGAAAAAGTACAGTTCAAGGCAAGATATTACTAGAGAAAGAAAAGGGTCATTTCATAATAATAAAAGGATCAATCAGGAAGACATAATAAATTTCAATGCATATGTACCTAGTGACAGCTTCAAAATACATAAAGCAAAGATTTTTCTTTTAAAGTTAACCTACCCTCTGACTGAGTCATTTATGCACTTATTCACAAGAAGTGAAACACATGTCCAAAAAACACTTGCATATGAAAATTAATATTTTTCTTTACAGTACTCCCAAACTACAAACAACACACCTGTCCATCAAAAAGAAAATGGGTAAACAAACTGTGGAATAGTAATGAAAAAGACTACTAATAGGAAATAAAAAAGATAAACTATTGATAATGTATGACAGCATAAATTTTAAAATATGTGTGATTTAAATGAAAGAAGACAGAAACACAAGAGCATATACACTTAATCTATGGTGACAGAAATGTGAATTAATAGTTACCAAATACATGTTGAGACTGATAGAAGGAGATATGGGGGAACTTTCTAAAGTGATAGAAATGTATATTTTGATTGGATAATAATATTCACAGTTGCATATATTCCTCAAAGTTCAAATATATTCCAGATTTATATATTTTTCCATTTGTATTTTTTCAGTAAAGTTTTAAAAATAAAATTAAAAGCAGAATGGCTTTTTAAAACAAAATAAAAATTTTAGAATTGTATTTACCTTTTCTCCACACAAAACTATTTTAACAGTTTTTATTTTAAGCTGACAGGTTGTTCCATTCAGCTGGTTGAAGTAGCTCAAGGCAGTAATATGAGTTTGGCATCCTTTTGCAACAAAGTAAAAAAGTGAGTGCTGCTATTTCATTCAACTTTGACATTTCTAGAACATGCATGAATTTGTCTATTTTAACATCCCTGAATTGACTAATCTTGCATATAGAATGTTAAAGCTCTATAATTTTTAACATAGTTAAATGGATAAATTTATTACACAGTAGTTCATTAATCAACTTCTGGTATTGTTTCGTTGTTTACAGTAAAATTAAAATTTCCCCTGAAAATCTGCTAAAGATGAATATTTTATAACTTTGGGCTTGCTCATGCTGTTTGCTAATAGCTTGGTTTGTGGTAAATTAACTTCTCATTTAACTAGCACATAAGTGACTGACTTCTGTGGCTCTGTCCCAAACTAGCATGAATTTATCCTTCTATATATATCCTATATATATATACTATATATCCAATAGTATATCCTAAATGGAATATACTATTTAGAACAATGAGAATACCTTCTGCTTAATAACTCAATCTTACCCTGAATGGGCTGCCAGAATACTGAACAAATGCATGGGTGTTTGTCCACTGAAAAACAAATTTGATCACTAGGGGAGATTACCAAGAAATCACAGATCCCCTTTTTGCTAACCTAAATAAAGAACTCATAAAGGTAGATGCCTCCTTTTTAAAGACCAATCTTTCATTAATCAATGAAAATTTATATAATGCCATTTCTTCTTTTGCTCAGATTTCTGAAATTTTTGAAAAATTAGTGCACTTTCATTTTAATTACCTTGATTTTTATATTTTTGGCTGTTTTAAGTGTAATAAATATACACATAAGTAAACATATTTATCAACTATAGCTGCTGCCTGCTGAATGATCATTTGGATTTAAAGATTTGAACCATTTATTTAATCATTATCTTAAAAAGCTACCTGAATGCCTAGTAACTAGTTCATGCATGAGAGAGATTCAAACGAAGAACAAGCAAGAAAACTGAAAAGCAAGGTCAAGTTAAAAAACCTTGTTGCCATATTGAAAGAACCAAAGGGCACACACATACCAAAAAAAAAAAAAAAAAAGCATTTCAAATCCATGAACCCATATTCAATCTTTAATTAATTTCTTGCTCCAGTTCACAGAAGAAAATTTTAAATGGCACTTTGGATTCCTAAATTAGGATCTTTAAAGATATCAATATTGATTCTTTCAAGAATAAGCTACCCACTGTAACAACCTGACAAGCAGTGCCAGGAACTTGACACTTTAATAAAATTTAAGACGTGATAATTTCTACTCTCGAAGCATGAGAAATAGCTCTCTTCATATCACAAGGTAATACTTGGTATAGCTCCATCAAAAAACACTTATTAGTCTCTCTCATAACTTTTTTTCCCCAAGAGAGTTTAGTATGTATTCTTTGGTGAAATCTTCTTAATAGTGACATAAATATATTTTATGGGATGGTTTTTCAGTAGCTCATGGTACATTTTTAAACTCTTAGATGGAATTTTTCTCAAGAGTTTCTTTCAAAGTAACCATGAGTACTAAAAAAAGACAACCAAACAATAATAAATATTAAAGCAGTAAAAAAGAAGACAAAGGTTACGTTTACACATTTACTTTTTTGTTTTCAATAATTTTTGTTGGCATGTACTCATATAAAATGAATTTATATATGCATAATTATTTTGTACACAAACTGTTCACTCAACAATTTTTTTGAGGACCTACTATGTGCTGGTGTCCAAATACTTCCAAAAATATTTAGATATCCAAATATCCAAAGCTCTTTCATTCAAAAACAGACCAAATTGAATTTGAAAGACGAATTTCTTAAGACAGTCTCCAGACTTTCTGGAAAGCCCTAGTAGAATGGATTTATATATCCAATTTCATTTGTGTTTTCTCCTAGTATTTAAATAACCATACCTAAAAATGCTGTTAACATTCCTGTTACATATCCTTCAAGAGGCTCCCTAATTTATGGAATTTGGTTTCCTGTTATGACATACTTTTAAGCCATATATCTCAAGAAATATAGTTTTATGATACAATAAAATATCATAGTGAGACAGAAGACAGATGGGTCCCAAGCTATGCAGCCAGAGTTTGTCCCCTGTAGACATATACTCCAGGATAAGAGTAAGAGAGGAGTTGAGCCCTACCCAGTTAAGAGATAAAAGACCCCATATTCCTCATTCTCAATGTCAAAGAGATCTCCCCAATTACACATGTGCAGGAAGGCTCCCTGAAGGTCAAAAAGGAAGGTGGTGCCAGGGCATAGCAGGTGATGTCAATATCCAATAGCACATTTGCTAGAATCCATCTTGGCTAAGAGATGTGCTTGGACCCATGGAAGGACCCTGAGATAAACCAAATACAGACTCAGAACCAGGGAAAGCAAGATGAATGGCCAAAGGAAACTCAGAAGAAATATCCCATAAAAGGGATTCAAACTCTTGTGAGGGCATGACTTTCTCTTAGCCCATCCATGTGCCTATCCACATGTGCTCTTTTCCTCCTAATAAACACTTTACTTGTTTCACTACTTTCCATCTCTATTCAAAAATTCACTTTTACACATCTGATGGGCCAGGGCCTTGTCACTGGCCACTGGTCACTGGTCACTGGGGGTCTAGTGGTTAGGATTCAGCACTCTCACTGCCATGGCCTGACTTCAATCTCTGGCTGGGAACTGAAACCGTGCTTTAAGCTGCTGCAGCAAAGGCCATCAGAGAGCAACAGTCAAAGTCGCTCAGTTATATCCAACTCTTTGCAACCCTATGTAGTGTAGCCTGCCAGGCTCCTCTGTCCATGGAATTCTCTAGGCATAATGGAGTGGACAGCTGTTTCCTTCTCCAGGGAATTTTCCACCCTGGGGATCAAACCCATTTCTCCTGCAATGCAGGCGAATTCTTTACTGTCTAAGTCACCAGAGCAATAGTACACAAAAAAAGTTTTGGGCCCACAGTAGATGCTCAGTGAAGGTTTAGAAAAGAAAGAGTCATGAATTTACATTTTAAATTTAATTCTCTAAAATGGCAGAAGGTTAAATCATGCATGCATGCACTGAGTAGTATCTTATCATATGGTTGAATGCTAGATCATCAAACTCCTCAATTCAGAAATGGAGTAAAAACCTTTGATGGAGGGTAAAAGAAGGAAGAGTGGCCTATATGTTTATCCTAAGTAGTGGTTCTTGAACTGTAGTAGTATTGACTTATTTGGGAAACTGCTGGGAGAAAAAAATGGGGGTGGGGGTGGGAATCCTCCACTTACCTACTGAGTCAAAAACTTCGGGGATGGAATCCAGAAAACAAGGTGATCCTTATGCATGCCAGGCCCATTGGATGAACATGTACTTTTCCACTTGTGAGGTCCCTTAAGGAAGGGATGTTTTGGTAGAGTTTAAGGGTACAGAGATGGAGCTACCTCAGTGAGCCTATACTACTTTAATGCTGCATAAATTGTTAGGATGAATGTCAAGAATGTAATATATCTGATATATTACACAGAATGCATAATTTTTCATTCAGGAAAAGTACTAGAAAGTTTAGGGTTCTGCAAAATTAACAAAAAAGTAAAAATAATCCAAGATTTCATAGTCATCATCAAAAGCATTTTAAATAGCTAGTTACAAATTTTACATTATATTCTACATGTAGGCATAAAAATATAGCTCTACAGGGATTCAGCTATAATGATATATAATGATAATTATGATATATTACATGCATATATTGCTTTACATTCTACAAAAGTCTTTTATATGCCTTTTCTCACATAAAACTTTAAAGTAGATATAAATATTCTCATTTGTGCAAACAAAGAAACTGGTCAAATAACTTGCCTCTGACCATAAAACTACTGAATAAGAGAATCAGGGTTCAAACTCAAGGCTCCTGGCTCCAAGGAGAAACTATTTTGCAATTCTCTGACTCTGACACAGCAAGTAATTGTGCAGAATGTACAAATGACTTCTGAGCTCAATTATTTATGTAAAATCCAAATATTTGTGTAAAATCCAAATTTTAAAGAAAATGAGCTGCCAAGAATTGTACTTACCGATTTGACACAAACAAGAGAATTTAACCATCAATAAATGAATAAATAATAAATGAGTGACTTCTGGCTTGAGAAAGGCACGAGTTCAAGCTTCAAAGGAAATGTCCATGAAGCAATAGTCACTGTTCAGGGTGAATTTTCATATTTTATGAGTGACAATGTATTCCTTTTTCATCACCAAAATGGGTTTATTTGGGAGAAGCAAAAAATTACAATTTGGGACATGTAATTACAGAAAACCACAGGCAAGTCCAAGTAAAGCAAAGGCGAGGAAAACTTTCATAAAGGAGAAGGGAAATTGGGAGGGGCTGTTACAAAAGTCCATCAGAGGCAAACTTGTGACAGGCAAGGAAAATCTTTTCTCTTGGAAATCTGGCAAATGGTATTATCCCCCATGGGATTGTCAGGCATTAGCCATCAGGCAGGTCTAATGAAATTTCTTTCTATGCTGTCACAAAATTCCAAGTCTGCTTGGCTGGCTGTGTAGTTGTGCACTGGCAAAAAGTTTTCCATTCAATAAAGCATTTAGAAGCATTTGCGGAACCCCTTTCATGTTCATGGACTGTGTTGGGTGATGGTGGGATACAAAAATGAATTATCATAGTGTGTGTGTGTGTGTGTGTGTGTCTGATGGGATACAAAAAGGAATGCAATATAGTGTGTGTGTGCATTTGTGGGAGAGAAGGCAGCAATAGCAACTATCCCTCTCCCGTTTTTGCTGGACAGTATATTCCTAATTGCTTTAAATGAGATGCTCCAGAGAAAACTTAAAGACCAGACATTTACAGTTGTTTTTGGTTTAACTGTAATCTTTACTAAGCTAGCCTAGCTAACAGCACTGTACCACAAATCAGCTGCTGCCTACTTTCCTATATTAAATCTTCTATTGCAAACCCTTCAAGAAGTTTCTTGAAATTTTGTCCTAAGTACTTTTTCACATATATTTTTCAGAATAAGAGAAACATATCATGCCGCTGACATGGATTCCAATTCTGGGAAGATTTGGAGCACGACTACAGCATTTCCATATAAGCTCTTTTCTAATACTAAGTTTAATATAAATATTTTTACTGATAACTCAACAAAAGGACTTCATTTTATCCCATGTGGTAAGCAATCTTGCAAATAAGTATAAAAATCTACCTAAAGCTCGTATGAGCTGCCTAGCCTTGAGCCCACAGTCTGAAGTCATTAAGAGAAGCAGTATTAGCTAGTATTTTGCCCTGAAGTGAAGTAACAGGAAAACAGCTGGAAATCTTTTAACATTTTTTTAGCTATTGTTTCAAAGAACTCTCTCCATAGCTCACCCCAGGACACCTTATTTTCCTGCTATGAAATAGCAAGTATAGCAAGTTTTTAACATATTAAAAATAAAAGCTAAATTTCAGAAAGATTCTAGAGAAAGGCTACATGTAAGTGGAAATGGCTGTTCTTATCCTTTAGAAACAACTGTTTTATTCAAAAGTAAATAAACTGGGAGATTGAATAGACATTGATACACAGCCTGTATCTTCAGAGTAATAGTCCTGTCAGTCCAGCATAGTTAGCAGATATACTGAATCAGTCTCTGCAGATGGATCCCAGGTATCTATCTTATCAAACTCACCGGATGATTCTTATTCCCTAAAGTTTTAGAATCTCTTTAAGTTGTTTAATATTTATTTCACTGTTACAGTCAACCTTTTTGCAAAACAGTTTTGTTCTTCAAACAACCTTTGTTCTACTGTTTCTACCTATCAAGTGCTGTTCCTTGACAAATTGTTGTTGTTCAGTTGCTAAGTCATGTCTGACTCTTTGCAACCCCATGGATGGCAACACATCAGGCTTCCCTGTCCTTCACTATCTCCTGGAGTTTGCTCAAACTTATATCCATTGAATCAGTGATGCCATCCAACCATCTCCTCCTCTGTTGTCCCCTTCTCCTCCTGTCTTCAATCTTTCCCAGCATCAGGGTCTTTTTGGCTCTTCACATCAGATGGCCAAAGTTACTGGAGTTTCAGCTTCAGCATCAGTCCTTCCAATGAATACTCAAGGTTGATTTCAATTTTTTCATTGAAGTAGAAGTGTTAGTCACTCAGTCATGTCCGAATCTTTGTAACCCCATGGACTATAGTTTCATTATGATTACTAGATTTTTGTTGTTGTTGTTGTTGTTTTTTCTTTCTTACTCTAGCTAAGGCTCCAAGTTAGTACAGATGACTGCAAACATAACGATATTATGTAGGAATATTAGGATTATCTGGTTTGAAACTAGCAGAAACCAACTCCTGCTGATATAAGTTAAATAATTTTTTTTAAGGATTACAGGTATTTCTTTAGCATTTAGGAGTAGGAATTCAAAAAACATTTGGGAAGAAAAATCTGATGTACAAGCAGTCCAAAATCCCTGTATGTCTCTCACCTTATCTCCTCTCTGTAAAACTGTTTCTTACGTTTCTCTTACTTTCTGCTGACTCATTTCCCTTACTTTTCTGAAACACATGGAAAGCCAGGCTCAAGCTTAAAAGTTATTTGGCCAGCTACCTTAAGAAAGTTCAATCTCTAAAGAAAGTTCAATCTGTTGGATCTGTTACCAAACTCAGGTTTGGCTGCTCACGGCTAAAAACCAATAATCAGGAGGAATTATTGAAGGTGCTTTAATCAGAAAAGCCGGCAATCTGTGGAGAAGACGGACTCATGCCCCAAGGCCACTCCAAAGATTCTGCTCAGCCCTGACAGTTTTTGAAGGGAAACAAGTGGGGGAAGAATCTCAGTGAATCGTGGAGGCAGAAGGCTGGGTTCTGCATTGTTCTCTGTTCTGTGCAGGTTGACCGACTCTCTCTTCAAATGTTCTCTTCCCTGTGGGACATGTCTGCAGGATCGCTAAGGGGCGGGGGGCGGGGGGGGGGTGTTGCTCTAGAGAACTAATCAATCTTTAACTACTTAATTAGGTTCTTTCAAAGTTACAGGGGAACAGAAATGGACAAAGAGAAAGGGGGCAAAAGAGCTGCTTTCAGATCCACTTCCCAGTTTCTGAAAGCAGGGTTCTGATTGGACCACCAAGGTCAATGCGGTGTTGCACCTTGATCCAATCAGAATGATATCTGAGTAATGTTGACTTCAGTGGCTGGAGAAGAAGAAAGAATTATGAACTAGGGAGACCACTCCTGATCTTCCAGTTTATAATATTTAATTTCCAATATTGGATTTGGCAAACCAGAGGCCATTTTTGACTTTTACAAGAAGTTTCAGTAAAGTGATTAGGTCACTGTGTTAAGTGTTAGAAATGTACAGTGGTAAAGAGGATGTCTGTGGCCTCAAAGATACTAAGAGTGTTTATAAGAAGGAGGAGCAGGAAGGGATGAATTAGGAGAAGGAGGAAAAAGTAGAGAGGGAGACAAGACACATTTATGAAAATATACAGAGTAGTGTATGCTACTCTTAGGAGAAAAACTTTTCCTCTGCCCATTTAAATTTGAAGTGGGATTAGGACTGTGACATAATTGACAATAAACAGATTAACAAGGCAAAAGACAAGGTTTCTTTACACAGTCATGCAGGGGTTATTCATTAATGAATGACCTGCTGAAACTCAGAGGTATACATTTATATAACAGCATAATATAAAAATGTGTGCAGGGGGAGGTATTTAAAGCTTAAGCTAGAAAAAACAATAATTATATATCTTTTTATGCTAGTGGATGGGCAGTCTGTCTCCTTCCTGGAATTTGCAGGAAGCTCTCTCAGAAGGAAATTAATAGCACCTGTATTATGAGACTTGGCTTTATTCAGATAAGAAAAGTACAGATAAGATTTCAAATGTTTTCATTTTAAACTAATTTTTATGCCAAAACTGTGATCCCTTCACTACTTTATATTAGTGCTTTACCAATAATATAGATAGAGGATGAGATGGCTGGATGGCATCACCGACTTGATGGACATGAGTTTGGGTGAACTCCAGGAGTTGGTGATGGACAGGGAGGCCTGATGTACTGCAGTTCATGGGGTTGCAAAGAGTCGGACACGACTGAGCAACTGAACTGAACTGAACTGAATAATATAGATGTACTCTAAAGAATAAAAATCTGAAGAGCATTTCAAGAATGACCAGTAAAAAACAGAAGCTGTAACGAAATCTAGACAGAAAGAGGAGGAGACAGTGAGAGATTCTCATCCAAAGAGAATTCTGTTTCCCCCAGAGTGAGAAAATAGAATCCTTCTGGAGGAGCAGGTGTTTTAACAAGGTCGTCTCTGCTTCTACAATCTTCAGCTATCAATTCAGTGAAGAAGATACCCTGTCTTTTTTTCCAACTCCAAAGTTATTCTAAAGCCAGTGTCTTTACTTTCTAAATTTAAATGACGCATAGTTGGAACTGTATTAGGAAGTCATTTGTGACCTGTAAAGTGGTAGAAGCCAGTTTGCAAAGATTAAAGAGTAATTGAGAACTATTGGCAGCAGTTAGGTACTCTGTAAAGAAATTTGGCAGTAATGAGAAGGTATAAATTAAATAAATAAATAAGATACTATCCTTAAGGGAATATAATGGAAGAAGAGTGATTTTATTGGAATATTAATAGAAAAAGACTATTTTAAAGAAAAGACAAAAGCATCTTTAGAGTGGGGAATATTACATAAGAGAAGGGCTTTAAATCGATGATACTAGAAACCAGTGATGGAAGAATCATATGTGAAGAAGTTAGATTTAATAAAAAGCAGTGATACTCCAGCTCACTGGAAAAGACCCTGATGCTGAAAAGATTGAGTATAGAAGAAGAAGGGGATGACAGAGGATGAGATGGTTGGATGGCATCATCGACTCAATAGACATGAGTCTGAGCAAACTCCAGGAGATAGTGAAGGACGGGGAAGCCTGATGTGCTGCAGTCCATGGGGTCGCAAAAATTGGACATGACTTAACACTAAGCAAAACAACAGTGATACTTTTACATCAAAAGAGATGTAAAGAGATCGAGAAGGACGCATAAAAACTAGATTTAAGCTGCAAAGTAGCATAATTTAAAAAGTCACAAGTGGGTCTTCACCTTTTCAATATGGTAGGCAATATGGACAACAGATTGAGAAGGGTTGTATGAAGTTGGCAATTATGAGAAACTGGGAAAAGGATCATATTAGCTGCCAAATTGAAGATACAGGTATAAAATCTCCTTAAAGTAAACCATGGTACTTGTTGGCTTACAATATGGATGAAAAGTTTAACTTACAAACACTTAACTATTTGGCTTCAAGGAGAAAAATGGTAATTTCAGATACAGACATGCTGAATTTGAAGTGATAATGAGACATCCAAAGAGTAACATGAGTAGTAGAAGACCTGACACCAAAGCACAGAAGAGGAGTAACAGTTAGAAATTAGCTTATGGAGTCATTCATGTAAACTGCAACAACTGACTGTAGTGAAATAATGAATTCATACATACTATGAAATAGCATAGGCCATACAGTCCTGGAAATGGGAAAGTCAAATTAATTAAAATAAACTGGAGTCTTCGGAAATATTTCCCTGCCATTTTACATTGGCATTGCTCTCCCCTTCTTTTCAAAGCCTTTCCAGTCTTGATTTTGCTTGTGGCTATATTTTCCTCTAGCTTCAATTCATAATATTTCAGTCAATATTACCAAGCAGTAGCACATATAAGATACTCTCTCCTATGTCCGGGCATTTCTATAATCTCTAATTCCTTGATGATCGCTACCGTTTGTTTCTCTAAACATTTTATTGATAAAAGCTTGATCTCCCATAAAATACACTTTTAAATCCAGCATTATATGCTTCCTTTTTTTCTTCATGGAAAGTTCAATAATACCATTTATACTATGTTTTGTTAGCCAGTCTGTGACAAAAACCTTTCCCAATAGTTTGGCCATAAAAGAAGTCACATCAATGTAAACACATAATTATAAGTAAAACTCAACTTCAGTTCAGTTCAGTTCAGTCACTTAGTCGTGTCTGACTCTTTGCGACCCCATGAATCACAGCACGCCAGGCCTCCCTGTCCATCACCAACTCCCGGAGTTCACTCAAACTCACGTCCATCGAGTCATTGATGCCATCCAGCCATCTCATCCTCTGTCGTCCCCTTCTCCTCCTGTCACCAATCCCTCCCAGCATCAGACTCTTTTCCAATGAGTCAACTCTTCCCATCAGATGGCCAAAGTACTGGAGTTTCAGCTTTAGCATCATTCCTTCCAAAGAACACCCAAGGCCAATTTCCTTTAGAAAGGACTGGTTGGATCTCCTTGCAGTCCAAGGGACTCTCAAGAGTCTTCTCCAACACCACAGCTCAAAAGCATTAATTCTTTAGCGCTCAGCTCTCTTCACAGTCCAACTCTCACATCCATACATGACCACTGGAAAAAACATAGCCTTGACTAGATGGACCTTTGTTGGCAAAGTAATGTCTCTGCTTTTCAATATGCTATCTAGGTTGGTCATAACTTTCCTTCCAAGGAGTAGGCGTCTTTTAATTTCATGGCTGCAATCACCATCTGCAGTGATTTTGGAGCCCAAAAAAATAAAGTCTGACACTGCTTCCACTATTTCCCCATCTATTTGCCATGAAGTGATGGGACCAGATGCCATGATCTTCATTTTCTGAATGTTGAGCTTTAAGCCAAATTTTTCACTCTCCTCTTTTACTTTCATCAAGAGGCTTTTTAGTTCCTCTTCACTTTCTGCCATAAGGGTGATGTCATCTGCGTATCTGAGGTTATTGATATTTCTCCTGGCAATCTTGATTCCAGCTTGTGCTTCTTCCAGCCCAGCGTTTCTCATGATGTACTCTTCATATAAGTTAAATAAGCAGGGTAACAATATACAGCCTTGAGTAAGTGCAATTGAGGATTTGCAGTATGCTGTTCAAATCTTCAATAAGGATCATCAATACAATCTGTTGTACCTACTTTCATTCAAGATCACATTGAAAGCATTTTTGCCTATGTGTGCTTGGTCCCCCAGTCATGTCCAACTCTCTGCAGGCCCATGGATTGTAGCCCAACAGGTTCCTCTGTCCCTAATTGCTAACTATTATTATATATGATAATAAATGAATCCCTCTTTATCATCTATAAATAGAAAATATTTCATAAGCAAACATAATTAAATGGTATATGTGTGTCACTATGGGGGGATACTGTAGAATGTGAATATGAGACGGCAAAGGGTTTTTACCCTATAATATGCTGACACTTTTGAGTTCTAGGGAAGGTGAAGAAAAAGAGTGCATGTCCTTCAAGGTTATTATAATGCTGTCCAAGACAGAATCTGGGGTGATTCTATACCGGAAAGGAAGAACAATAAGGTGTGAACACTCAGAATTATTAAGAGCACCAGCTTTAGAAGCTGCCATATTTGGGTTAGACTCCTGGCTTGCCACCTAGCATTCACTCTGTAATCTCTTTGGCATCTCTCAAATCTCTAAGGATAACCACAGCAGAACATTTTTTTTTTTTATGCAGAAGCTACCATTACCAAAGTTTTCAGAATGAGAAATGAAATACCTAGCTCTGTTAGATTATATGAAGACAGTGATCAAAGAAAATGCAAAGAATACTTAAAAAAAATCTCCAAATATACTCAGATCAGTAAGTGTAACGTATCTCATTTTAATTCCTCTTGATGGAGCTAGACAGTTATAACAGTTCATAATGCATGCATCATTTTTTGTGCTCAAAATCTTTTACTTAGCCAATATATAATGAGCTCTTATTAACATTTTATTATTCAATCCTGTTTTTAGCTAATTATCTTGTCAAAGACCTAATTGCCGAAATTCTACATTTTTGCATGAATGACCAGTTATTCCCCAGAGATCATCTCTTAAGTATATGTGGCCATGAAGAATTTTTACAAAAGTAAGTATCTTATTAAGGTAAATTTTGATCATTGTTCATCTATATTAAGCAGCATTTCTTTCTTTGCTTTTAATCAGACTGTGCAAATACTCTGTTCATGATCAATTTTGCTCACTTAAAGGTGAATTTAAAATTTTGTGTCGTACTAACAGTCTTATTCTTGGCTTGACTTTGTATTTTGTGTATATATGGCAATGTGTATTTAAGTGACCTGTAACTAGGGTGACCAACTATCTCAGTCTGTTTGGACTGAGGCTGCCCCCCAGACATGGGACTTTGAGTTCTGAAATCAAGAAAATCTTGGGCAACACAAGTTATCTTATTTGTGACAAAGCTTAGTAGGACTGATCACAATTTAAACAATAAATTTTTTGCAATAAGTAATTTTTTTGAGTCAGAACAATATTAGCATGCTGTTTAAATACATTTCAAAATCACAGAGTGTTTGAGTATGACAATTATAACATTTTCATAAAAGACTAAATTTTAAAATACTTTCTTCAATTCTTTATTTAGGGAGCTCAGTAAAATAGTTAGAAAAGTCTATTCTCATGTATGTCAATTGCATATACTTATTTGATAGAAAAAAAAAAAAAACTTACCTCTTCTTAATGTACCACAATAACTATTGTCCTAAAGTTCCCTAAAGACCAAATTTGAAAACATAACACAACCTTAAGCAAGAAAATACTAATATTTCTCTCCTGTAATCACGTTATTTCTCTCCTGGTATTTATATTTCCTCATTGTGTTTCTATAAGTACCTAAAGATTGACAACATTTTTACTTCGTATGTCTTTTGAGACACCTATTGCCACTGTCATTGCTATTCCACCATGAATAGGCTTGAAAATATCTTGTGGGTGATTTTCCGTTATTGTGCAATGTTAACTGTGAATGATTTTTAAGACGGATTATTCTCCTTTCTTTGTTCCCAGTTACAACAAAATCATTTTATTCTTTTTTTCTTGTTAACATAAACATAATAGATTTTTTAGTGTTTTTATATTATTTTATTAAAATTCATTTACCTGGGTTTATTAAGATAGGAAAGTTGCCAAGATTTGTGTAGGTTAATTAGAGTTAGTTATTATCTAAAGGAAATTGAAGGATATGTACATATCTGGAATTTGCTTACTATTTAAAAATAATAGCCTATCAGGACTGATATGACTACATTAATAAGCAGAATATTCTTACTATTCTTTCTAATAGCTAAAGGCATATGTATTTCATTCAAATTTTTTTCATGTATTCTTACATAATTTATCTTAAAAATACATGTGGCAGATTCATTTTGATATACGGCAAAATCAATGCAATGTTGTAAAGTTAAAAAATAAAATTAAATTAAAAAAATAAAGAACAAACAAGTTAAAAAAAATAAAGTTGTTGACTTAAAAAAAATTTTAAAAAAATAAAATAAAAATACATCCTTAAAGACTTGGGTATCTGTTCTTATTCCTCTGTAGAGGGAACACAGAAAACATTTAATAATTTAATGATGCAATAAGTAATAATTCAAACTCTAACAGTTACAGTATTACAATTCATCTGAAGTACCTAACTTTGATTGCAATGATAATATTAAAATAATAGTAATCATTTATCAAGTGCTAATGATGCCCTTGTCTCAAATAAGGTAAACATCTAAGTCTCATAACATATCAAAGAGACAGATATCATAAGTTGAGTTCAGTTCAGTCACTCAGTCTTGTCCAACTCTTTGAGTCCCCATGAATTGCAGCACGCCAGGCCTCCCTGTCAATAATCAACTCCCAGACTTCACTCAGACACACGACCATCGAGTCAATGATGCCATCCAGCCATCTCATCCTCTGTGGTCCCCTTCTCCTCATGCCCCCAATCCCTCCCAGCATCAGAGTCTTTTCCAATGAGTCAACTCTTCCCATCAGGTGGCCAAAGTACTGGAGTTTCAGCTTTAGCATCATTCCTTCCAAAGAACACCCAAGACCAATCTCCTTTAGAAAGGACTGGTTGGATCTCCTTGCAGTCCAAGGGACTCTCAAGAGTCTTCTCCAACACCACAGTTCAAAAGCATTAATTCTTTAGCGCTCAGCTCTCTTCACAGTCCAACTCTCACATCCATACATGACCACTGGAAAAAACATAGCCTTGACTAGATGGACCTTTGTTGGCAAAGTAATGTCTCTGCTTTTCAATATGCTATCTAGGTTGGTCATAACTTTCCTTCCAAGGAGTAAGCATCTTTTAATTTCATGGCTGCAGTCACCATCTGCAGTGATTTTGGAGCCCCCAAAAATAAAGTCTGGCACTGTTTCCACTGTTTCCCATGAAGTGATGGGACCAGATGCCATGATCTTCGTTTTCTGAAAGTTGAGCTTTAAGCCAACTTTTTCACTCTCCTCTTTCTCTTTTATCAAGAGGCTTTTTAGTTCCTCTTCACTTTCTGCCATAAGGGTGGTGTCATCTGCATATCTGAGGTTATTGATATTTCTCCTGGCAATCTTGATTCCAGCTTGGGCTTCTTCCAGCCAGCGTTTCTCATGATGTACTCTGCATAGAAGTTAAATAAGCAGGGTGCAAATATACAGCCTTGACGTATTCCTTTTCCTATTTGGAACCAGTCTGTTGTTCCATGGCCAGTTTTAACTGTTGCTTCTGACCTGCATACAGGTTGCTCAATAGGCAGGTCAGGTGGCCTGGTATTTCCATCTCTTTCAGAATTTTCCACAGTTTATTGTGACCCACAACGTCAAAGGCTTTGGCATAGTCCATAAAGCAGAAATAGATGTTTTTCTGGAACTCTCTTGCTTTTTCCATGATCCAGCGGATGTTGACAATTTGATCTCTGATTCCTTTGCTTTTTCTAAAACCAGCTTGAACATCTGGAAGTTCATGGTTCATATATTGCTGAAACCTGGCTTGGAGAATTTTGAGCATTACTTTACTAGCATGTGAGATGAGTACAATTGTGCGGCAGTTTGAGCATTCTTTGGCATTGCCTTTCTTTAGGATAGGAATGAAAACTGATCTTTTTCAGTGCTGTGGCCACTGCTGAGTTTTCTAAATTTGCTGGCATATTGAGTGCAGCACTTTCACAGCATCATCTTTCAGGATTTGAAATAGCTTAACTGCAATTCCATCACCTCCACCAGCTTTGTTCGTAGTGATGCTTTCTAAGGCCCACTTGACTTCACATTCCAGGATGTCTGGCTCCAGGTCAGTGACCACACCATCGTGATTATCTTGGTCAGGAAGTTCTTTTTTGTACAGTTCTTCTGTGTTTTCTTGTCACCTATTCTTAATATCTTCTGCTTCTGTTAGGTCCATACCATTTCTGTCCTTTATCGAGCCCATCTTTGCATGAAATATTCCCTTGGTATCTCTAATTTTCTTGAAGAGATCTCTAGTCTTTCCCATTCTGTTGTTTTCCTCTATTTCTTTGCATTAATTGCTGACGAAGGCTTTCTTATCTCTTCTTGCTATTCTTTGGAACTCTGCATTCAGATGCTTATATCTTTCCTTTTTTCCTGTGCTTTTGTTTCTCTTCTTTTCACAGCTATTTGTAAGGCCTCCCCAGCCAGCCATTTTGCTTGTTTGCATTTCTTTTCCATGGGGATGGTCTTGATCCCTGTCTCCTGTACAATGTCATGAACCTCCGTCCATAGTTCATCAAGCACTCTATCTATTAGATCTAGTCCCTTAAATCTATTTCTCACTTCCATTGTATAATCATAAGGGATTTGATTTAGGTCATACCTGAATGGTCTAGTGGTTTTCCCTACTTTCTTCAATTTAAGTCTGAATTTGGCAATAAGGAATTCATGATCTGATCCACAGTCAGCTCCCAGTCTTGTTTTGGCTGACTCTATAGATCTTCTCCATCTTTGGCTGCAAAGAATATAATCAATCTGATTTTGGTATTGACCATCTGGTGATGTCCATATATAGAGTCTTCTCTTGTGTTGTTGGAAGAGGGTGTTTGCTATTACCAGTGCGTTCTCTTGGCAAAACTCTATTAGCCTTTGTCCTGCTTCATTCTGTACTCCAAGGCCAAATTTGCCTGTTACTCCAGGTGTTTCTTGACTTCCTTTTGCGTTCCAGTCCCCTATGATGAAAAGGACATCTTTTGGGGTGTTAGTTCTAAGACGTCTTGTAGGTCTTCATAGAACAGTTCAACATCAGCTTCTTCAGGGTTACTGGTTGGGACATAGACTTGGATTACTGTGATATTGAATGGTTTGCCCTGGAAATGAACAGAGATCATTCTGTTGTTTTTAACATTGCATCCAAGTACAGCATTTCAGACTCTTTTGTTGACCATGATGGCTACTCCATTTCTAAGGGATTCCTGCCTGCAGTAGTAGATATAATGGTTATCTGAGTTAAATTCACCCATTCCAGTCCTTTTCAGTTCGCTGATTCCTAGAATGTCAACGTTCACTCTTGCCATCTCCTGTTTGACCACTTCCAATTAGCCTTGATTCATGGACCTGACATTCCAAGTTCCTATGCAATATTGCTCTTTACAGCATCAGACCTTGTGTCTATCACCAGTCACATCCACAACTGGGTATTGTTTTTGCTTTGGCTCCATCCCTTTCATCTTTCTGGAGTTATTTCTCCCCTGATCTCCAGTAGCATATTGGGCACCTACCAACCTGGGGAGTTCCTCTTTAAGTATCCTATCATTTTGCCTTTTCATACTGTTCATGGGGTTCTCAAGGCAAGAATACTGAAGTGGTTTGCCATTCTCTTCTTCAGGGGACCACATTCTGTCGGATCTCTCCACCATGACCCACCCATGTTGGGTGGCCCCACAGGGCATGTCTTAGTTTCATTGAGTTAGACAAGGCTGTGGTCCTAGTGTGATTAGATTGACTAGTTTTCTGTGATTATGGTTTCAGTGTGATAGATACCATAATGATCCATTTTACAGATGGGAATCTGAGGCTTTCATCAAGGTTACACAACTAGGAAGTTGGTAGGGTCAAGCTTGAACTCAAACTCAGGATTGACTATCTGCATAACCTTGGCTCTTAACTATAAAACAACACTAAAAAAGCTCTTGAGTAAGACCCAGAAAATGGCTAATGGTTCTTCATGCTGGAGCATGGCATGGAAAATATTTGCAGTTTTGCAGGGGTCTACAGGATAGGTGTGCAGGAATTACAGTACTCCAATTCAACACCTACTGGGCACACAGGTGTGCAAGTGATCTGGTTTATCATTGAGATACAAACATGATTTGAAAATATAATCTTTGCCTTCTTCCTTGACTAAGGAATTCATAAAACTATGTAATTAGTTATTACAAAGTCCTTTTGTGAGGGCAGTATTAGTTTTTGTATATACCAACTACCTGTAGGTCAAAAAGAGACATGGATTAACAGCAAGAATAAGGAAATGGTACAAAAGAAAGTCAATGAGTAATTTGTATTTAAAGGGTAAATACTGAGGAAAGAAATCAGTACTGTATGACAAAATGATAACAGCTTTGGAATATATAAAATGTGCATAAATTTTTAAAGAAATAATTATCAAGATAAAAAATGAGCTAAGAATGTGACTGGCAATTCAGTGAACAAGAAAGTATTTAGTGTTTAACTAATGACAAACATGCAGTTAAAACAATGAGATGCCATCTTTGCCTAACAAGTTGTTAAAATATTTATTATGATGAAATTCAGTGCAAAAATGGACAAAATCCAGAAAGCTGCTGGGAATTTAAACAGATAGAGCACTCTCTAAAGGGAATTTTGTCAAAAATGTGTCAGACATCCATAGAAATGTGTCAAGAACATATATGTGTTCCAGCAATTCTGCTTCTACAAATATTTCTAAAGAAACAATCATAATTATACAAAAAAGACTTAAAAAAATACTACATTCACCATAGAATAATTTCTAATAGTAATAAAAAAAACTAAATCTCCATCAGTATTCAACAACAGTGATAAAATAATTTCATTATATACAGTTTCATTATATATATAATAATTTCATTATATTATATATTTCATTATATATATATATAATAATTTCATTATATTAATTTATAAATTAATAGAAAATACAGTATCATAAATCTTGATATGTAAACTTGTATATCCCTGATGGCTCAGATGGTAAAGCATCTGTCCAAAACGTGGAAGACCCAGGTTCAATCCCTGGGTTGGGAAGATCCTTTGGAAAAGGGAATGGCAATCCACTCCAGTATTCTTGACTGGAGAATTCCATGAACAGAGGGGCCTGGAAAGCTATGGTCCATGAGGCCACAAAGAATTGTACATGACTGAGTGACTAACATACATACATATCATACATTTTAAGGGTGAAAAGACATATTTTCAAACCATATTTTAATATATTAATATTTGTTAAAACAAGTATACTACTATTTGGAAAATAAATAGAAATCCTACATATGAAAATGTAATCCTATACAATAAATGAGATCTTATACACTAAAATGCTAGAGTAGCTATTCCTTGAAAAAGAACTACAATAAAGGTAATATTTATTCTTTTTTTACTTACAAAACATCAGCAATAGACATGTCTTTTTTGCTATCAGGAAATTAAGGAAATAAATTATTCTGGAGGGTGAGAGAAGTATTTAAGTGATCATATAATAACAACATATGCTTTAAAGAGGGTTGGAAACGAGTTAGAAGAACATATGAAAGATGACAGAGTTTAACCTAAAGTAGCAGCAGTGGGGCTAAACAGAAAGTATTAAATTCCCTAGGGTATTAAAACGGTGGAATTAACAGAACTTGGCAAATGAATGTGTGATGATTAAAATACAAACACACAATGTGAGAGCTGTGAGTTACAGTATTTGGGGGGACTGTGGGCTTCCCAGGTGGTGCAGTGGTAAAGAATCTGCTTGCCAAGCAGAAGACATGTATTCGATCCCTGGGTTGGAAAGAGCCCCTGGAGAAGTGAATAGCAACCCAGTCCAGTATTCTTGCCTGGAAAATTCCATGGTGGGCTAAAGTCCATGGAGTCACAGAGAGTCAGACATGACTGAATGAGCATGCACACAGGTACTGAGGACTATAGCCAATAGGCAGCCTCTCAGCTAGCTTGGAGGAACTGATCTGAAGAGTTAAGATGAGATTAGTTTATACGTGATCTTGGAGAAGGGATACATGCAATCAAACACACATCTTGGTGGAAGACTACTGCTATTCAGGAGGCACAGATATATGTTTAAGACTTCAGTACATGTCGGACACGACTGAGCGACTAAACTGAACTGAACTGAATATACCTAAGTATGGGAAGATGCAAGAAATTGGGTTCATAAAATTTCTCCTGAAAATATCTAACTGTCTGAAAGCCAGTTCTGCCAGTTTCCTTAGAGCACAGAGTGTCTTCTTCCTATCCCTTCTTTGAACTCCTTTCAGGTTGTGGAGGTCAGCGACTGCAGTGGCTAGTGACTCAATCCTTGTAGAGCCAGATGGTGAGTGACACTCTGTAGGGTATAAAATAATTAATCAAGTTATAAACATACTAAGTATGTGAGTGCCAAGGGGCATCTGATATTGAGAAAACAACTCAGATTTAGGGAATCTGGCATGGATTAAGGAATCATTGGCACTAAGAGGGAATGAAAGTCTTAGAGATACACGCAACTATGTAAAGAAAGTGACAAAAGAAAGGATCTTGAGAACATAAATATATAAAAAATGAAAGAAGGAAGAAGAGCAGAAAAATGAAATTGGAAAAAAGCAATTTAAATTGTACAATACTTTGGAAAACTTGCCTTTCACAAGAAGGAAAGAGAAATTTGAATTACTAAGTAAATACAGCATCATACTGGAAATAAATTCGATGAGGACTGATAAATCATCATTATCAATTTATAGTTTGGCAATTAAGAAATTAGTTGATTCAAATAAGAACAAGTTTCATAAAATGGAGGAGAAAAAAAGGAAGATTGCAACGAGCTAAGGAGAAAGGAAGGTGTTAAAAAGAAACTCAAGCAGACTACTCTCTCAGAAGTAATGTATGTGATAAAAGCCTGGAGGAAAATGGGATTTTTAGATCCTGAGGAGAATCAGTCTGGAGATTTGGGGAATGTGGATAAGAGAGATACTGAAAATATTAATAAGATGAAGGGAAAGAACCAATGATGAAGGAAACACTGAAGGCAGAGAATGTATCAGTTGTGAGGTGCTGCGAGAGCATGGGAACAGATCAAGAAGACAAATGAATATACCTGTGGCTGATCCATGTTGATGTATGGCAGAAACCAACACAAAATTGTAACTATCCTTCAGCTAAAAATAAATAAAGAAAAAAAGTCATACACACAAAAAAGAAGACAGAGAAAAGGTGAGCAATGCCTTGAAGGAGGACCCTCCCTTCCCAGAAAGACCAACAGGAGCTCAAATAAATATTAAATGAAAAAAAAATAAAAGTAAGAAAGATAACTATGCATTTGAAAAACTGAATCTCTGATAAAAGCAGGAATGCGTAAGGAAGTTGCATCAAAATGAGAATAATAATTATAACAATAAAAACAAGAAGAAAGTCTACTTATAAAAGCCTCTAATGGGTCTTCCCTTGTGGCTCAGTGAGGTAAAGAATCTGCTGTCAATGCAGGAGACATGGGATTTGATCCTTGGTCAAGGAAGATCTCACACACCATGGAGCAACTAAGTCCATGTGACACAAATACTGAGCCTGTGCTCTAGAGCCCATGAGGCATAACTGCTGAGCCCATGAGCCACAACTGCTGGAACCCATGCATCCTAGAGTCCATGCTCCACGACAAGAGAAGCCACCATAATGAGAAGTCTGTGCACCACAACTGTGCTCTCCATAACTAGAGAAAAGCCCATACAACAAAAAAAGAGACCCAACACAGCCAAAAGTTTAAAATAAATGAATATTTTTAAAAGTCTCTTATGAGCAATTAATAAAGTTTTCACATATAATACCATTTGTTCCAAAATTGGAAAAGCATGATTATTCCTGTTTTAATGTGGGGAAAATGAGGCTAAAAGAAATTGACTGACTCCTTGAAGTTCAGAAAATCATAAGCAGCAAAGCCAGGATGGCACAGATCTATCTGACTTTGAAGCCCTGTCTTCCCACTCAATTACAAAGCTTCCTTTCATGATAACGGGCCACTTGAAAACAAAACTTACAGGATAACACCTCATTATGAATAACGACCATACGTGGCTTCCCAGGTGGCACTAGCGGTAAACAACTCACTAAACGTGAGTTTATAATTCAACATAGAGTATTTTGGTCAAGGAGAAGATAAATAACTTACAGAACACTCATTTTCTGACATATACACAAAAGTTCAGTTTCTTTAATCAGGATATGCTTAGAAATGCTTTGACTAAAATAAAGGCAAATCAAAATCACTAAAAGTGGACTTTAACTGTCATTTCCAAATTTCCGATTAGATTAAAATGAACTCTCTTTTTGGAATCTTGAGTCTGTTTAAGCAAATAAATAACATGAAAACAAATCTTTCCCACTCATGGTAACTATCACCTCTGATTTGGCAAAATAAGTTATACTCCCTTAACTTCAATTTTTTTCCTTTTAAAAACTGAATTTTTAATATATTTTTATACTTTAAAAATGAGATGTAGGATTATATTTTAGTAATCTTTAATTTAAAAGGTAAAATTTTATTAAGCTTCTACTAGTCCTTTCATTACATACGGATTGCTTTAAGCTCTAAACATAGTTCTAAATAAATTAAAAGCATTATGGTTGTTAAAATATAATAAACTGAAAAATAAAAAAAACAGATTCTGAATTTCTTGGTCAAGGGAAGAGACTTCACTTTTAACAGACTTCTGGGTGATGCTCACACTAATGGTTCATGGTTTATGTTTCAAGTTGCAAGATATTAGTTCAGTTCAGTTCAGTTCAGTCGCTCAGTCATGTCCGACTCTTTACAACCCCATGAATCGCAGCACGCCAGGCCTCCCTGTCCATCACCAACTCCCGGAGATTACCCAAACTCATGTTCATTGAGTCGGTGATGCCGTCCAATCATCTCATTCACTGTCGTCCCCTTCTCCTCCTGCCCTCAGTCTTTCCAAGCATCAGAGTCTTCTTAAATGAGTCAGCTCTTCACATCAGGTGACCAAAATATTGGAGTTTCAGCTTCAATATCAGTCCTTCCAAATGAACACTCAGGACTGATCTCCTTTAGGATGGACTGGTTGGATCTCCTTGCAGGTCAAGGGACTCTCGAGGCCAGGGATATTAGCAACCTAAGAATTTTGACTCAATGAAAAATGAAGTACACATTTTTTAAATTATTACTTATTTATTCATTTATTTTTAATTAATTTAATTGGAGGCTTATTACTTTACAATATTGTAGTATTTTTTGCCATACATTGACATGAATCAGCCATGGGTGTACATGTGTTTCCCATCTTGAACCCCTCTCCCACCTCCCTCCCCATCCCATTCCTTGGGGTCATCCCAGTGCACCAGCCCTGAGCACCCTGTCTCATACATCAAACCTGGACTGGCGATCTGTTTCACATATAATAATATACATGTTTCAATGCTATTCTCTCAAATCATCCCACCCTCGCCTTCTCCCACAGAGTCCAAAAGACTGTTCTTCACATCTGTGTCTCTTTTGCTGTCTTGCATATAGGGTCACTGTTACTATCTTTCTAAATTCCATATATTGCGACCCAATGGACTGTAGCCTACCCTGCTCCTCCATCCATGGGATTCTCCAGGCAAGAATACTGGTGTGGCTTCCATTTCCTTCTCCAGGAAATATTCCCAACCTAGGGATTGAACCTGGGTCTCCTGCATTGCAGGCAGATGCTTTACCATCTGAGTCATCAGGGAAGCTCATATATATGTGTTAGTATACTGTTTTGGTGTTTTGCTTTCTGACTTACTTCACTCTGTATATAGGCTCCAGTTTCATTCACCTCATTAGAACTGATTCAAATGTATTCTTTTTAATGGCTGAGTAATATTCCATTGTATATATGTACCACAGCTTTCTTATCCATTTTTCTGTCAGGTTGCTTCCATGTCCTAGCTATTGTAAATAGTGCTGCAATGAACATTGGGGTACACGTGTCTCTTTCAATTCTGGTTTCCTTGGTGTGTAAGCCCAGCAGTGGGATTGCTGGGTCGTATGGCAGTTCTATCTCCAGTTTTCTAAGGAATCTCCACACTGTCCTCCATAGTGGCTGTACTAGTTTGCATTCCCATCAACAGTGTAAGAGGATTCCCTTTTCTCCACACCCTCTCCAGCATTTATTTCTTGTAGGCTTTTGAATAGCAGCCATTCTGACCAGCGTGAGATGGTACCTCATTGTGGTTTTGATTTGCATTTCTCTGATAATGAGTGATGTTGAGCATCTTTTCATGTGTTTGTTAGCCATCTGCATGTCTTCTTTGGAGAAATGTCTGTTCAGTTCTTTGGCTCATTTTTTGATTGGAATTGAATGGCTTGTATATTTTTGAGATTAATTCTTTGTCAGATCCTTCATTTGCTATTATTTTCCCCCATTCTGAAGGCTGTCTTCTCACCTTGCTTATAGTTTCCTTCATTGTACAAAAGCTTTTAAGTTTAATTAGGTCCCATTTGTTTATTTTTGCTTTTGTTTCCATTACTCTGAGAGGTGGGTCATAGAGGATCCTACTGTGATTTATGTCAGAGAGTGTTTGCCTATGTTTTCCTCTAGGAGTTTTATAGTTTCTGGTCTTACATTTACATCTTTAATCCATTTTGAGTTTATTTCTGTGTATGGTGTTATACACATGTTATAGTTTCATTCTTTTATGAGTGGCTGACCAATTTTCCCAGCACCACTTGTTAAAGAGATTGTCTTTTTTCCATTGTATATTCTTGCCTCCTTTGTCAAATATAAGGTGTCCATAGATGTGTGGATTTATCTCTGGGCTTTCTATTTTGTTCCATTGATCTATGTTTCTGTCTTTGTGCCAGTACCATACTGTCTTGATGACTGTAGCTTTGTCATATAGCCTGAAGTCAGGCAGGTTGATTCCTCCAGGTCCATTCTTCTTTCTCAAGATTGCTTTGGCTATTCCAGGTTTTTTGTATTTCCATACAAATTGTGAAATTATTTGTCTAGTTTTCTGAAAAATATTGCTGGTAGCTTCATAGGGATTGCATTGAATCTATAGATTGCTTTGGGTAGTATACTCATTTTTCACTATATTGATTCTTCTGATCCATGAACACGATATATTTCTCCATCTATTTGTGTCATCTTTGATTTCTTTCATCAGTGTTTTATAGGGTTCTATATATAGGTCTCTTGTTTCTTTAGGTTGATTTATTCCTAAGTATGTTATTCTTTTTGTTGTAATGGTGAATGGAATTGTTTCCTTAATTTATCTTTCTGTTTTCTCATTGTTAGTGTATAGGAATGCAAGGGATTTCTGTGTGTTGATTTTATATCCTGCAACTTTATGATATTCACTGATTAGCTCTAGGAATTTTCTGGTGGAGTCTTTAGGGTTTTCTATGTAGAGGATCATGTCATCTGCAAACACTGAGAGTTTTACTTCTTCTTTTCCAGTCTGGATTCCTTTTATTTCTTTTTCTTCTTTGATTGCTATGGCTAAAACTTTCAAAACTATGTTGAATAGTAGTGGTGATAATTGGCACCCTTGTCTTGTTCCTGATTTTAGGGGAAATGCTTTCAAATTTTCACCATTGAGGAAAATGTTTGCTGTGAGTTTATCATATATGGCTTTTATTATGTTGAGGTATGTTCCTTCTATCCTTGCATTCTGGAGGGTTTTTATCATAAATAGATGTTGAATTTTGTCAAAGGCTTTCTCTGCATCTATTGAGATAATCATATGGTTTTTATCTTTTAATTTGTTAAAATGGTGTATCACATTGATTGATTTGTGAATATTGAAGAATCCCTGAATCCCTGGGATAGAGCCCATTTGGTCATGATGTATGATCTTTTTAATATGTTGTTGGATTCTGTTTGCTAGAATTTTGTTAAGGATTTTTGCATCTATGTTCATCAGTGATATTGTCCTGTAGTTTTCTTTTTTGTGTGACATCTTTGTCTGGTTTTGGTAGCAGGGTGATGGTGGCCTCATAGAATGAGTTTTGGAATTTACCTTCCTCTGCAATTTTCTGGAAGAGTTTGAGTAGGATAAGTCTTAGCTCTTCATCAAATTTTTGGTAGAATTCAGCTGTGAAGCCATCTGGTCCTGGGCTTTTGTTTGCTGGAAGATTTCTGATTACAGTTTCAATTTCTGTGATTGTGATGGGTCTATTAAGATTTTCTATTTCTTCCTGGTTCAGTTTTTGAAAGTTATACTTTTCTAAGAATTTGTAAATTTCTTCTAAGTTGTCCATTTTATTGGCATATAATTGCTGATAATTATCTCTTATGATACTTTGTATTTCTGTGTTGTCTGTTGTGCTTTCTCCATTTTCATTTCTAATTTTTTGATTCGATTCTTTCCTCTTTTTTTCTTGATGAGTCTGGCTAGTGGTTTGTCTATTTTATTTATCTTCTCAAAGAATCAGCTTTTAGCTTTGTTGATTTTTGCTATGGTCTCCTTTGTTTCTTTTTCATTTATTTCTGCCCTAATTTTTATGATTTCTTTCTTTCTGCTAACCCTGGAGCTCCTCATTTCTTCTTTTCCTAGTTGCTTTAGGTGTAGAGTTAGGTTAGTTATTTGGCTTTTCTCTTGTTCCTTGAGGTAAGCTTGTATTGCGATGAACCTTCCCCTTAGCATAGAGTTTACTGAATCCCATGTATGGATGTGAGAGTTGGACTGTGAAGAAAGCTGAGCACCAAAGAATTGATGCTTTTGAACTGTGGTGTTGGAGAAGACTCTTGAGAGTCCCTTGGACTGCAAGGAGATCCAACCAGTCCATTCTGAAGGAGATCAGCCCTGGGATTTCTTTGGAAGGAAGAAATACTGGAGTGGGTTGCCATTTCCTTCTCCAATGCATGAAAGTGAAAAGTCAAAGTGAATTCGTTTAGTTGTGTCCAACTCTTAGTGACCCCATGGACTGAAGCCTACCAGGCTCCTCTGTCCATGGGATTTTCCAGGCAAAAGAGTACTGGAGTGGGTTGCCATTGCCTTCTCCAATGAGTATTGCTACTCCTGCTTTCTTTTGGTCTCCATTTGTGTGAAATATATTTTTCCAGCCCTTCACTTTCAGTCTGTATGTGTACCTTGTTTTAAGGTAGGTCTCTTGTAGACAGCATATATAAGGGTCTTGTTTTTGTATCCATTCAGCCAGTTTTTGACTTTTGATTGGGGAATTCAACCCATTTACATTTAAGGTAATTATTGATAAGTATGATCCAGTTGCCATTTACTTTTTTGCTTTTGGTTCGAGTTTATACCCCTTTTCTGTTTTTCCTGCCTAGAGAAGATCCTTTAGCATTTGTTAAACAGCTGGTTTGGTGGTGCTGAATTTTCTCAGCTTTTGCTTGTCTGTAAAGTTTTTCATTTCTCCTTCATATTTGAATGAGATCCTTGCTGGGTACAGTAATCTGCACTGTAGGTTTTTCTCTTTCATCACTTTAAGTATGTCCTGCCATTCCCTTCTGGCCTGAAGAGTTTCTATTCAAAGATCAGCTGATATCCTTATGGGAATCCCCTTGTGTGTTATTTGTTGTTTTTCCCTTGCTGCTTTTAATATTTGTTCTTTGTGTTCAATCTTCGTTAATTTGATTAATATGTGTCTTGGGGTGTTTTGCCTTGGGTTTATCCTGTTTAGGACTCTCTGGGTTTCTTGGACTTGGGTGGCTGTTTCTTCCCCACTTTAGGGATGTTTTCAAGTATTTCAAGTATCTCCTCAAGTATTTTCTCATGGCCTTTATTTTTGTCTTCTTCTGGGACATCTATGATTTGAATGTTGGGGTATTTGACATCGTCCCAGAAGTCTCTGAGGTTGTCCTTATTTCTTTTAATTTTTTTCTTTTTTCCTCTCTGCTTCATTTATTTCCACCATTCTATATTCCACCTCACTTATCCTATTGTCTGCCTCCATTATTCTACTGTTGGTTCCCTCCAGAGTGTTTTTGGTCTCAGTTATTGCATTATTCATTATTGACTGACTCTTTTTTATTTCTTCTAGGTCCTTGCTAAACTTTTCTTGCATCTTCTCAGTCCTTGTCTCCAGAGTATTTATCTGTAACTCCATTTTGTTTTCAAGATTTTGGATCATTTTTACTATCATTATTCTGAATTATTTTTCAGGTAGAGTCCCTATCTCCTCCTCTTCTGTTTGGTTTGGTGAACATTTATCATATTCCTTTACCTGCTGAATATTTCTCTGCCTTTCATCTTGTTTAGATTGCTGTGTTTGGGGTGGCCTTTCTGTATGCTGGAAATTTGTGGTTCCTCTTTATTGTGGAGGTTCCTCCCTGTGGGTGGGGTTGAACAAGTGGCTTGTCAAGGTTTCCTGATTAGGGAAGCTTGCATCAGTGTTCTGGTGAGTGGAGCTGGATCTCTTCTCTATGGAGTGCAATGAAGTGTCCAGTACTGAGTTTTGGGGTGTCTGTGGGTTTGGTGTGACTTTTGGCCACCTGTATTTTAATGCTTAGGGTTATGTTCCTGCGTTGTTGGAGAATTAGCTTGGTATGTCTTGCTCTGAAACTTGTTGGCTTTTGGTGGAGTTTGGTTTCAGTGTAGGTATGGAGGCTTTTGGTTGAGCTCTTGTCAATTAATGTTCCCTGGAGTCAGGAGTTTTCTGGTGTTCTCAAGTTTTGGATTTAAGCCTCCTGCCTCTGGTTTTCAGTATTATTCTTACAGTAGCCTCAAGACTTCTCCATCCATACCACACTGATGATAAAACATCTAGGTTAATGGAGAAAAGATTATCCACAGTGAGGGACACCCAGAGAGGTTCGCTGAGTTATATGGAGAAGAGAAGAGGGAGGAGGGAGATAGAAGTGACCAGGAGGAGAAGAGGGGGAATCAAAAGGGGCAAAAGCAATCTAGCCAGTAAACAATTCCCTGTGTGCTCTAAACAGTCTGGAACTCCCAGAGAGGTTCACAGAGTTACATAGAGAAGAACACAGGGAGGAAGGAGAGAGAGGTGACCCCAAGGAGAAGAGGAGGAATCAAAAGGATAGAGACTGATCTGGCCAGTAATAAGTTCCTTAAGTGTTCTCCAGAGCCCAGAATACCCAAACAGATTCACAGAGTTGGGTAGGGAAGACAAGGGGGAGGGAGAAGATAGAGGTGATGTGGGGGAGAAAAGGAGAATCAAAAGAGGAGGAGGGCAATCAAGCCAGTAATCACACTCCTAAGTAAAAATGGGTACTAAAGATTGGATTCTTAAAGGTACAGAATTGATAACAAATACCAAAAAGCAAAGATTAAAAATCTAGAGTAGAGGTTAAACTCTCAAAAATATTTTTTTAAAAATCAAAAAAATTATTTTTTAAAAAAGTATGAAATTTGCTTTAAAAATAGGGTTTTTTTGTTTTTTTTTTGCAAGGTAATAGTAGGTTATAAAAACAAAAATTAAAGGAGCAATAAAGAACTTAAAAATTAAAAAAAAAACTTTAATGATAATAGTAAAATATATCTAGGAATTTCTCTGGAGCTGTTGAGGGCAGTATGGATCAGTTCAGTTTCAAATAGTTCCTTGTTCCAGCTTATACTTCTTCTCAAGGTCTATAGGCCACTTCCAATGTAGTCAGTGCTAACTACAAGGATTTAATCTGTTGCACCTGTCACTTCCAAAGCAGTTCCCTCTTCTTTGTTTACTTTGGCTTCCTCTGTTTGCAAGTCTCTTCAGTGCCTAATTTCCACCCTGATACAAGGGGGAGAAAGTCACTTATTTAGGCTCACTTGTTCAGTTGTGCTGGGGGGAGAGAGGAACACTGCAAACAAATATTACTGGCATGTGTGGGGAGTACTCACAGTGTCTGGGCCTCACACTGGGTTTGCCCCTGCTCATGGCATGTGTGCTTTCCTGCTCTACACTGCTCAGGCTCCAGGTTGATCTACAGGGGAACTGTCTAAAGCAGGACCTGGGTTTTGGGCACTTCCCAGGTCTAAGGCACTCAGGTTCAGGTTCTCAGATACTCCACAAAGGCACAGACTCAGTTGGGCCTGAGTTTTGTGCCCTTCCCAGGTCCGAGCAGCTCAGGTGACCAGGTGCTTGGTAAGCACACTGTCCTCAGGTGGGCAGTGCATCTTATAACCTCCCCGGTCCCAGCGCTCGTTTCCTGGGTGCGCAGAGGGAGCGCCCTCTCAGGTGTGCCATGTGTCTCTGGAGAGCTGACCTCTGGCTGTGGCCCTCCTGGCAGATGTCACCTGTCCAGAATCCCAGTAAGACTTGGTTAGCAACTGGGAGTCTGCTCACAGTTTGGTAGAGGATGTCGTCTCTGTGGTAGAGATTGCCCTTCGCCTTCCAGCTCTAGCTGTCACCCGCCTGCCTCTCTGCCTCTGGTGGCGGATGGGCCGGTCTGCAGTGTGCTAGCTCTCCTCTGGTATTCCTCAGTCCTTTGTTCTGTGAGGCTCCCAGCAGTGCCTTAGGTTAGAGCTTTTCATGGGAAAGTTCTCTCTCTCTTTCTTTTTTTTTTCTCTCTCTCTGGCTATCCCACAGTTTGGGTTGCTATCTCACATTAGCTTCCTCAGATTGTCCTCAGGGCATTCAGGCCCTGTCCTTACCCTGTGGAATGCAACCCGCGCCTCCCTGTTCAGCCCCTGCTTGCTGGTGGTGGATGCGTTCATCTGGGCTTCTGGGCTACTTCTCCACTGGGAGTTGCAGTTAGGTGTGTAGTCTATGGGATTTTTTTTTTTTTTTTCCTCCCAGTTATGTTGCCCTCTGAGATTCCAAAACTCCTTATAGACCCACCAGTGAGAGGGTTTGCTGGTGTTTGGAAACTTATCCTCCTTCACGACTCCCTCCCCTGGGACAGGTCTCCATTCCTAACCCTTTTGTCTCTCTTTTTATCTTTTATATTTTGTCCTACCTCCTTTCGAAGACAATGGGCTGCCTTTCCGGGTGCCTTGTGCCCTCTGCCAGCATTCAGAAGTTGTTTTGTGAAATTTGTTCAGCGTTCAAATGATCTTTCAATGAATTTTTAGGGGAGAAAGTGGTCTCCCCATCCTATCCCTCTGCCATCTTAGGACCGCCACCTAAAGTACACATTTTTAAAACCAGTGTCTTGCACACATACTGAATTTAATCAATAAAACAAAATGTTATACTTCATAACATATTGAAAAATGAGATAATTTTCCTAGCAAGTCACAATTCCCATTTTAATAAGTCAGCTATCTTATTTTTACAGCCATTTACCACTTATCATAACCTAGTATATGACAAACTCTTCTGTCAGTTAAAGTATTGCATTTTCACTCTGTTGAATCTTGCTCTGGCACTCCTTCTCTTGGGAAGCACTTTTAAGAATCCAGTAACTCACTCTACTAACTCATCTCCAGAACTCTTCTCAAATGAGATGGCTCCTGACCTCTTACACATGGCTATCACGCTATTCTTACCAGGTACTTCAGTTAACATCAAAGAGAGTTGCATCAAGTATCATACTCCTCAAAAACTGCCTTACAAAGTTTTTAAATCAGGAGCAAAGAGCAAATGAAAGCATTGGAACTTTATCAATTGTAACATAGGCTGTTGGTAGTGTAGAACAAAGTTGTGAGCAATATGAAGTATGGATACTGAATGAGCTAATTAAAGTCAAAATAAATTAAACAGAAAAATAATAAAAATATTAGCAACTTCCATTACTTTCCTGGTTTTAGCCACCAAGTTAACTACCACAGTAGAAGTGTCTTGGTAATCTCATTTCCCTATTTCTCATGGTCTTAACCAGTAGACAGAATCTCTGGGACTTATGCAGTGGCAGTATTGAGGTCAGGGATGATAATACCTTGTCTTTTCTGTGAGGTACAGCACAGATAAAAGACCTAGGGACAGAAAGACTGTTTCCTAGAATGTTCCTGTATCTGCTTTATTTCCAGATAGTAAACCTTGTTATACCTTCACCTAGACTCACATGAAGTTTAGATACACATATAGATAAGATAAATAGATAGATACAGAGACATGGATATATCTCAATAATATATGAAGTATAATTCTACTTCATCATCTTTCCTTTATTATCTAAAAGCCTGACAATTGCAGAGGGCAGGTTTTTGTTTCTTACTCCTAATCTATGTGATTTGAGCAAATTCTTTTCTCAAAAGTCTTGCTGGCTTGCTTTCTAATTCAACTTAAAAAGCAATTTTCCTTATGAACTTCTGTGTGAAAAAATAAAATTTGCTGCACCTAAATCTTTCTGTTAAATATATCATGACTACATTTTTAATAGTGGACCACAAGTGCTACATAAGGAGAGTGAACAGTCTTCCTTGAAATTGTGCTTGGACCTACTGCTTGCAGTTATGACCAAGTTTTGAGTCCTGGATTTAAACAAGATATGACAAAACTTTTCTTTACTATTTAACTGACGATTTCAAGAACTCAGAGTACTAAAAATATATAAGAAAAGAAAAAGAAAGCTTATGTTAATTAATTAAGTCTTGCCTTGAAACTGCCATCGTTTTAAATCAAATTAAGAAATAATATCTACCTCTTGATTCATCACTAGCATTCATTAGTCTGATCTGGTTATCTACTATGGAGTCCCTTTTCTCTCTTCTGACCTCTCCCAGGAAACAAAATGTTGAATTCCTTTGATAAGATTAAGAAAGTCCTCTTCAAAAATTAAATCTAAGTAGAATTTTTAAATAATCTTAAGAAAACTTCTATTTAAAAAATGTTTTAGCTAGTTCCATTACAATTAGTATTAATTTACTCTTTAAACATTTGATTAAAAGTTGGAGTTCCCTTTAATTCAAATAAAAATCAAACTATTAATTAGCAGGGAAAAAAGACTAGGTAATACTGTATAACGTTTAAGGTAATAGATTATACTCATTAGCAGTAAAAGCCCAGTTGCCTATATTCCTGGGGGAGAAAATGAGTCTTTTTATTCTCAATAAAATTAAAGGTTTTGTTTAGCAAACTTGAACAAATTGATTAGTTTCAGCGCATTCAGAACAGCCTAAGAATTATAGTACTGTAATTTAGTCTCTTATAATTTTTGAGACTTACTTTGAGCAAAAAAAAAAAAATAGATTAAAGTGCATTTCTCTTTTACATACTTTGCTTTCCTCGTAAAATCACAGAACCATGTCAGAGCACAGAAAGAACATGTCATCACTTTGAGAGGTCTCACAAAATAATGAAAACATGTTTTTTTAATAAACCATCCATTAAGAGTATTCTAAGTTACTTCTATTTAGTTTTGAATATCCTTAGAAGTACCCTTCCAAACATTTTATAATGAACTTTGGTTGCTATCTTTAATAAACAGTTCAGTCAAGTTCAGTTCAGTCACTCAGTCGTGTCTGACTCTTGGCGACCCGGTGAACCACAGCACGTCAGGCCTCTCTGTCCATCACCAACTCCCGGAGTTTACCCAAACTCATGTCTATTGAGTCAGTGATGCCATCCAACCATCTCATCCTCTGCCGTCCCCTTATTCTCCTGCCTTCAATCTTTCCCAACATCAGGGTCTTTTCAAATGAGTCAGCTCTTTGCATCAGGTGGCCAAGTATTGGAGTTTTAGCTTCAATATCAGTCCTTCCAATGAACACCCAGGACTGATCTCCCCTAGGATGGACTGGTTGGATCTCCTTGCAGTCCAAGGGACATTCAAGAGTCTTCTCCAACACCACAGTTCAAAAGCATCAGTTCTTTGGTGCTCAGCTTTGTTTATAGTCCAACTCTCACATCCATGCATGACAACTGGAAAAACCATAGCCTTGACTAGATGGACTTTGTTGACAAGGTAATGTCTCTGCTTTTTAATATGCTGTGTAGGTTGGTCACAAGTTTCTTTCCATGGAGTAAGAGTATTTTAATTTCATGGCTGCAGTCACCATCTGCAGTGATTTTGGAGCCCAAAAAAATAAAGTCTGACACTGTTTCCACTGTTTCCCCATCTATTTGTCATCTAGTGATGGGACTAATGCCATGATCTTAGTTTTCTGAATGTTGAGCTACAAACCAACTTTTTCATTCTCCTCTTTTACTTTACTCAAGAGGCTCTTTAGTTCTTCTTCACTTTCTGCCATAAGGGTGGTGTCATCTGCATATCTGAGGTTATTGATATTTCTCCCAGCAATCTTGATTCTAGCTTGTGCTTCTTCCAGCCCAGCGTTTCTCATGATGTACTCTGCATATAAGTTACATAAGCAGGGTGACAATATACAGCCTTGATGTACTCCTTTTCCTTTCCTACTTGGAACCAGTCTATTATTCCATGTCCAGTTCTAACTGTTGCTTCCTGACCTGCATACAGGTTTCTCAAGAGGCAGGTCAGGTGGTCTGGTATTCCCATCTCTTTCAGAATTTTCCACAGTTTATTGTGATCCATACAGTCAAAGGCTTTGGCATAGTCAATAAAGCAGAAATAGATGTTTTTGTGGAATTCTCTTGCTTTTTCAATGATCCACCGAATGTTAGCAATTTGATCTCTGGTTCCTCTGCATTTTCTAAAACCAGCTTGAATATCTGAGAGTTCATGGTTCACAGATTGCTGAAGCCTGGCTTGGAGAATTTTGAGCATTACTTTACTAGCGTGTGAGATGAGTGCAATTGTGCAGTAGTTTGAGCATTCTTTGTCATTGCCTTTCTTTGGGATTGGAATGAAAACTGACCTTTTCCAGTCCTGTGGCCACTGCTGAGTTTAAAAATTAATAAAAATAATATATACAAACTTGAATTTGATTCTAGCTAGTAACTGTACTAGAACAAATGTCCCAGTATGAGAATACTCTATATATACCTTCATTTGAAAGCAATTCCCCAAAGAAAGAACTTATACTAAATAAGGTCATTCATTATTGAAAGAAACATGTAAAAATTATATCAACTACTGAGTGCAGTAATAGTTTTTAGTATTGTTAACATACATAAAAAGGACTATTTAGTATTTTAAACATGGCAGCCCCAAAAGAAGTACCAAATACAAATTCTTCAGCTGCTGTTGCTGCTAAGTCAGTTCATTCGTGTCCAACTCTGTTCGCCCCATAGATGGCAGCCCACCAGGCTCCTCTGTCCCTGGGATTCTCCAGGCAAGAATACTGGAGTGGGTCGCCATTTCCTTCTCCAGTGCATGCATACATGCTAAGTCGCTTCAGTCATGTCCGACTCTGTGACCCTATTGGACAGGAGCCCACCAGGCTCCTCTGTCCACAGGATTCTCCAGGCAAGAATACCGGAGTGGGTGGTCATTTCCTTCTCCAAATTCTTCAGCAATATGACATATTTCTGTAACATGAATTAGTTTATTCAGACAAGTCACCTTTACATACAGGGAAATTTTTCAGGCATATTTGTAATGTTTTGTTCTCCTAAGTAACAGTAGATGAATGCAAAGTATACATAAAGCTGCTGAGAGTGACAATACTGTACCAGTGACTGTGACTATTCACCCAGAAAACATGCATTTTCCCCCCTCAGCCTGATTTCACAGTCTTGAAAATGCTTATTGAAGAATTCTCCACAACTGTTGTACATTTTGCCCTCATCTCTATATTCAGCAGCGTCAAGGTTTTCTATATATTCTCTCACCAAGTCAAAGATATTTTTAAAAGCCAGGTCTATTTTACTATATATATATATTTTTTTTAATTTTTGAAATTAAATGTGTCTTTTTAAGACTGTGCTAGTGTTCTGTACTAAGGTGTCTCTGTGTGAATGCACAAAAACACGTGAACTCTGCGTAGACCTGTATTGATTTGAGTGGTCTCTTCCAGTCCTATTTTCCGATGAGATGTTTTATTTTTAGCCCAAAGTTTGCAGAACACCTTAATTCCCCCACCCCATTTTATAAGAAGAAGCATGTATATCACATTATAACAGGAAAGCTTAACTCTATAAATAAACTTCATGCATGCTATATTTACTCCCAATATTTATGTTCTAATTTCTGATCTAAGTTCAGATTGTTGAACTCAGTGTCTTTAATTGCAAATGAAAGAGCTGGACCAGAAAAGTACTTCCTTTCCAGTTTTTGAGCTCTCTTCTCATGTAAAAGCGTTCCCATAATTAAAATAATTATTTATCTTCAGAACTGGATTAATACATTAGAGTGAAAATGCAAATCTACCCAGCAGCCCACCAAAATTCTCGTGAAAGGACAGGAAAAAAATATTAATAAAAAAACTTCTGGTAAAACAAGAAAGAGTGATAAGCTGGAAAGGACAGAAAGATCGCAAGGGGATTGTACAGCTCCCAGGTAAATGTCAAAAGATTTTTAAAATAGAAGGCACTTGGGACATTTGTTTGATAACTTTATAAAAAATAGATAATTTCCTAAGGAATCATGAATTTTCAAAATTAGCTCAAGGAGAAGTATAAATGTGAAACAGAACAAAGAACAGTGGGGAGTAGAAAATGTAGTTTTAAGCAAATTGCACCAAACCTTGGGGGAATAGATAATTCTCAATTATATAAACTGTGCCAGGACAGAGAATAAGATGCATGCACTTTATAAAGATAGATTAATTGTAACGTCTAAAACAAATAAATATTAACACAAAGATTATAGGCCAATTTAGATTTTGCTATATACAAAAAGAAACTTTAAAAATTGAAAATTAAATCTACCCAAGATGTAAAGATAATCATACATAGAAAAAGTCTATTGATACAATTAATATATTACTACATTCAAGGAAAAAAAAGATCCTCTCAATATGATGTACTCAGTAAATGCAAAAAAAAAAAAAAAAACTCATTAATAAAATTTGAACCTTTTCATAATTAAAAAAAAAAATAATTAACAAAATAGGCAACAAAAGTATAGACCAGGAATGCAGCAAATCTGTTATCTGTTAACCATCTGATGCATTCTCCATACAGTCAAGAAAAAGAGAAGTATATCTACTTTCATTACTACTACCCAAAAGTCTGCCAAGCATCCTAGCCATCACAATAGAATAAAAAATCAAAAGGAAACTTTTTGCTTTTGGAAGGTAATAAAATTGCAATTATTTTAAAAGTATATGGCTTTCTACTTAGAAAATCCAAAAAAATCAATTGAAAAACTTTCAGGTATTACAACAGGATTCCATAAGAAAAATCAACAAGTAAATTCAACTAATAAATATTATGGAAAAAAATTTTGATTTGTAATAGAACAGAAACTATAAAATACTTGCAAAAGGCATACTTGTAAAACCTACTTGGAAGAAAACTATCATTTTACTCAAGGGTATAGAAGAGAATCAGAATGCAAGTAGAAATATACTTTCCTTGAAAGAATTCAATGTTATAAAAAGGCCAAACTTTTTATAAATTCCAAAAATGAAATATAAGTCAACACTATATTAGAATTTCTTTTTAATATACCACATTAATTTCAAAATTGTTCTGAAGGAGAAATCATGGAAAGATAATATAAATTTTTTTAAATTATTAGTTCAGTTCAGTTCAGTCATGTCAGATTCTTTGCGACCCCATCAATCGCAGCATGCCAGGCCTCCCTGTCCAGCACCAACTCCTGGAGTTTACCCACACTCATGTGCATTGAGTCCGTAATGCCATCCAGCCATCTCATTCTCTGTCGTCCCCTTCTCCTCCTGCCCCCAATCCCTCCCAGCATCAGAGTCTTTTCCAATGAGTCAACTCTTCCCACGAGGTAGCCAAAGTATTGGAGTTTCAGCTTCAGCATCAGTCCTTCCAATGAACACCCAGGACTGATCTCCTTTAGGATGGATTGCTTGGATCTCCTTGCGGTCCAAGTGACTCTCAAGAGTCTTCTCCAACACCACAGTTCAAAAGCATCAATTCTTCAGCGCTCAGCTTTCTTCAGAGTCCAACTCTCACACCCATATATGACCACTGGAAAAACCATAGCCTTGACTAGACGGACCTTTGTTGGCAAGGTAATATCTCTGTTTTTTAATATGCTATCTAGATTGGTCATAACTTTCTTTCTAAGGAGTAAGCATCTTTTCATTTCATAGCTGCAATCACCATCTGCAGTGATTTTGGGACTCAAAAAATAAAAATAAAAAAAAAGTCTGACACTGTTTCCAGTGTTTCCCCATCAATTTCCCATGAAGTGATGGGATCAGATGCCATGATCTTCGTTTTCTGAATGTTAAGCTTTAAGGCAAATTTTTCACTCTCCTCTTTCACTTTCATCAAGAGGCTCTTTAGTTCCTCTTCACTTTCTGCCATAAGGGTGGTGTCATCTGCATATCTGAGGTGATTGATATTTCTCCCAGCAATCTTGATTCCAGCTTGTGATTCTTCCAGCCCAGCGTTTCTCATGATGTACTCTGCATAGAAGTTAAATAATCAGGGTGACAATATACAGCCTTGACGTACTCCTTTTCCTATTTGGAACCAGTCTGTTGTTCCATGTCCAGTTCTAACTGTTGCTTCCTGACCTGGATACAGGTTTCTCAAGAGGCAGGTCAGGTGGTCTGGTATTCCCATCTCTTTCAGAATTTTCCACAGTTTATTGTGATCCACACAGTCAAAGGCTTTGGAATTAGTCAATAAAGCAGAAATAGATGTTTTTGTGGAACTCTCTTGCTTTTTCAATGATCCACCGAATGTTAGCAATTTGATCTCTGGTTACTCTGCCTTTTCTAATACCAGCTCGAAAATCTAGAAGTTCACAGTTCATGTACTGCTGAAGCCTGGCTTCGAGAATTTTGAGCATTACTTTACTAGAATGTGGGATGAGTGCAATTGTGCGGTAGTTTGAGCATTCCTTGGCATTGCCTTTCTTTGGGATCGGAATGAAAACTGACCTTTTCCAGTCCTGTGGTCACTGCTGAGTTTTCCAAATTTGCTGGCATATTGAGTGCAGCACTTTCACAACATCATCCTTCAGGATTTGAAATAGCTCAACTGGAATTCCATCACCTCCACTAGCTTTGTTCGTAGTGATGATTTCTAAGGCCCACTTGACTTCACATTCTAGGATGTCTGGCTCTATATGAGTGACCACACCATCGTGATTATCTGGATCATGAAGCTCTTTTTTGTACAGTTCTTTTGTTTATTCTTGCCACTTTTTCTTAATATCTTCTGCTTCTCTTAGGTCCATACCATTTCTGTCCTTTATCGAGCCCATCTTTGCATGAAATGTTCCCTTGGTATCTCTGATTTTCTTGAAGAGATCTCTAGTCTTTCCCATTCTGTTGTTTTCCTCTTTTTCTTTATATTCATCGTTGAGGAAGGCTTTCTTATCTCTCCTTGCTATTCTTTGGAACTCTGCATTCAGATGCTTGTATCTTTCCTTTTTTCCTTTGCTTTTGCTTCTCTTCTTTTCACAGCTATTTGTAAGGCGTCCTCAGATAGCCATTTTGCTTGTTTTGCATTTCTTTTCCATGGGGATGGTCTTGATCCCTGTCTCCTGTACAATGTCATGAACCTCCCTCCATAATTCATCAGGCAATCTATCAGGTCTAGTCCCTTAAGTCTATTTCTCATTTCCACTGTATTATCATAAGGGATTTGATTTAGGTCATATCTGAATGGTGAGTGCAGCCATGAAATTAAAAGATGCTACTCCTTGGAAGAAAAGTTATGGCCAACCTAGATAACATATTGAAAAGCAGAGACATTACTTTGCCAGCAAAGGTCCGTCTAGTCAAGGCTATGGTTTTTCCTGTGGTCGTGTATGGATGTGTGAGTTGGACTGTGAAGAAGACTGAGCGCTGAAGAATTGATGCTTTTGAACTGTGGTGTTGGAGAAGACTCTTGAGAGTCCCTTGGACTGCAAGGAGATCCAACCAGTCCATTCTGAAGGAGATCAGTCCTGGGATTTCTTTGGAAGGAATGATGCTAAAGCTGAAACTCCAGTACTTTGGCCACCTCATGCGAAGAGTTGACTCTTTGGAAGACTCTGATGCTGGGAGGGATTGGGGGCAGGAGAAGAAGGGAACCACAGAGGCTGAGATGGCTGGATGGCATCATTGACTCAATGGACGTGAGTCTGAGTGAACTCTGGGAGTTGGTGATGGACAGGGAGGCCTGACGTGCTGATTCATGGGGTCGCAAGGAGTAGGACACGACTGAGCGACTGAACTGAACCGAACTGAATTGAATGGTCTAGTTGTTTTCCTACTTTCTTCAATTTAAGTCTGAATTTGGCAATAAGGAGTTCATGATCTGAGCCACAGTCAGGTCCTGGTCTTGTTTTTGCTGACTGTATAGAGCTTCTCCATCTTTGGCTCCAAAGAATATAATCAATCTGATTTCGGTGTTGACCATCTGGTGATGTCCATGTGTAGAGTCTTTTCTCGTGTTGTTGGAAGAGGGTGTTTGTTATGACCAGTGCATTCTTTTTTTTTCTTTTTTAAACTTTACATAATTGTATTAGTTTTGCCAAATATCAAAATGAATCCATCACAGGTATACATGTGCTCCCCATCCTGAACCCTCCTCCCTCCTCCCTCCCCATACCATCCCTCTGGGTCGTCCCAGTGCACTAGCCCCAAGCATCCAGTATCATGCATTGAACCTGGACTGGCATCTCTTTTCATACATGATATTTTACATGTTTCAATGCCATTCTCCCAAATCTTCCCACCCTCTCCCTCTCCCACAGAGTCCATAAGACTGTTCCATACATCAGTGTCTCTTTTGACCAGTGCATTCTTATGGCAAAACTCTATTAGCCTTTGCCCTGCTTCATTCCATACTCCAAGGCTAAATTTGTCTGTTACTCCAGGTGTTTCTTGACTTCCTACTTTTGCATTCCAGTCCCCTATAATGAAAAGGACATCTTTTTTGGGTATTAGTTCTAAAAGGTCTTGTAGATCTTCATAGCATCGTTCAACTTCAGCTTCTTCAGCATTACTGGTTGGGGCATAGGCTTGGATTACCGTGATATTGAATGGTTTGCCTTGGAAACAAACAGAGATAACTCTGACGTTTTTGAGATTGCATCCAAGTACTGCATTTCAGTACTTTGGCCACCTCATGCGAAGAGTTGACTCATTGGAAAAGACTCTGATGCTGGGAGGGATTGGGTGCAGGAGGAGAAGGGGGCCACAGAGGATGAGATGGCTGGATGGCATCGCTGACTTGATGGACGTGAGTCTGAGTGAACTCCAGGAGTTGGTGATGGACAGGGAGCCCTGGCGTGCTGCGATTCATGGGGTCGCAGAGTCACACTCGACTGAGTGATTGAACTGAACTGAACTGCATTTCAGACTCTTTTGTTGACTATGATGGCTACTCCATTTCTTCTAAGGGATTCCTGGCCACTGTAGTAGATATAATGGTTATCTGAGTTAAATTCACCCATTCCTGTCCATTTTAGTTCGCTGATTCCTAGAATGTCGACATTCACTCTGCCATCTCCTGTTTGAACACTTCCAATTTGCCTTGATTCATGGGCCTAACATTCCAGGTTCCTATGCAATATTTCTCTTTACAGCATTGAACCTTGCGTCTATCACCAGTCTCATCCACAACTGGGTGTTGTTTTTGCTTTGGTTCCATCCCTTCATTCTTTCTGGAGTTATTTCTCCACTGATCTCCAGTAGCACATTGGGCACCTACCAACCTGGGGAGTTCATCTCTCAATGTCCTATCTCTTTGCCTTTTCATACTGTTCATGGGGTTTTCAAGGCAAGAATACTGAAGTGGTTTTCTATTCCCTTCTCCAGTGGAACACATTCTGTCAGACCTCTCCACCATGACCCTCCCATCTTGGGTGGCCCCACACGGCATGGCTTAGTTTCATTGAGTTAATCAAGGCTGTGGTTTGTGTGATCAGATTGGCTAGTTTTCTGTGATTATGGTTTCAGTGTGTCTGCCCTCTGGTGCCCTCTTGCAACACCTATCATCTTACTTAGGTTTCTCTTACCTTGGACATGGTGTATCTCTTCATGGCTGCTCCACCAAAGCACAGCCGCTGTCCTTACCTTGGATGAGGGCTATCTCCTCACAGCCGCCTGTCTTGACCTTGAACGTGGAGTAGCTCCTCTAGGCCCTCTGGCGCAGCCACCACTGCTTGGACGCAGGGTTGTGCCTTATTTCCAAACTTCAAAATATGATAGAAAGTTAAATAATTGAAGCAATTTGGTACTGGACAGGAATAAATATATGGATTCATGAAGTATTTAGAGTACAGAAACATCGGATATTTATGAAAATTGTTCATGTGTTAAATACAAAAGGTCAGAGATAAAAAAAAATGTCCTTGTTAATTTAAGAATATTTGGGCAAATTGTTGTTATATTGATAAAAATGTCTAAAATTGGATCTGTAAATCCCTCTTTACTCAACAAATACATTCCAGATAGATCATTAAAACCACTACTACTGAATTAAGTGTGGAGAAAACAACTTCAAAAGATTATAATAATAAGCACAGGAATCTAAATAAATTTTCCATTCAGGTTGGAAACTGGAGCTGAAAATTAAAGATAATTATAGATTTGTTTTATGCCAGAAGACACAAAATTGTAATCAACAGATGCTTCATCCTATATCACCAACTTTATTCTAGCTTCAAGACTTTGGTTGTTGAGAGGCTATTTAACTATTTTTAGTTTAAAAATAAACTGTATTATTTTTTTTATAATTCCCATTTCTAACTTTTTGGATCAACTGATCTACTATATTTTTATTGCATCCAGTAAATTATAAAATAATCTGGGAAAAAATTGAAATTATCTCTTCTTGGGCAACTGTATATTATAAAATAGAAATGAAGTCATATTAAGCTCTAAGATTTATTTGAGAATGTGATATAAATAATGATTAAATTGATGTTGAAGTGGAAAAGATTTAAGATACGTATTACTAAAAAAATAGATAACTAGTAGAAGATTAAAATTATTTATGTCTTCTAAGCCTCTAAAGATAGAGGGAAAAGAGACTCAGGGTTCAAATAATCCCAAAGAATAATGGGAAAAATTTTAAAACAAATATGTTTAATATAAACCTTTAATAATACAGTAGATGGTATTGCTATGAATAGAATAGTTTAAATTTTCTGATCAAGAAGCAAAGTCTCAAGAATTCCTTGACGTTCCATTGCTTGGTACTCTGTGCTTCCACTGCAGGGGGCACGAGTTTGATTCCCAGATTGGGAAATTAAGATCCTGAGTACCATGCGACATGCCGGAAACAAAAAAGGCAGTGTCCAAAAATAAATTAAAGAAATTTAGCTACAAGTTAGAGACCCAGTTAAAATAAAAATGATCTTATTTTTAACATAAATGTATGTGTGCTTGATCATTTATCTCAGCCTATTTTCTTTCTTTTTTTTATTTAAGTGCAATAAACTCTTGTTAACTATTGCTTTGGACAAAAGGAAAGAGGATAATTTTAAGGTCTTTTTTATTGTGCACAATTTAGTATAATTCAAATGTTTTCCCTGAGAATATATTCCTATAACATAACCTTTTTAAAAAACAAAAGAAAATTTATAGGGGAAAAAATTCCTCCCAAAATCTGAAAATTACCCAGATCTTACCCCTCTCCTCACCACACTTGAGGCAAAGATAAGGGAAGAACTAGGGCTGACTTTTAGAAGGGGGTTGAACTGACACATTTAGCAAATAATATACAGAATTTTCAGTTAAATTCGAATTTCAAAAATTTCCATTTTTCTTAGTGTATGTTTGAAACATACTTAGACTAAAAATGTTTATTCATTGTTATCTGAAATTCATGTTTATTGGTCATCTATTTTCTCTGGCAACCCTAGTGAGGGACGTATGTACTGCTAAGTCGCTTCAGTCATGTCCGACTCTGTGCGACCCCATAGACAGCAGCCCATCAGGCTACCCCATCCCTGGGATTCTCAAGGCAAGAACACTGGAGTGGGTTGCCATTTCCTTCTACAATGCATTAAAGTGAAAAGGGAAAGTGAAGTTGCTCAGTCGTGTCCCACTCTTCACGACCCCATGGACTGAAGCCCACCAGGTTCATCTGTCCATGGGATTTTTCCAGGCAAGAGTACTGGAGTGGGGTGCCATTGCTTCTCTGGGACATATATACAAGTGGGTGAAATAGGCAGTTCAAGAAAGCAGTAGCCATATCTGAGGCTGAATTCACTGCACTGGGATCCAGGGCCCAGACTTCAACATACTGAGGAAAGGAAGCTTTGAAAGCAAGATGGGTCACCACTCTTAAAGTGGTTCCCAAAATAGGAAGAGGAACTTCAGAGGAACTTCAGAACTCTAAGCATGAAATAGATAGGGAAACAGTGGAAACAGTGACACACTTTATTTTTGGGGGGCTCCAAAATCACTGAAGATGGTGACTGCAGCCATGAAATTAAAAGACGCTTAGTCCTTGGAAGAAAAGTTATGACCAACCTAGATAGCATATTGAAAAGCAGAGACATTGCTTTGCCAGCAAAGGTCCGTCTAGTCAAGGCTATGGTTTTTCCAGTGGTCATGTATGGATGTGAGAGTTGGACTGTGAAGGAAGATGAACGCTGAAGAATTGATGCTTTTGAACTGCGGTGTTGGAGAAGACCCTTGAGAGTCCCTTGGTAGGAGATCAGCCCTGGGATTTCTTTGGAAGGAATGATGCTGAAGCTGAAACTCCAGTACTTTGGCCACCTCATGCAAAGAGTTGACTCATTGGAAAAGATTCTGATGCTGGGAGGGACTGGGGGCAGGAGGAGAAGGGGATGACAGAGGATGAGATGGCTGGATGATATCACTGACTCGATGGACATGAGTCTGAGTGAACTCCAGGAGTTGGTGATGGACAGGAAGGCCTGGCATGCTGCAATTCATGGGGTTGCAAAGAGTGGGACACCACTGAGTGACTGAACTGAACTGAACTGAAGCATGAAAAAAAAAAAAAAAGAGTTGGGGTTGGAGGAATTGAAAAGAGGAACCTAAATATATGTGATAGAATATGAGAATAGCCCTTGGAGGAAGGCAGAAATCAATGATTCCAGAAACTCAGGGAATACACTGGCCATGTCTTATGTCTAAATTCACAGTAGAAACAATCCAAGGAACAATATAAGAGCCCTACACAAGTCGGAGACGACTGAGTGACTGAATGAACTGATGGATAGCAATAGGTTGTTTTGTTCATTATTCCACCTATGATTAGGAAATATTTAGAGAGAGAGAAAGAGAGGAAGGAAGGATGGAAGGAAGGAAGCAAGGAAGGGAGGAAAACAAAATACAATTACACCATTAAAAATGTCTGAAATGTGTAATATTTTTTATTTAATCTGCTTGTCAAGCCTTTGACATAGACATTAATATCCCAACTCTAAAACAAAAATATTGTGTTTCAGATAGTTTAACTGGCCTAAGGTCAAGGAGCTAGTACATCTGTCTCTACTCTTGTGATATTTCTACCACATGACTCTGCTTCCTTGTTACAGTGATCCCCTCATACATTTTGTGGCATCAGTTAGACCTCCCAGAAGCATGCTGTGGTCAGCTTTGAGATGGCCGGATAAAACTAACTCTGAATACGGATTCTTTATCATATCCATTCTAAAGGTGTCTAGTCATTTTTTCTAACAATGAATTTGAAAATAAGTATATCTTGTCTTTAAAACTGAATATGAGGAGACATGTCTCTATACATCTATAGAGATATAGATGTATAGAGAGACAGATAGACAGATAGTTAAGGCACAGTCATTCGGGTGTCCTACTCCTTGCAATTCTATGAACTGTAGCCAGGCTCTTCTGTCCAGGGAGTTACCAAGCAAGAATACTGGAGTGGGCTGCCATTTCCTCCTCCAGGAGGGATCTTTCTGACCCAGGAATCAAACCCATGTCTCCTACATTGGCAGGCAGATTCTTTACCACTGAGCCACCTGGAAAACCATGATAGGGAGGTAGAAAGACAGAAAAGTACAGATATATTTAAACTTTTATCAGAGTAAGTTCTTAAAATAAAATGACATAGAGTCAGGGAGGAAAACATACACTGGGGGAATAGTAAGAGAATAATTATGTTCATTTTTTTTTTCTCTTTCAGTGATCACTATTTGGGAAGCCACAGAGTATTTCAGAAAAATAAATCGGTTATTCAACTTCATCTACAGAAAAAGAGAGACACTCCAGGAACATTATCTCGAAAGGTGAGACTTTCTTAGCATTGGCATCAGTTAGCAAATGGGTTCTTTAAGGACAGTGTTCCCATCCTTATGGATTGTTGCCATTTTGGGATTACATGGCTTAATATTTGAGTATATTTACTTAAACATAATGAAATATATGTCTATTAACAATTTGGACTAAAGCAATTATAGGTACAGCGTACTGCAACCTCAGTATAATAAATCAAGTGGTCTCTTGAAAAGTCATTTATGAGTAACTTATTAATGTTATCCTATTCATACAAGAATCCACTAGTAAATGAATGGGACAGAATATGTGATGGGGAAACCATTGAAGGAAGCAAAAAAACACAACTCTTGCTCTATTTGAAGACAATGGTAATATCAACACAGTTTAAATCAGGACAGATTAGTATTTATAATATATATAATAAAACTCCTTAGAAAGGAATTACTGTGCTTTAATGACAGCTTCATGCTGTTAGATATAAATTTTATTCCCTGTGTGATGTCTTGAGTTACATCAAACCTAAATTGCACAGTATGCAGTAAACTTTGATATTTTAGCAGTTTTTATCTATGGAATCTTCCAGTTACCTACTTTAAGCAAAACTCCCATCACCCTGTCATCTACTTCAGATAACAGATTTCCAAGGCATGACTTTTGTTTCTAGTTTGGGGTGCTTCATCATAAAAAGTGTCAGGTAGTGCATTAGTTTGCAGTATATCTATGTGGAACATAACATAATGAGGCCAAAAGAGAGTTGTTTAGAAATATCTTTTGGAACTCATACTCAACTCAGATGGCATTGACGGCTCCAGGGCTATGCATCTGAAATCTCCACAAAGAAGCATTATAAAGTAACTAATATCCTTAATATTAATAATCATAAGCATCTTCAAATTGTCCTTGGTGCTGATGAAAAAGCTGAAATTATCATACTTCATTTCAACAGGGGGAGGAGAAAATGTATAATTCTAACTCCTACTCTTATTTAGAAGCTGAATAATTGCTAAAAAGAATGTCACTGGTAGTAATTCACAAATCACTAATATTTCAGTTTCATGTAAATTAAGGTTTATTCTTGAAGTGAAGTGAAGTCGCTCAGTCGTGTCTGACTCTTTGCGACCCCATGGACTATAGCCTACTGGGCTCCTCCATCCATGGGATTTTCCAGGCAAAAATACTGGAGTGGGTTGCCATTTCCTTCTCCAAGGGAACTTCCCAACTCAGGGATCAAACCGGGGTCTCCTGCATTGTAGGCAGATGCTTTACCATCCGAGCCACAAGGGAAGCCCTAAGGTTTATTCTTAAATGCATATAACTCCACTACTTTGATATAATATGTACTGAACATATATTTTATATCTGAAACTTTAACATTTACATTACATTTACCATTTACAACAATTCCATGTGTCAATAAGGACACTGAATCCCAAGGAGCTCGTGACCTTTCTCAGGTCACATTCATGGAACTAGTAAGCAGAGACCAGTCAGTGAGTCTCCACTGAGAATTTACAGACTATACTCAAACGTTTTAGATGTGGGTGTCAGAGCAATTAGTCAAAATTCTACCTTTATGTTTTTTTGGCTTTGTTTTGTTTTCCACAGCTGTATCCACATATCCCAAAGCCTGGGCCATGACAGGATATTTAATGATAATTAACCACATTAAGTATATATTAGGTGTCAGGCACTGTTATTAGCGCTGTACATGTATCAATTCATAACAGCACCAAAGCAAAAACTATAGCATGTTAGACTATATGATATTGTAGTCTTTTTTAAAACTGTTAAAAATAATATTATTTATTTTTGGTTGTGCTGGGTTTTCACTGCTGCGTGGGCTTTTCTCCGGCTGTGGCAAGTGGGTGCTACTCCCTAGTTTTGGTGCACAGGCTTCTCATTATCCAGAGCACGCACTCTCGGGCATTACAGCTTCAGCAGTTGTGGCTCCCAGGCTCTAGAGCACAGGCTCAGTAACTGTGGGGCATGGGCTTAGTTGCTCTGTGGTGTTCAGGATCTTCCCAGTTCAGGGATCAAATCTCCATCTCCTGCGCTGGCATGCGGATTCTTTACCGCTGAGCCACTAGGAAAGTCCTAAAGATTTTTTTGATGTGGACCATTTTTAAAGACTTTATTGAATTTGTTACAGCATTACTTTTGTTTCTTCAGTTTTTTGGTCACAAGTCATGTGGGCTCTTAGCTCTCCAATCAGGGATCAAATCGACATCCCCTGCATTGGAAGGCAAAGTCTTAAACATTAGATCACCCTAACGTTAGTTAAGACATTCATAAATTTCAAAAACTTACTCATGATATTGAAAATATTAGAGTCTGGACACTGGTGTGTTATGTCAACATGATGCATATGTTGCACTCTGATATATCACACTTTTTGTTATGAACTTTTATTACCCATGAAGTAGGTTAGATTATAATTTCACTTGAAAGTCTTATAGTTGAAGAAAATAAAAACTAATTGCCTGATTTTATAAAATCTTCTTTCAGGACTAGATAAGCATGTTAATTAATTTAATATAACTGGATATAACTGAAACAGTTTAACAGTTTGCAACCCTTCTTCATGGTCTGAATGGCTATATTTAAAATAAATGGCCCATGATTCTTTTTCTTTTATAAACTTATGCTAAAGGAATGGTGAATGGTCTTCTATCTCAAAATTCTCTATGATTTTCATAATTTCAGCTGTATGCTAAACATTGTGAATAATTAAATTTTCTTTCTACTTAACATAAAAGTGGCTTGACAATATTGTTTCTATGTAATATTGGAACTATAATGATCACTATCATTTTATTAAGTTTACTGACACCAACACTGTTCAGGAGATATTTCAGAGTTTATTTTCAGTGTAAAAAGCATTACAAAGCTCAATTCAACTTAGATGATGGCTTTCTTATTTTAAACTGACTCCTATTATATTGATATATGATGATTTAATTCATGTTCCAAGAGATTATTCACAAAACAGGTTGATATTCTTTAGAAATCGTCCTAGATTTCAAAATTTTAAAATTCCTGTCTTTATTAAAAATGACACTAATGACTGAAACTTTTTTTTTAATTTTCTTCCTTTACATCTTTTGGGTTTCATCAAAAGTATTGCCAACGTTGTAGACATTAATCATAAAATTAAGATTTCCTTATAGCTCAAGGAAGCTTTCATAGAATGTTTAAAGCAATAGATTTCTGTATGAAAAAACGGAACAAAAATACCTTAGTGTTTTTACTAAAACAAAGGTATGGCTTTCAGCTTTGGAGAAAAGTAAATTGCACAATACATTCCAAGGATACGTGCTCAAACTTCCCTCCAACTCTTTGAGATCCTTTAGATAATTTTTTTTTCTTTTAAGTGACTGTATGAAAAAGGACAATTCCCCTGCCTCAAAAAGTATCTCTGGAAGACAAGTAAAGTAGCTTTAAATGAATATGATTATGCTATACCGAAAGATGCAAATATGTCATATTATTTACATGCTGCTTTGGTTTTAACTTCTAAAATAAGTGCATGTGTGCTCAGTCATGTCCAACTCTTTGCAACCCTATGGACTGTAGCTCCCCAGGCTCCTCTGTCCATGGGCTTTCCCTAGCAAGAATGCTGGACTGGGTTGCCATTTCCTCCTCCAGGGGATTTTCCTGACCCAGGGATCAAACCCGCATCTCCCATGTCTCCTGCATTGCAGGTTGATTCTTTACAACTGAGCCACCAGGGAAGTCTCTGAAATAAGGCAAATGTCAAACATTACAGTTCAAATCTTATTGTATTTTGACTTTAAATTTCTTTTTCCCTTCACTTTTACTGTCCTTTCCATGCCTGAACTTTAGCTTTATCTACTGCAGAAAAAGAAATTGTCTCAATCACTATCACACTTTCAGATTTCATCAACCAGAGACCTTGGATGTAAATTCCTATACAGTAAGCCTCATGTTGCCAAGTTCCTTAGCATTTCTAATAATACAAAGCCTTCCTTTTTTATAGCAGTGACCTTATTCTTTCCATGTTACTTAGCTTCCTCCCTCTTCCTCACAAAACAACCCAATATAAAAATTGATTTACCATTGACCTTAAGCCATGTAAAGGTTTTCCTTCTGATGTTTTCTGTCAGAAACTCTAACAGGCAGTTTTAAAATTAGATTGTGTGCGTACTGACATACAAGATTATATGCACTCCAGGCACTAAGGGACTCACTGGGCTGTAAAACTTAACGGCTCTGGGTGATGAAAAAGTGCAAAGAGGATGGGGTATATTTGCTTCCTCTGCAGACCTGCATAGGGTTTTCATAGGTGCCCATTTTAGAAGAGTTGATCAAGGAGTTAAGATGAGAGTGCATCTGTGTGAATGCAGAGATGTGGATCAGGGGGCTGCTATTTTAAGATGAGTAGTTTCCGCTCATCTTGGGAGAAAAATACAATGCCATCTGATAACTCCTGCAATTTATACCTATCAGTAGTTGTCTTTCATTAGCATAACTCAATGTTCATGAGACGGGAAGTTCTCTTACCCTGACGGTTTAGTGGCAAGATATGGAAAATCTGAAAAATGGAGGATTCCGTTCTGTGTCTGCTGGCCAATGTGGCAAGCTGTCAAGTCTTATGCTGCCATGGATCCAAGGCCTAAATGTAAAGAAAACGTACACGTACATGGGAGAACTGGTGTCAAAATTGCCTTCCTCCTGGGATAAATTTGTATTTGACCTTGGTAGTGGCGTGATGCTTTTCAACTGTCCTTGGGGTTTATCCTCAACCAAAGAGCAGCTTTCCACTTTACTTTTGAAAAGAATGCTTCTACAGTTAAGAAGTGTCTTCTAAGGTCTTTAAAACAAAATATTAAAATGATAAATGAGGGTTATCAAAAGAGGTGAATAAAATGACAGCAGGAAGTTACAGACCTATTTTTATCTGGGATTCATTCCTCTTCACTCTATAAATATTAATATATCCTGCTATCTACAGCATGAAGATGACCACAGTCAGTTTTATCTGAACCAACTTCTAGAATTTATGCATATCTGGAAAGTATCCAGGTAAGACATTTCATTTCTGTTCTAAGACTACTTTCTGACTGATTTCTCAAGTGCCAAATCACAATATTTTTCAGTTGATTGTATAAACTATCCTTTCACTAATACTGTGGAAGCTATTGTACTTTTAATAGATATCTCCCTTTGGCAAATTCTGTTAATAATTATCTATTCTTCACAGCTATTCAGATACATTTGAAGAGCTGCTAACACCTTCCAGAACAATCTAACATTCATTTAAAAATCTCTCTGCTACCAGTTATTAGATTTTCGAGGATTTTTTTCCCTCATTCATTTGGTAAATTTGATTGTGCATGTGTCACTAAGCTCTTTGTATCACTGAATTTCCATACACTGAAAATCACTATCTCCTGCTTTAAATTCCTTTCTGGAACTCCTTGAAAATAATTGGTACATTATAAACAAAGGAGAGTGAATTCAAATTGGAAAACTCAAGTGACAGCAAATGAGCATATCCTAATTGAGTCTGATATCTCAACATATGCATGTATTATTTGAAAGAATAGACATATCAAAAAGCTAACCTGGGAGAAGGTATCAGTGCTACAGGGTGAGTTTATCAGGAATTAAAGTTGTTCTGAGCTAAATGAGCAAAAAATGGAGTGTGGGAGGTATGTGTCATAAATTCTCTAAAGCACAGCCTGATATAAAAGTGAGTTAAAATTGTTTTAGTGACTATTAATAATAGCTATCACTTCCTGGAGTTCTAGTACATTTTGCATACATTATCTCATCTAATTCTCCCTTTAACCTCATAACAATACATACTACCTTACTTCGGAATCAAGGAAACTGAACTTCTGGAAGGTTAAATAACTTATCTAGGGCCGATCACTCAGTTTGTTAGTAGAAAGAGTGAGACTAATGCTGTCTGCAATTTGCAAAGGCTACATTCTTTCATTAAAATATCATGTCTTTCTCTTTCCCCCCAGTATTCAGCCTCATACCATAAAATCATAGAATGGGTAAAACAAGGAGGACTTTTGATATCACTTAATCTAAATTATTATTGTATTACTAATTATATGCTTCAGATAGGTCCCCATCAAAATGGTGTATTAAATCAAAGGTTGTGTTTCAAAATAAATTTATAAGACAACAACTACCACATCAACAAATGCAGAGAGAAACATCAAATTGGACAAATTCTTCAAAAAGTCTGGAATCCCTGGGAGTCAGATATTTGTTCTGAACTGTTTGGTGGAGGGCTGTGACTTGTAGGTGGATGCTACCTGGGGCACAGGGAAACAAAAGGAGCCTGTGACTCTTTGGAAAAGACCCTGTGCGAGGAAAGGTTGAAGGCAGGAGAAGAAGGGGATGATAGAGGATGAGATGTTTGGATGGCATCGCCCAATCGATGGACATGAGTTTGAGCAAGCACCAGGAGTTGGTGATGACAACTGCATGCAGGACTGACATGCTGCAGTCCATGGGGTCACAAAGAGTCAGACACAACTGAGTGACTGAACTGACTGTGAGACCCATAGGATTTATTCACTAACTTTTCATTGTCAGTAATTTTTAATTGAAGTGTAGTTGACAGACAACATTTCTTCATTCCCTTTCTTCTTTTTGTTGTTCTTCTGACTGGGTGATTTCAAGAAATCTGTCTTTAAGTTTAAGGAGTCTTCTGCTTGGAAGTTTATCAAATTCTTCGGCTCAGTCTTGTATGCTTTAGCGCAAACATTTCTATCTGACTCTTGTGTTTTCTCTTTGCTGAATTTCTCATTTTGTTTCTTGCATTGTTATGCTAAATTCACTAAATTCTTTTTCTGTGTTCCCTTTTGGTTCTCTGAGCATCTTTAGAACAATTATTTTGAGTGCTTTACTCAGACAATTCTTTTATCTCCATTTCTTTGGGGTCAGTTGCCGGAAGTCTACTGTATTCTTTGGGTGGTGTCATATTTCCCTGATTTTTCGTGATCTTCGGAGAAGGCAATGGCACCCCACTCCAGTACTCTTGCCTGGAAAATCCCATGGATGGAGGAGCCTGGTGGGCTGCAGTGCATGGGATCGCTGAGTCGGACACGACTGAGCGACTTCACTTTTGCTTCTCACTTTTATGCATTGGAGAAGGAAATGGCAACCCACTCCAGTGTTCTTGCCTGGAGAATCCCAGGGACGAGGGAGCCTGGTGGGCTGTCGTCTATGGGGTCGCACAGAGTTGGACACGACTGAAGCGACTTAGCAGCAGCAGCATAGCCTTATATCCCTGGGTGGGGAAGATCCCTCAGAAAAAGGAATGGCAACTCCCTTCAGTATTCTTGCCTGGAGAATCCCAAGGACAGAGGAGCCTGGAAGGCCACAGTCCATGGGGTCACAAAGAGTTGAACATGACTGAGCAACTAACACTTTCACTGCACACAGCCTTGCATAGCTGTCTGTACAGAGGAAGCAGCAGTCACCTCTTCTAGACTGTATGAGCTGGCTTCAGTATGGAAAGACCTTCACTCACAGGCAAGGGTACCCTGAAATGTGCTGTGACCCGGGTGTAGTGGTGCAAGGCACCAAGCACAGAATTGTGAGACAACTCCAGGTCTGGAGGGGAGGAGAAACACAAAGTCTGCTCAGCTCAGGTCACAGGGTTCCACGGCATCCACAACCATGTGGTCCTTGGCAAGTGCTGTGGGAGGTCTGCAGTGCTGCAGAGGCTGTTGTGATCCTCAGCCGTGCCTCCAGATAGGGACCAATGGCAGACAGCAGTTGCTGCTGGAGCTGGTCGTGTACATATACACACACACCCAGCTGTGAAGACCAGCTGCAGGTGCCTGTGTAGCGACAGGGTTGGCTGCAGACACTCAGAGTTGGGCGGGGGATTGAACAGGGCTACCTGCTACTATAAAATATATTGGTGTGTTTTTAACATTGTGAATTTGTGTTATACATTTCGTTATTTGATTCAATTCAGGAGTTTTCAAGACAAATAGGAAGGGAAAGTCAATAACGTTTGGGAAAATAATTTTGAATAGTGAAGCCAGAAGAATCCCTGCTCAACTCACATCTATTCCACCTAAGAGATAAAGCTGAAGCAATAAGAGGAGCTTACGGAAAAAGGCAAAAATACCAGGAAAACACAGAGGTTTGGGATTAAATACAACACCACCTATGATAAATATGTCCTTAATTCTGAAAGCAATTCTCTGCAAATTTTTGCATATTTAATATTTCTTGATGTATCTGTCATTATCTCCTTATGAATCCCTTTGCAACTGACATTTTGAATTAAAAGTAGTTTCTTATAATGAACAGCCTTTGAGAGGCTTGCTTAAGATGTCAAAAATTTCTTCGGAGTTTTAAGGTTTTTAAATATGCTTGTAGCCTCTCAAGTTATACAGAGGTTTTAAGGAAGACATGCAAAATGATATTTAAAATTACATCAACAGAAATCCTTAAGCCACATTTGCTATAGAATCATGGGCAAAACAATACTTGTGGTAAACTTGCTAAATTTAATGTTTTCCCACTCAATTTTAAACAAAGCTCTTTTTTCTTTCCAGACAGTGTCTCTCAACAGTAATCCAAAAATATGACTCCCACCTGAAATACTTATTGAAAACTCAGGTATTAACTTTTGTTACTTACTTAATTGATCCAATAAGCATATATGTATCTTTTTCTAAAACTTTGCACATTTCTGAAGATACAAAGATTTATAAAGCAGAGGATCTACACTTTAATGGCTTTCGTTCTATCATGGCAAAACCGACAAGTAACCAGATGTATGTAATAAAGTGTCATGTGTACTGTGAAAGACCTATGTGTATATAGGACACACAAAAGAGGGTTATCGATGTTACTTATTTGATCTGAGTGTTGAAAAATGAGTGTGTCAGCCAGGGGAGGGGTGTGGTGAAGGAAAGTCAGAGGTAGGGATAACTTAAAGCAAATAACAACAGTAATAGAGCAGGTAGCAAATAGCCTGGTTTGAGTCAGAAGCTGTATGCTTTTGAAACTTTGGAATGTTAAGGTTCAAGGTGAATGCCTAGGAAAAGACCAGATGAAAGGGAGAAGCAGGAACCAAGTTATGTATGGTCTTAAGGACATTTTATGGACAATTTAATGATTTTCTAATTTATCAGCTGATGACATAAAGCCATTATGCAGGGCAGCATAATGACAGATGGGTGACTATAGGACATTTCATTAACCCAAAGAGATGAGGAGGGCATGGACAAAAGCTCTCACATGGGGTTGGAGAGGAAGGGACAGATTCATAAAAGGTGAAAATGTACAATTTACATGATTTGGTGAAAAACTGTAAACAACAAAAGAACACAGTGCCTAGACTATCTCCAGATTCCTGGAGGCTGACTGACCACATGGAGACATTAATTAACTAAACAGTGAAGGTAGGAGAAGCTAGCTTGGCAGGGAAGATAATGGATTCAGTCTAATCTAATGCCTATTAGGCATCCAAATTGTAGTCACTATTAAGCAAATCATTTCTTACAGTGTGTTCTTCCAGGGAAGGATTTTTGTTTTTCAGTCTCCCAGTCATGTCTGACTTCTTGCAATCCCATGGACTACAGCACACCAGGCCTCTCTATCCCATACCATCTCCTGAAGTTTGACCAAGTTCGTGTCCATTGCATCAGTGATCTCATCCAGCCATCTCATCCTCTGGCACCCTCTTGTCATTTGCCCTCAATCTTTCCCAGCATCAGGGACTTTTCCACTCAGTTAGCTGTTCACACCAGATGACAAAAATACTGGAATTTCAGCTTCTGCATCAGTCCTTCCAAAGAGTATTCAAGGGTGATCTCCCTTAAGATTGACTGGTTTGATCTCCTTGCTGTCCAAGGGACTTTCAGGAGTTTTCTCCAGCACCACAGTTCAAAGGCATCAATTCTTTGGTGTTCTGCCTTCTTTACAGTTCAGCTCTCACAACCATACATGACCAGTGGGAAGAACATAGCTTTGACTATACAGACTTTTGTCGGCAGAGTGATGTCTCTGCTTGTCAACACCCTGTCTAGATTTTCAAAGCTTTCCTATCAAAAAGCAACTGTCTTCTGATTTCATGGTTGCAGTCACAATCCACTGTAATTTTAGAGTCGAAGAAGAGGAAATCTGTCACTGCTTCCACCTTTTCCCCCTCTATTTGCCATAAAGCAATGGAGCTGGATGCCACAATCTTAGTTTTGTTTTTATTATTTTTTTTAATATTTAGTTTTAAGCCAGCTTTTTATTCTCCTCCTTCACCCTCAAGAGGCTCTTTAGTTCCTGTTCACTTTCTGCCATTAGAGTGGTATCATCTGCATATCTGAGGTTGTTGATGTTTCTCCTGCCTGTCTGGATTCCAACTCGTAACTCATCCAGCCCAGCATTTCTCCTGATGTGCTCAGCATACATATTAGTCTTCCACAGATAAAATACTGTATGATTACAGAAAATGAGGTAAGAGAATGTTTTTAAAACAAGTGAAGACTTCTTTTTTCATTAAACAAATGACTCTTGGTATCTATACAAAGGGTACAGATCTTAAGCAATATTAAATTGCTATCCCCAATATTAAAAAACAGTAAACAGTTCTGAAAATAATAAATTACACTTCTTGATGTAGATACAAAACTCACACATGAATTCCATGTAAATAAGTAAAGATACAGTGATGACAAATACACAACTTGTCTTCCTTCCCAAAGTGTAATCCTCTCACTCTAATTCCACTCTTTCTTGAGTCTAGCCTGAATCTGGACGTTTAAAATGTGGAATGTGCAAACAATTCACAATTATTTATATTGTTTTAAACTTCATAAAAGTGTCATAATTACTATTTCTTTGTGACTGCCATTCTTCCTAGTGTAGAATTTGAAATATATCAGGTACCCAGGGCATATTAAGGCTCCATTCCCATGTCATTTATGGCTCTTGACTATACACAGATATACTGTGGAGGTTATCATACCTTACTTATGGATGAATTTTAATTACCTAAATGTCTTAGTACTGCTCATGTATAACAGATCCATGATAATTAATTTAATTTTCAAATGCAGTGGTTTGGTCATATCACTTATATATGAGGCCTCTAATACTTTAAAAGAAATCATTTTTTGAAAGAAAGCAATTTTTCCAATACAACTGAAGAGTTGGCAAACCATCAAAGAAATACTGTCTTTATATTATCACAGGCAAATAGTTATTATCACCACATCTGAATTATTTTATAAATAGGCCAGAATGTCTGCAAATTTCCACATGAACTCTCTGTAAGCCAATGAATTTTTTAAATGACATTTCTTCCTATGAAGCATCAACAGCTAAATATCTAAGAAGTGAGAACAGACTGTGATATTATCAATTTACAATATTGCACTTTCTGTTTGTTTGACAAGTGCATTAAGTAGCATTTCATCAACACTGAAAATAGTTAACAATTTGAAGAATAATGTTTTTATCTTCCTCATACTTGAATTATTATATGATTTGACAAAATAACAAGCAGGTCAAATAAATTTGCCATGAATATTACTGAATAATATGGATAACTTAAATTTCCAAATATTTTGTTTCATCAGCAATGGCTATTGGCATATTTTACATTTGACACATTTCAGATTGTGTATCCTAACTTATGCTTGCTAAACAGCTAATTTTGTAAGTAATTTACATAGAGCTTTTCCTTTCAGCAATTTTCCCCCCTCTATTCTATTCTACTAATAATTAAGGAATGTTTTCCGTATTCATGCTATATTCTGAATTCATTGCTAACATTTAGGAGAAATTAAGAACAGAAGAAAGAGAAAGAATTTTCCCCGGAGGTGTTACTTAATGCTTACTTAGTACAAATTACTAAACTATTTATTTAATGGAATCAACAGAAATCAAAGTCAGAACCATGCTCTGAAGTTGCTAACAATCTGGCTGGAAAGAGCATTTTCACATAAAGCACACAGAGAGGTAAATCTCCAGGAGAAAGCAGTGAAAAGCCAGATTTCCATTAGGTGGAAGAATCAGCTTCTGATTCAAAGTTGCTGTCTCCTAGTAGCCTCTAATGCATTGTCTCCATAATTTTTATTTAAATGCCAAGTAGGACCTTTAGAGAAAGTTAGCAATCCCAATCACTGAGGACACACTTACACTGGGATCTAGTAACTGATGAACTAATTGTAGATCAAATGGATCTGGATTGAAAAAAATCCAGCCATGCTTCAAAATGTAGGTTGGCTTCATGAAACATCTGCTTGGTATAAAAAGAGCTAAGAGCCTCCAAACATTTTACCTTAAAGCACATGACTCAGAGGCTGTATCAACTAGATAACCAGACAAAAAGTGAAAAAGGCACCTCTATGCACCTCATTTGTTTGTGTGTGTCTGTGCTAAGTCTCTTCAGTTACATCCTACTCTTTGCGACCCTGTGGACTGTAGCCTGCCAGGGTCCTCGGTCCACGGGATTCTCCAGGCAAGAATCCCAGAGTAGATTGCCATGTCTTCCTCCATGGGGTTTTCCTGGTCCAGGAATCAAAGCCAGAAGTCTCCCAAGGCTCCTACACTGCAGGCAGATTCTTTGCCACTAAGCCAACAGGGAAGCCCCTCTCTATTGTTCAGGTGTAACTAACTCAATGAGGAAGGCAGAATAATTCTTTCCTCACACCATCCTCAAGACCAAAATCTAACAGTTTTTAGCCTCTAAACAGAAATCAAAAATTCCATTTATAAGGAGAAAGAAAGTGGGCACACAGGGATCTGATAATATATATTTAGTATTTTTAGGACAATAGCTTTCTTAGTAATAAGCAGACTGACTGTTGGATTTTCAGAAGTTCCAATTTCAAACATAATTTAACCAGAGTGGCAGTAAAGACAAGAGTTTAGGAGCAGAGATTCCAAATGTATGTGTAAACATTCTGCCACAGGGTAGGCTTTAATTCATCAATCCTTGAGTTTATATTATTCACTACTAGAGTGAAGATAGTAAAATAATATTGTTAAAAATTAACAAAGCAGTAGATGTAATGTGCTTAATATTATATACTGGCTGGAAGATAAAAAATGTTGAAGTAAAAGATAAGTACAAGTTGATTTATTGTTATTAGAGTTACTATTTTTAACACTGTCACTAAAGTAGAGGATTGTATATGATCCAAAACAAAAATGTCACAAAACTGGTTTGCATTCACAACAGAATATAATAGGAGGGAAAGGAGCAAAAATAATCATTAGAAAATAGAGTAAAATGAATAGGTAGCATGGACCAGCTAAAAGGTCACAAAAGGAGAAGTCAAGGAAATGAAGGAGATAAGTCAGGATAAAAAGGAAGTAAAACACCTTTGCAGAACTGGAACTTACCTTAGCAGAAAAAAGGGGCAGATTGAAACTACTAAAAGTCAAACCTATGTATAGAACACTGCCAGACAGGAATAAGAAGAAACAATGAAAGATCTTCAGTAAGGAAGATAATTACTACCCAAAGTAATTTGTATTCTAAGTGGGCTTCCCTGGTGCCTCAGATGGTAAACAATCTGCCTGCTAACGCAAGAGACCTGGGTTTGATCTCTGGGTCGGGAAGATGCTCTGAAGGAGAGAATGGATTCCCACGCCAGTGTTCTTGCCCAGAGAATTCCATAGACAGAGGAACCTGGCGGGCTACAGTCCATGGGGTTGCAAAGAGTCAGAAACGATCGAGTGACTTTCACTTTCAAGAGAGATATAAAGAGTTTCATCAGAATAATGACATAATCTGATGACTTAAGATTTGTGCAATGAGTTATGTAATACATGAAGAGTGCACACACATAAATTAAAGAACTGAATAGGCAATCTTATTACATAAGTTTGGTACAAAATATTGCCAGTATCCTAAGATCTATCTATATGCCTCTTTATATCTCTTGGCTTCTCCATAAGAGTTATTCTTTGAAGAAAAGCCACTTTGAACCTTTTCTTTGCCATTTCACCATGGAAGTATGCATCCATTAGCAGTTTGCACCTCAGATATTTCAGATTTGGTTTTATTCCATCACAATAAAGAAAACATGGCACTAAAGTGAGTCACATGAATTTTTTTGATTTTTCAGTATGTATAAAAGTTTTGTTTACACTGTTGCTGCTGCTAAGTCACTTCAGTCGTGTCCAACTCTGTGCGACCCCATAGACGGCAGCCCACCAGGCTCCTCTGTCCATGGGATTCTCCAGGCAAGAACACTGGAGTGGGTTGCCATTTCCTCCTCCGATGCATGAAAGTGAAAAGTCAAAGTGAAGTCACTCAGTCGTGTCTGACTCTTAGCGACCCCATGGACTGCAGCCTACCAGGCTCCTCCATCCATGGGATTTTCCAGGCAAGAGTACTGGAGTGGGGTGCCATTGCCTTCTCCTGTTTACACTGTAGTAAGTGTGTAATTACATTATGTCTTAAAACGTACAATCTCTGTCCCTTAATTAAAAAATAATTTCTTGCTTTGATTCACTTCAGTCACTCAGTCGTGTCCGATTCTTTGCAAAACCATGAACCACAGCACGCCAGGTCTCATTGTCCATCACCAATTCCCAGAGTCCACTCAAACCCATGTCCATTGAGTCAGCGATGCCATCCAACTATCTCATCCTCTGTTGTCCCCTTCTCCTCTTGCCCTCAATCTTTCCCAGCATCAGGGTCTTTTCAAATGAGTCAGTTCTTCCCATCAGGTGGCCAAAGTATTGGAGTTTCAGCTTCAACATGAGTCCTTCGAATGAACACCCAGGACTGATCTCCTTTAGGATGGACTGGTTGGATCTCCTTGCAGTTCAAGGGACTCTCAAGAGTCTTCTCCAACACCACAGTTCAAAAGCATCAATTCTTCTGTGCTCAGCTTTGTTTATAGTCCAACTCTCACATATATACATTACCACTGGAAAAACCATAGCCTTGACTAGGCGGACCTTTGTTGACAAGGTCTCTGCTTTTCAATTATCTGTGTAAGCCAGTCATAACTTTCCTTTCATGGAGTAACAGTCTTTTAATTTCGTGGCTGCGGTCACTATCTGCAGTGATTTTGGAGCCCCCAAAAATAAAGTCAGCCACTGTTTCCACTGTTTCCCCATTTGCCATGAAGTAATGGGACCAGATGCCATGATCTTAGTTTTAAGAATGTTGAGCTTTAAGCCAACTTTTTCACTCTCCTCTTTCATTTTCATCAAGTGGCTCCTTAGTTTTTCTTCACTTTCTGCCATAAGGGTAGTGTCATCTGCATATCTGAGGTTATTGATATTTCTCCCAGCAATCTTGATCCCAGCTTGTGCTTCATCCAGCCCAGCATTTCTCATGGTGTGCTCTGCATATAAGTTGAATAATCAGGGTGACAATATACAGCCTTGACGTACTCCTTTTCCTATTTGGAACCAGTCTTTTGTTCCATGTCCAGTTCTAACTGTTGCTTCCTGACCTGCATATACGTTTCTCAAGAGGCAGGTCAGGTGGTCTGGTATTTCCATCTCTTTCAGAATTTTCCACAGTTTATTGTGATCCAGACAGTCAAAAGCTTTGGCATAGTCAATAAAGCAGAAATAGATTGTTTTCTGGAATTCTCTTGCTTTATCGATGGTCCAGCGGATGTTGGCAATTTGATTTCTGGTTCCTCTGCCTTTTCTAAAACCAGCTTGAACATCTGGAAGTTCATGGTTCACAGATTGCTGAAGCCTGGCTTGGAGAATTTTGAGCATTACTTTACTAGCATGTGAGATGAGTGCAATTGTGTAGTAGTTTGACCATTCTTTGGCATTGCCTTCCTTTGGGATTGGAATGAAAACTGACCTTTTCCAGTCCTGTGGCCACTGCTGGGTTTTCCAAATTTGCCAGCATATTGAGTGCAGCACTTTCACAGCATCATCTTCCAGGATTTGAAATAGCTCAATTGGAATTCCATTACCTCCATTAGCTTTGTTCATAGTGATGCTTCCTAAGGCCCACTTGACTTCACATTCCAGGATGTCTGGCTCTAGATGAGTGATCACACCATCGTGATTATCTGGGTCATGAAGATCTTTTTTGTATTCTTCTGTGTATCCTTGCCACCTTGTCTTAATATCTTCTGCCTCTGTTAGGTCTCTACAATTTCTGTCCTTTATCGAGCCCATCTTTGCATGAAATGTTCCCTTGGTATCTCTAATTATTTTGAAGAGATCTCTAGTCTTTCCCATTTTATTGTTTTCCTCTATTTCTTTGCATTGCTCATTCAGGAAGGCTTTCTTCTCTCTGCTTGTTATTCTTTGGAACTCTGCATTAAAACGAGTATATCTTTCCTTTTCTCCTTTGCTTTTCATTTTCCTTCTTTAGAAATATCAACCCAAACACTTGAGCTTTCAATGAATTGTAATCTTTTTTGCTGATAGAGGGTACTCCTTGATGTTGATGTCTGTTGAAGGTTGGCGTGCCGCAGCAATTTCTTAAGAAAATGATGAAGTCTGCCACATTGGTCGACTCTTCCTTTCATGAATGATTTCTCTGGGGCATGCAATGCTATTTGATAGTACTTACTGATAGTAGAACTTCTTTCAAAATTGGAAGTCAATCCTCTCAAACACTGTCACTGCATTATCAACTAAGTTTATTTAATATTCTAAATCCTTGGTTGTGATTTCAAAAGTCTTCATAGTGTCCTCACTAGGAGTAGTTTCCCTTTTGAGAAACCACTTTCTTGGCTCATCCAGAAGACTCAGCTCTTCATCCTTCAGGTTTTATCATGAGATTGCAGCAATTCAATGCCATCTTCAGGCATCATTGTATCTATGTGTGTATGTATGCTCAGTCACTCAGTCACTCTGATTCTTTGCAGCCCCAGGGATGTAGTCTGCCAGGCTCCCCTGTCCATGGATTCTCCAGGCAAGAATACTAGAGTGATTTGCCATTTCCTCCTACAGGGGGTCTTCCTAACCCAGGGATCATACTCATGTCTCCAAAATTGGCAGGCAAATTCTTTACCACTAGTGCCACCTGGGAAGCCCCTCACTGTACCTATACATATGGGTGTATGATTTTCTCATTTATTCTTTTCAATTTTTGAAAAATTTTTGCACTACTATAGATACAGTAAGGGGATTCTCAGGTGGAACTATTGGTAGAGAATCCACCTGCTGACTGGTGATGGAAGTCAAGTCCGATGCTGTAAAGAACAATATTGCACAGGAACCTGGAATGTTAGGTCCATGAATCAAACTAAATTGGAAGTGGTCAAACAGGAGATGGTGAGCGTAAACATCAACATTTTAGGAATCAGTGAACTAAAATGGACTGGAATGGGCAAATTTAACTCAGATGACAATTATATCTAATACTGTGAGCAAGAATCCCTTAGAAGAAATGGAGTAGCCATCATAAGTCAACAAATGAGTCCAAAACACAATCTCAAAAATGACAGAATGATTTCTATTCCATTCCAAGGCAAACCATTCAATATCACTGTAATTTGGGTCTATGCCTCAACTTCAAAGAAGCTGAAGTTGAATGGTTCTATGACGACCTACAAGATCTTCTAGAACTAACACCAAAAAAAGATGTGTACTTCATCATAGGGGACTGGAAAGCCAAAGTAGGAATCAAGAGATACCTGGAGTAAAGATAAGTTTGGCTTTGGATTACAAAATGAAGCAGGGCAAAGTCTAACAGAATTTTGCCAAAAGAACACACTGGTCATAGCAAAAACCCTCTTCCAACAACAGAAGAGAAGACTCTACACATGGACATCACCAGACAGTCAATACCAAATTCAAATTGATATATCCTTTGCAGCCAAAGATGGAGAAGCTCTATAGAGTCAGCCAAAACAAGACCAGGAGCCATAAGACTGTTGCTCAGATCATGAACTCCTTACTGCAAAATTCAGACTTAAATTGAGGAAAGTAGGGAAAACCACTAGACCATTCCAGGTATGACCTAAATCAAATCCCTTACTATTATACAGTGAATGTGACAAATAGATTCAAGGAATTAGATCTGATAGACAGGGTGCCTGAAGAACTATGGACAGAGTTTCGTGACATTGTATAAGAGGCAGTGATCAAGAATATCTCCAAGAAAAAGAAATGCAAAAAAGGAAAAATGGTTGTCTGAGGAGGCCTTGCAAATAATTGTTAAAAGAAGAGAAGATAAAGGCAAAGGAGAAAAGGAAAGATATACCCATTTGAATGCAGAGTTTCAAAGAATAGCAAGGAGAGATAAGAAAGCCTTCCTCAGTGATCAATGCCAAGAAATAGAGGAAAACAATAAAATGGGAAAGACTAGAGAGCTCTTCAGCAAAATTAGAAATACTAAGGGAACATTTCATGCAATTATGAGCACAACAAAGGACAGAAATTGTATTGACCTAAAAGAAGCAGAAGACATTAAGATGAGGTGGCAAGAATACACAGAAGAACTATACAAAAAAGATCTTCACAACCCAGATAACCATGATGGTGTGATCACTCACCTAGAGCCAGACATCCTGGAATGTGAAGTCAAGTGGGCCTTAGGAAGCATCTCTATGAACAAAGCTAGTGGAGGTGATGGAATTCCAATTGAGCTATTTCAAATCCTGGAAGATGATGCTGTGAAAGTGCTGCACTCAATATGCCAGCAAATTTGGAAAACTCAGCAGTGGCCACAAGACTGGAAAAAATCAGTTTTCATTTCAATCCCAAAGAAAGGCAATGCCAAAAATGTTCAAACTACTGCACAATTGCACTCATCTCACACACTAGCAAAGTAATGCTCAGAATTCTCCAGGCTAGGCTTCAACAGTATGTGAACCAAGAATTACTGATGTTCAAGCTGGATTTAGAAAAGGCAGAGGAACCAGAGACCAAATTGCCAACATCTGTTGGTCATCAAAAAGCAAGAGAATTCCAGAGAAACACCTACTTCTATTTTATTGACTATGCCTAAGCCTTTGACTATGTGGATCACAACAAACTGTGAAAAATTCTTATAGAGATGGGAATACCAGACCACCTTACCTTCCTTCAGAAAAATCTGTAGGCAGGCCGAAAAGAAACTGTTAGAACCGGATAGTACAATAGACTTGTTCCAAATTGGGAAAGGAGTTTGTCAAGGCTGTATATTGATACCCTGCTTATTTAACTTATATGCAGAGTACGTCACGAGAAACGCTGGGCTAGATGATGCACAAGCTGGAATCAAGATTGCTGAGAGAAATATCAATAACCTCAGATATGCAGATGACACCAGCCTAAAGGCAGAAAGTGAAGAGGAACTAAAGAGCCTCTTGATGAAAGTGAAAGAGGAGAGTGAAAAAGCTGGCTTAAAACTCAACATTCAAAAAACTAAGATCATCGCATCCAGTCTCATCACTTTAAGGCAAAGAGATGGGGAAACAATGGAAATAGTGACAGAGTTAATTTTCTTGGGCTCCAAAATCACTGCAGATGGTGACTGCAGCCATGAAATTAAAAGATGCTTGCTCCTTGGAAGAAAAGCTATGACCAACCTAGACAGCATATTAAAAAGCAGAGACATTACTTTGCCAAAAATGGTCCGTCTATTTAAAGCTGTGGTTTTTCCAGTTGTCATGCATGGATGTGAGAGTTGAACTACAAAGAAAGCTTAGTGCTGAAGAATTGATGCTTCTGAACTGTAGTGTCAGAGAAGACTCTTGAGAATCTCTTGGACTGAAAGGTTATCAAACCAATCAATCTTAAAGGAAATGTCCTGAATATCACTGGAAGGACTGATGCTGAAGATTAAGCTCCAATATTTGGCCACGTGATGCGAAGAACTGACTCACTGGAAAAGATCCTGATTCTGGGAAAGATTGAAGGCAGGAGGAGAAGTTGGATGGCATCACCGACTGGATGGATTGCTTTGAGCAAGCTGCAGGAGTTGGAGATGGACAGGAAAGCCTGGCATGCTGCATTCCATGGGGTCGCAAAAACCCCAGACAGGACTGAGCAACTGAACTGAACTGTAATGACTTAGAATTCTTTCTACATATTTCTGGCTTCAATTAGCAAATATTTTTTTAAGGCTATCTGTATCTGTGTTTATGAGAGACATCAGTCTATACTTTTCTTGTAATATTGTGGCTTGATTTTAACATTGAAATAATGCTAGCTTTATAAAATAAGTTAAGAAATGTTCCCTCTGGCTGACTCTGCATTCTGAAATAATTTGTGTAGATTTGGTTTTCTTTCTTTCTTAGATGTTTGATAAAATTTACCAGTGAAGCCATCTGTTGATAGAATTTTCCTTATGGGAAGGATTTATTATAAATTCAATTTCTTCTAATTCAATAACATAGAATCATTCAAAGTTTAAAGTCATAAATTTCCCTCTAACTTTTAGTGGCATCCTATGAATTTTGATATGTTGGCCATCATCTCTTTAAATATATCTCTCCCCCGTTTTTATCTTTCCAGAACTCCAAATGCATAAATGCCTCTGACAGGCTTGGATGATGTGTACTGGCTTTTCTTCCCACTCATTTTCCTTTTTGTGTTTTGGTAGGATGCTTTCTCTTGATCTATCTTCAATTTCACTGATACTTTACTTCACTGTGTTCAATCTGATGCTCAGATTGATGTTCAATCAACTGAAAGAATTCTTCATCTCTAGTATCAAGTATATTCTTATATTTCTATGATTTCCACTTGCCTCTTGTACATCGTTTTCATCTCTCTGCTGAAACCCCCATCTGTTCATGCTTGTCGTCTACATTTTCCACTATGTCTTGTCCCATGCTAATCATAGTTACTTAAAAGTCCTTGTCTGATTGTTCTAATATCTGGGTCATTTATTAGTTTGGTTTTGTTAGTTGTTTCATCTACTGACAATGGATTGTTTTATCTTGGTTTTTTGGTATAGATCCTAATTTTGCATTGAGTCCTAAACATCCCATGTAGAATAATACTAGAGACTGAGGTTTACTGTATTCATATCTGGATATGGGGAATGCTCTTCTGTTATGTTATTTGTACATAGAGTTGGTAAATCTAGTCAAGATTTGAGCTTTGTGTGTGTGTGTGTGTGTGTGTGTGTGTGTGTGTGTGTTTCTATCATTATAGTCAGGGCACTTCAGGCTTCAAATTCCCCTAATGGTTAGTTACCATCACCTATACTTACATAGAACACCTGCAGTACTAGAGTCTTTTTCTCTGTTCCTCAGCTTTCAACAGCCCATTTGCCAGGTCACAGAGATGATCTCTCTCAATACTATTGTCTCTAGTGTACTCTGCTATTGTTTATTATTCAAAATAGACTCATTTTTGTATTAGAGTAAAGGGAATTTTGAGGTAACGATCAACAACAGCCCTAGGCTGTGTTTTTGAATCTCAGGATTGGAACTGTCTGAGCATTTCTGCCTTAAAATTGGAACTTTTTGGCAGCCTAAGTGTACCTTATATCTGCACTCAGTCTTGTACAGGAGACAGTTTTCTGTCCTTCCTCCTAGTGGTTCCTGACTTCAGATTGGTATCCATGTGGGAGCCTGGGCTCCAGACAGGGTCCCCAGTCTCCTCCCCAGAAACAACAGGTTTTTGCTTCAACCATTCTCTCACCAGCAAAGGATCTTAACCTGTGTCCCACCTATCCCTGCAAGGCAGGCTGTTTGCTTTTTCTCCCTTCCTCCAAAGCAAGAGATTTTTGCCCGGGCTCAGGATCACAGAGGATATCTGTCTCCTCTCGTATTATCATTTTTCTAGTATCATAAACCAGCAGCTTAGAGCTTTTGCTTCTTATAAGAGGAAGATCTACAGAAATAGGGTTTCCCCTAGAAGGCCAGTGAATGGACCTTCAGTTTCCTGCACCATCTTCATTATTTCCCCTGAACAACTGGTGGGTGTCCAAGATGAGCTTACAAATGACTGTTAACTCTCCTTGTGTCTTGAACTCCCAGATATTTCAAACTGACATGCTTGCTCACATCTAGCCTTTAAGAATCTGCTAAAATTTTGGCTGATTTATTCTTACCCTCTTATATAGTGGTCATCTCGTTCTCCTGTGCTCTGCCAAAGGCCAAAGACATTTTGTGCTCCATCTCCCCTTGGCAGGGCCTGCCACTCTTTGGAATCTGGTCTACTTGGTCCCCTTTTGACCTCAAATCTCTAATGCAGTCAGGAAAAATTATGATCTTTGTATATTGTCTGCCTTTTTCTATTTCTACAATGGGTCCAAAATTCTACATTTTAAGCTGAAATGAAACTCCAAAGACAATTTTTAATCTTTAAGGAGCAATTTATAATAGCACTAACCACTGAACCTGGAATAAAAATAATTCTAAATTCTCAATTTGTCTCCTGAATTTGATAATGTTTAGTACGTAAACAGAAATAGAAATTAAGATTTATTTTTAAAATCCTGGAAAATAGCAAGCTATTTGAACACATTATTACTTTGGTCTCCCTCATAGCTAAATTAAGGGGATGGGGTGGGGGACATGAACCTTATGCTCTTAGTTTGGTTTTGCTTTCAAAAAAGACGAGAAGGAAAGTTTGTCAGCAATCTTCTCCAGTGTTCAAAATACATTACAAATATGCTTAATCTCTAAAGTATTAGACTGGTGCTCCTTCAGAGTCTATGATACATCAATTATATCTAAGGTTAGAATATAGCACATAAAATAACTTCACAGCAGTATTGTCAGTTTTCACTAATCCATAGAGTTAGAAAGAATTTAAAGTAGTCTACTTCAAACTCCTATTTAATGCAAAATATGCCTCTAAACATCCTTATTGGCTGCACACTGTAACATGGGTCTCTACTCAAAAGGCAGCCTACTCAATTTTGGGAAAAAATAATTTTTCCAAAATATCAAGCCAAACTGAATATCTCACACAGAGCCAAAATAATGTGCAATCATTTGTTCTAATTTATCATTCCAGAACTTACAGTAAATCTAATCCCCTTTTCACTTGACAGGTCATCATATACTTGAAAGTGATTGTGTTTCCTTTTCCTATTTTCCAAACTGAAACTTCCTAGTACCATCTATTATATTTCCTTTATGCCCATTAAACTGTAGTCTTATGGCTTATGTCTCAAAACTTTGTGTTCTCCAACTGTGACCCATACTTCCTCCTTCATCATCTAAATATTAAATGTTCTGAAGTGTATATACCTATGTTTCCACTTTTATTTCCTCTATTTGTATTTTCCTTTTGGACAATCAAATCCAATTTCTTTGTTAGGTATCATCTCTATGAAAATAACACTCACATCTAAGCTTTGATATCTCTTGAAATCAGGGACAAATTCTGTTGTTTTGTGTCTGTAGAATATCTCATGATGGATCACCCAAAGCCCTTGTGGTTTGGGATCACAAAAGTTTTGCATTTGCTTCTGCCTGAGTCCAAAATAGTAACAGCACTGGCATTATTTTGGCATAAATTCCTGCTAAGGGTAGTGCAAATTAATACTCCATAGCTACACATAACAGTTCCTCAGGTAATCATTTTCCTTACTCAATGCCCAGCTTGACAGAGAATTCCTCAAATGTTCTCCTGGTCAGTAGACACTGTTTCGTTTTGTTTTGTTTTGTTTTCCGCATCTTTTGCAGGTGACAAACCAGTGTCAGGGATCTCAGTCCCAGGTCTGCCCCTTCTCCTACCTCAACCAATAGCTTTAGGTCTAAAATTTCAGCACTTGTCCCATTCTAAGCAGTAAACACCAGCATCTAAGTCCACTGACATTTTCCCAGGCTACTGACATATCCATGTTGAAGCTAATGCTCAGCCTTTAAATTCCTTCATTAAATTTCTCCATCCACAGATTTATCCTATCTTTGTTTTGGGCTAAACTTTGGATTTACATTTTTTTCTTGTGGTTCAGCTAGTGTTTATATGAGTGTACAATGTGTGTGTGTGTGTGTGTGTGTGTGTGTATGTGTGTAAGGTGTCCATGTTTGCTCAGTCCAACAGCTGCAAGAGCTAGAACTCTGCTGCATTTCCCAGTATCCAGAGGCTGAGTCTACTTGGTTTTTCCATTGGCAACTCAAGCTCTGTGTATCAAAAATAAAAACATATCACAATTCCACCAAAACTCCATATTTTGCCATAACTCATGGCACTCTGTCTTTGGGTTTTAAAGGTATGAAATTTTGAAAACATCTTCAATCCAATATCCCTGTTGCACTCAATCCAATTAGTCACCAAGTTAATTCTACAGTGGCAACATTTCACTTAACATAGTCTAACAATTTTAGTCACTCAAAAATGAAATATTTATCTTTCGGAATTTTTATGCAGATCAAATGAGATCAATAGATCAGACAAGAGGCACTACAAGACTACAATAACAGATGGGATAAATTAGCTATTGAGTGACCCAGCAACCCAACATTTGCATTTTAACTAGTAATATTTCATGGATTTCAACAAATTCACATGTATCTCATATCTACCAAGAATGTATGAATGAAAAACAAATTCATTCACTCAGAACCTGATATACATCTCTATCATAGTTTTAATATTTCTTAATTTTCATATTATTAGTTACCTGGGCATGAACAGTGTCTGATTTCTCTTATAAACCAAAAAATCTGTGTGAATGGATAAAAATGGACTAATTTGAAATGAATAAACTAAAATTTAGCCCACATTATTTGCCAGGGACTTTTCCTATTTTACTTTATTTAACCTTAATAATAATTGTGTGTTGTGTGTTAGTTGCTCAGTCGTGTCCAACTCTTTGCAACCCCATGGACTGTAGCCCACCAGGCACCTTTGTCCATGGGATTCTCCAGGTAAGAATACTGGAGTGGGTTGCCATTTCCTTCTCCAAATAATAATAATTAATTATTATTTAATAATCAGTTCAGTTCAGTTGCTCAGTCGTGTCCGACTCTTTGCGACCCCATGAATCGCAGCACACCAGGCCTCCCTGTCCATCACCAACTCCTGGAGTCTACCCAAACTCATGTCCATCGAGTCGGTGATGCCATCCAGCCATCTCATGCTCTGCCATCCCCTTCTCCTCCTGTCCCCAATCCCTCCCAGGATCAGGGTCGTAATAATTAATTATTATTGTTCCAATTCTACAGATGAGGGAATTCAGATACATGGAAGTTAAATAATTTTGTTAATGTCCATAGGTAGAATAGGACAGAATCAGGATTTTATCACACATAACCTTATTGCAGACCTGGAAATAGAATTTATTATTTCTTTCACAAGAAATAGTATATTCATATCATAATAATAGTTGGGTTGCTGTCTTTGGGGAAAATTCGATTTGTTAAGTTCACTGTCAAATGTGGTACTCAACACTAACCTCAGTTCAGATTACGTACACTTGCTGAGCTCTAACTTTCTGGTTCTGGGGAGTACATGTCTTCTAATTTAATAATAAAGTAGCTCTTCTGGCAGCCACATCACAATGTGGACTCATTTATTTCACACATAAATAAAACAACTAACCTTTTTCCACATGCATTAGTAATAAATTTTTCTTCCTATGTTGTAACTGAGTAGTTATATTTTCTTAATCTGTGAAGATTTAAGATCCAAGTGAACCCAATTAAGTTCAATTTTTTGTTTGTTTAGTTTTATTTTCTTTTTAGCTCATTAATCAAGTCTGGTGACAATTTTGGAGTCCTGATTGTGTCTTTCATAGTATTAATTAGCCATTCTTTCTAGGTTTTTGTCAACAGTTTTCACTGTTTATAAAATCATTATAAAAGGTACTGGAGATATATTAAAAAGCTTTGTTTTTCCATAAAAGACACAAAATTATATTCTTAAATATAATACCCACTTTTTTGTCTTTATATTGATAATGCTTTGATAAGAAAATGATCTAGAATAAGTACAGTTAAAATCTTTTGTATTATGAATTCATATCTTTGTGTGAAAAAAAATTCTTCCATCTCTCTTGAAATAAACTCCACTGAAATTCTCCATTGGAATGACTGTGATTCTAGACTTGATAGAGCTCATGTGTTTTGAAAAGCCAACTTTACAGTGATACAGTGATATAGATAAAATACATTAAAATATTATAGAGTTAAAGATGATTCACAAGTAATTAAAGAAAAAAAGAGAGATTTCTAAACAATTACCAGTAAAAAACAAAAAAGAATAAGGTCCAAATTGGGCAGTTTTTCTTTTTTTTTTTTTTAATGAAAGCTAAATTTAAGAACATGTGAAAGCTCAGAAATTAAAAAAAAAAAAATGAAAAGCTCTTAGAACTGTGACACAAAGTCTGTGTATAACTATCTTAAGCAGAGACAGAAATTTTGATTTTAAGAATAGTTGGTCATTTCTGTGGACTGTACTTGTCATCAGTGATTTTATTTTTGAAACATCATAAGCCTGAAATATAATATAATCAAATGATTATATAACACCTCCAGTACCAAACTTCATTGTACCAAGTTTGTTCTGAACTCTGATTTTTAATAATTTTGCCCTCGTATACAGTGCTTACAAAAATAAATGTATTCTGCACTCTACATAGATCTGCTATAACTTGTCTGGTTTTCAAAGTATTTTTCAGGAACCAGAGACTTTCAGTCTCTCTCTCTGTCTCTGTCTCTTCTCTCTCCCGTTTTATATCAGATAATGTTGCTGCTAAGTAGCTTCAGTCGTGTCTGACTCTGTGCAACCCCAGAGACCGCAGCCCACCAGGCTCCCCTGTCCCTGGGATTCTCCAGGCAAGAACACTGGAGTGGGTTGCCATTTCCTTCTCCAATGTTAGAGTTGATATGTATCAACTAGGACTGATAGTCCTAGTTTTCAGCATTCACTCAATGCAAATCACGCTTAGATCACAGGGTAACCAGTCCTGAGAATCTTTCACATGGAAACAACCATTTTTTATTCTGTTTCCTCTTCCTAGGTAGAGAGGTAGTTTAAAGATAACTTAGTGTCCTCTTGATTTCAATAAACTAAAAGATATCAATCTTTTCATCTACAGCAAAATGTGGACAATGTTACTGAAGAAGTAAAAAATATATGCAGTGTTCTGGGATGTGTGGAGACCAAACAAATTACAGATGCTATAAATGAACTAAATCTTATTCTTCAGAGAAAACCAAAGGTAAATGCACTCATTTATTACACAGCAATTATTTTAAACCTGAGTTCAATAATTAATTAAGGAGAGTGAAAGACTTTTGATGAACTGGTATAAATGTATGTGTGTGTGTATGTGTGTGCATGTGTTGCTGTTCATATATATTTCAATCATTTGGGGATAATGAAAACTTAATTCTATTATACCAAAATAATTGAATTAAAAGGAAATTTCTTATACCTTTGAAGTGTAACTACAATACAACCTTCAAGTGAGACTGAAATCTATCCTACAGTCCTACCTAGATGAATGTGCTTATATAATAATATTCACAGGCAAGTGTTTGTATAGACTATTAATGGTTCTCATGCACAGCAGTGTATGCAGAGGTAGGTACCCATGCTTGCTTGGACAAGCATTTATGCAGGAAAGAATAGATCAGTTTTTGTGGTATTTTTTGTTGAATCTTCAAGGCACACTGCTTTGATGATCCCACATTCTATAATGATTTCCTGGGTTTTCCATTTATAAAAATGAGCATTATATGAGCATTATATGATTTTTTCTTTTAAATCTCAGAAATCTGATGTAGATTATATGTGAATATTGCCTAAGAAAAAGATTAGGACATCTGGTTACAATGAATTGTTCAATCTTGGTGCTAGTTTAGCAAGTGATAAAGTCAAAAGATAGGATACTGCTGATGATAATAACTAATACTTGATCAGATCAGATCAGTCACTCAGTCGTGTCTGACTCTTTGCGACCCCATGAATCGCAGCATGCCAGGCCTCCCTGTCCATAACCAACTCCTGGAGTTCACCCAGACTCACGTCCATCGAGTCAGTGATGCCATCCAGCCATCTCATCCTCTGTCGTCCCCTTCTCCTCATGCCCCCAATCCCTCACAGCATCAGAGTCTTTTCCAATGAGTCAACTCTTTGCATGAGGTGGCCAAAGGACTGAAATTTCAGCTTTAGCATCATTCCTTCCAAATAAATCCCAGGGCTGATCTCCTTCAGAATGGACTGGTTGGATCTACTTGCAGTCCAAGGGACTCTCAAGAGTCTTCTCCAACACCACAGTTCAAAAGCATCAATTCTTCTTTGCTCAGACTTCTTCACAGTCCAACTCTCACATCCATACATGACCACAGGAAAAACCATAGCCTTGACTAGACGGACCTTTGTTGGCAAAGTAATGTCTCTGCTTTTGAAAATGCTATCTAGGTTGGTCATAACTTTCCTTCCAAGGAGTGTCTTTTAATTTCATGGCTGCAGTCACCATCTGCAGTGATTTTGGAGCCCAAAAAAATAAAGTCTGACACTGTTTCCACTGTTTTCCCCATTAATAAGCAGCAAAATAGAAATTTGAGCCCAGGCCTCTAAACACACTTCAGTACATATGAAACTTCATAAAAGAGAGTGACTGCATGCATTCTTTATCTATATGGATAGGAAGAGCACAGATTCTATTACCTTGAATGCACCAGTCTTGAAATTTCAAAAAGACTGATTTACAAAGTTGACAATTATACTAATATATATAAATTGTCATTGTTTCAAATAGGTGACTAGTAAAAATCAGTAATTTCTTACTATCAGACTTCCTATGTCTTTTTTTTCCTCAAGTGCAACTGCTTTACAATGTTGTGTTAGTTTCTGCTGTACAACGAAGTGAATCAGCTATATGTATACATAAATCTCCTCCCTCTTGAGTCTCCCTCCTACTCTCCCATCTCACACTTTTAAGTCATCACAGAGCACAAAGCTGAGCTCCCTATGATATACAGCAGCCTCCCACTAGCTATCTATTTACACATGGTAGTGTATATATGTCCATGCTACTCTCAATTCATCTCCTCCTCTCCTTCACAATCATCCACCCCTGCCCCAATCAACAAGTCCATTCTCTACATTTATGTCTCTATTCCTGCCCTGCAAATAGGTTAATCATTACCATTTTTCTTGATTCCACGTGCTTAGTCGCTCAGTCATGTCCGACTCTTTGCAACCCCATGGACTGTAGCCCAGCAGGCTCTTCTGTCCATTGCAATTCTCCAGGCAAGAATACTGGAGTGGGTTGCCATGCCATACTGGAATAGGTTTCCATGCCATACTGGAGCGGGTTGCCATGCCTTCTTCCAGGAGATCCTCCCAACTCAGGGATGAAATCCAGGTCTCCCATATTGCAGGAGGATTCTTTACCATCTGAGAAACCAGGGAAGCCCAAGAACACTGGAGTGGGTAGCCAATCCCTTCTCCGGGGGATCTTCCCATCCCAGGAATCAAACTGGGATCTCCTGAATAGCAGGTGTATTCTTTACCAGCTGAGCTACCAGGGAAGCCTGCTAGATTTCATACATACATGTTAATATATGGTATTTGTTTTTCTCCCTATATCTTATTATAAACAATTACAATTGTATTTTTTGCAATTAGATGTAATAAATTCAGAATTTTTAATATCCTATTTGCATTACATGAACAGTGACAGTGGTGACTGAGGAGCAAAAGTCTCATATCAACAAAAGATTTTATAACAGCTGAAGTTAAGATAACAAGTGAGAATTAACTTGCAACAAGTTATTCATTTCTCTTAGATTACCACATTTTGGAGATAATACAAATACCTAGAGCTGATAATAAAATACAAAAAGCATAGGGTCATGCAGAGATGATTTGAATTTGAGATCTGCCACTTGCCAGGTGAATATACTTTGGAAAACTAATTAACTTCTCTAAGTTTCAGTTTTCCTCATCTCTAAAACAGAAAAAGAAAACAGAATTTGCAGGGTTCTTGAATCAGAAATAACATTAACAAATGGGCCAGATGAGAGTATATTTTGAGTGGCTCAGAGGTAAAGAATCTGTCTGCAATGCAGGAGACCACCTACAATGCTGGAAATGAAGGTTCAGTCCCTGGGCCGGGAAGATCCCCTGGAGAAAGTAATTGCAAACCACTCCAGCATTCTTGCCTAGGAAAACTGATGGACAGAGGAGTGTGGCAGGCTACAGTCCATGAAGTCACAGTCAGACACAACCTAGCAAGTAAACCACTACCACCCATTATTATTAGTGGAAGTAGTAGAGATGATGCTGTAGTAGTTTTTTATAATCTTCCTCATGAGGCCAAGAAGAGTTTAATTCACCCAAGTACCACTAAATACTCTCTTATCTCTGGGCCATTGGTTATAGCCAACCTCATGATAAATGCTAGAGTAGGAAACCAGATACATGAATGTGGACACATGTCTTCCCATCTGTTAAGACCACTTGGCTGTTCTTTAGTTTTTATGTCCTGCTCTCAGTAAATCAGTAGAAACAAACAAATGATCAAAGAAGGAGGAAAATCTAATTTTAGGATGAAGCATTTCAAATGCTGTTAAAGTAGCACTTTAACAACAACAACAAAAAAGCTTTTTAAAGAAAAAGCTTTCTTTAAACATTCATTTTCTGAAACTCCCTAGATAAACAAAAATGACAGTTTTCTCAAAAATATCAAATTTTCAACATATCTGAAGCAAAAGAATCCTTCAAGGAGAAACAAAGTATTTCCTAGGAAAATATGGACAATTACAATAATTGAGAGAAGCTCATATCATATTTCACATTTCTTCTATACTTAAGAGCACTAAATGTGACTATTCATGCATAGAAATGAAGAAAAGAATTGACATTTACCAGTTTTATTTCATATATGTCAAGGGTCAAAATAAATAGTTGAATATCCCCAAGTAAACAGATTCTGCTTGAGTACCTTTTCAAAGTTTATTCAACATTATTCAGACATTTTGTCCATCCCTTTTCTCAACGTATCTTAACTATAAGCCCACCTATATAAGAAAATCAGCACAAATAGTAAGTATATTTTACATTATTTCTGTAGTAACCAACTATGGCTAATAATGCCAAACTATTTCAATCTATCCACCCACCATAAACCTAAAACTAAAGAAACACTGAGAAATATGTCTTCTGCCAACAGATTCAAATTTCAGAAGCTGTCCTTTTTCTTGGCTGCATTTTTAGGTCAACTAACAAAACACTATTTCCTGCCATACCAGGAAGTAATTAAGTATTTACTAAATGTAAGTTTTGGCAAAATGAAGAACTATATCACAAATGCAGTTGTACTCCATCTATACTTCATGCTCCCACCTAGCACTGGAAACAATTTTCCATTCTTTAGAACTGTATTCCAGAAGCTCACATATTTCCATTAAATACACAATAAACAAACTACAAATAAAAAATACAGTCTTAAAAAAAAATACAGTCTTACACATTGTGCTGTAGGTGGGTGTCATGGTGATTTAAAAATACAAGTTTACATTTCTGAATAAACTGAATTCTAGTTAAGTCATGCTAAGGTGTTTAACAATCTCACCCACACAGCTAGGGTAAAGATCTCATGTGTTCAGCTTAGTAGTTGAATCTATGCTCTAATAGATGAACTATTTTACCTAAGAGAATTGCTTCTGAGAAGGTTCATGTGAATGATACTCTTCAATGAAAAGTTACATACATGTTTAATTACATTCTAAACATGACAGAAGACTTTTCTCTCTAAAAGGAATACTCTAGCAACTTCCTTGTTACAGGAAAACAATTATTCCCTAGTTTGTTTGTTTGAAAAATCAAGCTTTTCATTAATTGGATTTCCTTCAAAGCAAACTTGTCAAAGCAAAATTTCCAAAAAAATTTAGCGTCAATTAAAATGGATCTTGTTAGAAAATTGAATTTTCTTTTTGACTGAAATGTAACTTTTAATGAATCTGTGAATCACCTACCTTATATAGTTTTCATGATAATGAAGTTATAGCCAGTAAATTCTAAACCACTAAAGTAACTCCAGGTGTACAATAAACATAAACAAACAAGCAAATAAAAACCCCCATGCTAATGGATACAAACTTAAATGATAATGAAAAACACAAAATTTCAGATAGTTTTTTTTTTTTAATCCAGGATACAATCTCAAGTATTTGACTACCAGTTTCTCTTTTTAATCCTACAAAATAAAGAAATGAAACTATACAGTGAATCTGTATGATTTTTTAAGCCTGTATATAAATGACTGTTAAAATAAGAACTGAACACACTAAACAGCGAAAATGACAAATCTTTTATACTAAAATATCAGTCCCTGTTGTGGAAGGGGGATTGAATTTAGGCACTATCTGTGGGTGTGTACTGAGTCGCTTTAGTCGTGTCCAATTCTTTGCTACCCTATGGACTACAGCCCCGTCAGGCTCCTTTGTCCATGGGATTCTCCAGGAAAGAAACTGGAGTGGGTTGCCATACTCTCCTGCAGGGGATCTTTCCCACCCAGGGATCAAACCTGGGTCTCATGCATTGCAGGCAGACTTTTTTTACTGTCTGAGCCACCAGGGAAGCTATTTTGCCACCAGGCAATATCTGCAGAACTGTTCAAATAATACTAAGAAGGCTGAGCTTATGCTAGAAATTATTTTTTTTAATCAAATAATAAAGATCGATGATTATGACAGTTAGAAGACTCTTCTTTCATCTTACAATTTAGATTTCCTGTTTAATAAGTAATATTTATATAAGGCACCAAGAAATGCATTTTCTTTTTATCATAGCAGAGAAATTCCTATATGTAGATTGTGGACATTATTGGTTTGGTTTTCCAAATTTGTTTTCTGAATAACAATTGTATCTTTCGACCTATTTTTCTTTTTCAGAATCTTCATCAAAATTCAGACACTTCAGCAAAAGGTAAAACATATGTGCACCCAAATATTTTTTAAATAAACAATTTCTAAAGCTAAAAATAATTTAATTTTTCCAAATATGGTGATAACACACACATAAAATATTTTTGAGGGAAAAAACTTGCTAAAACTCTTTTTACTGACAGTAGTGATTATTCTGCAAGTGAATAAAAATCCACTGCCTTTGAGCCTGAGATTTTTTTTTAAAAATAAAGTCAAGAAAGCTATAAAAGTAAAAAGAATTCTGAAAATGCCCTTTTTACCATTCTAAGAAAATATAAAATTTTATTTAACTAATGATATTCTGATGTAAGAGAAGTCAGAAATGTAGCAGATGTCTTTCTTCAAGGTCATTAATTTCCATTTTAAAATCAAGCTCTATTTGAAGCATCAACTTAATGTATCAGGCAGGAGGATTTGGTTCTGAAATACTTGAGTGTTCGCAGAAGCTCTGAACCTACAAAACTGTAAGCCACAGGAGGACTGGGCCTCTGTTGAAAAGGGTAGATAGTGTGGTCCACAGCAATGAGTCTGGCTTCTGGAATCAGGCAGAACTGATTTTGAATTCCAACTCTGCCCATTTTTTTACTCTGATGGTAAAAAATTAAATTCTCTGATCCTCAGTTTTCCTAATATGAATAAAGGATAGGACAGTATGTAAAGTGCAGGGTGTGGTCAAGATTGCTCTTGTTTGCACTGGCAGATCGTATTTGGCTTATGAACACTTATGAGTATCTTTAAGAAAATTATCTGACTCACAGATGTTCAGCTGTCAAAGGTGACAGTGAAGCACAAACAATAACTCTGACCTGTCCTCCATAGCCTTAGTGGTTTTCAGTGGAAAGTTACATATAGCAGGGTATCCTGTCAACTCTAATTCCCATCACTCAAAAGAAGATACAGTAAGTCCCCTACATGTGAACCTTCAAGTTTCGAACTTTGAAAGATGCGAACGTGTGTTCAGGCATGAGTGAAACTGCAGCTTGCCCTCCATCTCCTACTGCTAGTGATTCTTCATCTCCACTGCTTCCCACCTCCTTCTCTCCATCTCCAGTCAGTAACTCTTCTCACCTGTTCACTCGATGTCAGTTTCTGTATACCAGCTGCTGGACTGTACTACTGTACTTTTCAACGTACTATACTATCAGATTAAAAATGTTTATTTTTTGTTTGCTTTTTATATGTTATTTGTGTGAAAAGTATTATAAATCTATTACAGTACAGAACTATATAGTTGATTGTGTTAGCTGGGTACCTAGGCTAACTTTGTTGGACTTACAAACAAATTGGACTTACAAATGCACTCTCAGAACTGAACTCATTCATATATAGAGGACTTACTGTTTGCAATACATAGGAAGAACTCCCCCACTTCACATCACAGAGGAAAATGGGACAGCAAAGGGTAAGGGCAAAAAACCTGTTTTGCTAGTGCAAAAATCCCTATTCCAAGCATTCACATAATAAAACTCCAGAGCACCACCAAGAAAGGGGAGAGATAGACACCCCCTAACAATTTTCCTAGCACCGAGTACAAGTAAAAGAACGAGGAGTGAATAAGCCAGAGGTATGCCTATATGAAACTGGCCTTTTCCTCCTTTCTATCAGGAATGTTGGAATAAACTCCTCTCATCCTATGCTCTTCAGGGGTCAGGATATGAGAGTCCACAAAATGGCAAGTCATCCTAAGTCATCACAGAAAAGGAATTAATTCTGAATTAAAAATTCTTCTTCTGCAGCTCTCATAAACTTTTCATGAATCATACTTCTCATTCTACAAGATAAATATATTTTCTAGTATTTTATTATATAGAAACACCTTACAGTAGTTTAAAAAGCAGAAAGGAAGAGTGCTGAAATGACAGCAAAATGAACATTTATCCGTATATACACGCAATTGCTTTCTATTTAAGTACTCTGAAATAAAAGTCTAGAATCCTCTTTACACAAAATGTTGATCTAACAATGCTGCTGCTGCTAAGTCACTTCAGTCGTGTCCAACTCTGTGCGACCCCATAGACGGCAGCCCACCAGACTCCGTTGTCCCTGGAATTCTCCAGGCAAGAACACTGAAGTGGGTTGCCATTTCCTTCTCCAATGCCTGAAAGTGAAAAGTGAAAGTGAAGTCGCTCAGTCGTGTTCGACTCCTAGCGACCCCATGGACTGTAGCCAGCCAGGCTCCTCCGTCCATGGGATTTTCCAGGCAAGAGTACTGGAGTGGGGTGCCACTATTATTGATGATTCTGATTCTCATACTTAATATTCTTATGGATTCTTCGCCATATACTTTGAAGCTAAGAGATCTAATCATACCTGTGCTCTACACGAGCATTCATTAAATCTGGCATGCTGCCTGTTTGTGTAAACAAAGTTTATTTGGAACATGAAAAACAAACCAGATTTTAATACAGATTATGTTTGCAAGGAAAACAGAGACTTCACTGAACAGGAGAAGTACAGAAAGTGACAAACAGCAGCAACACAGAGACTGTTTTCCATTCAAAAGTACACTAGAATAAAGTCATGTACTCTTACCCCCTTATTTCCATAAAAATGCAAACAAAACATCCTAATTAAGGCATTTTAATCACCTATATATTGTCATTGCTTATTTCCTGTTACTACAAGTCTTTTCTCATTGCAAAATCAGGTGCAATAAACATTTTCCCATATTTCACCAAGCCCAGTACTTTAAGTCCTTAATATATTCCCGATGATAACTAAAAATGCATTCTTCACCCAGAGTTCTGGAAGAAGCACACATCTCTACACTACTACCTCAAAGAAGCAAATTCTAATCTAGAACTGTTTTTCTGCAAAAAAGTAAAAAGTGGAGTTTGAGTAATTAGCCCAATAATTAAGATTCTCTAAAATATGTGCTGGGGCTTCAATTAATGAGATCTCTAACTCAACTTTATGATTTATTTTAACGTGCATTAATTTGCACAAGATTGGGAATTATTAACAAGAAGTCTGTACTTCCTGCTTCAGAATACAATTTGGGGACCAGAGAAACAAGATGTTTTTATAAATTTATAATTCTCTGCCTCCTGTTGTTCAGGAGAAACCCTGTTGGTTGGCCTCCAGAGTTTGATGAGGCCTCTTTAAAGACTATTTTTATGCTCCTTTCCTCTTCTGTTTCATTAATTGCTACTGCTGATTTCTCAGAGAATTTTAATTAGAGCTCTTTCACTCTGCTTGTCACCTCAGGCTGTTTCAACAAAAGGCACAATTTTAGAAACACAGCAAGTGAGTAGAATTTGGCCATCTCATAAATTTTGTACAAATTTATGAATAACTAAGTGAATAATAGCATGTGTTGGACAACAACAACAAAATGTTTAATTATGGGCAGAGCTACTGAGGGGCAGGATGTGGGAAGAAGCTCCATGCAGAAGCTGGCCTCTTTCCTGGGCAATGGAGCACTGCACACATACTACTGGAGGAAGCGTCTAGCTCATTCTGCTAATTTCTTTTCAAACCAACTAAGAACCAAAAGAATCTGCCTGCAATGCAGGAGACCCCAGTTGGATTCCTGGGTTGGGAAAGATACCCTGCGGGAGGGCACGGCAATGCACTCCAGTATTCTTCACTGGAGAATCCCCATGGACAGAAGTATCTGGTGGGCTACAATCCACGGGGTTGAAAGGAGTCCTATAGGGCTGAGCAACTAAGCACAGCACACAGGAACCAAAAAGCAATTTCCGTTTTGGAAACTACTCATGAGAAAGTGCACGCGTCTCAAAAAAACAGTACTGTGTGATGCGACTCCACACTGAATACGCTTATGCCAAATTTGTGACTTGTTCCACTTGTTCCATTCATCATCTTTTTATCATTATTATTATTATTATTATTATTGGTCGAACTGCGTGGCTGGTAGGATCTTAGCTTGAATCGTACCTACTGCAGTGTAAGTGTCCGGATTCTTAACTACTGGACCACCCGGGGAACCCCGCCCCCACACTTGGCCCCTTTCATAATCTTAATAGACATTTCTTTTTCTATACCTCATAATATAAAAATATATTTTAAAATATAAAATATAAAAACCTTTAAAATATAGTACAGTAAGTAAAATAAAATGTTATGAGAATTTTTTAAAAATCACAGCAGATCTTGAGAACATAAGATCTAAGGATGCGCTTACTTGTTCTGTCAACGTCTCCTCAGCTGCCAAGGGCTTGGCAACCTTGCTCTTCTGGGCTGTGGTCTTGGGGACTCACGGCTGCACATGACCCAGCCGCCCGAGGGGTAGGGAGAGGGTGGGGGGAGGGAGGGCGAGGAAGGAGCCCACCCTGGCCCTGGCATCCGGGACCCCATCTGGGACAGGTGAACACCACCAGCCCTGCCCAACCAGTGGGCTAAGAACCTGCAGTCTGGAGATCGAGAACAGGCGTTCAGGCCGGACCACTACAAAGCCAAGGCCATGCAGCCCTACTCCGCAACTGACACTCCCAGTACCATGTAGACGCCTCGCTTGAAAAGGCCCGCACTCTGACCCCGGAGTCGTGAACCAGAACTAGCTGGTGTCCAACTAGCAAGCTTGGGGTTGAAATGGAAGGAAATTGTCCATCAGTCCCTTCCTTGCCCTACAGAAACCTCAGTCATCATCTGCAAACACCTGCCAGGCATGTTCAGCCTAAAACTTAGTTCAGCCCTGCTGGGGAAAGGCTGCCCGTCGAGGCCGACCAGCTCCTGTGTCGGCCCTTTTCCTCCGGGAAATGGAGGCTGTGCGGTAACCCGAGACGGAAGTCAGATGGAGGCTTGACTTCTGGAGCAGCAACCATGTACGGAGGCCTAGGATAAGGAGGCAGGGGAGAGAATCTTCTGCCTTTCCCCACACAGGCTGGCTCCGCCCATCCCTCCGCCGGGGCCCCATCACGTTCCCCGTGGTCCCGCCCAGAAGCCGAGGATTGCTGCATGCTCAGCAGCAGTGGCTTCAGGCCTCCAGACACAGTGTCTCCCTCCCAAATACCGCCTGGAGGACCAGCTCTCCTCCGGCAGGCTCTCCTCCGCAGTCCGGCGACCGTTCCCGATGTGGGAACCGCCGCCAAGAATATGGTTCCTCCGCCTCTGTCTTCCCCACACTGGTGGCACTGCCTTTTCATTTACTTTCTCCAGAACAAGGCGGCCGAAAAGGAGAAACATCTGAAATACGGCATTTCCGTACATATTTCTGGCCCAGGATGGATAGAAGAACGCAGGGTTTTCTGCCTCACTCTCGTCTACCTAGACCCGCCTGTGGGATTTAAGGAGGCCTTTTGCCGGGACTGAACAAGGCCTGAAGTAGGGGTCTTGATCACAACCACAGGAGCCTTGCAACCCCCGACCTTCGAGACTTGTCAGCAAAGTCAGGCATAAGTGACCCAGAGGAGTAGGAGGGCTCCATTGATAACACTTCGTATTATACATTCATCTCTTAAAACTCTTTGTCACCTAAATATTTGTCCATTAAAGCGTTTCCTCCTCTAGGTAAAAAGGGAATAATTTTTAAAATACAATTAAAAAAATTATTATTTTTTTTTACCTTACAATATTGTATCGGTTTTGCATACAATTTTTTACACGAGGTTATTCACCTAACTTCTGAAACAGCGTAGTTGAATATTAAAAATAATTGCAAGTCATGAGCGTCTTATGATTTTCGATGCATTGACTGCTGCTGCTACTGCTGCTACTAAGTCACTTCAGTCGTGTCCGACTCTGTGTGACCCCATACACGGCAGCTCACCAGGCTTCCCCTCCCTGGGATTTTCCAGGTAAGAACACTGGAGTAGGTTGTCATTTCCTTCTCCAATACATGAAAGTAAAAAGTGAAAGTGAAGTCTCTCAGTCGTGTCCGACCCTCAGCGACCCAATGGACTGCGGCCTACCAGGCTCCTCTGTCCATGGGATTTTCCAGGCAAGAGTACTGGAGTGGGGTGCCGTTGCCTTCTCCAATGCATTGACTACTGCATAGAAAATGTCAGCAGTGAGTGTTATTCACCTTCCCTGTAAGGGTCTGACAGCGAGTCCTACCTGGAGATGGCATTCATCATCCTCAGGTTTCTCCATCCTACTGGCGCCAGATTCCTGTCAAAGTCCACCAGTTCTGCCTACTCCATTTCATCAGCCTCTTCTGCTTCCTCCCACTCAGGTTGGAATTTGTCCAACAGAGAGTTTAAAGAGAGGGAGAATACCATTCTCAGAAAAATTTACCTTAAATTTAATGATCAGGGGACGCTTTTCATGTGCTCTAAACTAAATTCGCATGGAATCTAGCAGACATTTCAAATCTATTGGTCCCTGTAGTTAGTCATTTTTCTTCATTTTTTTCTTAATTTTTTCTTCCTTCATGACAATTCAGCTTTACATAATCAATAGACTCCCTATAAATAATTAATGGTAAAACTGGAATAAAGTTTTGATTTTGAAGAAATATAGTAAATGTCATAAATCTTTTATTCTAAACTTACCTTGGATACCAGCCATGTACTTCAGTTCAGTTCAGTTCAGTTCAGTCACTCAGTCATGTCCGACCCTTTGTGACCCCATGAATCCCAGCACGCCAGGCCTCCCTGTCCACCACCAACTTCCAGAGTTCACTCAGACTCACGTCCATCGAGTCAGTGATGCCATTCAGCTATCTCATCCTCTGTCGTCCCCTTCTCCTCCTGCCCCCAATCCCTCCCAGCATCAGAGTCTTTTCCAATGAGTCAACTCTTCTCATAAGGTGGCCAAAGTACTGGAGTTTCAGCTTTAGCATTATTCCTTCCAAAGAACACCCAGGACTGATCTCCTTCAGAATGGACTGGTTGGATCTCCTTGCAGTCCAAGGGACTCTCAAGAGTCTTCTCCAACACCACAGTTCAAAAGCATCAATTCTTCGGCTCTCAGCCTTCTTCACAGTCCAACTCTCACATCCATACATGACCACAGGAAAAACCATAGCCTGGACTAGACGGACCTTTGTTGGCAAAGTAATGTCTTTGCTTTTGAATATGCTATCTAGGTTGGACATAACTTTCCTTCACTCTTTTTATGGCTACATAATGTGTATGATTAGTGTTCAGTTAATGGCAAACATAGCATAATCAAACTTATTATAATTAATTCCTTAGATGGAGTTTGTTTAAAGTAGGTATAAACCACACAGAAAACATGTCCCTTGTCTGAACATTAATTCTAAACAATAATAATCTAGACCAAAAATTTTGTGAATTATAGTTGATCAGAATGCCAAATTGATAACCCAGAATTATGATTTGTGATTAAAGGCTGCACTTCCCAAATTTATGCAATTGAAGAAATGAAAGCTGATTAATTACACTATAGCAGCTACCCCAGACTGCATACAGAGGCACAGATGGCTAATTGGCTTCAGTTGATAGAGGGTCATTTTAATTCAGTTTTCTTTAAATTTTGTTATAAAAATTTTCAAAGCTGTAAAGAATGGTTTGTGATAAATATGACCCTTCATAGATGACCTGGTTTCTATCCCTCTCCCCGCCCTCCCCCCAGGTTTGATAGAGAAAGTGACAACCGAACTATCCACATCCATCTGTCAGCTAATTGATATCCATTGCAGCAGCTTCTGTGCAGATTTCCAGCCTCTACACGCACCTCTGTATAGTGTCTCCTGTGTAAATCTTGGGCTCCATTCCCACCTTAGCTTCACAGTGTATGCAGCTCACAATATTCCAGAAACCTGGGTGCACAGGTGAGTTGTGATGCCTTTTCCACAAAAGGGTTAATTAGTTTTGTGTCGCTTCTAATTGAATATATTTGCCTTGTTCTTATTTGCAGAAGCAAGTATTTCATCTTGAAATTTAATCGGCATGGATGTATCTATGTTTTTAAAATCATTCACACTTATTTCCAGTCCAGTGCACATTCGTTTTCCCTCAAGTCTTCTCCCATTCTATTTAAAATAACTACATGTTGTCAGTATATCATAAGAGAAACAGAAAGTGCCCATCCTCACATGGTGATTGCCCTAAATTTTTCATTTTTTATGTTTGAGTTTAAATGACTTACGCCAATTAACACAGGGTGAGAATGCACACACACATACAAGGAGATGGAGAGTATTTAAGAATAGAAAGAAATCACTTGATCCCTATCAAGATGTGAGTGGTAAATATTTTGTGAGATTAGTACCTTGATAAAGTGAAAATTAGCCAAGAGTTACTTGAGTTACAATAGAAATTAACCACAATTATGCATGGAGCATTGCCGGGTTTGAGGTTAATTCTGCTATGTGCTATTTTCTTGAATAACATAATTAGAGTAATATTATAATAATTATTTTAAATTCCTTATGGATTAAATCTGTAAGAGAATACTGATTAAATCAAATTAAGGTGATAAGAGAATAGTAATTTTCTAATGGATTTATTGTACCCACTGCACTTAGCATCTCAAAGAAAGGCTAAAAGAAACAGAAATAATTTTATCTTGGTCTGTATTTTTGCAAATGGAAACTATGCAAAATTTATGAGTCAATTATAACAAAAATTTTACCTTTGTATGTAAAAATGAAAAACGACCATCTATGTATCTCACATAAACTTTCTTTAAAACCCATGGGATGATTCTTTTACACTTTTTCTTAATTTTATGAAGTATTTTAGGAGGATGATGTGTAATGTTACAAACTGCTACTCGAATGTTTTCATAATTTTTAAACCTTTAGGATATCCTTATTTATTCTAATTCACCTGGAAAAACTATGTAGCCAGATAAGTACTCAGAAAGCTATATACATAGAGCTATTTATGTACGTGGGAAATGTAGTTTTGTTTATTTTTCTATTGTTTCTCTATTCTGTTTTACTTATTTTGTTTCTGATCTTTATTATTTTCTTTCTTCTTTTAATTTTTATCTTAGTTTGTTCTTTGTTTTCTGGTTCCTTGAGTATAGATTTAGATTATTTGTGAACTTCTTTCATTTTTAATTTTTTAAATCTGTTTTTAAAATTTTTATTGCAGCATACTTGATTTACAATGTTGTGTTAGTTTCTGCTGTAAAGTGAATCAGTTATACATATACATGTATCCACTCTTATAGATTCTTTTCCCGTATAGGTCATTACGGAGTATTGAAAAGACTTCCCTGTGCTATACAGTAGGTCCTTACTAGTTATCTACTTTATAAATATATAGTAGTGTGTATATATCAATCCCAGTCTCCCAATTTATCCCTCCCCTCCCCGACTTTTCTGGCTGGTAAGTTTGTTTTCTGCATCTGTGACTCTATTTCTATTTTGTAAATAAGATCATGTGTGTGTGTTAAGTTGCCTCAGTTGTGTCTGACTCTTTGCAACCCTTTGGGCTGTAGCCTACCAGGCTTCTCTGTCCATGGGATTTTCCAGGCAAGAATACTGGAGTGGGTTGCCTTTCCCTTCTCCAGGGGATCTTCCCAATCCAGGGATCAAGCCCATATCTCTTAACGTCTCCTGAATAGGCAGGTGAGTTCTTTACCACTAGTGCCACCTGGAAAGCCCAAATAAGATCATTTGTACTTTTTTTTTTAGATTCCACTTATAAGTGATATCACACAATTTTTGTCTTTCTCTATCTACCTTTACTCAGTATGAAAATTTCTAAGTTCATTCATGTTGCTGCAAATGGCATTATTTTATTCTTTTTATGACTGAGTAATATTCCATTGTATATATGGATCCCATCTTCTTTATCCATTCCTCCACTGATGGACATTTAGGTTGCTTGCATGTCCTGGCTACTGTAAATAGTGTTGCAGTGAACATTGGGGTGCATGGTTTTCTCCAGATATATGGCCAGGAATGGTATGCTGGATCATATGGTAGCTCTATATTTAGTTTTTTAAGGAATCTGCATACTGTTCTGAATAGTAGCAATACCAATTTACGTTCTCACCAACAGTGTAGGTGAGTTCCCTTTCCTCTACACCTTCTCCAGCACTTATTATTTGTAGACTGCCTGATAATGGCCATTCTGACCAATGTGAGGTGGTACCTCATTGTAGTTTTTATTTGACCTTTCTTCTTTTAATGTAAGCATTTATTGCTTTAAACTTCTTTTTTAGCACTGATTTTGCTATATCTCATAAGTTTTGTTATGGTATGTGTTTTCACATTTTACAATATTTTCTAATTTCCCTTTTGATTTCTGTTTGACACACTGGTTGTTCAAAAGTACTCATTTCTACTGCATGATCTCACTTATATAGAATCTGAAAAACAAACAAAATGAAAACAGACTCTCAGAGAACAAGTGTTTGCCAGAAGCAAAGGGGTGGGTTGGGGATGAAATAGGTGAGGAGGATTAAGTGGCATAAATTTCCAGTTATATAACTAATAAGTCACATGGATGTATTAATAATATACACCATAAGAAACATGGATCAATGATACTGTAATACCTTTGCATGAGGACAGATGGTTACTTAACTTATCATGGTCATCATTTCATAATGTATGCAAACATCAGATCATTATGTAGTACACCTGGAACTAATGTAATATTGTACAATAACTATATTTCAGTAAAATAAAAAAAAAGAAACAGAAACTAAGAAGTGTTAATTAACATTAATTTGAGAATTTTTCCAGTTTTTTTTTTTTTTCTGCCACTGATTTCTACTTGTATTCCAATGTGGTCAGAAAATATACTTGGTATGATTTCAATTTTTTTAAATTTGTCAAGACTTGTTCCATAACCAATTTTGTGATTTGTGCTAGAGAAAGATCCAAGCTTGAGAAGAATGCATATTGCCCAGAGGTTAGGTGGAATGTTCTATAAATGTCTATTAGGTTCATTTGGACTATAGTGTAATTAAAACCCTCTTCCTTATTGAGCTTCTGTCTGCTTGTTCTATTAATTGTAACCAGTATTGAGATCTTCTGTTATTATTATGTTATTTTCTAGTTCTTTTCATCCCTTCAATGTTTGCTTAATACATTTGCTTCAATTTAGGGTGCATGTATATTTACAGCTATTGTATCCTCTTAGTAAATTGACCTCTTTATCATTATATAATGTTTTTGTCTGTTGTGACAGCTTTAACGTAAAGTCTATTTTGTCTTGCATAGGTATGGTCAATCCTGCTCTTTTGATTATCATATATGGAATATATGATATATATGATATATATATATATATGTCCTTTCACTTTCAGGGGTGTCCTTAAATCTAAAGTGTATCCCTTGTAGACAGCATATGGTTGGATCTTGTTTACTAATCCATTCCGTTATGCTGTTTCTTCTCATTGTAGAATTTAATTTATATCTAATATAATTAATGATAGAGAAGGACTTACTTTTGCCATATTTTTTTGCATCATTTTCTGTCTTGTAGCATTTTTGTCCCTCTTTTTCTGTCTTGCCACTTTCCTTTGTGTCCTGATGAGTTTTTATAAACTCTTCAACTCCTTTCTTATTTTCTTTTGTGTATCATTTATATTGTGGTTGCTTTCTTTGTGGTGACAATGGGCCTTACATAATACATATTATATTTAAAACACTGTTTTAAGCTAATAATAACTTCACTTTTTAAAATTTTGTTATAACTTCACTTTAAGTTCAGTTCAGTCGTGTCCGACTCTTTGCAACCCCATGAACCGCAGCACGCCAGGCCTCCCTGTCCATCACCAACTCCTGGAGTTCACTCAAACTCACGTCCATCGAGTCAGTGATGCCATCCAGCCATCTCATCCTCTGTCGTCCCCTTCTCCTCCTGCCCCCAATCCCTCCAAGCATCAGGGTCTTTTCCAATGAGTCAATTCTTCGCAGGAGGTGGCCAAAGTATTGAGGTTTCAGCTTTAGCATCAGTCCTTCCAATGAACACCCAGGACTGATCTCCTTTAGGATGGACTGGTTGGATCTCCTTGCAGTCTAAGTGACTCTCAAGAGTCTTCTCCAACACCACAGTTCAAAAGCATCAATTCTTCGGTGCTCAGCTTTCTACACAGTCCAACTCTGATATCCATACATGACTACTGGAAAAACCATAGCCTTGACTAGACGGACCTTTGTTGGCAAAGTAATATCTCTGCTTTTCAATACTTCACTTCAGTCATATACAAATTCTCTGCTCTTCTTCCCTCATCATACTTTTTGTTACTAATACCACAAACTGCATCTTCTTAAATTTTATATATTGTTATCATTAAAGTTTTCTATACTTTATCCTTTTAAACTCTATAGCAGAGTTAAAAGTTATTCATGTATCACCATTACAGTCTCACAGTATTCTGTATTTGTCTATATGTTTCCCCTTACCAGCAAGCTTTCATGCTTTCATATGCTCTCCTGTTGCTATCTAGCATCCTTTCATTTCCACTTGAAGGATTCCCTTTAGCATTTCATGTTGAGTCAGGTCTAATGCTGATGAACTCCCTCAGCTTTTTACCTGAGGAAATATTTATTTCTCCTTCATTTTTGAAGGACAGCTTTGCCAGATACAGTATTTTTTTTTCTCTCAGAACTTTGAAAATATCATCTCACTCCCTCTGGCCTTCAAGGTTTCTGCTGAGAAATCTGCTGAAAAACTGATGAGATCCCTTTTATGTGGCAGATCACTTTTCTCTTGCTGCTTTCAAAGTTCTCTCTTTGTGTTTGACTTCCAATAGTTTAATTTTAATGTGTTTTAGTATGGTCTTCCTTGGGCTCATCCTAGTTTAACCCATTAGGCTTCTTGAAATTGGATGTCCATTTCCTTTCCCACAATTAATAAGTTTTCAGCCATTATTTCTTCAGATCAGCTTTCTGCCTTTTTCTCTCAGTCATCTTCTGGGACTCAAATAATGTGTTTGCTTGTCCTATTGATTGTGTCCCGTAAGTCCCTTAGATTTTCTCCACTCTTCATTTTTCTTGTTTCTCTGAATAATTTCAAATACGTATGTTTGAGCTCACTGATTTTTTCTTCTGCCTGATCCAATATATTCTTGAATCCACCTATTGATTTTTTTCAACTCAGTTGTTGTATTCTTCAGCTCCAAAATTTCTTCTTAATATTTTTATGTTTTTTAATATTCTCATTTTGTTTATGCATTATTTTTCTGAGATTATTGAGCATGTGTGTGTATATATGTACATATTTTATTCTTTGTCCGGTAGTTCATATACTTCCATTTCTTTTTTTTTTCTTTTAAATTTTATTTTATTTTTAAACTTTAGATAATTGTATTAGTTTTGCCAAATATCAAAATGAATCTGCCACAGGCATACATGTGTTCCCCATCCTGAGCCCTCCTCCCTCCTCCCTCCCCACACCATCCCTCTGGGTCGTCCCAGTGCACCAGCCCCAAGCATCCAGTATCGCGCATCGAACCTGGACTGGCAACTCGTTTCTTACATGATATTCTACATGTTTCAATGTCACTCTCCCAAATCTTCCCACCCTCTCCCTCTCCCACAGAGTCCATAAGACTGTTCTATACATCAGTGTCTCTTTTGCTATCTCGTACACCAGGTTATTGTTACCATCTTTCTAAATTCCATATATATGCGTCAGTATACTGTATTTATGTTTTTCCTTCTGGCTTACTTCACTCTGTATAATAGGCTCCAGTTTCATCCACCTCATTAGAACTGATTCAAATGTATAATAGCCAGGACATGGAAGCAACCTAGATGTCCATCAGCAGATGAATGGATAAGAAAGCTATGGTACATATACACAATGGAGTATTACTCAGCCATATACTTCCATTTCTTTAAGATTGTTTTCTGGCGATTTTTCTTTTAGCATAAACCAACTCTCCACAATTTTGATGTATTCATAAAATTTCATGAAGTTGGTCAATATAGTGAGGTAAGAATTTACCCTTTTCTGAGGGAAATAAAAGAGTGTTAGTTCGGTGTCTGCACTTGTTGCTTTAATTCATCTGTTATAAATGTCTTTGCTTTCTAGCCCTGGCATCATTTTATGTTGATATGCTTCAAATAAACTTGGCTTTCCAGTGAACAACACTTGAGAGTTGTTTGCATTTTCTCTTTGGTTTCTAATTTTGTTCTTTCACTGAGAGACCTGGTAGAGAAATGACTAGAGGATCTTTGTAATGTCAGTTGGATTCATACAAAATTATTGACTTTAAAGATAGCAAGTTTATCTAGCCTAACCTCATTTTTCATCCTTTCATTCTCAGAAATGATTTAGAAATGCATTTTGACTCTCAGGGCTTCCCTTGTGGCTCAGCTGGTAAAGAATCTGCCTGCAATGCAGGAAACCTGGGTTCGATCCCTGGGTTGGGAAGATCCCCTGGAGAAGGGAAAGGCTACCCACTCCAGTATTTTGGCCTAGAGAATCCCAAGGACTATGCATGGACTATACAGTCCACGGGGTCGCAAAGAGTTGGACACGACTGAGCAACTTTCAGTTCACTTCTGGAGATTTATCTTGTTCCTTTGGTTGGGCCCATGTTTTCCTCTTTCATTGTATACCTTGTTTTACTTTGTATTGAGATTTGAGCATTAAAAAAAAAAAAAAAAAAACAGCTACCTCTCCTAGTCCTTATGGACTGATTTCATACAAGGAAAGAATTGTTGCTTTAAAAAACAAAGATGCGTAACGTGAGAGTTGTGAGTTAAGTTTTATTTGGGGCAATATGAGGACTCCAGTCTGCAAGAGAGCACCTCAGATAGCTCTGAAAAACAGCTCTAAAGAGGCAAGGGGAAAGGACAGCATATATGTGACTTTGGTGAAGGGTGAGTACATGCAATCAAACACATATTTTTTGTAGAAAGCTTCTGTTGGTCTCGTGAAGCTTCTGCCAGTCATGAGAAATGATCATTTTAGTGCTTTCCTAGATATGAAGGATTTTGGTGCTTTTCGAGATATAAGGAGAATCAAGAATGGGGCTCATAAACTCAGTTTCTGAAAATATCTTACTATCTATAAGACCTGTCCTTGCCAGTTTCCAGAAACACAGAGTGCCTCATTTCTGCTGTCTACCCTGAACTCATTCAGGGGGTGTTGTAGGTCAGCAACTGCAGTAGCATGTGATTTAATCCTTGCAGAGGTAGATGGCAAGCATCCATGGCAAATGCCAATTTGTGGTTGATCGAATGTTACCAATCAGCTAGAGATTTGGTGATTTTCAAACCTTTCTTGTAGGTGCATCCTCCCTGGATTTGTGTGTGTCGATTCACACTTAGAGAGGTTTTACTTCTTTTATCAAGAACTTGAATTTCTTGTTTCATCTAGTGTCAGCCTGTGGTCCTTCCTGCTGGTTCTCCATAAGCTACCCAGCTCTGTTTTGTTCTCAGTTGGGAGCCAGTATTTAGAGTATGTCTGGTCCCATAGATGCTCTGGTGATGAGACATAAACCAGACCCTCACACAGCCTCCAAAGAAAGCCAAACTGTTGGATGCACACTGCACTCTCCCTGCTCCCCTCTCTTCCTGCCAATTCAGAGATCATCAGATTGCATCAGCCTCTGCCTATGGGTCCCACAAATCCTCTGGAGCAGCAGCAAGCCTCCCAGCTTTTTTTTGTTCTCCTAAATCCATGGCCCCTGGGTATCTAGAGGATATCATATCCTATTGGAATCACAATCCAGATCTTTCCCAAGGGAGAAGCTAGGAGTTGGGGGTTTTCTCCTATTCCTTTTGCACTGAGCTGGGGGAAGTGGTCAGTTAGTTTGTGCTAGTTTAGACCACTCACTGCCTTTGTTTTCAGAGGCCCCCAACTTGGCACCGATTCCTGTTCAGCACTCAGATTCAGGCAAGAGAGAAACCAGTCCCTTGGATAAACCCCTAAAAAGTCTGAATGTCAGACATATGTTCCAATCTTCTCTTTCCCACCCCCAGGAGAAGATGGGAGTTAGGAGTTCTCTCCTGGTCACATGACACTCTGCTGGGAGAAAGGGCTCTGCAAAATGAGTGCCATGCATTTTCCTACTGATTTCTTTGTGACTGGTTTTGCGCTTGGGTGCAAGAGCCTTTTAACTTATTTCTGGATTTCTCGCAAAGGAAACTGATCCATGTATTGTTAAATTGGTGTCTCCAGCAGGGGAAAGAAGGTCTAGGACTTCCCATTATTCTGCAATTTTGCTGAAGCCACAAAACATAAATTCTTAGTAATTTTTAAAGTACACTCTGTACAAACAAACATCACTTTATCATTTGACTTTTAACTATAAAATAACTGACCCATATAAAAAACTGCTTCCTTCACAGTGTTCAACTTATTGAATCAATGTTGTTTCTTTTTAGCTATAAAGCATTTTCTTTCTCCTGTTGGCTTACATATGCTGGAAAGAAGCTGTGCCAAGTGAGAAACTGCAGAAATATTCCTGTCAAAAAGTTGTTTTTTTTCTTGGTCAACTGGAATGAAATGTAAGTTTAATCTTTATTCTGGAAAGATTATTTGTCTAATAAAGACCAGGATTCCTTCCACCTCCCCTCTCCCCTGCTGCTTTCTAAGTGAAAGATATAATTTTTTTTTTTAATGTAGCTGGTTGATTTGATTCAGAGATGTGGTAAATATGCTAAGCATACTAGGTAACTGACTTCAATTCAAAAGATTAAAGGTGCCTTTAAAAATCTAGATAAATATCCAATCTATATTGTTGAGCTGCTCAAAGAGGGAAATTGGGGAAAGGAGAATTATTAATCATTTGTAGACTGTGGATAAAAGGAATACCCTCTATTGGTGTTGGAGGGAGATAGATTTCAGTTATAACAAAGAAGAAAGATGTCACCTAATGACATATGAAATCTCTATTTTCTCACAAAAGCCAATTGCAAATTTACTTAAACAATCAAGTTTTTGTACAGTAACTATCTATGCATTGTGTAAAATGTCATCTAATTTGGGATAATCAACTCCTACCAAGATCTTTATCTATTTATTTATTTAATTTTCAAATTTTTTCCCTAACAACTAAAGCAGCACCAGACACAGGAAAAGTCCAGTAAATGTGGCTTGGCAAGGGAATGAATTTTATGTAATAAGTGACTCCCCAAAAATATATTAACCAGCTCAATGACTAGAATTAGGACACCCCAGTTCGATTCCTGGGTAAGGAAGATCCCCTGGAGAAGGAAACTCCAATATTCTGGCATGGAGAATTCCGTGGACTATATAGTCCATGGGGTCACAAAGTGTCGGACACAACTGAGTGACTTTCACTTGACTTTCCACTTTTCTTCTGACTTAATTAAAGCTTATCCATGGTTGTTTTCAACTACAAATATGTGTCATCATTTAAACAATTCAAGAGAAAAATTTCCTAATTTTAGAATCAATTTCAGAGAAAAAAAAAATCTCAAAAGAAATTGAAATTATCAGTATTAGTGGAATAACTACATTGGTATACTTTTCTTCTTGTCCTTCAAGAGTGCATAAGTATTATTTTTCCTGTGGAGTTTCTCTGATTCCCCCAAGAGTTAGTTACTTTAGCCCAGAATTCTTTTCTTTCTTTTTTTTTTTTTTTTAATCCTTCAAATCTCTTTTTTTCCCCAAACTTTAAACTCTTTATTTTGTATTGGGATATAGGCGATTCACTATGCTGTGGTAGTTTCAGATGAATGCTGAAGTGATTCAGCCATACATATACATGTATCCATTCTCCCCAATCTACCCGCCGTTCAAGCTGGCACATAACATTGAGTAGAGTTCTATGTGCTGTACAATAGGTCCTTGTTGGTTATCCATTTTGAATATAGAAGTATGTATGTGAATTCTTTTCATTTTATTTAATTAAAAATATATTCATTTACCATTTTCCTAGGTGCCTGGCCTGTAGCATCCTTTATATATTTTATTGACATATACCCATTACAATACAATTAATTGCATGTTTTATTACTAGACTGTAAATTTGAGGACATAAACTTTGTTTAATAATAATATGTGACATAGATTTTGACTGTTTGTTGCATTCCAGTCATCAGAGTTTACCCCCAAAACATATTGTCTCATCTAAACTTAATAACAAAAATGCATAGAGATATTGTCATCTCCATTTTACAGATCAGAATATTGACGTTTATGAAGCTTAATTAACTTGGCCCAGGTCCCACAACCAGCAAATGGCAGAACCAGTGCTCAGATGCACTCTGACTCCAAAACTGAGGTTTTTACTGTGATTTTCATACTTTCTTACAACATATAAAATCTTAGGCTGAATATTTATATTCTGCAAATAGTTCTTAATCTTAAACTTAAAAAAAAAAAATTGCTTTTTTGTTTCAACAGCAGCTATGCCATTTTTCTCTCTCCTTTGCAGCAAAACCCTTCCAAAGAGTGTCTGTATTCACTTTCTTCGATTTTTTCCCCTGCTCTAAAACACTCCAGTCAGGCTTTCATCATCTCTTTTTCACTGAAATTGATCGTTAGAGTCACCAGTGACCTGCAGAGCTGAATCTGATGTTTGTCTCTCTGTCTTCATCTTACATAATCTATTAGGAGCTGTTTCCCACATTCTTTTAGCTTTCCGCCTCCCTCACTGGACATTCCTTCTCTGTATGCTTTTCTTCTCCCAGACTGCTCATAGTCTTAGCCCTTAAGCTTCCTCTGTAGTATCTACATTTATGGCCTTAGTTTTCTCTTATAGTCACATAGCGTTAAATGCCATCTGTATGCCAGCAACTCCCAAATTTATATCACCAGCCCAGGCATTGGTCACAAACTTCGTACTTATTCACTCAACATGTCTAAAACTCTTGATCTTACACTCCAAATTTGTCCTACCCATGAATGGCCACCCTGGATGATCGTTTCCAGTTTTGGTTGTTTAGATCAGATCCTTAGCCTGAATTTCCTTCTCTCAGACCCATGGCTCAGATATCCTACTGGCTCTCGTCTCAGATATCCTACTGGCTCTCTCCTCAGAATATTTCCAAAATGTTACTTCTTGTCTCTTTCATCTGTCTAGGCCACCATCATATCTCCCCTGTATTCCTACAACTGCCTTGTAATAGTCACCCTACTTCTCTTGCACCTTTGTAATCCTTCTCATACAACAGCTCAAGTAACATCTTTTAAAATGTAAGTCAGGCTACATCACTCTTCTGTTTTATAATCCTGAAATGTCTCCCACTTTCACTCAGACAAAAGTCAAAGTCCTTACGATGGTCCATTATTTTATATCAGTATTAATAGGGGAATTCTATACAGTGTGACTTTTTAAATCTCCAAATTGCACTATCAAAAAGTTATTCTGATTTTAGAAAAACTGTCTTATATAGAAGCAAAGAATGTTTAAGAAAAATTTTAGTTTTTACTCATCTTTAAATAGTAGAGTGAGGCAAGCATGTGGTTAAAATTTGAAGTTTGTAGATATAGAGAAGCAATCTTACTTCACTTATTGAATTATCTCAAAGTATTTTTCTTCCTTTTTTGTGTAAAGTTCATTCCTTTGGTTTTTAAATAGCCATGTAGAAGTTAATAAAAAAGATTTCTCAGTGACTATGAGATTATTCTGGCTTAAAAATCCATATGTATTCAAGAAAATGAATAAATAACCATATGTATTCTTACTCTGGAAGAATTTATTTTTGTTAATAAAAATGACAAAATGGACATTGTCAGTAACTATCCACTGTAACTTATCGAATGTTTTGTCATTCTTGATTTGAAAAGCTCACTAATAAGTGAAGTTACACATGAAGAAGAGAGACTCAATGGGAAAAAGAACATTCCAGATTATATGAGAAATAAAGTGAAATTATAACTTCCATCCTGACACAAAATTATGAAAACTAAATAGAAAGTCAATTACAGGTAAAAGAGAATATTCAAGAAACTGCTGTGCATTTTACAAAATCATCAACATTTTATGTTGTTTCAGGGCTTCTTTTTAAGCTGGGAAATATGTTTACATTACACTGAATGAATATTATAACTGTGAAAGAATATGAAAGATAAGAAAAACTTTTGGATAACTGTGTGATAATTTAATTTTCAATAGTCTAAATTTTGTTAATATTGAAAAATAAGTTTTCTTTAGCCTTTCCTTTGTTTTATGTCCTTCCTTTTTTTAAAAATTTGTTCATTGGAGGATAATTGCTTTACAATATTTTGTTGTTTTCTGCCATATATCAACATGAGTCAGCCATAGGTATATGTATGTCCCCTCCCTTAGTTTTAACTAGAATTATATTTCATCTGTTTTACAGTGGCTAATACAAGTTTTTACACTGTTGATGGGATAATGAATATACTGCTGATATACAGTCTACCATTTATCACATATTGTGTAATGTAATATGTTTTCCTTTTTATAGATAAACAAGGCTTAAAAAGGTTAAATTCATCACTCAAAGAAGAACATCTGTTTAGTCACAGGACCAACATTTGGATCAAAACCTTTGACTCATCTCCACACGCAGTTTACATATTGACATCTCTGAGTTATTATTAACTCGATGGCAGTATGCCATAAGCCACATATAAGTCACCTACCCCAAATTCCTTATCTGTGTTTTCTATCAGTTAAAGGGATCCACTAACATAATCTAGGAGCATGAAATTCATCTTCAGTTCGTCATTGTCCTATTCCACTAATATGCTGTCAGTCAATTATTAGTTATCCATTTTACCTCTAAAATAGCTCTTCTGTCTTTCCTCTTGTTGGATGTTTTTTTACATCTGTACCTAGACCGCTCCATCTCAGAGAATAGCATGTTGAGGGGAAAGATGTGTATTTCCTCAGAATCAGTTACGGTCACTGGTGTGAATTAACTGTTCCTTATTCCTGAGGCTGAATGCTGCCTGTTGTTGTTGTGTAGTCACTAAGTCGTGTCCACCTCTTTGCAACCCCATGGACTGAAACATACCAAGCTCTTCTGTCGTCTACTATCTCCCGGTGGTGATTTAGTCGCTAAGTTGTGTCTGACTCTTGCAACCCCATGGACTGTAGCCCATCAGGATCCTCTGTCCATAGGATTTCCCAGGCTCCTTGAGCTTGCTCAAATTCATGTCCATTGAGTCAGTGATGCTATCTAACCCCCTCATCATCAGCTGCCTTCTTCTCCTTTTGCCTCCAGTCTTTCCCAGCATCAAGGTCTTTTCCAGTGAGTCAGCTCTTCATATCAGGTGGCCAATGTGGGGCCTCAGCTTCAACAAAAGTCCTTCCAGTGAATAGTTAGGCTTGATTTCCTTTAGGATTGACTGGTTTGATCTCCTTGCTATCCAAGAGACTCTCAAGAGTCTTCTCCAGCACCATGATTTGAAAGCATCCATTTTTCGGCATTCAGCCTTTTTTGTAGTCCAACTCTCACATGCTTCCTGAGTGAGTGAGTGAAAGTCGTTCAGTCGTGTCCAACTCTTTGGGACCCAATGGACTATAACCTGCCAGTCTCCTCTGTCCATGGGATTCTCCAGACAAGAATTCTGGAGTGGGTAGCTGTTTCCTTCTCCACACAAGCTTCCTAGCCACCCATAAATCTATCTCTCCTAAACACTGTATTTCTCTTGAGACTCTTGTATCATTTCTATGTAGCCAAGATGACTCCTGAAAGGAAAGAAAGGTACCCTTCTTCCTGTCCACCATTAGGAACCTCAGATCTCTCAACTTCCTGTCAAAAGCCCTTTCTTCTTAGCTTCTTCAACCACCCAGGTGTATTCCTCCCAGTCTTACAGTATCTTTATACCTTGTAGGCAATCTTATATAGATTAATGGATTCGATGCCCAAATTCAAATTTTTTCCACCTTTAACAACCTTGTGCTTATCCTTAGCCACTTTTTTTTTACCCATATCTACAATCCATCCAGGGTCTGAGTTTGATGTTCTTCACCTTGACACATCCAGGAATTGTCTATTACATCTCAGCAATCAGCCCCCAATTTCCTGGAAACTCATCATCACCCAGAATAGTTCACATTTAAAATTATAAACAACTCTCGATGCTTTTAGCTCTCTCATTTAAACGTTTCCTTTTGCCATTAGGAAAAAGACCGCAAATTCCTTTGCCTGGCATACAGAGTTCTTAAATATTCTGACAACCGCCTATCTTTCTAATTGCATCCTTCATAACTTCCAGGTTAAGACCAACTTGACTACGTTTCTTGTTCTAGCTACAATGCACCACTCAGCATTCCTCAGCAACATGCGTATATGCCCTTGTCTGTGCACTTTTTTTCTTTTTTGGAATATTCTTCTCCAGCTATTCACCTTGTTGTAGCCAAACTACTGTTTAAGACCCATTATGAGTTATTTCCTGTCCTCCCCCCATTCCCTAAGACAATGTTAATCATTCTTTCTTGATGCTCAAGTTTTTGTAATTTTCAAAAAATAAGCTTATGTATCAAAATCATAACAATCACCATAGAGTAATCAATCTCATTACTCTAGTACTTCTGCTATATTTCTGCATTTGCAAGATAAAACATTAAAACTTGAGATAATTCCTCAATTCAAATAGTTAAAATACTTGTGTCACACAGCACTGTATTAGAAGGCAATATTTATGAAAACATCATAGTAATTGGGCCCTAGTGTCCCAGAGTTGTTGGGAATATTAATGAGATCAAGGGTTAACAGTGCTTGACACACAATAAAGCGAAGGTGTTAGTTGCTTAGTGGTATCTGACTCTTTGTGACCCCACGGTCTGTCCATGGAGATCTCTAGACAAGAATACTGGGTGGATTGCCATTCCCTTCTCCAGAGAATATTCTCGACCCAGGAATCAAACCAGGGTCTCCTGCATTACAGGCAATTTTTTTTTTTTTTTTTTTTTTTTTACCATCTGAGCTACCAGGGAAGCCCAACTTAATTTTTTCTTTTATTTTAAGGATCAATTTTCCTCTCGAAATAAAATCACTTCCAAGGGAATCCATGCTCACTATAAAATTGTTTGGGATTACCTATGCAACCAATGCAGATTTATTGGCCTGGACTTGTTTTCCACTGTTTCCAAAACAGTAAGTATATCTTTTGTGATTAATAAAACTTCCATCTCAATAAAACCTCCTTGGAACTAGATAATGTTCAGTATATGGCTTAATGAGAAAATCAAGAAGACATTTTATTCTAAAACTGAGCTGCTGCTGCTGCTGCTAAGTCGCTTCAGTCATGTCCGACTCTGTGCGACCCCAGAGACGGCAGCCCACCAGGCTCCCCTGTCCCTGGGATTCTCCAGGCAAGAACACTGGAGTGGGTTGCCATTTCCTTCTCCAATGCATGAAAGTGAAAAGTGAAAGTGAAGTCGCTCAGTCATGTCAGACTCTTAGCAACCCCATGGACTGCAGCCTACCAGGCTCCTCCGTCCATGGGATTTTCCAGGCAAGAGTACTGGAGTGGGGTGCCAGCTACCTCAATATAAATCATGACAGTTGAAAGCAGGACTGAAAAGCAAAATGTAGAAATGGCTTTAGAAACAAGCTTCATGCTCAGCTTGTCAACTGGATCATTTACCATGAAAAGGTATCACCATGACTAATATCAATTTCTTTTCCTTCTCTGACCAGCCAGTTTCTCTGGAATTACTAATGCAAAATGATTTAGATCAGTACTGTCATTTAGCAACAATGTAAGTCTTGAAATTCTGACTGAAGTAAAATTATTCAATGTAATTGGTTTACTGACCTTTTATTGCCAAGAAAAAATATGTCAACTTTAAGACAATATTTTCAGAAAAGTAAGCCAAATAGGAGTTCTGTCAGAACTGGTTGCCACTGAAAAAGTAGCTGTCAATTTAACCATAAGGATTTGGAATTATTAATACTTAGAATATTTGAGAAAGTCAGTAATGTGATTTTCTGTGTTATTAAAGAAAAATATTTTAAAACATCTTAGTTACTTTCCTTTGACGAAACTTGCTTTAGAATCAAACTGTTAAAAAAAAAAGGACTTTTGAAGAATTAGAACTTGTGTTGTTATTTTAATATTATAGCGTGTTTCTGCCTCCGCTCTTTTAGAAAGATTTGGTAATATGAAAATGTTAACAAAATTCTTCATCAGGTTTTAGTTCCCACTTTTAGTCAGTATAAATAAAATATCATCAAAGCAACTGTGATACATATTTTGGTTTTGTTTGCTTGTTTGTTTTGCTTTTGGCCATACCTTGTAGCATGTGGGATCTTAGTTCCCCAACCAGGGATCTAACTCATGCCCCTTACAGTAGAAGCACAAGTCTTAACCACTAGGTCTACAGGAAAGCCCCCTGGAATACATTTTAAAAATCATTTCTATTGGATTAATTATGACATGGTGTGCATGTTTGTATGTGTATATGTGTTGCTCTTTTATTTGTTTTCATGTTATAGCCAGTTTCCACATGTGTGAGCAGAGGGAATGTATTTTCTTGGTAATTTCTGTCATCTAACATGGTACCTCTTATAAATAGGCAATCAGTACAGGTTTGTTTATTAAATTGAATTAGAAGAAAATCAATCTCTATAGGAGATTTAGAATGAAATAAGATCTCAAAAGTCTATAAGAAATAGTTCAACCCTAACGGGAATACCAACTGCTGTTAGCAGATATTTCAAAAATCTGATTTGTGGGCTAAGAACTTTCATTACTTTCTCACTGGGAGCAGCTGCACAGGTGCCTTTCCTTCTCTTGAGTGAGTTTCTTTAAAGTTTCATCTGCAGTATTTGTAAGATCTAAAATGTTTGTAGAATACATTTGTAGCTATTCACTGAAAACAAAAATCCATTTTATTACCTCTAACACACTATTTTGTACATAACAGGTAATCAAAAACTTGTTAAATATATTAAAGGTCTGGAATATTTTTTGTCTTTCAAACTAATCTTCAAGGCTTTTTTCTACATGCTTATTGTGATAGCAAAATACTGCCTTCATGTTGTTTTGTCATCTGTCACTTAACCTTTGGTAGACATTTAAGATGCAAGTGATTAGAGACAATGGGTATCTTTAAGGAATGCCATCTGGGACTGATACTAAGTGCTTTTCCTAAGGGTAAATGGCAAAATTGTGGATGCTGAGACATCACAGAAACACAGCTTACTTCAAAGAGGATTTCAATAAGCATTTGTGAAAGTGTTTCCGAAAGATCATTTCTTATGAAAATCAGAAAATCTGCTCTGTCCTGGGCTAAACAACGTAAAGAAATTTAGATCTTTTTAAGACATCAGAAATCCATCACGTGGCCATTTGGGGAGATGTAATAACTCCCACTGTGTTCATTGCTTTGAGTTACAGAGATTCTAACCCAATTTATGTAATGCAGGTATTTCAAGATCACATCAAATAAGTCACTTAATCTCATTTCCTTTCACAGAATGACCCCTGCCCATAAACATTTGGTATCATTTATGTCATTTATTTCAGTTCAAATTGCTCATACCTAGTCGTGTGGAGCTGTAATGAGCATTTATGTCTTTATTTTTTTCCAAGATACACACAACCTGAAAATATGCAGACTTAAAGGCTTTCTGTCTCTTTGTGGTTTCCAGAGATGGGTTTCAGAAGAACCAACCAAGGTTAAACTTATATGTATTGGTTGTGGCTGCATCAAGAGTGTGTACAAATAAAAATAAAGTTCAACATTTTCAAGCACACAAACTCACTTTCAATCCTATTAAAAAGATATGTTTCAAGAACAAAGGTAAAATGTTGCCCACAGAAGTTTTATTATCCTCTCCTTTGCAGACAGGGCTTATACCACATCTGTATTCACAATGCCTCCACTGCAGTAAGACAGGGTTATTCTCACCTCAGTCATTTCTATGAGCTACCTTTCCTACTTAAATTCAAAACAAATAGTGTAGTCCTTACTTAGCATTTCTAAACTGCAGTAAACTCCTTCAATGCAGAGATGCTCAACCCTGGTTGAACAATAGAATCTCCTGGGGAGATTTAAAACTAAACCCAAAACCCAAGTGCTCCCAAAGATTCTAATTTAATTGGTCTGTGGAGAAGCCCAGGCATCAGTATTTCCAGAGTTCCTGAGATGAGTTAAAATCCAGGAAAATGAGAATCTCTTTTGTAGAATTTAAAAAGAATCCTAAGTAAATCATAATACAATTTTATTCCTGAGATTGTTCTCTGAGTGGCCAACCCTGACCACACTAGGTATTGTCATTTCAGATATATCCTTAAAATCAAATAATAAAAACAAGTTGTGGATAAAAATGCCTTATCGTTCTTCCATCCTGTAGGAGAAAGACTCTCAGGATTCAATTCAAATATCTTATTAATATATGAAGACCTTTATGATGAAGGAAGGTTAAGGGACTGGCTAGAGGTTACTGGGCTACCTGGGAATAGAACAAGAACCAGAATGGAGAGTTGCCTTCTCTCCTCCACACATCTTCCTACTTCAAGTCGCCTCCCTTCCTGCCATTAGATACCACACCCTGCTTCATGAATGAGCTGTGGAAACCTCACCAGCACAGGAGGGGATCCTGTTTCTCTTCCTGGCCACGAAACCTGTTAGATCTATGAGAGTCAGAGTCTCAAAGAGTTTTATAAGATCAGATCTTCTGAAAGTGCTGGTTCCAGAATGTCAAACCATAGACTCCTGTACTTAAAATGGGAGTAATTAATTTATTCTGACCATTTTTTTTAAATTCTCTGAGGAAACAGGGGGACAGAGAGGGTCAACTAGCCCATCTGTTCTGGTGCTACAGATTTTCATTTCATTTTTCCCGGGATAGGAATTTGTATAATATTGAAATTTAAGTTTCTTTTTTTTTTTTTTTAAGTTTCTTTTTTTTTTTTTTTATTTTCTTAATGGTAAGCATGTAACAGTGTTTTTTCAGCTTTACGAGGCCTAATTGACAAATAAAATTGTACGATATTTAAAGTGACATTGGGATGCCTGATATACATTGTAAAAAGAGTCCTGCTATCTTGCTAATTAACAAGGCCATCACCTTACATATTTACCTTTTTTTACTTTTTTGGGTGAGAACATTTAAGTTTGACACTCTTAAAATTTCAATTATAGAATTCAATGTTATCAACTATAGTCTTTATGTTATACTTTATGTCCTCAGACCTTATTCATCTTTAAGGATAGAAATGGGATGAACCTAACAGGTAAAGGAGCAAAAATGGTATGGACCTAGTAGAAACAGAAGATACTGAAAAGAGGTGGCAACAATACACAGAAGAACTGTATGAAAAAGATCTTCATGACCCAGATAACCATGATGGTGTGATCACTCACCTAGAGCCAGACATCCTGGAATGCCAATAAAGTGGGCCTTAGGAAGCATCACTACAAACAAAGCTAGTGGAGGTGATAGAATTCCAGTTGAGCTATTATAAACCCTGAAAGATGATGCTGTGAAAGTGCTACACTCAATATGCAGGCTAATTTGGAAAACTCAGCAGTGGCCACAGGACTGGAAAAGGTCAGTTTTCATTCTAATCCCAAAGAAAGGTAATGCCAAAGAATGCTCAAACTACTGCACAGTTGCACTCATCTCACACGCTAGCAAAATAATGCTTAAAATTCTCCAAGCCAGGCTTCAACAGTACGTGAACGGAGAACTTCCAGATGTTCAAGCTGGATTTAAAAAAGGCAGAGGAACCAGAGATCAAATTGCCAACATCTGTTGGATCATCAAAAAAGCAAGAGAGTTCCAGAAAAAACATCTATGTCTGCCTTATTGACTATGCCAAAGCCTTTGACTGTGTAGATCACAACAAACCGTGGAAAATTCAAGAGATGGGAATACCAGACCATCTTACCTGCCTCCTGAGAAATCTGTATGCAGGTCAATAAGCAACAGTTCAAACTGGACACAGAACAAAGACTGGATCCAAATAGGGAAAGGAGTACATCAAGGGTGTATATTGTCACCCTGCTTATTTAACATATATTCAGAGTACATCATGAGAAAAGCTGGGTTGGATGAAGCCCAAGTTGAAATCAAGATTGCCAGGAGAAATATCAATAACCTCAGATATGCAGATGACATCAACTTTATGGCAAGAACCATAATGGCAAAGAGCCACCCATATGGCAAAGAGCCTCTTGATGAAGGTGAAAGAGGAGAGTGAAAAATTGGCTTTAAACTCAACATTCATAAAGCTAAGATCATGGCATCTGGTCCCATCACTTCATGGCAAATAGATGGGGAAACAATGGAAATAGTGAGACTTTAATTATTGGGGCTCCAAAATCACAGCAGATGGTGACTGCAGCCATGAAATTAAAAGGTGCTTGTTCCTTGGAAGGAAAGCTATGACAAACCTAGGCAGCATATTAAAAAGCAGAGACATTACTTTGCCAACAAAGGTCCGTCTAGTCAAAGCTATGGTTTTTCCAGTAGTCATGTATGGATGTGAGAGTTGGGCTATAAAGAAAGCTGAGCACTGAAGAATAGATGCTTTTGAACTGTGGTATTGGAGAAGACTCTGAAGAATCCCTTGGACTGCAAGGAGATCCAAACTGTCCATCCTAAAGGAATTCAGTTCTGAATATTCATTGGAAGGACTGATGCTGAAGCTGAAATGCCAATACTTTGGCCACCTGATGCGAAGAACTAGCTAATTGGAAAAAACCCTGATGTCGGGAATGATTGAAGGCAGGAGGAGAAGGGGACAACAGAGGACGAGATGGTTGGATGGCAGCACCGACTCTATGAACATGAGTTTTAGTAAGCTTCAGGAGTAGGTGGTGGATATGGAAGCCTGGCGTGTTGCAGTGCATGGGGTCACAGAGTCAGAAACAACTGAGCAACTGAACTAAGGATAGAAATGTTATTTATCCTGCATCGAACCTGGACTGGCGATTCGTTTCTAATAATAAAAGACAATTGGCCATTAAAAAAAATGTTATTTATCAGCATAGTCCTTTGCTAATGACATATTATTCAAAATCTCCACATATAAGATCAGTGAACAGTCCATATACATGTTGGTGGGGTAGGCAGGGTGGCATCTGAAATTCTAGATTCCTATCTATTTGCCAGGGCTTCCCTGGTGGCTCAGTGGTAAAGAATCCACCTGCCGATGCAGGAGACAAGGATTTGATCCCTGGTTCAGGAAGATCCTCTGGAGGTGGAAATGGCAACCCACTTCAGTACTCTTGCCTGGGAAATCCTATGGATAGAGGAACCTGGCAGGCCACAGCACATGGGGTAACAAAGAGCCGGACATAACTTAACAACTGAACAACAATTTGCCATCTCCTCAACACCTTTCTGCTTCCCTGGTGGCCCAGATGGTAAAGAATCCCCCTGCAATGCAGGAGACCTGAGTTCAATTCCTGGGTTGGGAAGATCCCATATGGGAGGGCATGGCAACTCACTCCAATATTCTTGCTTGGAGAATCCCCATGGACAGAGGAGCCTGGTGGGCTACAGTCCATGGGGTAGTAGAGTCAGTCACTCAGACATGACTGAGTGACTAAGAACAGCACAGAACATCACCTTTCTAAAGTCTACTCCCCCAAACACAAAGCCACATGAAGACAAATATAAAACTAACTACTGATTCTGTGTCAGAAACTCGAAGAAATTAAGCAAATTAAGGCTTGCTAATGAAGATAGGATACAGATGTCCTGGTATAAATCTGGTGCTCTTTCCACGATTACGAAACTGTTTCTGGTATGTTTTGCTTTCATCATGTTTTTGTTTTGTTTGCTTAATTTTAACTGACTTCATAAACATTTGCATGGCATTGTAATGTAAAACCTACTGGTGAATCCCACCAACTTGGAAGTTAAAAATTTCCACCTGTGGTGGATTCATTTTGATATATGGCAAAACCAACACAATATTGTAAAGTTAAAAAAAATAAATTAAATTTAAAAAAAATTTCCATTTTCATCCTTTTTTCTGATACCACCAACACTAAGATGCATTCTTTAAACCCCTTGATTCCACTGATCATCTTTCTCATCCTCATATTTTCTATTCACAAACATCTATGGAAATGTAGTCCTTCAGTCATGCTTACAATATTGAAAAAGGCCCCTTGTCAGAATACAAATTAGGTGATTTCCTGCCAACAGAGAACCCAAAGAATGGTGTCAAACATCCTTTCCCGCAGAATTGTCTTAAAGTATGTATTATATTAACCTTAACTGGACAACTAGAAGTTCATTCTCTCTATGCCCTATCCCTTGATACATCCTTTCATACATATTCTTGAATCAAGAGTTCTTACTTCACTGTGCCCCATACAACTCAGGGTTAAAACCAGGGTGAGTATTGATCCAGACTCCATCCGAGGAGACAAATGACAGATAACTCACGGTTATTCTTGAGTCTCTTCATTATTTGTAGAAATCAGCTTAGATCACTCAGATTTTCAGAGTGAAATATGGCCAAGATGTATAAATAATAGGGCCATAAATATAGCTCACTACACAACTTAGATGTGAAGAAAAAGTGCAATTAATATATCACACTTTTCCTCATGAACTCCTGCACTGTAACTAAGGAGGTGGACAAATTAGCCAATTTGATCATCTAAATAAGTCCTTTTAGAATTATGCAGCCTCCTTTGGATAAAATGCTCAATTGCTCAGCTTCCTGACACCCTAAGTGTTTTATTTTTATTTTATTTTTTTACTTTACAATATTGTATTGGTTTTGCCATACATCAACATGAACCCTAAGTCTTCAAGAGGACAGTTGTTGTTTAGTCACTGAGTTTTGTCTAACTCTTTTGCTATCCCAAGGACTATAGTCTGCCAGGCTCCTCTGTCTGTGGGATTCTCCAGGCAAGAATACTGAAGTGGATTGCCATTTCTTTCTCCAGGGGATCTTCCCGACCCAGGGATAGAACCGTCATCTCCTGCATTGACAGGTGGATTCTTTACCACTGCATCACCTGGGAAATCTGGATACAAAGGATCAGAAAAGAAACAGATTATTTGGCCTAGTGACGTACGATATCCAAATCAAAGGCATTTTTAAGCTGGTGGTTGGTTGTTCCACCTATTGTAGCCTGTGATTGGTACTCTCCCAACTTGGCTAGGGCTAACTGACACTGCCAGGGTGTCCTGGGGTCTCGAAGGCACCACAGAGCCACACAGGACTCCAAGCTGACCTCAGCTCAGATGGTCTAACCAGATGCCCTTATTGTAGAAGCCCTTTGTCCCCATCACCTGACTCCCTTTATAGAAACATTCTCACACACAGACATCTTCAGCTCTGTCTAGATTCTGTCTCTTCTGTAAAGAAACCAAAAACCCAATAAAGCTGAACATGAGTTCCTTTGGCCTGTATATCATGTGGCCCCATGTTAAAGGTCACTCTTCAAGTCTGTACAGGATCAGCTCAAGAAATGATTTTCTTCTCAGATCTGAAGCACAGAGCATAAAATGGAGCCCCCTCCACCTTCAGCATTAGGCTGTGCTCACTTACTTAACACTCCTCCCCATCTGCCTTCCTATGGGCAGAAGAGGGGAACTTGGGATACCATGATCGCACTGTCCCCTCTTTCTCTGTCTTGCTTCCCACCAACTCAAATTGCCAGGAAGTAGTAGCTTTTTCTTTTGCCACATTCTCCTTGCAGTATGCCACATCCACCTTCCTACACTCCTGTTTACTCTACCATGGATAAGCGTATTTTCTGTAAATACTATGGAGGACATTAACATCTGAGCCCTCCAAGCTCAGTTATAGCCCTCTTCTTTTGCATTCTGGCTGAAACTAATCCAAAACTTTCCCCAGGAAGATGGATGCTTCAGACCATTTGGGGCAAGATTATATACTCTGAAAGGTAAAAGAGAAAATCACAGTAATAAGTTTCAAATCTTTATCTCCATTAAGTTAAAGTTAAAAGTTAAACTAAAAGTTAAACTTCTAGCTTGCTAATATACTGTGGGCTTCCCTGGTCACTCAGACAGTAAAGAATCTGCCTGCAATTCTGGAGACCCAGGTTCCATCTTTGGGTCAGGAAGATCCCCTGGAGAAAGGAATGGCTATCCATGCCTGGAGAATTCCATGGACAGAGGAGCCTTGTGGGCTACAATCCATGGGGTCACATACAGTCAGATGCGACTGAGCAGCTAACACTTTGACACTACTTTTGCTAATGCTGGTATTGGCTAATACTGGTCCCTGGTATTGTTACGCCAAAAAACAAACAAACAAACAAACAAAAACTCAAGTTCTTCCAGATGAGGTGAGGATAGAAGAAAAGGATAAAAATGACTCGAAATTCATCCTGCTAAAACAATATTCTTGGGTTATATAAAAATATCTGCACAATAATGCTTAAAATTATACTTCCTTGTATACTTTCTAATAGTATCTTTTGATATGAAAGCTAAAGAAGCCAAGCCTCAAGAAGCTAAGGGTTTAGAAAACTTTATTTGGATTTTTTTCCTCTTACTTTGCATATTTGTCCATTAAATGGCAAGGTAGAATTCTATATTATTTTCCAAAGACTTGCTTAATGAATTAAAATTCTATATAAACTTTAATCTTGTTGACTTTAAGTTCTACAGTTTTAATTTTATGTTAATCAAAGACTGTTTTCAGATCAGTAGAACATTTTAATCAATAATCTTATTCATATATACAAGCCAGGTATAGCTTGTTTTTTAATTCCTATAAGCCTCTGTGAATTTGGATGTTATTGAAGCTGTTAAAATTATCCATGAATTCTTCCTGTCTAAAGTCTTTCCTGTATTCACTCTCATTTACTATGGTAATTTACAACATAGGTTTAAATATTCAGAATATGAATAATCTTTCTACTTATGCATAAAGAACCACTTCCTCCATGAAGTCCCACAACTACTTTGATCTGCAAATCATATGCTAATTTAAATCTTTTCTTTCTGTAAATTTAGAGCTCATATCTTTAAAGATGCCCAAGGAATTTAGTCACCTTATGAAGCAAAAAAATATTCTTAAGAGTTATTAACATCTTTATTAATTTAAGGCAGTCATAACTCCAAGAATATAAACTTGAGATTCTTAGTCCCATCTTGTAATCAGCATTGTTGGAAATTAAGAGTAAATCCTACCTGTTAGAAACCATTGTGGAAAGAGTTTTCTCTTGTGGAAAATAATGTAGGTATACCGTGCATGTGGTATAATTAGAAACGAACCATTCATCAGTATCTAGACTTGTGGAATATCCTATTTCTCTTTTAACTACTGAGTGAAGCTACTGAAATAGCTAATTGTGGTGGTTTTTTTTTTTTTTTTAATTTATAAATGATAGTACCTTCCCTCTTGAAATGACTTTTATCTGTCCATATGTGTTGTCTTTTGCAGCAGATCCATTCTCGGGTCTGCACTATTCAGCATGACATTACAAAGTGAGCCTCCCATGGAAATGATTGCTCCAGGAGTGTGGGATGTAAGTCAGCCATCCCCAGTGACCCTGCAGGTAAGTGTCAGGCTATGAGATTAAAGTACACACAGCAAGGATTACTTGATAAATAGCTTGTTGTCAATTACAGAAACAATTTTCTTCCAGGATCACACATTTTAATAGTCTTCTCTTTCTCCGGCCTGCTGGGATCTGTAAAACCTCTATTGCTTTTATTTTGCATTCAGTGTTCTCAAAGCACTTTTCTCCCAGTTTATATAATAGCAATTTCAAGCCATTCTCCATCCAACACAATCAGGAAGGAAAGGAATGGACTGTTGCCAGGACTCTACTCATTATACACATTCATTTTTCTTTCCATTGTCTAAAAACAGTCATTAGTATATATTATTAACTTGGTACCTTATTCACACCTACCTCTTCATTATGTCATATTGCCTTAAAATCTCTTTTGTTATGTGTTTCCTAAATAACTAGCCATTAAGCTGAATAGTAGGGGGAGAAACAGCAAACCAAATCCTTCCTTTTTCCTTGAAGGCTCTCTCCTTTCTGTGATTTGTAATCATGAATGAAAGGTGATTAATGATTTTGGGCTTTCATCCTTTCTGCTCAGAGGATTTTTGTTTTTTTTTTCATTTTCCTCACTTTTTTTTCATGCTGGTAAGTGATCAGGTTCATCAGATACCTGAAGCCTAACCGCTCCCATACATGCAAATGCAGGGAATACAGACTATGCATCTGCATGGGAAAAACTGGGCCGTGCGCCATAGCACAGGATTTTTCAACCTCTCACTATTGACATGTTGGATGGGATGAGTCTTTGTTGTGGAGGGTGCCCTGTGCACTGTAGGATTATTTAACAGTGTTTTGGGATTTACCCACTAAGTACCAGTAGTACCTTCCCAGTTCTGATAACCAAAAATGTTTCCACATATTGTCATATGGTCTCTAGGGATAAAACTGCCCTCAAGTGAGAATCACTATGCTGGAGGAAATTAGTAGAGTCTCTAGGTTTGTAGAATTTCCGGGTTTGGGGTAAAGGATATGAGGGACAAAGTTTAGCAACATGAAAAGTAAGTATTAAAAATGGAAAAGAAAAGCAGCACTAATAAAACATGGCTTTCACTTTGCAAGATGGAAGAACTTCCCCCTCCAAACAGTAGCTGAAGATCCACTTCTAATCCGTGGATGGGGTGATAAAAAATCAGTGTTACAAAAGAGAGACACACAGAGAAGGAACTTCTGACTGTGGGGGTTGGGGTGGGGAATGGGGGATGGGATAGTTAGGAAGTTTGGGATGGATGCACACACACTTCTATGCTTAAAATGGATAACCAACAAGGCCCTACTGTGTAGTGCAGGGAACTCTGCTCAGTGTTATGTGGCAGCCTGGATGGGAGGGGAGTTTGGGGGAAAATGAATACATGTATATGTATGGCTGAGTGCCTTTGCTCTCCACCTGAAGCTATCACAACATTGTTAATTGGCTATATACCTCAATACAAAATAAAAAATAAAAGCCAGATGTTGTCAAAAAATAAAGCACACAAACACGCCAAAGAAGTGATTGATTAGGTTGGATCTTGGCATAGCATCCTCGACACTCAACAGATGATGACGTAGTGATTAGCAGATGTTTCCTTGTAACAGGACAACTACCTTTCTTTAAGAAGATGAATGCAGACTTTTTCTTGCCAGATCCAAACCACCTGAGCTTAACAAAAATCTTCCAAGTCTGCCCATTGCCAGAGCTTTATGGATATAAATTAATGATTATCAGGGTCTTTAGTGGGTGAGGAAGGGCGGGAGACGTGAAGGAGACTATCAGATGAGACCTTCTTTGATTCCTCTCAAGTGAGGGGATCAGCTGCTTTAGGAGCACCCATCCTGGAAGTGTAAGCTGAAGAACAGTATCAAGTATTCAGCAGCATAGATTTCCATGTAGAGACCTACAGCCAGGACAGAATTACCTCATGCTCGTGTTCAGTCACTAAGTCAACTGTTTGGGACCGCATGAACTGTAGCCTGCCAGGCTCCTCTGTCCATGGGATTTCCCAGGCAAGAATACTGGAGTGGCTTGCTGTTTCCTTCTCCAGGGGTTCTTCCTGACCCAGGGATCAAACTTGTGTCTCCTTCATTGGCAGGTAGATTTTTTTTTTAACCTCTTAGCCATCTGGGAAGCCCCTGTGACAAAATTTATCTTACAAGAAAAGGAGAAAAGATATGGAAATCATCCAACAGGATGAAAAAATGTTCAATTATCTGCTCTTGCAAAATAATTTCACATGGTATAGACATAGATGGAAACATCTCAGAATTTTTTCAATTGATGATGAAATATACAAAATAAAGTAAGAGGTATTAAGGTAATAAAGTTAAAAGCCTTAATAACTAGTCTCATTCTAATTACACACAGCTAAATTTAGAGCAGAATTTTCAACCTAAGGATTATGAGATGGTGAGGAAATTAAAAGCAAGCTCTGCAACCAGTGTTTGTGTTAAGGAGTCAGTGTGAGTCACAGGGAAAGACATGAGGCTCAGAGTCAGGAGATTCAAAGTCTAGCCTTAGCTCTTTAACAATAAACGTTATGACTGAACAAGTCACTTTCCACCTCCATACAGTGAGAGGATTGTACTATGCCTGTTCAATTTCTTTCTGGTCTGTGCTTTGCTGATTGTCTATGTTATTAAAAGATGACAATTATGGTATGATGCAGGTTATAATATGTTACAGAACTTAATTCCTTCCAGTCAGCCTTCTTTTTTTCACACTATACTGCAGACTGGAAGCAGTGAATAGAGTGAAGTAGATCTGAGTTCTGAGCGTCCCAAGTGGCACTAGTAGTAAGGATTTCTCCTGCCAATGCAGGAGATGTAAGTGACGCAGGTTCATTCTCTGGCTCAGGAAGATTCCCTGGAGGAGGATGTGGCAACCCACTCCAGTGTTCTTGCCTAGAGAATCTCACAGATAGAGAAGCCTGGAGGGCTACAGGCCACATAGGGTTGCAGAGTCAGACATGACTGAAGCAACTTAGCATGCACGCACAGATATGAATTCAGACATGGAGACAAATTATTATATGATCCGATCAACATGTGTCTCCCTCAACTTCTTCCCTCTCCCTGTATACAGTCCAGTATGCTGCTGTTGCTGTTACGTCGTTTCAGTCGTGTCCGGCTCTGTGCGACCCCATAGACGGCAGCCCACAAGGCTCCCCCGTTCCTGGGATTCTCCAGGCAAGAACACTGGAGTGGGTTGCCATTTCCTTCTCCAATGCAGGAAAGTGAAAAGTGAAAGTGAAGTCGCTCAGTCCTGTCCGACTCTTCTAGTGACTCATAATTTACTAAGAGCAGAGTTGTTTTAGTTAATGTTGCTCTTGTTCTAGTTTATATTTCTCTACTTAGTTTCCCATTCATTCAATTTTTTTAAGGTTTTTCTTTTTTTTTCACGTGAACAATTTTAAAAGTCTTTATTGAATTTGTTACGACATTGCTTGTTTCATGTTATGTTCTTTTGTCCACAAAGTAGGTTGGATCTTTGTTCCCCAACCAGGGATTGAACCCACACTCCCTGATTGGAAGGCGAGGTCTTAACCACTGGGCTGACGGAGAAGTCTCCCCCCACCATTCATTCTAAATACACTATATTCTGGTTTATTTGTCCTCACCACACTGCTGTCAGATAACCTCCTAATTTCTAGTTGCCAAACCCAGTACTGGTTTTCATACCTCTTCATTCTAGTCCTCTCTGTGCAGTTTTTGGCACTATCTCTTCCCTATTACCGGCTTTCTGAAGGAGTTCAGTGGTGAACAATTTGCCTGCCACTGCAGGAGATGCAGGAGATGTGGGTTCCATCCCTGGGTCTGGAGGAGGAAGTGGCAACCCACTGCAGTATTCCTGCCTGGAGAATCCCCATGGACAGAGGAGCCTGGCTGGCTATAGTCCATGGGGTCACAAAGAAGACCAACAGGACTTAGTGACTCAACAGCAACTTCCCCACTACAGAACACTCTTCTCTGACTTTGCTGATATTGCTCTCTTAGGTTTCTCTTTACACTCCCTATGGTTATCCTTTTTCTGTTTTCTTCTCCCACTCCTTTACTTTTGCTTGTCCCCTCTGTTGACAGTTCCCACAGGTTCTGTCTGCTGCCCGTTGCTATTCTCAGTATGTATATTCTCCTTGAGAGAATTTCTCTAAAGCTTTATGGAGACATATGTCACATACCATACAATCCTCCCATTTAAAGTATACAATTCAATGTTTTCTAGTATTTTCACAGATACGTACAACTAATCTCAACCAACGCCAGCTTTAGAGCATTTTCATTTTTATGAAGAAATCTCATACTTTTTAGCTATTGCTTTCCAGTCCCCAAATCTAAGCAACTACTAACATACTTTCTGTCTCTATAGAGTCACCTACTCTGTACATTTCATGTAAATGGAATCATGTAGTATGTGTTCTGTTGTGGCTGGATTCTTTCCTTTAGCATAATGTTTCAAAATTCATCCACGTTGTATCATATATCAGTATTCACTTATTTTTTTATTGTTGAATAGTATTACAATGTAGAAACGTGCTTAGTCACTCAGTCGCCTCTGACTCTTTGCTACCCTTTGAACTATAACCCACCAGGCTTCTCTGTCAATGGGATTTCCCAGGCAAGAACAGTGGAGTAAGTTGCTGCTTGACTCAGGGATCGAACCAACATCTCCTGTGTCTCCTGCATTGCAGGCAGATTCTTAACCTACTGAGCCATCAGGGAAGCCCCACCCACAGTATAGATATACCACTCATATGCATGAGTGATTTAGAGTGGTATAGAGATATACCACTCTAAATGCATAGTTGATATGCATTTAGATTGTTTCCTTTTGGCTATGAAGAACATAGCTGCTCTGAACATTCATGTACAAGTTTGTGTGTGAACCTATGTTTTCATTTATCTGGGCTGTATACCAAGCAATGGAATTGCTGAGTCTCATTTGTTCCTAAGGTTTGATTTACTGTATCTTGCAGGTTCATGCCTAAGTGTGAATCTTTAGTTCACACTCTTTTACACCACAGGAAAAGAAAGTGTTAGTCACTCAGTTATGTCTGACTCTTTGTGGTCCCATGGACTGCAGCACTCCAGGCTTCTCTGTCCTTCTCTATCTCCCAAAGTTTGTTCAGATTCATGTCCATTGAGTCAATGATGCCATTTAACCATCTCACTCTCTGCCACCCCCTTGTCTTCCTGCCTTCAATCTTTCCCAACATCAGGATCTTTTCCAGTGAGTCAGTTCTTCATATCAGATGGCCAAAGTATTGGCATTTCAGCTTCAGCATCAGTCCTTCCAAAGAATATTCAAGACTGATTTCCTTTAGGATGGACTGATTGGATCTCCTTGCAGTCCAAGGGACTCTCAAGAGTCTTCTCCAGCATCACAGTTCAAAAGCATCAGTTCTTTGGCACTCAGCCTTCTTTATAGTCCACCTCTCATATCCATACATGACTCCTGGAAAAATGATAGCTTTAACTAGATAGACCTTCGTCAGCAAAGTGATTTCTCTGCTTTTTAATACACTGTCTAGGTTGGTCATAGCTTTTCTTCCAAGGAACAAGCATCTTTTAATTTCATGGCTGCAGTCACTGTCCACAGTTATTTTGGAGCCCAAGAAAATAAAATCTGTCACTGCTTCCACTTTTTCCCCTTATATTTTCCATGAGGTGATAGGACCAGGTGCCATTAGTTTTTTTTAATGTTGACTTGCAAGGCAGCTTTTTTACTCTCCTATTTCACCCTCATCAAGAGGTATTCATAGACAGCTTCCAAAACAACACATCCCAAATTGAGTTCACTATCCTCTGAGAATTGCTTTCACTCCCTGAATTATTTATGACTGTTCATGCATTCACATACAGCTAGTTGTTGCACTTGTCTTGTCTCTCTCTCAGTACTCATATTCTGTCCACCATAGATCCTGTCAACTCTTCTCTCCTATGTTCCTCAAGCCTGTCCTTACAAGTCCCCCCTGTGTCTGCCCTAGTTGTTATTCTCTAATCCAAAATCCACAAGCATGATCCTTCTAAAACATGAATCTGAACCCAGCGCTCTCCTTCTTAAACTCTTCAGTAACTCAGCACTGCCTAGAGAATTACAGGCAAGTTCTGAAGCACAGCCTCCTCCCATTGTTTCCCTTGCCACTCCCTGATGTCAAGCTCCAGCAGCTTCAAAAGTTGTAGTCTCTGACGGGCACTGTCCTGCTTTGACCTTTTGTACATTTATGAATTCTGTTCACTGCCTGCAATGTGTCTACCATCTTCCCTTAACTGTCTGTTACCCACTCTTGGCTTAGTTTCTGTCATTGTTATTCACCTTTTAGGATCCATGGAACCCTCTTCCATGAATTTCTCTCTTACCCGCTTCCCTCTTTTCACTCTAAGAAGTGTTGGAGTGTCCTACCTCTGTGTTCACATAACAACCAAGAAGATTTTTGTCAACACATTTACAACATCGTATTTCTTTCTTGAGAACTTTTTTAAACCATAGTTCTTACCTACTCATTCATACAAGGTATTTTACTTTACCTAACATATCATTACCTATTTATCCTTCATTATCAGTGATGTTAGGGTGAGGCAACAGTAGTATTATTGGTACATGACCCTTAGAACACAGTACATTTTTGTCCGAGTGTAGCATAGCTTCCTTTTTCTTCACGCCCTCTTTTACAACTCCTTCCACAGACTCACAGCAATTGCCATCTAGTTGGTAGACATCATTCCTTCCCTTGAACTGCATAGAACTTATGGTCCAATATGCATATGCCTTATGTCCAAACTACACCTACAGCCCAGGTTCATTCCTTTGAACAAGGTGGTAGAATCATGGGGGCCTGAGCAAGTTCATGAACATCTTATTGGCATAGTTCTGTGAACATGAACACCAGGAACATTCACAGCAGCTCCTTCAAGGAATTCCAAAACATGAAGCCATAGTAGGAACCGTAGTGGCCAAGTGCAAATGGAGAAGGATGAAGGAGAGAGTAAAAGCAGAGCAGATAAATGGAACACAAGAATTCAATATTCAGTGTATAAGGAAGTGTGAATTATAAGTGTGCATGATTGGATCTGAATATTTTCCTGTACCCTGGAAGAAAGCCTCATTTTTTTTTTTTTTTTTTGCTTGAAGTCAGTAGTCCATCCTTAACTCTTTGAGGCAAGAATGGAATAGTAGGTGCCATGGCACATTAAGTGAACACATTAGTAGAGAGCTCCTGTAGCACTCTATTAAAGAAAAGAAAAAAAATAAATAAGACTAAGGCCAAGTTTAGTGCGTCATGACCACAGAAGTGTCACATGTTTGCCATTATTAACTTGAAGCATAGCTTGGGGGGCTTTGTATATATTCAACCCTATTTTAATTGTTAATGTTTGCCTTTCTCCTCCTCCATAATGCATAGAACTCAAAAGAAATCTTGGGAAAATGTTGTACATTAACACATATTTTGGGAAAGTATCTTTTGTGAAAAATTAGAAGAGACAACTGGGGAAAGCCCTAATATTTTCTGTCAGCAACTGAAGAATCGGTAACTGTTTAACTTTATAAAATATGAAAATATGCAGTTTGTATAGGACCTCATTCATGTATCAGAAATGAAAAAAAATTTCATAATTGAAATATATCATGGAATTTATTATGGATTTTGTATAAGGATACTTCTAAGTTCTCATCCACTGGCTTTAGTTTCCTCATCTACCCTGCCCTTTACTTAGGACCAACATAAAGTTGAATAAGCTTATTAAATACTATTTCTAGTATTTTTGTTTTCTATGTTTAAAATATCTGGATATATTAAGAGTAAAGGGTAACCTACTAATACCGGAGGCACTTCTTTTCGAGGCAAAATTAATCTTTCTGTCAAGAGGCAAAATTTACTATAATATTTCTTTGATGTGTTGAAATAATGAATGATATAACAAAAATTATACCAAAAACAAATATTGCAACAAATTTTAAAGATTAAAGAATAAAATTCCTAAGACTTTTCAAATAAGAACCCAAGTAGATTAAACTGTATTTCAAACTGTAACTCACAGTCTACCTTATAATTTTATTCCATTTTCTCTGAGATCACAATCTAACATAGATCAGCAGAGAAAAATAAATTATTTAGATTTTCTGATATGAAAGTGAAAAAAAAAAGTGATACTCTTAAGTACTATGAAAAGTGAAAGTCACTTAGTCATGTCCAACTCTATGACCCCATGGACTGTATTCTGCCAAGCTTCTCTGTCCATGGAATTCTCCAGGCAAAGGGGTCTTCTGACCCAGGGATCAAACTTGGGTCTCCCACAGTGAAGGCAAATTATTTTACCATTTGAGCCACCAGGGAAACCTCCCAAGCATAATATGGGGCTGAAAATATTTATCTCATTTACATACTTGGAAACTGTACTTTTTTATAACTACCGTTTTATTTACTGGGCTTCCCTGGTGGCTCAGTGGTAAAGAATCTGCCTGCCAGTGCCAGAGATGTGGATTTGATCCCTGGTCAGGAATATCCCCTGCAGAAGAAAACAGCAACCTACTCCAGTATTCTTACCCAGGAAATCCCATGAACAGAGAAGCCTAGTGGGCTATAGTTCATGGGGTCACAAAAGAATCAGACATGCCTGAGCAACTAAATAACAACAATGACAAATGTTATTTACTAGAATCAGGGTATCACTTAAATGTGGTCTAGTGGGAGGCATGTTAAGCCAGGAAAAAAGAAGGTCTGCATTCTAGCCTTGTCTATAAAACTGAACTATAGAGCCACAGCAAGAATATTGTTTGGTTTTATACTTGCAAAACAGATCTTTACCAGAGAAGAGTTCACTGTCATGTCTACAAAGTGGTTCACAGACTTACAGATTTTAAGTAGTAGCTGCTGCTAAGTCACTTCAGTTCTGTCCAATTCTGTGCGACCCCATAGATGGCAGCCCACCAGGCTCCCCCGTCCCTGGGATTCTCCAGGCAAGATCACTGGAGTGGGTTGCCATTTCCTTCTCCAATGCATGAAAGTGAAAAGTAAAAGTGAAGTCGCTCAGTCATGTCCAACCCTCAGCGATCCCATGGTCTGCAGCCTTCCAGGCTCCTCCATCCATGGGATTTTCCAGGCAAGAGTACTGGAGTGGGGTGCCACTGCCTTCTCCGTTAAGTAGTAGAGACCAACATAAAGTTACTCTTTTTATTTTCTCAAGTGATTACATGAAAGAAGTGTGATTACAATTTATAATTTTCATCATTTAATTATAGACATTTAATAATGAAATACAGAAAAGGTATTATTTCAGCATTACATAAAAATGTAGCATTTAACTTTATGAAAAGTTAATAAATATTATTTTCTTATTTTTTCGCAGATAAAGTTACAGACTACAAATTTATATACCATTTATATAAATAATTGAGGATTTACCAAATATCATGTATATTTAAACACCAAGTCCAAACCCTAATGATTCTTCTAAAATTATTGTTAAATAATAAACATCACAGGAAACATAGGATATTTTCCTGCCCTTTGCTTTATTTTCTATAAATCTAAGATAGAGATCATTAAATTAATGATGCATTTTTCAGGCATTTGATACATGGCAAACCATCTTTTTGTTATTTCAGATTGATTTTCCAGCTACAGAGTGGGAGTATATGAAACTTGATTCTGAAGAGAATGGAAGTGATCTTGAAGAACCACCAAAAGAATGTTTAAAACATATTGCCAGACTGTCACAGAAACAGACTCCCATACTGTAAGTGACCCAGTTCTTGGGAGAGGATTTTGCCTGCATTTCATGATACCAGCAGTCATTCTAGAAGCACTCATATCTGTTAAGAGTGAACCTTCCTTCCCACATAAATCCTCTCATTTCCTACGATCACATCTGTTGGATGATCCACTAATACTTAGGAGCTAAGTTAGTAATTGTGGGGTTTTTTAAAGATTTTTTTTATTATAACACTTAGAAACTTTAACTTTGATCAAAGGAAAAATAAAAAGATTGGAAAACATTCAGTTCAGAATGACAGAGCAGAGACTGAAGGATACAGATCAGCATTTAACAGTGATAAACCATTGTTCTTCAGTTAGATAGAAAACTGTTTTGGTAAACCATAAGATGTAAAATTTAATTATAATGATATTAAAAAAAACAGAAATAGCTTATTTTTTTATACCACTAAATTGGTAACTAAAGAAGTACTTAAATTTTGTCAAACACCAATTCTCTGGAAAAGAGATATCCCAGGAAGAATTATAAGAGATTACTAATTCTGTATACTCACTGTTTGTACTTAATATTTGGTAATCTCTAAGCCACAGTTTATGATGCTCTCATTACCAACATGGAAAAGCATAAAACTAAGAAAGCAACACTTCATGTGTGTGAGATATATAATATAATAAAACATTTTATTCCAAGAATAAGAGATTATTTAAAGGTTTTGAACAGGGTAGTCATGTGATCTGAATAATCTTTTTGAGTGGTCCTTTTGGCTATAAGTTGAAGGATGGCTTAGAGAGGAAGTAGGAGAGGAAGACATTACTTTGTCAACAAAGGTCCGTCTAGTCAAGGCCATGGTTTTCCCAGTAGTCATGTATGGATATGAGAGTTGGACTATAAAGAAAGCTGACCACAGAAGAATTGATGCTTTTGAACTGTTGTGTTGGAGAAGATTCTTGAGAGTCCTTTGTACTGCAAGGAGATCCAACCAGTCCATTCTAAAGGATATCAGTCCTGAGTGTTCACTGGAAGGACTGATGTTGAAGCTGAAACTCCAATATTTTGGTCACCTGATACGAAGAGCTGACTCATTGGAAAAGACCCTGATGCTGGGAAAGATTGAGGGCAGGAGGAGAAGGGGAGAACAGAGGATGAGATGGTTGGATGGCATCACCGACTCGATGGACATGGGTTTAAGTGCACTCTGGGAGTTGGTGATGGACAGGGAGGCCTGGCGTGCTGTGGTTCATGGGGTCACAAGGAGTCAGACATGACTGAGCAACTGAACTAAACTGAAAAGAGGAAGAGAGCAGTACAGTAAAGTAGCTGATGTAATATTTTAGGCAGAAGGTTGTGGTCACTAGAACAAGGGCAATGGCAGTGGACATTGTGGACATTGACAGTAACGGCTGGATTTGGAGCATATCTGGGAGTTAAAAAGGCATGACTTGATGATTAATAGTAAATAGGGGTGAAGCCAAATGAGAAACCAAATAATCAAGATACTGAAGAGTCTAAGGTTTGAAATTGCTGAACTGGGCAGATGTTAGAGTCATTTTCTGGAGGAGGGATTAGTTTGAGACCTTCCAGACTGAGGTGTTGAACGTGATTAGGCATTTCAGTTCAGTTCATTTCAGTCACTCAGTCGTGTCCAACTCTTTGCGACCCCATGAACCGCAGCACGCCAGGCCTCCCTGTCCATCACCAACTCCCGGAGTCCACCAAAACCCATGTCCATCGAGTCGGTGATGCCATCCAACCATCTCATCCTCTGTTCTCTCCTTCTCCTCCTGCCCTCAATCTTTCCCAGCATCAGGGTCTTTTTCAATGAGTCAGCTCTTTGTATCAGGTGGCCAAAGTATTGGAGTTTCAGCTTCAACATCAGTCCTTCCAATGAACACCCAGGACTGATCTCCTTTAGGATGGACTCTTTGGATATCCTTGCAGTCCAAGGGACTCTCAAGAGTCTTCTTCAACACAACAGTTCAAAAGCATCAATTCTTCGGCACTCAGCTTTCTTTATAGTACAACTCTCACATCCATACATGACCACTGGAAAAACTAGTTTGGGGTAATCTTGTTACTACCCTGAGCTCTAATTTCCACACATCCTACTCTTTTCCTCAGTCATTTCAAGCCAATGACATCTCTTTACTTCATATATTTCACATGTGCCATTCCTTCTCCCATCTCAGGGTCTTCTTATTTGGGATTTCCTCTTCATGAAATACTCCTCCTTAGTTCTTCACATGGCTGAATCATCTCATCTTGTAGTGAGTTAGTGTTAGAAAGTGTTAAAATGCTAGTTGTTCAGTCATGTCTGACTCTTCGCAACCCCATGGACTGTAGCCCGCGAGGCTCCTAGGTCCATGGGATTCTCCAGGCAAGAACACTGGAGTAGGTAGCCATTTCCTCCCCCAAGGGATCTTTCTGACCCAGGGATCGAACCCTATCTCCCGCATTGCAGGCAGATTCTTTACCATCTGAGCCACCAGGGAAGCCCCTCAACCTATAGGTCCTCACTTAATTGTGATCTTCTCAAAGAGACCTTCTTTTATGACCCTATCAAATGAGGTTTTTCCTTCTTTACAATCTCTCATATTACCTTTTTTATCACACATAACACAGTCTAGTATCATATTGTTCACTGATGTGTTTTTTTTTTTAATTGTTTGTGAGAACCAAGAGAACCAGGAACCTATCTTGTTTATTACTACATTTCCAGTGTTCCACATTGTGCCTGATAAATAATATGTGTAAAATAAATGTTATAAAGGATAAAGTTCCTTGGCATAGAGTTTGGTATAAAAATGACCTAAAGGATTCTCATAGTCCTTATGACACATATTTTGATGACCCATCATTATTCTAGACTATTGCCATCTTAATTAGATGAAACATGTTTTGATAGTTCTTATTCAAAAATATAAAACTTTACATTTAACAAGTATGTCACATATCAGAGACTGATATATTTGTATGAGAGATTTTTTAAAATATAAAAAGTTGCTATCCTTTGAAATTTTAAATATGTTCAAACAAAAAATGTCAAAACCAACAAATAAATAAGCACAGAAACTGCCTTTAAATATTAAAGGTTTGTATTTTTAAATTAGCCCCAGTGAATTCTAGCTGGTTTTATACTTCAGTTTTCTATTTAAGTGAATAACTTATACATAAAATAAGCAACATTTTTCTGTTTTACTCACTCAAATACAATTATTAATGCTCAGTAGAGTACAGTTTCATTCAGGACTGTGAAAACAGATGGAGAACAGTCTTCAATGTGATAAAACTTATGTTAGAAACAGATTAAAGTCAATTTCCAAACACCACATTTTATGATTTAGTTGGTGACATACTTGTCTTCTTTCAAACTGGTTAAATGTAAGCAGTTGAGAAGTTCAGACTCAATGAAGTTTGGTGAAAATGTACTCTAACATTTGTAAAAATAAGAAGAATACCTTCTTGATGACCTCTAAAGAAAAGTATCTAATGTAAGGAAAATCTCAGAACATAAGGTAAAAAACAAATGTTTTGAAAGAAATTATGCCTCCACCTCTAGCCATGAAGGTTACCTATTATATTACTAAACTAGTCCCCCTGAATTAAAGAAATATGATACAAGAGAAATACATATAAAGCAACTGCTCTCAGAAATTGAGCAGAGAAGGCTTGAGGTGAACCCATGAGTAAAAAGGCCTTTGGACCCAGAGACATTTTCTGTATCATTGCTCTGGAAGTTATAATTAAAGAAGAGCAGGCAGGTCTTACCTCCTGAGATTAAAAAATAAATAAATGAGGCAGAGATCACAGAGTTTAATAATTTTGAGGCAGCTAGAATTTCCAGAGAATAATAGTAGAGAAAGGAATATCCACAGAATAGGAGCTTCAGAAATATGTAGTGGTGTCCCCTTATATATTCAGCTGAGTTCTGAGCCACTCATGAGCACATGGGGATTTTATAGCAAAAGAACTGCTACAGGGAGATATGAAATAAATGTAGATTCTAGAGGTTGTACAATGCTGGGAGACATAAATTTTCTGACCAGTAATGATGCAGAAAGATCACAGAACACCTCAGCACTCAATAAAGAAATCAGAAAGATGCATATTAGTAGTAAATGTGCTCTAGCTCAAGATTTAGGACTGTGCTTGGCCTAGTCTAACACATCATAAAAACAGACCCCAAGAGGATTAAGCTGATCTACTAGTAATTAAACTGCCTCCTAAAAAAAAAAAAATTGGAAACATTCAGCACTCAAATGCAGCAAAATGCAGACTCTGAACAATGTAGGATTTTAAATGTTTAGTGTACAACCAATAATTGCTAAACATAGGAAGAGTCAGGAATACATAACCATAGGCCAGGGTTGAAGGAGGCAGTTAATAGAAACAGCTTCAGATATTTTGCATGTGTGCTAAGTTGCTTCGGTTGTGTCCAACTCTTTGCAACCCCATGGACTATAGCTTGCCAGGCTTCTCTGTCCATTGGATTCTCCAGGCAAGTACAATGGAGTAGGTTGCCATTTCCTCCTCCATCAAATATTTTACAACTGTTATAAAGGTATTTATGGGTTTAAATTTAAAAATACATATGGGTGAACAAATGAAGTAGAAAAATGGAAATTTAAGAACTGAAAAACACAGTATTAAAATTTTAAAAAATCACTGGAAAAGCTTAATAGATTGCATAATGAAAAAAAAAAAAAAAGAACAGTGAGTTTAAAGAATGGGCAATAGAAATTATCCATGTTGAAGAACAGAAAGAAAAAAACCTGAAAATAGTGATACAGCTTTGTGACCTATAGGACAATTATCAAGCAATGTAATATGTATGTATTGGACACACAGGAGAGAAGAGAGAGTGAAGAAAAAAAATTCTTAAAGAGAAAATAGCCAAAATTTTACAAGTTTAAGTTTTAAAAAATCACCTACAGATATAAGAAACTTAGCAAATTCCAAACACATACACACACACACACACATCACCTTAGCACACCATAGTCAAATTTCTGAAAACTAAAGATAAATATAAAATTTTTCTAAGGCTTCAGAGAAAGTCAACAAATCACATTCATGGGATGAACTATAATTCTACAGATTTCTCATTAACTTCATATTTCTCATTAGAAACTATGAAAACCAAAAGACATTATAAGTTACCTTACATTTTGAAAGGAGAAAAGAAACTCTATCAACTTAAAAGTTCTATAACCAGTAAAATTGCATTTCAAAAATTAAGGCAAAATTAAAACATTTCAACTAAACACAGCTGAGTTAGTTAATTATAAGCTCATCTGTACTGTAAGAAATTTTAAAGAAAATACTTTAGGCTGAAAAAAGATGGACATTCAAATCTACAGGAGTAAATGAAAAGTACCATGAAGGGAAATAACTAGATAGTAAAGATATACATTTTTCATGTTTATTAAATTATTTTTAAAAATGTTTAACTAAAAATAATCATAATGTACAACTGGGCATATAATAAATAAAAATAAAATGAGAAAAAATAAAAAAATAAGAATGAGAAATAGAAAAATAAAAGCATAGTATGCTAAGGCTCTTATGCATAAAGCAGTGTAATAACTGTGGTTGGCTGGCTCAGTGGTAAAGAATCTGCCTGCCAATGCAGGAGACGGGTTCGATCCCTGGGTCAGGAGTATCCCTTGGAGGAGCAAATGACAATGCACTCCAGTATTCTGGCTTGGGAAATCCCAAAGATAGAATAAATGAAAAGACTGTAGTCCAAAATCACTGCAGATGGTGATTGCAGCCATGAAATTAAAAGACACTTATTCCTTGGAAGGAAAGTTATGACCAACCTAGATAGTATATTGAAAAGTAGAGATATTACTTTGCCAATAAAGGTCCGTCTAGTCAAGGCTATGGTTTTTCCAATGGTCATGTATGGATGTGAGAGTTGGACTGGGAAGAAAGCTGAGCACCGAAGAATTGATGCTTTTGAACTGTGGTGTTGGAAAAGACTCTTGAGAGTTCCTTGGACTGCAAGGAGATCCAACCAGTCCATCCTAAATGAGATCAGTCCTGGGTGTTCATTGGAAGGACTGATGCTGAAGCTGAAACTCCAATACTTTGGCCACCTGATGCAGAGAGTTGACTCATTGGAAAAGACCCTGATGCTGGGAGGGATTGGGGGCAGGAGGAGAAGGGGACAACAGAGGATGAAATGGCTGGATGGCATCTCTGACTCAATGGACATGAGTTTGAGTGAACTCCTGGAGTCGGTGATGGATAGGGAGGCCTGGTGTGCTATGATTCATGGGGTCGCCAAGAGTCGGACATGACTGAGCAACTGAACTGACTGACTGACAGTCTACAGGGTCACAAAGAGCTGGACACCACTTAGCAGCTGAGCACTCATACACACCCATGATGTGCTGAAGAAGAATATTATAATCTTGAAAGAAACCATAACCCCCAGATTTTAAGAGTACATTTAAAAGAAAAAAGATAACAGAAATTAAGTTTTTTTTAAATCCAAAAGAAAGAAGAAACAAAAGAAATAATTTGGACAAAAATAATTAATAGCAACATGGTTGATTTAAACTGAATCACATCAATATTCCATTAAATATAAATAAAAACCCCAATTAAAAGGAAGAAATTGTTAGCCTACATTGCAAAAGTAATATCCAACTTTATGTTGTTTACAGGTGCATATTTTAAATACAAGAATTCAGCTAGATTAAAATTAAAAGAACAGAAAAAGATATATAAGGAAAATCATACCATCTTGATATATTTGGGGGAAAAAATTTGACAAGATTCAGCACCAATTCATGATAAAAACTCTCAAAACTGGAAATAGAGTGGAACTTCCTCAACCTTCAACTCCGGAGTTGAATCTGGATCTATAGGAAAAGCTAGAGTTAGCATTATATTAAAGGATGCACGAATAAATGTTTTCCCCCTAAGGTTGGGAACAAAGATGCTTGCCTAAATATTCCTCTTCAGTGTTGTACTGTCAGTCCTAACCAGTGTACTATCGCAGGAAAAAAAAAAAGTTTTAAATGTGTAAAAGTCATAAAGAAATAAAACTGGCTCTATTTTCAGACGGGTAATTATGTAAGATCATAGCATTTGCGATTAACGTACAAAATGCAACTATATTCCAGTAAAAAAGGGAAAATAAATTTCATTTTTCTAAATTTGATCAATGTTGATATACAATATCAACATCTCTATCCCCTGCAGAAGGGAATACAACCCACTTCAGTATTCTTGCCTGGAGAATTCCATGGACAGAGGAGCCTGAAGGGCTAGAGTCCATGGGGTTGCAAAGAATGAGACATGACTGAGTGACTAACACACACATACTTAAAAACGCAAAACTTTGCTAAGAGAAATTAAAGAAAACCTCAGTAAATGGAAGGATATATCCCGCCATTGATTAGAATAACCATTATTGTTAAGATGACAGTTCTAGTTGTTCCAAAATTAGTGATGAAAATACAATTATAATCTGTTAGAAAGTGTAATTTTTTTTTCAAATGATCAGTATGCTTTTAATTAAACTGCAGTGACATGGATAATATTTTTTAATGGGCAAAATTAAAGAATGGCAAGAATGCTATACAATTGGTTCTGTCATACCCTACACCTGATAATGTAAAATGCAACAACTGCTTCAGAAAGCAGTTTCTTCAAAAGGTAAACACATGACATACAACCAAGTCATTTCCCTCCATGGTACTTCATAGGAGAAATGCAAATACACCTGTACAAATACACGCACACAAATGTTCACAAAAGCTTTATTCATAACATTCCAAAACAGGAAACACTCCCAGTATCCATCAGATAGGAGAAAGGATAAGCAAATTGTGGTATGTTCATATAAAGGAGTAATACTCATTAACTGAAAGAAATAATCTACTGATATACTCAACAGTATGGATAATTTCAAAAAAATATACTTAGTGAAAGAAGCTATAAATAAAAAATATTCATGATTCTGTTTATATGAAGTTTGAAAGTAGATATTATCTGTCTAAAGTGAAAGAAGTCGTACTACTGCTTGCCTCTGGTAGCATAAGAAACTTTTATATCTTGAAAAGAGTGAGGATTTTATTATGCTTGATATGTGCATTTGTCAAAATTTAATTAACTGAATCCATGCATTCTTTTATGTAAATTATGCTTCAATAAAAGAGAAAAAGGCATTATTCAATATTGAAAAATGAATTCAGTTAAAACAAAATAATTAGTTTTAGTAGCATAGTAATAATTTTATTATGGAATATTTTTCTTCTGGGGGGTTTCTGGTGAAGAAGGTAGTGACAAAAGAGAAAAAGAGCCCAAATGTACCTCAAAACCATCCTCTGTAATTCGTTTCTTTCATTTTGCAGAGGGAGAGGATTTCAGAAGATATTATAGAGATATAATGATATTTAAAATCTGTTAATAATTCTTGCTATCCCTTCTTGGGAGTTTTAGTTAATGAAAGCTGAGCGACAGAGTGTCAGTTTGGAGGAGACAGTGTTGAAAAGCTGTCATTGTCGTGTGAGAAATGCTGTCCTTCAGTTCAACTGTGGTCTTGAATGCCTTTCTTGGAGTGTAGGCAAAACATGGTAAACTGTCAGTGAATCAATGGCCCTTGTCCCAGATCTAGATCTTCTGAGGGGCACACTTGTGCATGTGAGAAAGTCCTATTCACTGGCATTTTAACTCCAAACTTCCAGCAAACTCTAAGAATTTAAAGCCAGAATCCAGGGATGAAATGAGATCTTTGTTTCTGAAGTTTAGAGCAAAAAGTTTTCTGACCTCTGATGAAACTTGCTTCGAAATGAAGGAATATCATCTTTAAAATGTGCCATTTCTCCACAGGCCCACTTGGGTCTAAGTTAATTTCCAAATACAGTAAGAAAGTAAATGGTTGAGAATCTTTGTTCTAAGTAGTACATGTGGCAGAATTGATAAACTTGGTCTGCCTTAAAGGAGACAGAAACTTTGCTAACCAGAATGACATTTTTTAAAAAGTGGCAAAGATAAGAGCAAGGAAAAATACATGTGAATTATCTAAACTGAAATACATTTTATTTAATTTTTCTATAAAAGATTAAAGTTAGTGGGAAATAATCTGATAAAATAACCTATCAAACTGTCCCAAGAAGATAAAGGACTTATTTTCCAAAAGAAACTAAAAATCAAAGAACTAGACCTAATATTTTGCACTGACTGTTCATAACAAACATGTGTTAGTGTCACGAACTCCAGTAAATTATCACTTCCAATCTGGTTTTGCAGCCTCTCTGAGGAAAAGAGAAGATACTTATGGTTTTATCGCTTCTACTGCAACAATGAAAACTGCTCCCTTCCTTTGGTCTTGGGAAGTGCCCCTGGATGGGATGAAAGAACTGTTTCAGAAATGCATACCATTTTAAGAAGATGGAAATTCTCTCACCCTTTGGAGGCACTTGGACTTTTGACTTCAAGGTAAGAATTGCGTGACAGGCATGATATTACTAACGTGAAAATTTTGAAGAGAAAAACTGTAAGTCTCTACTCAATACCAATTCTGTTTATTTCCAATTTCAGTAGCTGTGGATATTAAATTTAGATAAATGTAAGCTGTGAATATAAATTTGAAACAAATCTAAACTATAATTGTGTCTTCTAAACTAAACTTGAAATAAAATTAATGGCCAGAGTTTCTTAAATGGGGAGTCTAGTTGCTCTTAGAGAAATAACAACCAAAAAATATTGAATAGGGAAAAATAAACTTCTCTACTTGTCCCTCTCTCAAAACAAAAGAGTTCTTAAAAATTGAAACAGTATCTTTTACTATTGAAATATTCAAAGCCGGGCAAAATACCCTGTTTATAGTAGGTGTCCAGTTAGTAAGACAATGATAATGATAACAAAATGAAAAAAAAAAAAAAAACCTATCCCTTGCGTACTCTCTGTATCTTCCCTAGAATAAAATGCATGGTGGTTGAGAATCCGGTGGATAATGATGTCATCGTCTTGTTAAGAGGAAGCATGTGGGAACAAGTGTGATGTCTGGTTCTGGCTTGGGGAAGCAGCTCTTACTTGGCTTCTGCTTCACATTCAAAGCCAAGAAGAGATATTTTAAGTCTGTCTTCATGGCATCAGCACTGATGCCATGAAGAAAGTCTGCAATCTCTAGAGTCAGAGAAGAATTGTGACACTCAGTTCTGTTCTGAATTCTATCTCAAGATCCTGATAAAGGAGAAAGGGGGGAAAGAAAGTGACACAAAGGGCTTTTCAAACAATTTATTTTGGTTTATTTTAAAATTCATGGCTTTTATAAAACTTCTAGGATGTGAAAGGAGGAGAAAGAAATTTTTTCCTATTATTCGTAGGAGTTACTAGAAGCTTCCTCTCAATCTTCCAGGTTCAAAATTTACAAATTATCTTAAAATTCTGTTTTTTGTGCCTTGTACATTGAATATTTCTGTTTTCTGATGTCTTTCATCGATGACTGTGCACCCATATACCAACCTTCCTTGATAAATGATAGAACATAGATAGATACATAGATAGAGTTTGTCTTTTAGTTGAGCTTGCAGCTTTCCCACTTTTTATAAGGCTTCTTCTACATGGACCTTCTTTGACCTCACTAAGTAACACTGCCCACATTTCCCTACTGCAGTGCTTTGTTTCTTTATGAATTACATTATACTGCAATGTTTTACACACAACATGTGAAACATGTGATTTACCCACATTAGAATGAGAGCTAGTTAAACCCAGATAGTTCATCATAGTGTTTCTGTTTCCCACAAGCTTAATAATACCTGAGACATAGTAATTACTCAATATTGAATCAATCACTCTCAAAAATTCATGATCACTATTTATACCTTATTTTAAAATAATATTTAAACTATATTATTTGAAGGAATCATCAATTATCTTTGTTTCTTACATTGCCTTATACAGTTGAATTAATTAATGAAATAATTACATAAGAAAATCAATTAACAATTGGTTTCATTGGAATTGACTTCCCTGGTGGCTTAGATGGTAAAGCGTCTTGCTTACAATGTGGGAGACCCGGGTTTGATCCCTGGGTCGGGAAGATACTCTGGAGAAGGAAATGGCAACCCACTCCAGTACTCTTGCCTGGAAAATCCCATGGACAGAGGAGCCTGGTAGGCTACAGTCCATGGGGTCCCAAAGAGTTGGACACAACTGAGCGACTTCACTTTCTTTCATTGGAATTACTTACAGTTCATACTTATATTTCAAGAAATTTCTGGAAGAAATGAGTTCCCATTTTCACCTTACTCTTAACCTCTTTTTCTGATTTAGATAAGAGTAGCCAACATCTAAAAAAAGTTTTTTTAATTCTAATTGTTTTTTAGCTCAAGTAAGACTTAGAAAAGTAGCAGTTGTTGTTTTGTCATTCCTGAACTGATTAGCTCACAGAAAATTGTTTCAAAATATAAAGGTTAAAAAAAAGTGTGAAGGTAACAATTCACAGAATAAGAGAAGATATTAGCAAATCCTATATCTTAATAAAGGAATTTAATTCAGAATATATACTCATGACTCAATAACCAGAAAATAAATAACCTAATTAAAAAAAAAAATGGTCAGAGGGTCTAACATTTCCTCAAAGAAAATATAGAAATGTCCAATAAGCATGTGGAAAGATGCTCAGCATCATTAATCACTAGGGAAATATAAATGAAAACCACATTGAGATATCACTTGACACTAACTAGGATGGCTATAATCAGAAAGACAATTACCTTTGGCAAGGATGTGAAGAAATTGGAAATCTCATATACTGCCCATGGGAATGTAAAACGGAGCAGCCAGTTTGGAAACCAGTTAGTCAGTGTCTTAAATACTAAACATCAAGTTAACATATGACCCAACAATTCCACTCTTAGGTAAATACTCAAGATAAATGAAAAATAGGCAGTTCTATTTCCAGTTTTTAAAGGAATCTCCACACTGTTCTCCATAGTGGCTGCACTAGTTTGCATTCCCACCAACAGTGTAAGAGGGTTCCCTTTTCTCCACACCCTCTCCAGCATTTACTGGAGTGTTACTCAGCCATTAAGAAGAATACATTTGAATCAGTTCTAATGAGGTGGATGAAACTGGAGCCTATTATACAGAGTGAAGTAAGCCAGAAAGAAAAACACCAATACAGTATACTAATGCATATATATGGAATTTAGAAAGATGATAACAATAACCCTGTATACGAGACAGCAAAAGAGACACTGATGTAGAGAACAGTCTTTTGGACCCTGTGGGAGAGGGAGAGGGTGGGATGATTTGGGAGAACGGCATTGAAACATGTATAATATCATATATGAAACGAGTCGCCAGTCCAGGTTTGATGCACGATACTGGATGCTTGGGGCTGGTGCATTGGGACGACCCAGAGGGATGGTATGGGGAGGGAGGAGGGAGGAGGGTTCAGGATGGGGAACACATGTATACCTGTGGCAGATTCATGTTGATATACGGCAAAACCAATACAATATTGTAAAGTTAAAAATTAAAAAAATTAAAAAAAAATGAAAAATAGGTTCCCTCAAAAATTTCTCCATGGATGTTCAGACCAGCATTATTTACAATAGCCAAAAAGTAAAAACAACTCAAATGACCATCAAATAATGAATGGATAGATAAAAAGTGGTCTGTCCATGCAATGTTAGAGTATTCAATGATAATAAGTGAATATTAATGTATGTTACAACATGAATGAACCTTGAAAACACGTTAAGCAAACAAAGCTAGTCACAAAAGACCACATGTTTTATGATGTCCAGATATAGGCAAATGAATGGAGACGGAAAGTAGATCAGTGATCACCTAGGGCCAGAGGAGTTTGGGGCAATGTAGAGAATGAGAACCAGTTGTTATGAGGTTTCTTTTGTGGTTATGATTCAGTAACTCTAGGAGGAAGCTAAAAGCCATTAAATTGTACACTGAGTGAATTGTATGGTATTTGTTACATCTCCATAAAACTGCTAAAAATACTTAAAGAATGATTGTAAAGGCAAAACTATTAATATGACTCTCTATATCACTAAAGCCTAGTTTTTTTATGGGATAACTTTTTTAAGTTTCTAAAGCATTAACTATGGCTTTTTTTTTTTTTTTTGGATAGCTTATTGTTCCATTAAGATGTACTTTGGTCTATTTTAAAGACGTTTAAATGTATTAACTAATATTTTCTTGTAAAGTTCATGGAATACTTTTTACAAAAATCTTTGTCAGCATGAAGCCTGCTTAGTTTTCTTGCTTATAGATAAAGAGGATTCACTAGATGGACTTCTATATTCTTTGATTGCTGATAACTAAGCTTCTCTACCTGAAGAGATGTTGAACATCTATTTGATTCTCTTAATATTTTAAGTATAAAGTTTAGATTTTCATTTAGTGCTCCCTTAGTACTGACTCACTTTGTTATCTATAATAACCCTATAAAACAAATACTATTATTATCCCAGTTTTACCTTTGAGGGAACTGAGGCTTACAAGGGTTAAATTGCCCAAATGGCACTTGTAAGTTAAGGAGCTAGAGTTAAATCCAGAGATTTGGAGCTTGCCATCCTCACCCTATAATTCACACCATTCCTACGTAAATACATGCTGTTTGTTTATGTACTAAATATGTAAATAAAACTATCCTACAGTAGTTTGATTATAGTAAACAGCAGTACTTTCCCTTGGATGTTTCGACTTCACTGTGTAATTTCTTTTTTTCTGAATAATCAGAGTTTTAGATGTTATGAGGACTGGTTTCAGAATAGAGTGGGGTTTAGAAAGCATCAATCAAGGAACTTAGTAGAAACTTGATTTATTTGCACATTGAACAGTTCCTTATCATGCATCAATAAAGGTCACTGAAAAGGTTGGAGTGTTTCCACTGTACTCATCCTCTGACTCCCACTCTCAGTTTAACAGAACTGTTAAAAAACTTGAGGACAGGCTGTTTCGAGAAATGAACCTTTCAACTTCTCTAAATTCAAAAGCTGACTTCTCTGAGAACAAACAGTATGTGCTAACAAGTAAGTTGTCAGAGTGAGTTCTTCAGAGGTCTATATTTTGTCTCCATTGAATAATCTATTTTTTTCCAGTGGCTTAACCTCCTGAGAACTGACGTGCTCCATTTCTAGCTCAGATAATTTTTAATATTGCTGATTACTTAATCCTGTTTGAAGATTCACCACCTCCTGCTGGCTTCTTTTTAGCAAGAAACATGTTGATATTTGATTTAGCTCTTGTGGGCCATAGGGTGTTAATATTTCCACAGCTGAGCGTTAACAGTGTGTTCAGCGGGTACTGATACTTCCATTAGAGAAGGCGGTGCTGTCAGAATACCAGAGACCAAGGGCTAAGGTCTGTAGTTCTTGGCAGATGGTTGCTATTTTCTTGAACCCTGGTGCACAGACACAACTATTCAACTACTAATAATAAGCAGAAATTACCCAAGGAATTAGAAGGCAGTTCAAAGAAAGCATTCATTTAAAAATAGCAACTCTGAATTAGCATCAGAGGATTACATCAGAAGCTTAAATAAAAATTTGACAAGGTACTAGAACTTCCTATCCTACATGAAGTGAAATTATTGTCTTGCAGAAACAAGAGCAATACTTAATAGGTAGTGCCTTAGCTTTGAAAATCAGTTTCCCTGGAAAAATGTCCCACAAAAATGTTTGCATCAAACCGCTGTATTCTTTATTGTAGAGATTAATGTACTAAAGTCATTCTTAACTACCATTGTAAGCAGGCCAAAGAGAATATGGAAAAGGTAGACAGCTATAACTTCCACATTTGACTAAACAATCAACTAATAGATGATGATGTATTCTTTCCATTTATTTTTTGAGCAAAAATATGTATATATGGAAACTGGCACACAATGAATCAAAGAAGCAGAATAGGACACAGCAACTGTGTTTAAAGAACATACACTTCAGAGGGAAAGACTCAAACTGAAGATCACCATACAATGTTCTCCAGACTATAATCATAGTGTTGAGTGCTGTATGCCCCCAAGAAAGAGAGAGGCAGATTCTCTCAGAGAATGTAAGAAAAGGTTTGGAAAGGAATTGAATTCTGACTTGAAACATTCACAGGCATTTCCTGAGTGGAGAAGAGAGGAAATGGAATTCCAGAAAGAAAGACTAGATGGTCAAAGTTATGGAAGTTCAGAGAATAATGAGAGATTTACTATAATATTATAAAGGAATGGTACTAGGAGACAAAGTTGAAAAGGCTGGTTCAGTTTAGATCATTTGGAGCTCTATAAGTCAGGCAATTATTCATAACTAACTTTATGGCAGCCCATGGAATCTTAAAAATGGGACTCAGGCAGTCTGATTTATTTTGTACAAGGATAATTCTGTGCATTAATGTAAAGTGTGGACTGTAAAAAAGAATAACAGCAAGGATATTAGATGCAGGTATAGAAATAGTCTACTTGAAAAGTGGTCTGGGCCTGCTCTAAGCATCAGTAGAAATTTACAGAGCAGACTGGAGAAACATTTCAGAGGAAAGTGAACAAGAGAGGAAATAAGGAAGACTTTGAACTTTCTGATTAGGTAAATGATAGATAATTACATCATTAACCAAGACAAGAGTTTTGGATGAAAGAGCAAATTTGGGTGTTGAAGTTGGATGCCATCTTCAAGGCCTCAAAGAGGAAATGGAGAAAAATAATTTGTGCCTCTTGGAATAAGATTGATCGTAAAGGTGAGAAGATCACTAAAGTTGGAGGAGGTAAGAGAAAGATTTTAATGTTTGGACTTCTTATGTTTGTTTAAATAAAAAAGCTCCAAGCATGTTTACAAACTGAGATGAAAGATGCATGAAGGGAAGGAAGCTCAGAAAACAGGGATGGGTGAAGAGACAAAATGAGATGACCCCAACACCCAACAGACTGGACCAAAAATGAAAATAGAGCTGTTATCAAGGAAAGAGAGTAACTTGTTCCTCTCAGTTGGGAGGGAAGGGAATATATGAATAGAATTATAGGTAACTATGGATACGGAGAAAGGAGTACAACAAGGCTGTATATTGCTACCCTGTTTATTTAACTTATATGCAGAGCACGTTATGCGAAATGCTGGACTAGATGAGTTACAAGCAGGAATCGATTGCAGGGAGAAATATCAACGATATGCAGATGATACCACTCTAATGGCTGAAAGCAAAGACTAACTAAAAAGATTCTTGATGAAGGTGAAAGAGGAGAGTGAAAAGGCCGGCTTAAAACTCAGTATTAAAAAAAATTATGATCATGGCATCCAGTCTCATCACTTCATGGCAAATAGAAGGGGAAAAGGTGGAAGCAGTGACAGATTTTCTCTTCTTGAGCTCTAAAATCACTGCAGATGGTGACTGCAACCATAAAAGCAGAAGACGATTGTTTCTTGAAAGGAAAGCTATGACAAATCTAGACAGTGTATTAAAAAGCAAAGACATCATTTTGCTGACAAAGGTCCATATAGTCAAAGCTTTGGCCTTTCCAGTAGTCATGTGTGGATGTGAGAGTTGGACTATAAAGAAGGCAGAACACTGAAAAATTAATGCTTTCAAACTGTGGTGCTGGAGAAGACTCTTGAGAGTACCTTGGACAGTAAAGAAATAAAACCAGTCAATCCTAAAGGAAGTAAACCATGAATACTCATTGGAAGGACTGATGCTGAAGCTGAAGCTCCAGTGCTTTAGCCACATGATGAAAAGAGCCAACTCCTTGGAAAAGACCCTAATGCTGGGAAAGATTGAAGGCAGAAGGAGAAGAGGGCAATGGAGGATGAGATGGTTGGATCGCGTCACTGATTCAATGGACATGAACTTGGGCAAACTCCGGGAAATGGTGAAGGACAGGGAGGCCTGGCGTCCTGCAGTCCATGGTGTCTCACATGAAAAGAGAGTCAAAGTGATATACTGAGAATGAAGAACTTAGAATTGCATAAACCAAAGACATGAATCTTACCTTTGTGCATTTTTGAAGAGTTTATGGAGTTGCTTCCAAATTTCACAGTTGACAATACAAGCTTTGAAATCAGACATTTCTGTCTCTGTCACTTATTACATGAAACACTTCATTCAAGTTTTTCTTTTTTTTCTTTTATTTTAGTTTTATTTATTTACTTTACAATATTGTATTGGTTTTGCCATACATTGACATGAATCTGCCATGGGTGTACATGTGTTCTCCATCCTGAAACCCCTCCCACCTCCTGCCAATGGGAGTAATAAGTATCATGCATTGTACCTTACAGGATAAAGTACTTATGAGAACTTTCAATAAATGCTACCAGTCAGTCTTGTCAACATCATCTTCTTCCTGGTATCTATGTTTTTAAGAGTGTTTAGAGTTTACAGATTTTTTTCAATGCTAAATTGTAAATATCATAAAGTCATGGGAACAATTTCGTTTCTAGTAAGATTCACTAAGCTTAAATTCACTTGTCAAAATGTATATGGTAAAAGAGCAAATTTATATTTGAAAATTGAATAGTGACTTATAGATTACTTATTAAGCACTTTCAAAATATTATATGATTGACCTACAAAACAGTCTCTATAATATTGTTACCATCATGTACAGTTTCCCCCACTTTATGGATTTCCACTTTATAAATAAAGAAATTGATATCCAGTTTGTTTATTCATTCAGTCAGTAGATACTTACTGATGGCCTGTTCATGTTAGACACTTCTTTAGGCTCTGAAGCTAGCATGTTAAGCAAAAAGAAACATAGTCCTGGCTTTATGGAGTTGTAGTCCACTGGAAGTGGGGAGAAATAGGCCCTTACCAAATTATAAATGTAAAATAACAGGTGTCATAACAGCTCTGAGAGAAGTACATGGTTCCATGATAACATAAAATGAAGGACCCAAATCTTTCTCCAGAGTGGGAAAAGTCTTCCCTGAGGAAGTTTTATGTTTGATTGCATATCTAAGATGAGTGAAAATGAACTGGTGAAATGGAAGATAAGAGAAGAGTTCCATGGGAAGACGGGAGCTAGGAAATGCAGAAACTGCATTTAGGAAGTGAGAAGAGAGCCTACTGTGAGCAAGAATTCCTTAGAAGAAATGGAGTAGCCATCATAATCAACAAAACAGTCTGAAATGCAGTACTTGGATGCAATCTCAAAAACAACAGAATGATTTCTATTCATTTCCAAGGTAAACCATTCAATATCACAGTAACCCACATCTATGCCCCAAACAGAAATGCTGAAGAAGCTGAAGTTGAATGGTTCTATGAAGACCTACAAGACCTTTTAGAACTAACACCCAAAGAGTTGTCCTTTTCATTATAGGGGACTGGAATGCAAAAGTAGGAAGTCAAGAAATACCTGGAGTAACAGGCAAATTTGGTCTTAGACTACAGAATGAAGCAGGGCAAAGGCTAATAGAGTTTTGCCAAAAGAACGCACTGGTCATAGCAAACACCTCCTTCCAAAAACACAAGAGAACACTCTACACATGGACATCACCAAATGGTCAATACTAAAATCAGATCGATTATATTCTTTGCAGCCTAAGCTGGAGGAGCTCTATACAGTCAGCAAAAATAAGACTGGGAGGTGACTGTGGCAAAGAACATAAACTCCTTATTGCCAAATTCAGACTTAAATTGAAGAAAGTAAGAAAATCCACTAGACCATTCAGGTATGACCTAAATGAAATCCCGTATGATTATTCAGTGGAAGTGATAAATATATTCAAGGGGTTAGATCTGATAGGGTTCCTGAAGAAGAACGCAGAGATCAAGACCATCCCCCAAAAAAAGAAATGTAAAAAGGCAAAATGGTTGTCTGAGGAGGCCTTACAAATAGCTGTGAAAAGAAGAGAAGCCAAAAGCAAAGGAGAAAAGGAAAGATATACCCATTTGAATGCAGAGTTCCAAAGAATAGCAAGGAGAGATAAGAAAGCCTTCCTCAGCAATCAATGCAAAGAAATAGAGGAAAACAATAGAATGGGAAAGACTACAGGTCTCTTCAAGAAAATTAGAGATACCAAGGGAACATTTCATGCAAAGATGGGCTCAATGAAGGACAGAAATGGTATGGACCTAACAGAAGCAGAATATATTAAGAAGACATGGCAAGAATACACAGAAGAACTCTACGAAAAAGATCTTCATGACCCAGATAATCATGATGGCATGATCACTCAACTAGAGTCAGAAATCCTGGATTGTGAAGTCAAATGGGCCTTAGGAAGCATCACTACGAACAAAGCTAATGGAGGTGGTGGAATCCCAGTTGAGTTATTTCAAGTCCTAAAAGATGATGCTCTGAAAGTGCTGCATTCCATATGCCAGCAAATTTGGAAAACTCAGCAGTGGCCACAGGACTGGAAAAGGTCAGTTTTAATTTCAACCCCAAATAAAGGCAATGCCAAAGAATGCTTAAACTACTTCACAATTACATTCATCTCACATGTAACCCACTCTAGTATTCTTGCCTAGAGAATCCCGTGGACAGAGGAGCTTGGTGGGCTGCTGTCCATATGGTCGCACAGAGTCAGACACAACTAAAGCAACTAAGCATGCATGCATTGGAGAAGGAAATGGCAACCCACTCCAGTGTTCTTGCCTGGAGAATCCCAGGGACAGAGGAGCCTGGTGGGCTGCTGTCTATGGGGTCACACAGAGTCGGACACCACTGAACTGAGTTAGCAGCAGCAGCACACGCTAATAAAGTAACGCTCAAAATTCTCCAAGCCAGGCTTCCACAGAACGTGAACCAAGAACTTCCAGGTGTACAAGCTAGATTTAGAAAAGGCAGAGGAACCAGAGATCAAATTGCCAACATCCATTGGATCATCAAAAAAGCAAGAGAGTTCCAGAAAAACATCTGTTTCTGCTTTATTGACTATGCCAGAGCCTTGAACTGTGTTGATCACAATAAACTGTGAAAAAAAATCTGAAAGAGATGGGAATTCCAGGCCACCTGATCTGCCTCTTGAGAAATCTGTATGCAGGTCAGGAAGCAACAGTAAGAGTAAGACACGGAACAACAGACTGGTTCCAAATAGGGAACGGTGTACTTTAAGGCTGTATATTGTCACCCTGCTTATTTAACTTATATGCCGAGTACATCGCAAGAAATGCCAGGCTGGATGAAGCACAAGCTGGAATCAAAATTACTGGGAGAAATATCAATAACCTCAGATATGCAGATGACACTACTCTTATGGCAGAAAATGAAGCAAAGCTAAAGAATCTCTTGAAATGAAAGAGGAGAATGAAAAGTTGGCTTAAAACTCGACATTCAGAAAATCCGGTCCCACCACTTCATGGCAAATAGATGGGGAAACAGTGGAAACAAGAGATACTTTATTTTGGGGGGGCTCCAAAATCACTGCAGATGGTGACTTCAGCCATGAAATTAAGAGATGCTTGCTCTTTTGAGGAAAAGTTATGACCAAGCTAGACAGTATATTAAAAAGCAGAGACATTACTTTGCCAACAAAGGTCCATCGAGTGAAAGCTATGGTTTTTCCAGTTATCATGTATGGATGTGAGAGTTGGACTATAAGGAAAGCTGAGTGCCGAAGAACTGATGCTTTTAAACTGTGGTGTTGGAGAAGACGCTCGAGTCCCTTGGACAGCAAGGAGATCCAACCAGTCTGTCCTAAAGGAAATCAGTCCTGATATTCATCGGAAGGACTGATGTTTAAGCTGAAACTCCAATACTTTGGACACCTGATGTGAAGAACTGATTCATTGGAAAAGACCCTGATGCTGAGAAAGATTGAAGGTGGGAGGAGAAGGGGACAACAGAGGATGATATGGTTGGATGGCATCACCGACTCAATGGACATGAGTTTGAATAAACTCTGGGAGTTGGTGATGGACAGGGAAGCCTGGCATCCTGCAGTTCATGGGGTCACAAAGAGTCGGACAGGACCGAGTGACTGAACTGTACTGAAGAGAGCTAGTGTGCCTGTAGTCCAAGGGAGGAGTGTGTGATGGAAAGATACCTTCATATGGAACTAGATCATGTTAAGGTCTTCTAAACAGGGTCATGTTAAGCAACTTCATCTTTATTTTGATAGCAACATGAAGGCATAAATGGTTCTTGGCGACAGAAAATTTTGAATTGATTTGCATCTTTCACGGAGGAGGCAATGGCATCCCACTCCAGTACTTTTGCCTGGAAAATCCCCTGGACAGAGGAGCCTGGTGGGCTACAGTCCATGGGGTCGCTAGAGTCGAACATGACTGAGCGACTTCCCTCTCACTTTTCACTTTCATGCATTGGAGAAGGAAATGGCAACCCACTCCAGTGTTCTTGCCTGGAGAATCCCAGGGATGGGGAAGCCTGGTGGGCTGCCGTCTCTGGGGTCACACAGAGTCGGACATGACTGAAGCGACTTAGCAGCAGCAGCATCTTTCAGAGATTACTCTGGTTTCTGAGTGAAGCATGGATTTGGTGAAGGAAGCGTTAAGTAGATGAGAGAAGATGAGACAAGTTATGGAAGTAGTCCAAGGATCAGAGAATGGCAAGTCAGCCTTAGAAGGTGGTGTTGGTGGTGGTTGTTTCGTTGTTGAGTTGTGTCTGACTCTTTATGAAACCATAGATTGTAGCCCGCCAAGGTCCTGTGTCCATGGGGTTCTCCAGGCAAGAATACTGAAGTGGGTTACCATTCTGTTCTCCAGGGGATCTTCCCCACCTAGGGATCAAAGCCATGTCACAGGCAGATTCTTTACTGCTGAGCCACCAGGGAAGCCCTAGAAGGTGAGTGGTAATGCAATGAAATGAAGAAAACCAGAACATTTAGACATAAAAATGACAGGACTGAATGCGAAGGAGTAGTAAAAAGAAGAGTACCAAGGATTATTCCCAGGTCTCTGTCTTTCGTAACTAAGGGGATAAAAGTAACATTCCCTAAGATGGGGCGCACTGGGAGACATATAACCAATAGAAGAACAAGAACTATGCGGTTTAGACTTTGCATGTTGGCTTTGAGGTGTGCTTGAGATGACCAAAGGTGTTCAAGAAAGGTATCTAAGCTGGAGACCCCAACATGGAAGTCATCAAGTGAAGGATGGGAATTAAGTCAAGGGTGCAAATAAATTTGTTTAGGGAGAGGTCTTAAAAAAGGAACCCTTCATATTTATTTATTTTTAGAACCCTTAATATTTAGACTCAAAATCCCTTATTCTTTTTTTCCCCCACAAGATAATGAATAACTTTATTATCAATGAGTATTTTTTGGTTATACTTTGGAATTGTAAGTACACATTATTATTTTTTTCAGTCAGATGCCTATTGACTAGAATTATAAAACTCTAAGAACTTTTAAATCCTTTTTATTGGAGTATAGTTGCTTTATGATATTGTGTTAGTTTCTGCTGTACAGCAAAGTGAATCAGCTATATGAATACATATGTCCCCTCTTTTTTGGATTTCCTTCTCATTTAGGTGGTGACAGAGTGCTTGTTATAATTCCCTGTGCTATACAGTAGGTTCTCATTAGTTATTTACTTTATACATGCTAGTGTATATATGTCAGTCTCCCAATTCATCCCACCCCTCTTCCCTCCATGGTGTCTATATGTCCATTCTCAGAAAGAGAAACATATCATAGATATCTTAAGTAATTAATTAATACCATGACTATATGGCTTACCCAGTGGGTAAAGAATCCACCTAAAGTGCAGGAGACACAGGAGACATGGATTTGATCCCTGGGTTGGGAATATCCCTTGGAGGAGAAAATGGCAACCCATTCCAGTATTCTTGCCTGAAAAATCCCATTAACAGAAGAGCCTGGCAGGCTATGGTCCAAATGGTCGCAGAGAGTCAGACAAAACTGAGCGACTAAGTACACATGCATGACTATATAGACATTTCCCAGTATCGTTGTGCAAGTCCATAACTATCCATCAGGAAATATCTGAACAGTTCCTTTGTCTGTTTGGGCCTAGGACTCATTCTTATTCCTTTTGGTTCATGGCTGAACCAGTGCCCCAATCCAGATAAGTAAATTACACTACTCACTATTATATGTTTCTACTGACCCATTTAGAATGGAATAAAATTTAAAATACACCCAAATAAGTCTTGTGCATATTATATAAGCATAGAAGATAATAGCTAGTCAAAAGATTAGAAGGCCTTGATAGAAATATTGGGCTAGTATTCTGGATGTTTATAATCTAGTTTTGGTATCAACCAGTGAATGACTTCAGGAAAATAGCCCAAACTCTCTTGAGTTTCAGTTTCTTCATTTATACAGTCAGGAGGTTGAATAAATCTCCAGGTTTCGTTGAATTCTAATATTCTATAATCATGTGAACAATTTTGAAAGAACATTAATTATTCAGTAGATAGAGGTTGACAATCATTTTAAAGAAGCTTTATTCACCTCTTTTCCTAGAAAAAAATTTCTTCTGTCATGTCTGATTGTTTTTAGTGTTAAAAAAATAGCGAAGATGTTCATATTGACATTTTCCTTCCAAGCTGATGCTGAGTGTGTCATCAGATTCAAAACCTGTTGGAAAAACAGTTCTGTACTTCTGATGGTTTTCTAATTCCAACCTGACATTGGTGCTTTTAAGCTGAATAGCCTTATGGCACTCTGCATGAATTCTTACTGTGTTTTCTGAAGTCTGACATTTCTGTTACACTTAAATTTGATCTCAGATTTCTTTGCTTTTCAGTTTACCCCAAGTTGCTTTTTTTTAAAGGTCAACATTTGTTACATTGCATTTGGCTTTCACCCATCACTTCAGAAGTTTTTGAAGTAAGCTATTGACCCTACACCATTTTTCAAACTAGAAAAAGAAGAGAAAAAGAAAGTAAGAAAGAAGTAGAAATGACAAAGTAACAAGCCAAATGGGAAGAAGTTGAAAGATGTATTTTTCTGTTGAAATTTCACTTCATAATTCCAGTGGTCCTATTGAAGCTTGTCTGAATCCGTTGTGATATTCCTATAGCCCTCTGAGATGAGAGGAATTATACATGTTTGAGAAGGAATGACAATTCCCAAGTCTGATGTTGGCAGATGACTTTGAAGCCAATTTTCCACTCATGGGAGACATAGGTTGATGTGCTGCTGTCTTAGAAACAGGGCACAGGTTCTGATTCTTTGACCAAAACTACGTTGTACATCGAAGTTTTCAAAGTCTACAGTCTACAGTCATAGAAGGTCTACAGTCCTCAAGATGTTTACAGCGATGTCACAAGGTCAAAATTGTTTCCAAAGTAGTTCCAGACATCAGTTCTTTTTGTCATACTCATTTACTCATGAGTGTATAGTGGGGTTTTCCAGAGACTGCATGATATGCAGTATTACAACAGAGTTAATGCCAAAGCAGATAGGAGAATTCAGCTGTTTTCTGTTAAGCCAGACATTAGAGACAAAAATATTAAACGATATAACTTTTCTCACTATTTTCTTTGTGAAAATGCAGCTATACTTTTAGAAACATATTGTTTATGTTAACATGTAATGAATTATTGTCACTTAAAATGAATTGATAAATATATCTTAAATGTCTTGGTTGTATTTTTAATTGATAATTGTTAATAGATAGAGGCTTTCCAGGTGACTCCCTGGTAAAGAATCTTCCTGCCAAAACCCAGGAGATACAGGTTCGATCCCTGAGTGGGGATAATCCCCTGGAGAAGGAAAGGGCAACCCATTCCAGTATTCTTGCCTGGGACATTCAATGGATAGAAGAACCTGGCAGGCTACAGTCCATGCAGTTGCAAAGAGTCAGACATGACTGAACATGAACACCTGCCTGCATAACCCACATAAACAAAAACTCTTTGGAATCACCTATAATTTTTAAGGATCTAAAATGTTCCAAAAGAAACTGAAGAACTTCTACTGTACAGCAGACTTTAACCACTGGTCAGTTTCTGCTTCTCCCTTGAGCCAAAGAATTACATGAATACTTGATACACTTCCTTTCCTACCCATGTAAAGATTGCAATTCCAACTTAATTTTCTGCTTGACTTTCAACTTTGTGTTTACCCTACAGTATTGGCAAAATATAGAATTGATATCTCACTAAAGTTTCTTTGAAAAATGTTTGTCTTGAATTTGCTTTCATTTTACTTAATGTTTTCACATTTTGAGGTCTTTTACCATATTTCTTAGATTCCTTTTATCAACTTTTACAGTCAGTCTGCAAGGAGTATTTTTTCCTTTGTGTCCAAATGTCCTCATTGGACAACAAGCTATTTTTAGGTAAAATCCTTTAACAATTACTGTGGCGAGTTTTATATTTATCTTAGGTATGGTATCTTGCCCTTTTAGAAATCCTAAAGATGCAATTGTTAGCTCCGTTCAGAAGCAACTAAACCCTGAATATATAGAATCACTGTTCAGGAAACTCATATAAAACTGAATAGTAAGCCAGTCTTAATGTTTTTGTTTTTGACCATAATTGTAGGGTTTTTGGGGGTTTTTTTGCTCTTCTCTTCAGACATACATGGGAAGCTAAATTAGATAGCATAAAGTTAATGGACATTTAAAAATTATGTATAACTTTAAATAACTGATTATTTCACATGGACTCTTTTTATTTCTAATTTTTAAAAATTTCATAATAAATGAAAATTTGTTTCACTTACCTGGTCTCCTCCCCAACAAGCAATGAATTTTACTGATCCTATATCTTTTTAATACCTTAAAACAGATAAATCTCCATTTATTACATTTTAAATTATCTATTTTCTGATTGATTATAAGGAAAGTGAAGTCGCTCAGTCATGTCCAACTCTTTGCAACCCCATGGCCTGTAGCCTACCAGGCTTCTCCATTCATGGGATTTTCCAAGCAAGGGCACTGGAGTGGGTTGCCATTTCCTTCTCCAGGGGACCTTCCCGACCCAGGGATCAAACCTGGGTCTTCCACATTGCAAGCAGATGCATTACCCTCTGAGCCACCAGATTATAAGGAAGTTTCTGATAAATATAAATGAATGAGGACCTAATTGACATCAGCCTGATGAATCCTTCTACTGAGACTTTTCTTTATTCCCCAGATTCAAGGTGTTATGTTCATGCCTACAGAAATTAGCAATCCCAAGGTTAGCAGGATCACTAGAGAGTGGCTCTAGTTTATTATCAACAAAAATTATACTTATTTTTCAAGCAAACCAGGTCGTTGGAAGTTACAATAGCCTGACTTGTGGAAAATTCAAAATAGATTGCAGTTCTTCTGATACATATGACATTTCAGCATGTAAATATCACACCACAGTCAGAGAACTAATATGAGTAGCCCTCACCTCATTGAGGAGCGAGTTACTGAGCATGAAATGCCAATAGCTATATCCCCAAAGAATGTTTAAATAGTTTTAGACAATATTACAGGGAAGAAAGGCCAGGATTTGTGGGACATATTTGTCCATTGATACGTGGCTGAGTTCATGGCCCTGAAAAGATATTAAGCACAAATTCTCCAGGGATAGAGATCCCTATTTGGGCCTATTAGTTAAAAGAATATTCTAAAGCAAGTACAAAATATGAGGCTTGTTCTTTCACTCTACAATGTGTACTCTTAAAAGGACACATGATTTGGATCTTTGTTCTGGTAGTAATAAATTTGCATTTATTTATTTTCAATTTATTTTATTTTAAAATGTGCAATTATTTGCAATTATTAATGTATTTTCATAATTAATTGAATGAGACTTACTTTTAAAATTACTGTTTTTTAGTAACCAATAAAACTATCATATAGAAAGTTTAAAAATCTTTAAAAATTAAGCTTTAAAAAAGAAAACTAAAGTCATCCATGACATTTCCATCTAGAAATTTGGTATTCATATTTTGATCCTTCCTTTCCATCTTTTTTGTTAAGCATGTGGAAAAATTCACAAATGTTTCATAATATTCTCATATTATTAAATATTATTTTAATATTTTAATGACAGTATTTTATCATGGAGTCATAGCACATTTAACTTAACTGCTTATTTTTAGATACTTACATTATTTCCAGTTTTATTTGCATACATATATCCTCACACACATCTTTGATTATTTCTGTAGAATAAATTCCCAAAGTAGAATTGCTTGATCAAAAATAAGCACATTTTAAAGATTCTTTTTATACATGTTGCTATATATTGCCAGCAATGTATAAAAAAGCCCCATTTTCCAGGAACTTCACCAACACTGCCAGCATCTCTTTTAATGTAGCCAACTCTTCCTAATATAGTCAGATTCAGGTTATATTTGGATATGCTTTAATGTCGTTAGGCCTTAGTCACATCTCAGGATGTCATGTGGTTCATTTCTTGGCAGTTTCTCTTCCAATTTCTTCCTGAACTTCAAGCACCAGCAATGAATAAAAAGAGACATCCCTTTCTATAAAAACGCAAAAACATTCTTCCAACATTTGTGTGTATTAATACAAATGCATAATATTCCTTTTGGACTGTTCTATAAAGATATCACTAGTTTTTTGTTCTCCTGTTCCTAAACAGCCTGAAAAAAAAATCTTTCTCTTCCATCACCATCGGATTTGTTTTTGTCTTACTGTTTTGACTGTAAGGGGGAAAAATCTGGGATTTGTATGAGTGCTTTTTGTGGAATTGAACCTCTTGCTACCAATATATAAATTATCTCAGAACACAAGAAGCATAGTATGATTTTCCTCATTATTATTGTGACCAATGCTTTTATTTTATTTTTTTGGCCATGCCACATGGCACATGGGATATTAGCTCCCTGACCACTAGGGATCGAATCCATGCCTCCCTCCCCCGCCATCCCAGCAGTGCAAGCGTGGAGTCCTAACCACTGGACTGCCAGGGGGTTCCTATGATCAGTGCATTTTTATTAATCACCCAACACATATGGAGAGTGGTCTTGAATTCTGGAAATCAAAAAAGAGGATAGAACAATCCTTAGCTACAGTATATTCACTAGTTGAGGAATGAGGATACATATTAATAAAATGATAAATGCTTTCACACACTGTAATACCCAATTGCCCAGTGGAGGAAACCACTCAATGTCCTGGGAGTTGAGAAAAGTGATTGCTAAAGACTGGCATAGTGGCCTTCAAGGGAATATGATCTACAGTTTAAAGGAGAATTAGAAGTCTAAGAAGAGAAGGGAGGGTGTTCTAAGCAGAGGTTACAGTGCTTACAAAGGTGAGAATGAACATAGCATGTTCAAAGTAAAAACAGCATACAATGAGCCAGGGCAGTTTATCCAGTATTACAGTAGTACAAAAATCTGGAGTGTTCGGCTAGCTTTCAATATGTAAATAAATAGTATGGGCCTGAACATTTCTTTGAAAATAGAAAACCATTTACTGTTTTATGGGAAATGAATTTACAAAATAATTCAGGAAATTTTATAAGGTAATACTATGAAAAATGCTAATACCAGTGTGAGCCAAGTATAGCCTAGCATAGGTAATTGCAGAAGAAACTGAAAACAAGCACAGAGTACTTCCCTGGTGGCCTGGGGTAGAGGAATCCACCTGCCAATGCAGGAGATGCAGAAGACATGGGTTCGATCCCTGGATAGGGAAGATGCCCTGAAGGAGGAAATGGCAACCCACTCCAGTATTCTTGTCTGGGAAATCCCATAAACAGAAGAACCTGGCAGGCTACAGTCCATGGTGTCACAAAAGAATCGGACACAACTTGGTGACTAAATAACAACATTGGTGCGAGAGCCATTGGGATAGAAAAATTAACAGAACTTGGCAACTGATCAGATGTAAAGATAAGAGACTACTAGAAATTCTGCAAACTTTTATTCTGTTATGCTTGGACTAGGGATATAAATGAATGAGTCTACCCTCAACCTTGTGTTTAGAATCCCATAGAAAAAGGGGTAATTCTAGAAAGTGGCTGAAACAGCTTTACCAGTAAATTGATGCTTGAACTTTGTCTTCGAGGATGAATTGAATTTCACCAGATAGAAAGAGGGGGAATTAAATGATGAATCTTTAGCAAAGAGGGAGAAAACATAATCATTAACATTTCAGACCTACATGACTGGAGAAAGATGATAACACAGACAGTGAGACAGAAGTCTGGCAGTAGTGATGCTTTAGATGGAAAGATAACTGATTAAATTTAGACATTTCTGAAATATGTAGAGAGTGTCCACCAATCTAGAGATAATGGGGACAGGTAAGTGAACAAAACAGGCAAAATTTTTCTGCTTTCGAGGACTTTACATTCTAGTGTTTGGAAATAAGCACATGATTAGAGATACAGTGTTTACCAAGGAGTTTTCTTTTGTTGTGATGTTTGTTTTCTGTTTTTCCTCCTTTGCTGACATTCACATCAGTAAGATGAAATAGGCACACAGGAAAGCAAGGATGACTAGTATCTGACCTAAGTCTTCACTTAGGCAACAAAATGTACCAAGTAACTATTCCCCCAAGACTTCAAAGTGTCCTCAAACTGACCTTGATGTCTACAAGCCTCAGACAAATGGTTTAGTAATTGAGAGAAATAAATTAGAGTCAGTCACATTTAGTTAGGAGAAAATAAAGTCTTAGTGTGCTAAAACAAGCTGACCTTCTTCCAGCTTTGAATTTTTATTACACCCTTTCTTCTTTCCTTCTGTGCGTGATGCTATGCTGAAATCTTCTGACCTTAGTGGTACTTCATGAGATGTGCCTGGACTACAGTCTCAGTAGGTCTTATTGCTAGAATATTCGTAGAGAAAAAATTATTGGAAAAGTATGTGTAGATCAGAAGTAAGGGTTTTGAATGACCAACCTTGGAAGTGAAATTCTTGTTGCATTTAAAATGCTCAATTTAAGATTAATTAGGTCCCATTTGTTTGTTTTTGCTTTTATTTCCAATATTCCAGGAGGTGGGTCATAGAGGATCCTGCTGTGATGTATGTCAGAGAGTGTTTTGCCTATGTTCTCCTCTAGGAGTTTTATAGTTTCTGGTCTTATGTTTAGATCTTTAATCCATTTTGAGTTTATTTTTGTGTATGGTGTTAGAAAGTGTTCTAGATTCATTCTTTTACAAGTGGTTGACCAGATTTCCCAGCACCACTTGTTAACCTTAAAAGCTTCTGCACATCTAAGGAAACTATTAGCGAGGTGAAAAGACAGCCTTCAGAATGGGAGAAAATAATAGCAAATGAAGCAACTGACAAACAACTAATCTCAAAAATATACAAGCAACTCCTACAGCTCAACTCCAGAAAAATAAATGACCCAATCAAAAAATGGGCCAAAGAACTAAATAGACATTTCTCCAAAGAAGACATACAGATGGCCAACAAACACATGAAAAGATGCTCAACATCACTCATTATCAGAGAAATGCAAATCAAAACCACTATGAGGTACCATTTCACGCCAGTCAGAATGGCTGTGATCCAAAAGTCTACAAGCAATAAATGCTGGAGAGGGTGTGGAGAAAAGGGAACCCTCTTACACTGTTGGTGGGAATGCAAACTAGTACAGCCACTATGGAGAACAGTGTGGAGATTCCTTAAAAAACTGGAAATAGAACTGCCTTATGATCTAGCAATCCCACTGCTGGGCATACACACTGAGGAAACCAGAAGGGAAAGAGACACATGTACCCCAATGTTCATCGCAGCACTGTTTATAATAGCCAGGGCATGGAAGCAACCTAGATGTGCATCAACAGATGAATGGATAAGAAAGCAGTGGTACATATACACAATGGAGTATTACTCAGCCATTAAAAAGAATACATGTGAATCAGTTCTAATGAGGTGGATGAAACTGGAGCCTATTATACAGAGTGAAGTAAGCCAGAAGGAAAAACACCAATACAGTATACTAATGCATATATATGGAATTTAGAAAGATGATAACAATAACCCTGTGTACGAGACAGCAAAAGAGACACTGATGTATGGAACAGTCTTATGGACTCTGTGGGAGAGGGAGAGGGTGGGAAGATTTGGGAGAATGGCATTGAAACATGTAAAATATCATGTATGAAACGAGATACCAGTCCAGGTTCGATGCACGATACTGGATGCCTGGGGCTGGTGCACTGGGACGACCCAGAGGGATGGTATGGGGAGGAAGGAGGGAGGAGGGTTCAGGCTGGGGAACACATGTATACCTGTGGTGGATTCATTTTGATATTTGGCAAACTAATACAATTATGTAAAGTTTAAAAATAAAATAAAATTAAAAAAATAAAAAAATAAAATGCTCAATTTAAATGAATGAAGAGAAAATATGTAACCTGTTTAAGCACCACATTTCATACTGCTGTCAAAGACAGTTGGGAAGATACTGAGTAGTGCTATTTTTGTCCTTTACACTATAGCTGCATGTATTCCTTTCACCCTTAAGTAACCGGACATGCTGAAAAGAGACTTGGCATTAGAGACAAAGTTTTCTGACTCCCACAGTCTTTAGAGCTCTCACCTGAAAAGCATTCACTTAGTTCCCATGCAAAAAGATTTGAGGGTCTTATTTATTCTTTTTTGTTGTTGTTGTTTCTAAGTGAATTGCTCTAAACTGTTCCTTTGAATTTTAAATTGTACATATTAATTTTTTAAGATTTGTTTATTTAAAATAATAAATAAAAGTGTTTCTCTCACCAAAACCCTTGCTATATTTATTTATCATGTCAAAGCAGCGTGTGTCAAATTTATATCTAAGCACTTTCCGGGAGCTCTGGCAATGTAGGAGATGCAAGAAACTCCAGTTTGATCCCCGGATCAGGAAGATCCCTGAGGAAGGGAATGGCAACCTGCTCCAGTATTCTTGCCTGGAGAATCCCATAGAGAGAGAAGCCTGGCGGGTTACAGTCCATGGGGTCAAAAAAGAGTCAGACATGACTGAGCACGTGTGCGCACACTCACACACACAATTCTACTGATGGAGCAGTGTTAGTTGTTCTGAGGAGCACAGTCATCCATCAGTATCATTAGTTCCAACACCCCTGCAGAAACCAAAATCTAGAAGCTCAAGTCCCTTATATAAAAGGGCATAGTATACAGTCCACACTATGTACCCACAGATGAGAACCCTCCAATATGGAGGGGGACTGTAGGGTTTCAGATGTGAACTACCTTCATAAATTTAGTTTAGTAGCAAGCTTTTATTGTGTTTAGTTGGTGCTAAATCTTACACCAGGCATATGAAGTTCAAAATGAGTAAGGCATAGTTACATTCAAGAACTTAACAGCCTAGTATGATTTAGCTATATTACATTATTTGTGTTTATTTATTGTAAGATACATTAGATTTCTTGTTTTTTATTATTCTCTGCCCAAAGACTCATTTAAATATATTTTATCCCATTTTTAATCATATAAGCCATCAGATCTCCAGCTAGTAATTATTTACTTAAATATATGGCTAAATAATAAGCAAGGATTTTCATGTATTTTTAAAAAATCTTAGATATCCTATAATCCACATTTTATAGGCAGAAAAGTCGGCAGGAATCTGACTTAAACTCATGTTTCCAAAATCTAGTCAAAAGAACTTTCGACTGCAGTTCATAGAGCACAGAATATGAAAAAAAAAAAAAGAATGATTATTTGATGCTAATGATTATCTTAAATGATTGTGAGATTATTTTATCTAATGCATTGGGGGTGGAGTTAATTCTCTGTTTTCCTGATATTTCTCATGCATTATTGTAAGCTATTAACAGCTTAGTAAGTGTATTTACTTTGTTTTAGTTTTCCAGATCAAGAAATTCGTAACGTGGCAGTTCAGCAGTTAGACAACCTCTTGAATGATGAACTACTGGAATATCTCCCACAGCTAGTTCAGGTAAGGACAGCAAAGTTGCCAAGGGATTCCAGGATTTTAACCAATAATTCTCTAAAACAGGTCCCAGTGAATCAACAGTAGCCTACATTAAAAGTGATAATTTCAGTTTGGCTAGCCAAGGGGCTAAAAATATAGCTGTCAACTTGGGTACCATGGAAATTCTCTACCCAAAATTGATATGGTTACAAAAAAGGTATATAAACACCAAAAGGGAAATTTTTTTTAAAAAAACACCTTCACTTATTAATTAGAACAGGGAAAAAAAAATACTGTGATGAAAAATTGGTATCCAACTGTATATATAAAACTATAAAAAAGTAACCAAATAAACATTATGTAGAAAGTAGTCATTTACTAGACATCTGTTCATAATATTTTTCTTGCTTTTCCCATATTCTAATATTAATTACAGATTTTAAAACAGTAGTTTCTAACAATCAAATTCTGCTGCCAGATAGTAGTTTTGTGACATCATATATCATGATATTGGAGTAATTTTGGAAAATACTATAAACTTATCTAGAAATCTGATCATGGTCTGATTTAGTTTGACTATGTTACCATTTAAACAATTGCACAAATAGTCATGTATATGATTGAATATCCAAAATATAAACAATGATTTTTTTCTAAGTTAACTGGATACTGAATGCTGAATAGGTCTAAAATAGGGGTCTGTATGTTTTTCTTTTGCTTTGTTTTTAACTCAGGTGTTTTCTAATCTGAAAGATCAGGTCATTGTTATAAGCTATTTTAAATGCCAGGTGCCTCAGGTTTTGAATTTAAGACAGAGACCCTGAGACTAAAGTGCTGCTAAGCTGCTAAGTCAATTCAGTCGTGTCCGACTCTGTGCGACCCCACAGACGGCAGCCCACCAGGCTCCCCCGTCCCTGGGATTCTCCAGGCAAGAACACTGGAGTGGGTTGCCATTTCCTTCTCCAATGCATGAAAGTGAAAAGTGAAAGTGAAGTCGCTCAGTCGTGCGCGACTCTTAGCGACCCCGTGGACTAGAGCCCACCAGGCTCCTCCGTCCATGGGATTTTCCAGGCAAGAGTACTGGAGTGGGGTGCCATTGCCTTCTCCGGAGACTAAAGTGAGGAGCCTCTAATAATAGAATTGAATTCTATGTTACTTTACAATCAGAACATGTACTTCTCTGAAGGCCTTAAAGAGAGAACTGATCTAGAAGCATGTGTACTGTAGAGTTACTAATACCACTCCTTACAGTTGTGGTTTCCCTAGCCTTGCAGGAGTATGTAGTGTAGTGAGAATAAAAATTAATTCAACTTGCAGAAACACTATTCATCTCATGCCTCTTGAGTATGGGCAACATGCTATATCTAACCCAACTCAAAAAAAGGAAATTTCTACAATAGTGTATGTAAATTAAATCTTTGAAAGCCAGAATCTGAGTCAATAACACTTGACACTAGGAATGTGGCTGAGAGACTTATGCCTGTAAATGCAAATTCATTTATAAGATAAGTCGCACCCAGGACCCAGCATTGCAAATACACAGAGGTAAAGATAGGTAACGTTGCAAATATTCCCTAATTAAAAATGATAATTATAAAATCATGTGAGATGGAAAGAAATATTTAATGTGACTGGAAAATTAATAACAAATGGGAAGAATTATCAAAACATTAATTGTGGGATTTGCCCTTAAAATTTCGATGCTGCACCCTAATTTTCCAAGACATAAAAAAAAAATTCCTACCCTGCTGATTATTTTCTGGAATCATGTTATTTTTAATGCATTATTTTATTAGAACTGTGCAGGCTATGTTAAAGAGCAATATGAAGTTACTTTAAGACCATGATGAAAACAGAAAGTATGGTTCTTAAAGTGTTAGTCACTCAATAGTGTCCAACTCTTTGTGACCACGTGGACTGTAGCCTGCCAGGCTCCTCTGTCCATGGAATTCTACAGACAAGAATACCGGAGTAGATTGCCATTCCCTTCTCCAGGAAATCTTTGTGACCCAAGGATCAAACCCTGGTCTCCCGAATTGCAGGCAGATTCTTTACTGTCTGAGGCACCAGGGAAGCTTATGGTTCATAGCTAATGCTCTAATAAGCCACAGACCCAGAGGTTACTGCAAACCACAGGCTGTAGGAAGGTTTCAAGAAGAGAGTTCAAAACAATGTTGTTGTTGTTCCATTTCCTTAGTTGAATCCAACTCTTTTGCGACCTCATGGACTATATCCTGCCAGGCTCCTCTGTCTGTGAGATTTCCCAGGCAAGAATACTGAAGTGGGTTGCCATTTCCTTCTCTAGGGTATCTTCCCAACCCAGGGATTGAACCCACCTCTCCTGCATTGGTACACAGATTCTTAACCACTGAGACAACTAGGAAGCCAACGAAATATGCATCCAAAATATTGTCTCCTGATGATGATGCAGGATGTAGGGAGAAATTGTAGCAGTAGACAGAATGATGCAGTGAATTTGGAAGCAAGGGAGGCCATTCATGATCAGTAAGTAGTTTCTGGGTTCAGAAAGAAATCACAAGGAAGTCTTCAAAGAAAGCTAAAAGACAAGCATGGAAGTAGACTCTGAGGTATCTCTCTCCTGCTAATGTACTCATGGGATATGTTCACGATAAGGGCATGAACACAGCCCATGGTCTAGTCAATCCAATATTAGCATGTTACTTAAAGAAGGTCATAACTGCAGTTTAAGACAGCACACATTATGATCCTTATATATTCAGACAGCATCACGAGTTTATGCAAATTTGCTGAGATCATCTTTGACATTCTCACACTTCAAGAATTCCTAAACATTCCCATCCTGGAGGATAATTAGCATACTGAGGTGTTTCTTTAGGTGTGTGTTGAATGAATGTTGTTCCCATTTTTTCTGCTCTCTGGACTGTGGTGTTAACTCTGTGTGTGTATGTGACTTAAATGGCTTATGGAGCAACACGCCATAGAATCTTTGTTTCTCAAGCAGGAATAAGTACTTTTAGAAAGATAGGAAGAAAGCCTGACATTCATTTTCACAGCTTATTGTGGTTCATGAGATGATGATGATGATGATGATGAGGGCCCAGACACAGAGTGCTGATGGTGAAGTCCCTGTAGAGTGGGTGTGGAAGTCTAAATTAGGTCTCAAAGGTTGCTGTTGCTGTCTGTGTTTTTCCCTCAGGTTGGATATCCTAGAAAACATTAGAAAGTTGTTCACATTGCAGATGAAGGAATGGGAGATTGGAGGATGGGTGGATTATGTGTCCACCAAAAGGCAGCTTTGACACTTTAAAGTAAAGCTTCAAATTCTGCAGGTTAATACTCAATAGGTGATTTCAGTTAAGGCTTTGATTTTGTGGGGCTTCCCTGATAGCTCAGTTGGTAAAGAATCTGTGTGCAATACAGGATACCCCGGTTCAATTCCTGGGTCAGGAAGACCCCCTGGAGAAGGGGTAGGCTACCCACTGCAGCATTCTTGGGCTTCCCTAGAGGCTCAACTAGTAAAGTATCTGCCCACAATGTGGGAGACATGGGTTCGATCCAGGCTACCCACTCCAGTATTCTGGCCTATAGAATTCCATGGATCCATGGGGTCACAAAAAGTCGGACACAACTGAATGACTTTCACTTTTTCAAACCAAAAGAAGAGAATCATCTATTGTTTAATAATGCCATTTTTTAAATATCCAAGACACTGTTCATGATATTACTTTCTGTGTGCCAGGATTCTCTCCCTAGGCGTGGTTGAACTCCACCAACCACCAGCTCTTATTTATTCTGTGATACTAAAAGCCAAAAAAGAAAATTGTGTGATGTGTATATGCTCTATTAGTTACACACCAAATGATAAAGCTATTAAATATAAGTATTTTGTCAAAACTTTTATGCTGTTTTCCCTTTCTCAAGCCTCTTAAGTACCTCTGTATTCTGCTATAATTTTGTTACTGAGGAAAAAAAAAGTAAAGTAATTGATCTCTTATTTCAGGCTGTCAAGTTTGAATGGAACCTTGAGAGTCCTCTAGTGCAACTTCTGTTACACCGCTCACTACAAAGTGTCCAGATTGCTCATCGTCTTTACTGGTAAGATTAACCAAAGTAGGGCAGGATGCCTTTTTTTTATTGTCAACTTCTTTTTGTGGGGCAGCTTTTCCTTATAAACCTGATTCAAACTTCCACTTAAAATTCAGCCAAATGTGAGTCTTTATCAGGGTTATTTTTACTTATGAGTATAATTTAACTGTCATTGTCTTCAAAATCTTCCTTTTGTACTGTTGCTGCTCTGTAAATCCAACTGGAATTTGAAATCTAGGTGATCCTTTTCCAATAGCTTTAAATCGCAAGGTCTACATGTGGTCACATCCACTTGTTGAATATTTCAGTTTAAAATCTAGTTATAAGATCCTGTATGTTTTGGAAGAATGTAAGCTTGAAAAGTAACTTCTGTAACAATATTAGTTACAAACAGTGGGATCGAGGCCAATATATACTGTCTTAAGCTTATAATTCCTGGAGCACTAAAGTTTTCCAAAAACATTAACTTTGAATATTATTAGTGAAGAAGTTAGATTTATTTAAGATATATCAGGATTTCTCCCATCACTGCCTGCTCCTGATCCTACTAAACAACGTGTTCTTTCGATGCTGTTCTCCCTACTGTTATTACTAAATTTGCACAAAAAATTTAGCAATTACAAGTGTCAGTAACCTAAGGATGGAATTGAATCTATCTTTTGTCCTCACATATGTATGACAAGCATCATTTATTGGCTTCAATTGCTAGTGAAGAACTTTAATTAATGGGAAAAAAGAAAGTCAATATAATTTTTGAATATCATGTTTTTCTACTTCAAAAAACATTGTTCTTGTTGACATCACTCTTCCCATGAAAATGACTCAAGGATTTCATATAAAAATAGAAATACAAGGAATTGTCAAGCCCTAATGTTTGATTAGATGCAGATTTCCATTTCAAGTGTCTAATAGAAAAGCCAGATCATTTTCCTCTAGTATGTCAGTATAATTAGGCATCAGATACATTGGCCAACAGCAGGCCTTCCACTAAGTAGACTCTCTTCATCAGACTCTGAATTAAGTCTTATTCTCTTACATTTTTCCAACAGCTACTTTGATGATAAGGGAAGTTAAGTGGATATATTTGTTGGTATTTCACTGTCGTATTAAAGCTAGAACTCCATTATCCTCAACATTTATTTCCCTTAAAACTTGACTTTTTTTCACTTTTCACTTTTTTAAAACATGTTTTCTAAAATGAAGACATATTCAAAAGTAACATGACTACATAATAGTCTTGATTTAAATGTTTGAACCAAAACATAATATAAAATATATAAAGTAGAAGAGCAAATAAAAAGATCATTTAGAAAAATTAGAATAAAATATTGAGGACTTACATCGATTGTTATAATACTAGTACTAGAACCATCTTAGTAAGTTCTTCATCTGCTAAGGGTGCGAAAGTGGAGTCATTTGATAGGAAACAGTGAGTACAGACAGAGCTGTCAATCAATGCCACACTTGCAGGTTCACAATAAATATAATACTGTCACTTTTCAAAGAAGGTGGGAGGAAAGACTTTCTCAGTATAGAACTCACCCTTATGAAAAAGAGAAAAAAGAGTAACAAAGCCCATTTCCCTTCTCACTGATTTAAGAAGAGAGTAAGATAGGAACTAGAAAAAGATATAAGTTATAAATGGACTGCTTGTTTCTGAATGCTTAATTTATGAAAATATGAAAAGAACAAGACAACATGGAGGGAAATTTTAAAATACCCATCTCATTTTAAAACTTAAGAATTAAGAATCAGGCAAAATGTTCTAAACATCAAAGTACATTACATATATTTAAAATATATCTTGGAGTTAAAAAAAAAAAAAAAAAAAGCTTCTGCCTAGCATCGTATTTGGGGCATCACAGGTGGCTTGATTGGAGAAGGTAATGGCAACCCACTCCAGTACTCTTGCCTGGCAAATCCCATGGATGGAGGAGCCTGGTAGGCTGCAGTCCATGGGGTGGCTAGCAGTCAGACACGACTGAGCGACTTCACTTTCACTTTTCACTTTCATGCATTGGAGAAGGAAATGGCAACCCACTCCAGTGTTCTTGCCTGGAGAATCCCAGGGACGGGGGAGCCTGGTGGGCTGCCATCTCTGGGGTCGCACAGAGTCGGACATGACTGAAGTGACTTAGCCGCAGCAGAAGCAGCAGCAGGTGGCTTGGTGGTAAAGAATTCACCTGCAGTGCAGGAGACGCAGGATTTGCAGATTTGACCCCTGGGTTGGGAGAATACCTTGGAGAAAAAAAAAATGGCAACCCACTCCAATATTCTTGCCTGGAGAATCCCGTGGACAGAGGAGCCTGGCAGGCTACAGTCCATGGGATCGCAGAGTCCGACACGACTGAGCGACTGAGAATGAGCATCATATTTAGGGGACATTTGTATGTAGAATGCTGAGTTTAAACTTCAAAGATGCAGCTCAGACTCCTCATGATACACTTGAAAACATTCTCAATTTATCTTTCCTTAGAAAACAAAGCAACAACAATAAAAAACCAATATCTGATAACTTTTAAAAAAGAGTTCCATCAGACATCAGTTTAATGATTTTTTTCCACTTGGGTGAGCTCCTGCTTCTTCATATTCAGCACTGAACTCAATGACTTACCCTGCTCACTCAGGTCTTGGAAGCTTTTCTGGACCCTCCCTGTTTCTCACTAATATGCTCAGTTGTTTACCAAGCCCTGTAATTGTATACCTCCCAAATAGGTCTCCCCCAAACAGTTGCTTCCACCTGCCACTGATCAGAAGGTTAACTCCTCAGATATTGAATTGTGAATAAACGGGCTTTCACAGAAACCATCTTGACTACTTACCATCACTGCCGGCAGCCTTCCAGAAAAGGGAAATTGATTTGGAGTTACTGCAAGTCTCCTCCATTGAAAGGGTGACATAGGATGAATATCCCCAATTTCTCATGGAAAGGGAGCTAACAATAAGCTTTGGATTGGGAAAGTTTAAAAGCTCTCAATCACAGTTTGCACCCTAAAAGGTGGCTGTAGATTGGTAGGGTAGCATTTGGAGTTCATACTTAAGAGGCCCCTCCCCCATCATATAGCAATTATAGAAATTTAAGCTCAGACCCTTTCAGTTTTGAATAAGAAATAAACAGCCATCGCTAGCTGATAGTGAGACACTGGATTGAATGGGATGTCCCCCAAAAGATATTTACATCTTAACTCCAGGAACCTGTGACTCTGAACTTATTTGGGTCTTTAAAGATATAATTAAATTTAAAATCTTGAGATTAAATTGTCCTATTTTATCAGTGTGTGAGTGCTAAGTTCCTTCAGTCATGTTCAACTCTGTGCAACCCCATGGACCATAACCTTCCAGGCTCCTATGTCCAAGGGATTTTCCAGGCAAGAATACTGGAGCAGGTTGCAATGCCCTTCTCCAGGGGATCTCCCCGACTCAGGGATCGAACCCAAGTCTCTGGTGTCTCCTGCATTGGCAGGCAGCTTGTTTACCACTGAGCCACCTGGGAAACCCAGTGTGGGTTTTTATCAGAGTGGGTCCTCAATCCACTGACAACTGTCCTTGTAAGAAACAGAAGAGAAGACACACACATACAGAAAAGGCCATGTGGAGTATCACTGATACACTGATGGGAGTGATACAGCCCAAAGCCAAGGAATGTCCAGAGTCACCAGGAGCTAGAAGAGGCAAGGGAGGATTCTCCCTCTGAGCCTTGAGAGGGAGCACATCCCAATCTCGATTTCAAACGTCTGGTCTCCAGAGCTGTGAGATTAATCTCGATTGTTCAGTATGTGTTGATCTCTTGTGGCAGCCACAGGAAGTACACAGCAAGGACAGGACTTTGTGAAGGGCCCTGACTAGACGCTCTGATGACACATCACACAGGAAGCTTCTCCTGACTCTTTCCACAGCCACTGTCCAGCATGAGTACTGCTCCCGTGCTGTCTCCCAACATCCTATATGACTCCCCAGGTGTCATGTCACATTCCTTAACACTTCTGTTCCCCTGTCTGCTTCCCCTCCTAGTCCTTATAGTAACCCATGATAGCTATCATGTCATACTCATCAACGTACTAATCATACCAATGCCTGAAACTCAGGAGATACTGACAAAAAACATTTTTTAAGTCAGGAAACCAGAGAAATTTCTTTAAGGCCAGCAATAGTTTCACATACAGGGAATTCAGTGCACTCTAAAAGGTACTGTCAGTACCCTAGGCAGATCCCCTCTACCAGCTGGTGGACCTATCTTGCAGCTTCTGTGAATATTGACCACCAATTGACAGCTGCCTCTTCTCTGCAGAATTGGTCTCTGCTAACATAGCTACCTAGTCTGGGGAGTGGGAAATCATTAAGGTACCATTTTCATTCCAAGCCTCCACCCAGATGACTCAAAGCTAGATTAGACCTTGATCTCCTGGTTAACTCCTTCCCCTCCCCTACAGTGCTTCTCACTCCCTCAAAGGTTTTTTTTTTTTTTTTAACTGAAGAGTACTCCTTCAGTAAATCACATACACCTTAATTCCTGTGTTATAATCTGTTCTAGGGAAGCTTAGCTAAGATAAACATTTCTTTATCAAAGAAAACTAATTCAAATATTTGATTAAAAAAAATTGGAGCATCAGTATGCTAGACACGTATCATAAGTGGAAAAGCAATACTGCAGTCTTTCATATTCCTAATAGTATTAATAAGTCTGGCTGAATGAGCTGCGAGAGAGCCATTTTGAATAAAAATCTGTATAAATTGTTTTTTTAAGTCATATCCTACAAAACTCTGAAAGTGTTCTCTTCAAAGTGTGGGGATAACCTGAGATGAAATGCCCATTGGCAGACTCTCCAAGAACAACAATATTTTTCTGTTTTATTTGCTGATAAATAATATCATATTTATCAAGTACTATCAAGTATATAATGTTTATTTATCAAATATATTATATGTATCAAGTACTATCAAGGACAGTACTTGGCACTTGACAAATTCTCGGTAACTTGCTACTGAAGGAATGAATAAGACAAAGTTGCCCCAGGCCCAGCTGGGTACATGCAGACTTGTGACAGAAGGGGGCAGAAGAGAGCTGCTTGAGTGGTCAATCGGTCTTGAAGCCAAACAATGCTGGCAAGGAGAGCAGCATCAGGTGATTGGCCCCTGATGCAGTGTCTGCTGAAACAGCTGGGAGAACGCCGCAGTAAACTAAGGCACTGAGTCTCTGGGACCACGAGGACTTTCCAGGGTGGCCCATGGTATCAAAGGACTGTATGAGCTCTAATGTAGGACGCATAAAATTGAGATGATTTGAAAACTGGCCAGTCATTTTCTTAACAATCTACCTTAAACTTTTCTTATCTAGAATTTTGGGGCAATTTCTCAAATCAGGGACTACTCTAAATAAAGCAAAATAATGTGGAAATTTTGCATCATGTGATCTGAAGTCACATGTCCCCCTTCAGTTTAGTTCAGTTCAGTCGCTCAGTCTTGTCCGACTCTTTGTGACTCCATGAATCGCAGCACGCCAGGCCTCCCTGTCCATCACCATCTCCCGGAGTTCATTCAAACTCACCCTACCCCTTTTCTAAATTTGTCTCTCACCAATGCCTGAAATTCTCTCATTAGCAACCACTCCTTTTGGTTAAATAATGTTCCCTCTCAGAAGTACTCTTCTCATATATACATATATATGCTGCTGCTGCTACTGCTAAGTCGCTTCAGTCGTGTCCGACTCTGTGCGGCCCCATAGACGGCAGCCCACCAGGCTCCTCTGTCCCTGGAATTCTCCAGGCAAGAACACTGGCATTGTTGCCATTTCCTTCTCCGATGCATGAAAGTGAAAAGTCAAAGTGAAGTCTCTCAGTCATGTCCGACTCTTCACGACCCCATGGACTGCAGCCTACCAGGCTCCTCCGCCCATGGGATTTTCCAGGCAAGAGTACTGGAGTGGGGTGCCATTGCTTTCTCCAATATATATATATATTCAGAACATAATGCTTATGAGGAATTAACTTATCATTTGTTCATATTTAAATATTTTATTTTTGGCTGTGCTGGGTCTTCGTTGCTGTAAGCGGGCTTTCTCTAGTTGTGATGAGTGGGGTTACTCTCTATTTGCTGTGCGTGGGCTTCTTGTGATGGTTTCTCTTGTTGCGGAGTATGGGCTCTAGGGCATTCGGTCTTCAGTAGGGCACGCTGGCACATTGGTTTAGTTGCCTCAAGGCATGTAAAATCTTCCCCAACCAGGGACTGAATCCATGTCCCCTACATTGGCAGGGGGATTCTTAAGCACTGGACCACCAGGGAAGTCCTCATTTGCCCATTTATATGACAGATGTTAAGATGTTAGATACTGGTGAACTACTAAGGATAGCTTAGAATGGTGCTTGCCTAAAGAAACTCACAGGCTAACTCTCATTAGCATCCAGCGGGTAGGAAAAAAACCTATGGGCTGTGTGACAGGGACAGAGTAGAAGGAGAGAGCTGACAGCAGATTCTGTCCATTTTACAGTTTTGCCCATGACCTGTTCCAAATATAATGTAAGCACAAGGCAAAGAGGCAAGGCTGGCCATCAAGTAAATAAAAAACACTTCCATTCTGTCAGACTTAAATATTGATAAAGGCATACAAATTATACACAGAGGAGGTACGTGCTCTGTCTCTTTCGAGGTCTGGATCACTCCCTAAAGTGAGAGTGAACAGCTGCACTTTAGGGAGTTATTGTGGTGTAATAGAGCACGCATGATATAGAATCAATAGGAGGTTTTAAAGCCTCAATCCTTTACCTTCTAGAATCATTTTATTGCCACTAATTCACCATTTTACCTTTACAGTGTAATAAATAATAAATTGTTGCTTCACTTTTTTGTAAGAGAAAGATATATCTTGTCATTTAATATTGATCTGTTATAATCATCTTTCACCCTGTCATTCTCAGAAAAGTACACACCAGATAAAATCCCTTTAATAAGCAATTCACCAAACTAATGATAGTTCTTCTCCACTCCGACCAACCTGGAGAAAAGCGACAGTTATTTGTGAAAAGGTGTACATTTTACATAATAATCTGTAAAATTCATTAGCACAGTTTCCTAGTTAAGGTAAAAGATAAGAACAATTGTTTTTTGTCTGTTTTATATGATAAAGGTTATAAGTAGTTCCTTTAATAAAAAGATTTATTTAAAAATCATAATATAAATTTTAAGTTATTTTCTAATATAATTTGTCTTATTACTATTAAATATACATGAAAATAGAATCTGATGCAACCCCCTGGACTGTAGCCCACTAGGCTCCTCTGTCCATGGAATTTTCCTGGCATGAATACTGGAGTGGGTTGCCAGTCCCTTCTCCAGGGGATCTTCCCAACCCAGGGGTTGAACCTGGGTCTCCCACATTGCAGGCAGATTCTTTACCACCTAAGCCATGAGAAAAGCCTGATACAAAGGTCTACCATAGATCAGTGCAAAAACAGGCACAGAGCTCCACCTTCAATTTATTCCTAGTTTAAATTATTTTTCCTTGATATTCTTCTATTTTGTTAAATAAGTTAAGAGTTGTAAAAAGGAACATTTTGTATATATGTACTGACCTCAATTATTGGAACTCAGACATATGACGTTTGGGAACTAAACTTTCTAATCCAGTCTCTTGCAATTTTTCATTATGCTGCTGCTGCTGCTAAGTCGGGTCAGTCGTGTCTGACTCTGTGCGACCCCATAGATGGCAGCCCACCAGGCTCCCCTGTCCCTGGGATTCTCCAGGCAAGAACACTGGAGTGGGTTGCCATTTCCTTCTCCAATGCATGAACGTGAAAACTGAAAGTGAAGTCATTCAGTTGTGTCCAACTCCTAGCAACCCCATGGACTGCAGCCCACCAGGCTCCTCCATCCATGGGATTTTCTAGGCAAGAGTACTGGAGTGGGGTGCCATTGCCTTCTCCCATTTTTCATTATAACTGCATGCAATTACATCATTGCTTCCTTAGATAGTCATCTGGGTCCCTTATAATAATATTAGCCCCTCTCTGCCATAGTTTATGGCATAGTTTATGCTGGAGATTTGGGTTAAGACCTTGAAAAACAGCATTATATTGTTTGACTTTTGTTGGTTTTTAATGAAGATCAGAAAAAAGATCTGGATTAATGACAGGTAATAGAAGCGTATCACCATGCTGATGGTATTGGACCCAGAAAAAGAAAGAAAGAGAATCAGAGCATCAGGTTGAAGATACTTTTAGGTGCCAGGTCTAGAAACAGCGCATACACTTCGGATTATATTCCATACATGGGAAGTCAGTAAGAAGGCCCCGTCCACTGCCAGCTAGCGTAGGAAGGAAGATTGGGTGTATATCTACGTGAACGCGTGCTCATCCTCCTCAGTCGTGTCTGACTCTGTGCGATTCTACAGACTGTGTAGCTCACTAGACTCCTATGTCCATGGAATTTTCCAGGCAAGAATACTAGATCAAGTTGCTATTTCCTACTCCAGGGAATCTTTCAGTCCAAGGATCGAACCTGAGTCTTCTGTGTCTCCTGCATTGGCAGGTGGATTCTTTACCACTGAGCCACCTGGGAAGCATGCATACTTTCATTTACTTCATTATTTCCCTTTTCTTTAAGACACTTTGGGCCATAAGTAACAGAAAATTTTGATTCAAATGGTTTGAAATGATGTGAAAAATTAATCATCTCACAGTTTGTTTGTCAGGTGGTTCTGGAGTTTATTATTGCAGAAGCTCACTGATTTTGTCATTAAACTCAGTTTCTTTGATCTTTCTGCTCTGTCAACCTTAGCGTGTTGACTGGTCTCTAGTCTATCTCATAACATGGTTACAAGAAGACTGCCAGAGTTGGTATCACATGCATACATGGCACCATGCAGCAAAAGGGAAAGGACTGATCTTTCTCCAACAAGAAAAGTTTTCTGTAAACTACATAGCGGAGTTAACTTCCTATATCATTTGCCAGAATTGGGTTGCATGTCATCCTGAACCAGTTACCTAATTAGATGACAATGGAATGAGTTGACTTACCCAGCTGATTTAGAATATTGAGAATCTATCCCAAAACTGTTTATCTCTCCTGAAGATTTTTATATCTGAACAAAATCAGATTCTTTACTCAGATATAAAAAGGGAAATAGATTTGGTGTAGATAAAACCCTCTATTCCCTTTCTGTACTGTGAGGCTCTATCTTGATCATCTCTCCTAACACAGAACATTGCACATAGAATCATTCAGTTCAGTTCAGTTGCTCAGTTGTGTCCGACTCTTTGCAACCCCATGGACTGCAGCACAACAGGCCTCCCTGTCCATCACCAACTCCCAGAGCTTGCTCAAACTCATGTCCATCGAGTCAATGATGCCATTCAGCCATCTCGTCCTCTGTCATCCCCTTCTCCTCTTGCCTTCAATCTTTCCCAGCCTCAGGGTCTTTTCTAATGAGTCAGTTCTTCACATCAGGTGGCCAAAATATTGGAGCTTCAGCTTCAGCATCAGTCCTTCCAAAGAATATTCAGGACTGATTTCTTTTAGAATTGACTGGTTGAATCTCCTTGTAATCCAAGGGACTCTCAAGAGTCTTCTCCAAACCACAGTTCAAAAGCATCAATTCTTCAGCACTCAGCTTTCTTTATGGTCCAACTCTCACATCCATACATGACTACAGGATAAACCATAGCTTTGACTAGACGGACCTTTGTTGGCAAAGTAATGTCTCTGTTTTTTAATATTCTGCCTAGGTTTGTCATAGCTTTTCTTCCAAGGAGCAAGTGCCTTTTAATTTCATGGCTGCAGTCTCCATCTGCAGTGATTTTGGAGCCCAGGAAAATAAAGTCTCTCACTGTGTCCATTTTTTTCCCCATCTATTTGCCACGAAATTATGGACTAGATGCCATGATCTTTGTTTTTTGAATGTTGAGTTTTAAGCCAGCTTTTTCAACTCTCCTCTTTCACTTTCATCAAGAGGCTCTTTAGTTCTTCACTTTCTGCCATAAGGGTGATGTCATCTGCATACCTAGAAGAATCATTGGTGCTCAATATATATTTGTTGAATGAATTTTAAAATAATCACACCACATACATTGGTGCTGCCAACAGGTTATCTTAACTACTATACTTACAACAGTAGGCAATCCGCCCAAATCATGTTATATTAAATGTATAGGGTTGGCCATTGGTATTCTAATAATCGTATTTGTTGAGTTAAATGACTTACAGAAAAATATGGTAGTTTGGAATAAATTTTTTGAAGAGGTATCAGGTGTTAATACTGATTGAGTCCACAGAGTGAGATGCTTTTAATGACTTTAACTATGCTGTTTCTTAAAGCCCTGATTGAAAATGAAAGGTTACGTCTAGTGATTTGGCAAGAAGTGTTTTAGGGGCAAACCTTGTGAAATAGCTGATTACTATCTTTTAAAATATAATCTTCTGTATTGAGACTTTCTGTGAGCTTTAGGGAATTACTGAAGAGTTTATGACTTTTGCTGACTCCTATATTCTTCAATTTTTTGTTCTTTTTTCTGGGCTGTGAAGATTCTTAGTTCTTTTTGTTTTGTATCAGTTACTGAATAAGTCCTTTCTTTTCAGGCCCTATTTTACTTTCTATCTTTGCCATCAAAAGATCACTCTTTGAAAAGGTTGAATGGAGGTTTGATTTGCTTTTTTTCTAGCTCAGATTTCAACTTCATCTGTGTACAATTATTGTAGTTACAACAGAAAGGCATTTACTTTATTTTCCTCTGAAGAGCTTCATATGTGTTGCTTTTATTTGCAACAAAATCTAGACCTGGGTATTTCAATCAAATATTTGTCATCTTTAATAACCCAGAATTCTTATTCTTGTTTTGGCATCTGTGATTCATTTTTGACCAAAGATGAGTGAACAGCTTGCACAAATAGTGTTTGTCTTCAGATATGACAATCTGCCTGATACACTAACCACTCGTGACAGAATGTCAAATTATTGGTCTATCTGAACTTGAGTTTAGTCATCTAAAATTGTTAAATGGAGAATCCCAATGTATGCATCACTTTCCTGTTTATATTGGGCACTGTGTATATATGTTTACTAAGATACTATAAATGTCATTCAGTTGCCAAAATGATGAAATTTCCATTACTTTCTGCCAAGTAAAATAGCATTACTTTTAAAGAGTCTCAGTTTTTTATGTCAAAAAAAAATTGATTGAGGATTCTGCAAATATCACAGAATTCAGTCTAGAGCTTTACTTTCCAGTTGTCATGAGGGCAGCTGAAAAAGTGGACCAGTGGGACAGAGGTAGAAAAGTGCATGAGAAGTCTACTGAGAAAAAGAGTGTAATGTTAGTCATCCATTTTTTCATTCATATATCTGTTCTCCAAGTTTTTATTGAGTGTCTATTATATATATAATTTTAGCTATTTTGTGAAAGAAAGAGAAAATATAAATAAATTATGATAAACACAGTTTAAGTAATGTGCTTTCTTCAACCATCTGCATCCCTCTTAGCTAATCCAAGCAGTTACTACAGATGCTAGAGTTTATTTTTCAACTCTATTGTCTCAACAGAATAAATATAAACATTTTATTCCATGATTTTTAAGCCCTCTGACTGAGTTATGAAACTAAATTCAGTGTTCAGTTCAGTTCAGTCGCTCAGTCGTGTCTGACTCTGCGACCCCATGAATTGCAGCACGCCAGGCCTCCCTGTCCATCACTAACTCCCAGAGTTTACCCAAACTCACGGCCATTGAGTCGGTGATGCCATCTAACCATCTCATCCTCTGTCATCCCCTTCTCCTCCTGCCTTCAATCTTTCCCAACATCAGGGTCTTTTCAGACGAGTCAGTTCTTCGCATCAGGTTGCCAAAATACTGGAGTTTCAGCTTTAACATCAGTCCTTCCAGTGAACACCCAGGACCAATTTCCCTTACATTGGGCTGGTTGGATCTCCTTGCAGTCCAAGGGACTCTCAAGAGTCTTCTTCAACATCACAGTTCAAAAGCATCAATTCTTCTGCACTCAGCCCTCTTTATAGTCCAACTCTCACATCCATATGTTCAGTGTGTTCATGTGCAATTACTTGTTCTTGGGAATAGTTGTGTCAAGTGTCCAGTGAACCGCTTCCCGGGATCAAGGGACTTCATTAACTTAATTGGTGGTGAGATGGTGTCTTGGATAATCTTTAGGAATATTTTACTATCCTTTCTCTGCTAAGAAGACTAAAATACTAAAGTTTATCAGCTCTGGTATGGCTCTGACTTGAAGAGTATTGCTAAAAATTCTAATCATCCAACTCTCTGTTTTCAATACTCTTTCTTCTCAGGACAGCATTGCCTTCTGGTAGACATAGTATGATTAATGCTAGATAATATACTAGTCACTTCAAATACTCTTTCATTAATTCAGAGAACTCTGTTATCTCCACTTTTCAAATGAAAAACATAGTTCTCAAAAGGCAAAATATGCAAAGCTACTAAGTGGAAGAGCCAGAAATTGACCCCGAGTCTCATCCATTATGATCTGCCAAGCCATGTAAATATTATAAAAGATAATAACAGTAAAAGGCAGAATAACGTAATAGTAAGAGAATAAGATTTGGAGGAAAACATAATAGAAATTCCAACTCAGATCTCTACTAGCTAAATTCTCTCAGAAAAATTACTTAATTTCCCTGATCTTTTTCATAATCTGTAAAAAGAAATACAATTATGCCTAATAGTTGTTAAAATGGATTGAGATCATATATATCAAGATGTGTATTTAGCACATCTAAGGATGTATTTTTGAGTCATTTAGAAAACATAGGAATTCATTTAGAAACATGAAATTACAGTTCCCAAGGTTACATCGTTAATTAATAATTGTGTTGGATTTAAATCTTGGATTATTGACATTTGACTCCTCACTCCTACCATTGTTCTTTTTTTTTTTTTTAATTCAAATTTATAATTGAAGTTTAATAATAGAATTTGGATGTGGGACCAGGAAAATCAATGTGTATACAAATTAGTTCAGAGACCTGTTGAGAAAAGTATCTTGAAACATTCTCAGTGTCAGAAAAAGTTGGGAATATGTGCATCGTTTAGGTTCAGAGAAATTTAACAGACAAAGGAATCTAACAACATTCACAGATTGCCTGTTGATACTTGTTTTTACATTTCAAAGCCAGCATCTGTATCACTCACATCACTCCACTGCCTGCTAACACAATTCAGAAGAAAATGCAAGTAAAAATTTCCACCTTAAAGGGTTATGACTGTAAAGTGAAAAATTGTACTCACTCAAGAAGTTGAGAAAGTCAAAGGCAAAGAACTAAAGAACCTATTACAACAGCAAGAGAATGGATCACCAAAGCATTGCTAAACCTACCACACTAGGAAAGCATTGTAGGCTATCCAAGAAAAGATAAGAAATCCCTGGAACATCTCATGAAATGGGGAAGAAAATGTGATTGGTGGTCATCATGGACTTATTCATAATTTAGTCAGATTTTCAAACCTTGAATGACTTAGTCATTTGGTACAAAATGTCTATAATAAACCTTATTACTGAGCTTGTGACTAAAATGCGATAATTTGTTCTTAAGGTAAAATAACATCAGTTATGCAGGGTTCACTTTCAGGGTCATAGTTGGCAGTTCCTTCCAATTTGGCAGTGGATTAATGACAAGTAAAGACTGAATATTGCTCTTTTCTCTTTCCTTTACCCAGAAGCCTTAGCAATTACTATCTTGAAGAAATTATTTTTATTTCTGTACATATGATGATGGGCTTCCCTGGTGGCTCAGAGGGTAAAGCATCTGTCTGCAATGCAGGAGACCCAGGTTTGACCTCTGAGTTGGGAAGATCCCCTGAAGAAGAATATGGCAATCCACTCCAGTATTCTTGCCTGGAGAATCCCATGGACAGAGGAGCCTGGTAGGCTACAGTCCATGGGGTCACAAAGAGTTGGACAGAACTGAGCAGCTTCACTTTCTTTTTTTTTTTTCATATTAAAGTTCGGTCCAACTCCTGCTCCAACTTCTAGGGGACACTGTATCTGTCATTTTTGGAGCTTTATTTTGAAATACCCAGTGATCTTTGCTATGACACACCATGCCTTTTTGGTCCTGGGCAATTGACTTAACCATCTGAGCTTCCATTTCCTTATTTGCATAACAAGAATAACATCCTTACCGTAAGTACCTAGCACAGGCCCTGACACCTGTAGCTACTCAATAAATATAGGTTGAATCAGTCAATCATTGAAGAATTGAGATTTTTTTGAAGGTGGAATGACATAAGATTATGCAATATACCTCATACACCTCCTAGACATGACAATTATTTCTTCTTATGCTTTTCCTTCTTTCCCTTTCTTTTTTTTTAATTTTTAAATCAAATGATATTTTATTTGTTAGAATATAGCACTCCCCAACTGAAGTATTTCATCAGATAAGTGGGCATATATCTGTAACGCTGTCTAATTCATGCATACTTCACCTAAGTGTAAATGGGAAAACTACGTACCTGGGAAAACTGCTGAAACACTATTCCTCCTGTTTCTCACCATCCCACATTTTGTCACCATTCTGGAATGTTTCATTTCTAAATGAATGATTCAGCTAAAATCTCCAAGTGTCAAGAGCCCTCAACCTCCTTTTTCACCAGTAAAACTTAGCACCTTCACACTTCAGTAACTCCTTTCCATGGCTACATATTTAATCTTGTCATCACTAAGAATGGCACTTTATTTGAAGTTTTAAACTTAGAAATCTAATGTATTAATCTTTTCACATGTTGACTTTACCACAAATACTAAACTCAGAGTTCATTGTCAATAGAAACTCCACTCCTGACCTTCACTGGTTCTTCAGTCTCATCAAACCACTCAGAGTTGACTTACTTTCCTATCAGTTTTTCTAGCCACTCATTTCTCTATCTGGGTTAATTTTCTCCATCACTCACTGTATCTACCAAGTTAACTTAAGAAATATGAATCAGTACCATCTCCATTGAACCCTTAACTTAGAACATCATCATTTCCCTACTAATAATGCTGTTGTTTATTATTTCATCTACCCAATCCAATGATTCATCAGTGTCTGTAAGAACAGATCAAATTCATTCATCCTATACTATATAGAATGGCCCACAAGATAAATTAATTTTATTATCTGTAGCAGGAAAGCTTGTGCTTCTCCAAGATATGCAGTTTGTTTTGAACATATAAAAATGTAGGTTTTCTTAACTCACAGGGTAATCATTAATAGTTTAGGATCTACATCACTATACCTGGATGCAAAACTTGGTTCTACTATTTACTAGATATCTGACTTCCAGCAAGGTACTTAAACTTTATGAGACCAGTTTTTCTCAGGCATTACAAGTGAGAATATCATTTACTTTCAGAGGGTTGTTGTGAGATCAGATTTGGGATGAAAGAGATGGAGAGCTTTGTGATACAGAAAATCTAACCAGTGTCAGGCTTATATCTATAAGAGATAATAACAATATAAGAGATGTTATCCTATCCCATAGGAAGGTTTACTCATTAAATAGGTATTTATTAAGCACATTCCATGGGCTTCCCAGGTAGCTCAGCTGGTAAAGAACCACCTATAATGCTGGAGACCCTGGTTTGATTCCAAGGGCAGGAAGTTCCCCTAGAAAAGGGATAGGCTACCACTCCAGTATTCTTGGGCTTCCCTGGTGACTCAGATGGTAAAGAATCCACCTGCAGTGAGGAGACTTGGGTTTGATCCCTGGGTTGGGACCATCCACTGGAGGAGGGCATGGCAACCCACTCCAGTATTCTAGCCTGGAGAATCCTCATGGACAGAGGAGCCTGGCAGGCTATATTCCTTTCATAGAAGAGTTGGTCACGACTGAGTTACTAAGCACAGAAGCACCTTCCATGAGCTAGGTTATGTTGTCATCTTCAGGCATACAACAGTGGATAAAACATTCAAAAATCCCTGCCCTTCCTTATGTGTCATTTGAGAGAAATAAGATACATTGTTATAGGATGTTGGTATGATTTAGGGAGAAAAATGAAACAATCAGGAGATACAAAAATACAAGAGTCAAAGGAGTTGCAATTTTAAGATAGAGTAGCTGGAAAGCTGGATTTGATCCTAAGATTGGGATCCCCTGGAGAACGGAATGGCTACCCACTCCAGTATTCTTGCCTGAAGAGTCCCAGAGGAGCCTGGTGGCCTACAGTCCGTAGGGTCGCAAAGAGTCGGACAAGACTGAAGCCGCTAACACTTTAATCATGCTGCAGTCCATGGGGTCATGAAGAGCTGGACATGACTTGGTGACTGAACAACAAGGAAGGAAAGGCCTTATTAAAAAGGCGGTATTTGGAAGAAGACATCAGTGAAGCATAGGAATGAATTATTTAAGTATGTAAAAGAAGATAATATCAGGGAGAGGAAATGGCAAATGCAAAGTGTTTTGGGGTGTTAGAGAAAAAACAATGAGGCCAGTGTGGCTGAATTAACTTGAAACGGGGGAAGAATAGTAGAAAATGAGATCAGCTGGGAAAAAGGTGAAGATGGGGACAAGTTATATAAAATTCTCTGCAGCATTATGAGAATACTAGTTTTAATCTAAATGAAAAGTCATTAGAGGGTTCAGAGAAAATGAAAGACATGATTTGACTTATATTTTAACAGAATTACCCTGTATGCTGGATTAAAAATCAGCTGAGAAGTAATGGTAAGAACAAGAAAACCAGTTAGGAGGCTAATGCAGTGATCCAGGTGAGAGATTATAGTGTCTTAGTCTAGGATACAGTAGTCAAAGAAGAGAGAAATCGTTCAATTCTGGATTCATTTTTGAAATTAAAGCCAGCAGAATTTTCTGATGAATGAGAAGTATAAGAGAAACAAATTATGATACCAAGGTTGTTGCTTGAACAGCTGAAATAATTTTAAGAGTGTTTGTTTCTAAGGGTAGGAAATAGACGTCAAAACATCAATCTGGACCTATCAAAATCTGAAATAACTATTGGACATCTTTATCTGTACTACAGTAAAAAATGGATTTATCAACACAAAAGATGAGGTTTAAAACTATTAGCACAGATTATGTGGTGGTAGAATGAGAACAGATAGAAAGGCAAAGTCCAAATATTTCATCGTCAAGCTAACATTTAAGTCAAAAAGATAAGGCAGAAGCAGAAATAGAGACTAAAAAGAAGCAGAAACAGAGATGTAAAAGATAAGCCAAGTGAGCATGGACTCCTGCAATGTTATTTCTAAATAAAGTATAGAAATAAACTGGTATGATCAACTTTGTCAAGGACTGCTAATAGGTTAAGTAGCTCTGAGATCAGAGTAGCACCATGAAGGTCACTGCAGGTCACTGGAAAAGCAATTTGCAGTACAGTGGAGATAAAAGCCTGATAGGAATAGACTCAAGAGATAATGGAAGGGGAGATCAGTCAGTTCAGTCTCTCAGTCGTCTGACTCTTTGCGACCCCATGGACTGCAGAATACCAAGGCTTCCTGTCCATCATCAACTCCAGCGGTGTACTCAAACTCATGTCCATCGAGTTGGGATGCAGCCAAAGCAAAAAGAATACCCAGCTGTGGATGTGACTGGTGATAGAAGCAAGGTCCGATGCTGTAAAGAGCAGTATTGCATAGGAACCTGGAATGTCAGGTCCATGAATCAAGGCAAATTGGAAGTGATCAAACAAGAGATGGCAAGAGTAAATGTTGACATTCTAGTAATCAACAAACTGAAATGGTCTGGAATGGGTGAATTTAACTCAGATGACCATTATATGTACTACTGCGGGCAGGAATCCCTCAGAAGAAATGGAGTGGCCATCATGGTCCAAAAAAGAGTCCGAAATGCAGTACTTGGATGCAATCTCAAAAACAACAGAATGATCTCTGTTCGTTTCCAAGGAAAACCATTCAATATCACAGTAATCCAAGTCTATGCCCCAACCAGTAACACTGAAGAAGCTGAAGTTGAACAGCTCTATGAAGACCTACAAGACCTTTTAGAATGAACACCCAAAAAAGATGTCCTTTTCATTATAGGGGACTGGAATGCAAAAGTAGGAAGTCAAGAAACACCTGGAATAACAGGCAAATTTCGCCTTGGAGTACAAAATGAAGCAGGGCAAAGGCTAATAGAGTTTTGCCAAGAGAACGCACTGGTCATAGCAAACACCCACTTTCAACAACACAAGAGAAGACTCTACACATGGACATCACTAGGTGGTCAACACCAAGATCAGATTGATTATATTCTTTGTAGCCGAAGATGGAGAAGCTCTATACAGTCAGCAAAAATAAGACTGAGAGCTGACTATGGCTCAGATCATGAACTCCTTATTGCCAAATTCAGACTTAAATTGAAGAAAGTAGAGAAAACCACTAGACCATTCAGGTATGACCTAAATCAAATCCCTTATGATTATACAGTGGAAGTGAGAAATAAATTTAAGGGACTAGATCTGATAGAGTGCATGATGAACTATGCACGGAGTTTCATGACATTGTACAGGAGACAGACATCAAGACCATCCCCATGGAAAAGAAATGCAAAAAAGCAAAATGGCTGTCTGGAGAGGCCTTACAAATAGCTGTGAAAAGAAGAGAAGTGAAAAGCAAAGGAGAAAACGAAAGATATAAATATCTGAATGCAGAGTTCCAAAGAATAGCAAGGAGAGATAAGAAAGCCTTCTTCAGCAATCAATGCAAAGAAATAGAGGAAAACAACAGAATGGGAAAGACTAGGGATCTCTTCAAGAAAATCAGAGATAACAAGGGAACATTTCAGGCAAAGATGGGCTCGATAAAGGACAGAAATGGTATAGACCTAAAAGAAGCAGAAGATATTAAGAAGAGGTGGCAAAAATACACAGAAGAACTGTACAAAAAAGATCTTCACGACCCACATAATCACAATGGTGTGATCACTGACCTAGAGCCAGACATCCTGGAATGTGAAGTCAAGTGGGCCTTAGAAAGCATCACTATGAACAAAGCTAGTGGAGAAGATGGAATTCCATTTGAGCTATTCCAAATCCTGAAAGATGATGCTGTGAAAGTGCTGCACTCAATATGCCAGCAAATTTGGAAAACTCAGCAGTGGCCACAGGACCGGAAAAGGTCAGTTTTCATTCCAATCCCAAAGAAAGGCAATGCCAAAGAATGCTCAAACTATCGCACAATTGCACTCATCTCACACGCCAGTCAAGTAATGCTCAAAATTCTCCAAGCCAAGCTTCAGCAATATGTGAACCGTGAAATTCCAGATGTTCAAGCTGGTTTTAGAAAAGGCAGAGGAACCAGAGATCAAATTGCCAACATCCGCTGGATCATTGAAAAAGCAAGAGAGTTCCAGAAAAACATCTATTTCTGCTTTATTGACTATGCCAAAGCCTTTGACTGTGTGGATCACAATAAACTGTGGAAAATTCTGTAAGAGATGGGAATACCAGACCACCTGATCTGCCTCTTGAGAAATTTGTATGCAGGTCAGGAAGCAACAGTTAGAACTGGACATGGAACAACAGACTGGTTCCAAATAGGAAAAGGAGTACGTCAAGGCTGTATATTGTCACCCTGTGTATTTAACTTATATGCAGAGTACATCATGAGAAACACGGGACTGGAAGAAACACAAACTGGAATCGAGATTGCCGGGAGAAATATCAATCACCTCAGATATGCAGATGACACCACCCTTATGGCAGAAAGTGAAGAGGAACTCAAAAGCCTCTTGATGAAAGTGAAAGTGGAGAGTGAAAAAGTTGGCTTAGAGCTCAACATTCAGAAAACGAAGATCATGGCATCCGGTCCCATCACTTCATTGGAAATAGATGGGGAAACAGTGGAAACAGTGTCAGACTTTATTTTTCTGGGCTCCAAAATCACTGCAGATGGTGACTGCAGCCATGAAATTAAAAGACGCTTACTCCTTGGAAGGAAAATTATGACCAACCTAGATAGCATATTCAAAAGCAGAGACATTACTTTGCCAACAAAGGTTTGTCTAGTCAAGGCTATGGTTTTTCCTGTGGTCATGTACGGATGTGAGAGTTGGCCTGTGAAGAAAGCTGAGCGCTGAAGAATTGATGCTTTTGAACTGTGGTGTTGGAGAAGAGTCTTGAGAGTCCCTTGGACTACAAGGAGATCCAACCAGTCCATTCTGAAGGAGATCAGCCCTGGGATTTCTTTGAAAGGAATGATGCTAAAGCTGAAACTCCAGTACTTTGGCCACCTCATTCGAAGTGTTGACTCATTGGAAAAGACTCTGATGCTGGGAGGGATTGGGGGCAAGAGGAGAAGGGGATGACAGAGGATGAGATGGCTGGATGGCATCACTGACTCGATGGACGTGAGTCTGAGTGAACTCCGGGAGTTGGTGATGGACAGGGAGGCCTGGCGTGCTGCGATTCATGGGGTCGCAAAAAGTCAGACACGACTGAGTGACTGATCTGCTTTTCAACCATCTTGTCCTCTGTTTTTCCCTTCTCCTCCTTCCTTCAGTCTTTCCCAGCATCAGGATCTGTTCCAATGAGTCAGTTCTTCACATCAGGTAGCCAAAGTATTGGAGCTTCAGCCTCAGCATCAGTCCTTCCAAAGAATATTCAGTACTGATTTCCTTCAGGATGAACTGGTTGTATCTCCTTGCAGTCCAAAGGACTCTCAAGAGTCTTCTCCAACACCACATTTCAAAAGCATTGATTCTTTAGCACTCAGCTTTCTGTATAGTCCCACTCTCACATCCATACATGACTACTGGAAAAACCATAGCTTTGACTAGACGGACCTTTGTAGGCATCAAATATGATCATTTTATGTGTTTTACTGGGAAGGAAAAGAGAAGTGTGGTCATGAAAATGAGCCTTGGGTTTGTTTTTAGAATGTGAGAAATAGCAACATTTTTATATGTGTATATACTGTCGCTTTAGTCATGTTCGACTCTTTGTGACCCCATGGACTATAGCCTGCCAGGCTCCTCTGGCCATGGGATTCTCCAGGCAAGAATACTGGAGTGGATTGCCATGCCCTCTTCCAGGAGATCTTCCCAACCCAGGGATCCAACCTGCATCTCTCACATCTCCTGCGTTGGCAGGCATGTTCTTTACCACTACTGCTGCCTTTGGAAGACCACTTTTTTATATCCTGATGGGAGTAACTAATAGAGCAACATTAATGAGACAAAAGTGGTACATTTCTGATGCGTCGTCAGTGAGTAATGATAAGGAGCAGAATCTATGGCACAAGAGCATTAGTACACTGAGTTCATACAAAGTAACAAAAATAAATGAAAAGTAGATGGGAACAGCTGGGGGCTAGATGTAATGATACTTGCTTATAAAATGAAGGAAACAAGAACACCTTTGAATGGGGCAATTGGTGTTGGAGATATGAAGAGTGAGATCACTTGAAATTACTGCTTTTAATTCAAAAGGATGACAGGTATGCTTGTATGTTTTTCTCCCTGTCCAAGAAATATGTGGATATCTGGATTTAACCAGAAATATTGTTTATCAGAACATATCATCAAGCAAGAGAGGCAAGAAGGGATTTCCCTAGGGGTCCAGTGGTTCAGACTCCTCTGGCTCAACACAGGGGATGCAGGTTCCATCCCTGGTCAGGGAACAATGATCCACATGCTGGGCAGTGCAGCCAAAAAAGAGAGAGAGGCAAAGAAATGGAAGGTTTATGCAACAGAGCGTTACCCAAAAACTGGATTCACCTCTTGGTGGGTGTCAAGCCAAAAGACACAATCAAGCCAGAGATCAGGAGAAGGAAGAATTTATTATTATTTTCAGCAAGCAAGGAGAACACCAGAGATCCTTTCCAAAGCAATGTCTTCTTGAACAGCAGAGTTGGGGAAGTTTTAAGCTAAGGGTATGTGCATATTCTGGAAGAAGAAATGGCAAACCACTCCAGACTCCTTGCCTGGAAAATTCCATGGACAGAGGAGCCTGGTGGGCTACAGTCCATGAGGTCGCAAAGAGTCAGACATGACTGAGCGACTAACACACACACACACACATGCCTATTCAGGGCTTTCCAGGTGGCACTAGTGGTAAAGAACCGGCCTACCGCAGGAGATATAAGGGACGTGGGTTCAATCCCTGGGTCAGGAAGATCCCCTGGAAAAGCGCATGGCAACACACTCCAGTATCCTTGCCTGGTGGATCCCATGGACAGAGGAGCCTGGCAGGCTACAGTCCATGGGATTGCAAAAGAGTGGGACACAACTAAGCAACAACAGTATCGTGCTCCAGGAATCTTGTGCTCAGCCGGAAGTTACTGTCCTCTGCCGGAAGTTACTGTCCTCTGCCTGGGTGGGGGCTTTAGTTCCTGCAGAAGAGCTCAGAGATATGTTGTTACCTATATCCCAAGAAGGAACCAAGACCCTGCTGCACAATTGTTTATTGCCTGTTCCTCCTTTGTTTCTGTATTCCCTCCCTTCCCCAAGTAGTAACTGTTTGAACCTGCCATTTGAAACTCGGGGAAGATCTAGGAGGCTGAAGCCTTCTCCCTCAAACAAAAAACAGGGGACTCTCAGAAAGACTTTTGTACCCAGGAGGGCCCTAAAGGGCCCTGCTTGGTTTCATCAGTAGTGGTCATTGGAGCCAGAAGGAAAGTCCTTTAAATATTAAGGGCCAGAAAAAAGCAAAATTTATTTAAGTGACAGAGCAGCTTGTGGGAGCCAAGGTGAAGGTTGGATAGGGATCTGGAAAGGCAGGAAGGGGCAGATATGAGAGGATGTAGTAGAATGCCAATATCAGTCTGAAAAATGATGTAATTTCTAATGTGAACCTAAGGAACATGGGTTGAAGGATACCCTCAGTTGGAAGGTGTTGACCTAGATCTAGAAATTACAAACTAAGCATCAACTGGCCAGTGTTCTACCCAGAAGCCACTCTGGTAGTTAGGAAATCTCATCAAGCTGCGAAAGCAACACAAAAATTGTTTAAAAAGGTATTCCAAGATTGTTTGGAATAACATGTTTGCATCTTTAATGATAAAGCATTTTAATCTTTTTGCTTGTTTTAAAAGTGTTCAAATACATACAAAAATAGAGAAAATAGTACCATAACCTACCCCCACACACATACACTGTCACCAGATTTCAACAATTATCAAGATTTTGGTACATTTAAGAAAACATCAGAAATTCCCTGGTGGTCCAGTAGTTAGGAGGATCCCTAGCTTTCACTGCCACAGGCCAGGATTCAATCCTTATCTGGCTGGAGAACTTGGAGTAGGAAATGGAGATTCACTCTGGTATCCTTGCTTAGAAAATCTCATGAACAGAGGAGCCTGAGCAGAACAATGCTCAGGACTGAGGGCTGAGTGACTTAGTTAGGGAACTAAGATTCCACAAACCATGTGGTGCAGCCAGAAAAAAAAAAAAAAAAGCATCATTTAATCCTTAGATTTATAATTAGATGTGGAAATATTTGAGAGAATTAGACTGTAATAACTATTATTACATGCATATGTATGCCATTGTAATTTTTTTAAATAAGAGAATGTGGCCTTTAGAGTAGCAGATTAGCCAAGTAATCAAATAGGCTTGTGGTTTTTAGGTTGAAATTGTACTATATAAATAATATGAAATATTTGAGTAAACAGCGCACCATATTTATCATATTATGTATAAGCTATATTGAGAAAATTTTCTCTCTTAAGACAGATTACTGAGCTATTAAAAGAACATTAAATATACTAAATTTATAAATGAAGTTCAAAATGTTTGAGAGCATTAAGTTTCTAACTAAGAAAATATTAATCAAAGATACACCCCCCCACTCCCCAGCAAAAGTGATTATTAAAATTAATTACGTATATAAATAGTATAAGATATATAAACTGACCTTAAAACCTTAAGGAAAATGGACTCTTTAAATTTAAAAGTTAATAAAATAAATATTAATTTGTACAGCTAAAATAATTTTTGAATGATCTTTTCTAGACTGAAAACTGAAGACACCAGAAAGTCTGATATTATTAAGGATAGTGCTTGGCACATGGTAAACATTCATTAGATGGCATTATTCCCTTTGAATACACAACTTGGGATATACTTGTGATATCCCCAAGTATATACACTTGGATATACCCAAGTATACACAACTTGGGACCTTTAAGCATGAGCTTGTAGCCTGAATTCTAATACTAACTTCACTCCAGGTCCATCCTTCCTATCTGTACTTTTCCTTTGCATCATATTTAATTTAAATTTTAATTTTATACTGTAGACATATATATCTGATACATAAAGAGAAAAGCACATAAGCCCTTTACATTTGGTCCTTCACTTGCATCTTTTTTGTCTCATTTTCTATTTTCTATTCTATGCTCTGATGGTCAGACATGCCAGCATGCTTGCTGCTGTCTGGAGAGATCACTACCTTCACATCTCTTTACTGTCTGAAGACACTAAAATGCTTTTCTTTGCTTTTTGCCTGGAAAACTCCTTGGCATTTCTCAATACACAGTTTAAATATTTTCTCTAAATCTTCTCCATCCTTTGCTAGAGTCAATTAAGCCTTTCTCTGGATTCCCAAAGACCTCCTGTTTATGTTACTTATCAAATTGTCTGGAAATTAATTGTTTAAAGTCTGTATAAAGTTTGTCTTTCTGATAGCTCCTTGAAGCTATCAGATTAAGCAAAGGCTTAATCACTCCTAAAAGTAACATGTTCAACATGATTTCCTTGAATTATTTTAGTCAAGAGCTGGTAAATATAAAATATAATCAGTGTCCTTAACACATTAATTGCTGTTATTATTTTTGATGATGACAATGATATTATATCTGTTATTATTATTATTATTTAACTCCTATGTAGTCTCATATTTGTGAGTTCTGTTTTCCTGGATAAAACCATAAATTACATTTCTCTGTTTGTCCTGAATTGTCTGGGTTTTTGCACCCAAAATCTCATGTTCCAGAAAACCCCTCCATTCCAGGCAAAGTGGGTCTGTGGTTTGCCCAAAACCACAGACATAACTAGCATGTATGCAGGGCTTATACTGATGGGAGCTGTTGTTGCAGTTCAGTCGCTAAGTCTTTGCACTATGTTAAATATTTTACCAGTATTAACTCATTTAATCCACACAACAGCTCCACCATGGGATACTATTATTATCCCCGTTTTACAGATAAGAAAATTGAGATGTTAAGTAATATGCTGAACTATTAAGTTGGAGAAGGCGGTTTGAATCAGGCAGTCTGACTGCAGAGCTCCCACTCTTAATACTAATGAAACTGCATTGTCTCTCACAATCACAGAAGTGTGATCAGCTAGTACCTTCACCTCTTTTTACCCTGCACATGGTATGTACCAAGTACCAAGTGCTCAACATGTCATCAACAAGTAGGATTGCCAGAGGTCATGCAAAATATACAGCTAAATTTGAATTTCAAATAAACAATAAGTAGTCTTTAGAACAAGTATGTCATGCTATATTTATGACATATTTATGCTGAAAATTATTTCCCTGAAATTCAGTAAATTTAACTGGTTATCTTGTACCCTCATTTGCTAAACCTGACAACTCTATGGCTATTCTATCTGCAAAGTAGGTGTTATTTTTACACATGAAAAAATTAAGCCTCCAAAAAGCTAAATAACTTATTCAAAGATAAAAAGGGTTGTGGTGGGGTCATGAATGTCTAGTTGATACATTTATTTCAACTAATATATGAACCTTCATTCCTCCAAGTACACTATTGTTTCCTTATTGAATTTCTGATCTATGTTAAATAACTACCTATTATCTAGGACTAGAATTCAAAATTCTGATTTCCCAGAATGCTTAGTTGGCTTGTTCATTCATTCAACTACTCATTTGCAAAAACACTGTCTCTGGGCCTATTTATTTTTTATATGCCACAAACTCTAATATCATGTATAATAATAGGAGAAGTCCAAGATTTTCCAATGATACAACAAAGGACAAACTAGTAGAGCAGATGATGATGATGAAAGGTATGAGAACAGTGTGCTAAAGACAGATGTACATTCTAGAGACGTGAGTGCCAAGTGCCGCAATACAGATTGCTCTACTTCAACTCCTGACTTAACTGTCCTTTAAGCTTGTTTTCTTTTAATCTCCTACTTCTGTCTGTGCATTTTATTATTCAAATGAAGCTATAAAAATGTAAAACTTCAAGTAAACAAAATTTTAATTCAGTAGTGGGACTGAATACCAGGTTCCATTAAGAAGCAAAATAAATTTTTTGACCACCTATCAGCAGCATTTAAGGTTTGTACTCTACCAATTTAGAAACATCAAATTAGGATTTAAGGTGTGATACATTTTAGCATGTGTGTGTGTGCTCTGTCACTAAGTCTTGTCCACCTATTCTGCCAACCCATGAACTGTAGCCCTCCAGGCCCCTCTGTCCACGGGAGGTCCCAGGCAAGAATACTGGAGTGGGTAGCCATTCCCTCCTCCAGGGGGTCTTCCCATCCCAGAGATGGAACTTGCATCTCCTGAGTCTCCTGCATTGACGGGGGATTCTTTTACCACTGAGCCACATTTTAGCATAATAACATTTAAATAAAAACTATATTAAAATGAATGGCTATGATTGCTTTGATTTAACTGACAGTATTAATCCCCAGACTGTGAGAAACAACTGTTTTCATCTCGCTCGGAGACGTTTAATGATAGTGCGGAGCACTGTTAAAATATGCACTGGACCAATTTAAAAAATGTAATAAGTACCTGTCCTCGAAAAGTTTACATTCTTTCTTAAAATAATAAGTATAAACAAGCAATTTAATCTGAAACAATATAAGAACATTTATAAAGGAATATCACAATAATTGTAAGATAACCACAATAACTTTTAAGGGAATGGAAAATAAAAAAGTCTTCAAGATTAAGCGAGCTTAGTTAAAATGAATTCTTGGGAGTACAGTTTTGACACTGTTTCAAAGAGGCAATGGATAAGGATAATATGAGTAGGTTCCACACAGGCTGAAATGAGAAAAGAGTGGCCAGAATAGTTTTCTGAAACTGGGCTCATTTTAGGAAAGAAAGAAAGAGTACCAAGTTACTGCATTATAATTCTTCAGCTGTTACCAACAACCTTCACAACTGATTAAATTATCTAGGAGTACTTCTTTTAAAACGACAAGAAAAGCTATGTCCTTTTGTACCTACAATTTTCAAATAGGAGTTAGAACTCAATAACACAGGCTACAAATTTCTCTCTATGGTCAATGTGTTAATTTTTAGTTTGGAATGAGTTCCTGGAAGCTGATCTCACAATTTAAGAAACAGAATTAGTATACAGAAATCAACAGAGTAATTACTCTGTGTGTTGTGCTATCTCTGAGTATATGTTTGCATGTGTGTGTGTATGTATTCCCCATGTGTGTGTGCACGCTCAGTTGGGTCTGACTCTGTGCTACCCCAAGACTGAAGCCCTCCAGGCTCCTCTGTTCATGGAATTTTCCAGGCACGAATACTGGAGTAGGTTGCCATTTCCTACTCCAGGGGATCTTCCCAACCTAGGGATGGAATCCAGTCTCCTGTGTCTCTTGCCATGGGCAGGTGAATTCATTCCCAGGCGGGTACCACCTGGGAAGCCCGAATAAAAGGAAATGTATACTTACAGCTCAGATGGTACAGAATCCAGACATGGGTTGGGAAGATTCCCTGGAGGAGGGCGTGGCAACCCACTCCAGTATTCTTGCCTGGAGAATTGCCATGGAGAGAGGAGCCTGGCAGGCTGTAATCCACAGGGTCACAAAGAGCCAGACATGTCTGAGCAACTAAACAGAGCACATACTTACATATTTAATATTTTTATCTTTGTTCAATGTTATATGAATATCCGCTCAGTTCAGTCGCTCAGTCGTGTCTGACTCTTTGCGACCCCATGAACTGCAGCATGCCAGGCCTCCCTGTCCATCACCAACTCCCAGAGTCCACCCAAACCCATGTCCATCGAGTCGGTGATGCCATCCAACCATCTCATCCTCTGTTGTCCCCTTCTCCTCCTCCTGCCCTCAATTTTTCCTGTATATTCCTTTTATTTCATGTGCTATTATGGTTTGGAAAAGCATTTCTGTTCATTACACAGCACATAGGAAATAAAGAAAACATTTATTGGACCCTGTAGCTCAGATGGTAAAGCGTCTGCCTGCAATGCAGGAGACCCAGGTTCTATCCCTGGGTTGGGAAAAGATCCCCTGGAGAAGGAAATGGCAACCCACTCCAGTATTCTTGCCTGAAAAACTCCATGAACTGTCGTCTGAGGAGCCTGGTAGGCAACAGTCCATGGAGTCACAAAGAGCTGGACAGGACTGAGCAACTTCACTTCACTTCACTTTGTTTAATTTAATTAAAGGAGCCTCTGAAGAACCTGTTTACCCTTTTGTTTCCATAAGCACTGGAAAATTCTTCTGTATGTTGGAGTAGAAATGCTATTGTCAAAAGCTGAAATTTTGGCTAACGACAAGGAAAGAATAAAATCGGAGTCAGAATGAACAGAAAATCATTTTATGGCAAAAGTCAATTACATTGTATAATGATTATAATAAGACAATGAAGAATTGCTAAATCAAAATGTATAAACTAAAGTCATTCCTAATCTCTTACTATCCAATAATTATAATAATTGTATTGTCATTGCCAATCATTTATGCATAAGAAAGATGGCTCAGTGGTAAGGAATCTGCCTGCCAGTTCAGGAGGTACTTGAGATGCAGGTTCAATCCTGGATTGGGAAGATCCCCTGGAGGAAGGCATGGCAACGCAGTCCAGTATTCTTGCCTGGAAAATTCCATGGACAGAGGAGTCTGGCAGGCTACAGTCCATGGAGTCACAAAGAATCATCACAACTGAGCGACTGAGCACACAGGCATGCTAGCACAGGCATAAGAAAGATCCAAGGATTGTTTTAAAATAGGACAGCAAAGTTTGGATGGAAAACATTTTAGAATGTAATGACTTCCCCTGGCCACCCAAGAGCTGTTTATTTACACAGTTGCCACTTCTGCATTCCTCGTTCATGAAGCATTATGTAACTATGCAGATATTCACACCCGGCTTGACTCCTATTCCTAACTCTCATATGTTTTTTAATGTATTTCCTTTGATAAGAAACAAATACCAGTTATCATCTTGTCCATCAGAAAGTACCAAAGCGCTATTCTCTTACAAAATGAATACATAAATGAAGTAATGGATGTAAAAGCTCTCCCATTCTGATAAAATCTATACACCTATTCTCCAAATACATTATGAGCCATTTTCCTTCTATAACATTATGTTTGATCTTCAATTCCACTCCCTGGAATGACCTCTTGAATCATGATCTTTACTTCCTGAGTCATCCTCTTTAACAGTTCCACCTATTAATATAAAAATATTGTCATACTTGAACAACCCCAATCTCGAGAATTTCTAACTCTGCTGAAATCCTATATCACATTTTGTCTTTATCAATCATTTGATAATTTATGTTTCAGTCTTGTATATAGACCTGAATCTTATGAATACTTATGGCCTAATACATGTAGCAAATACTAATCAAAATTTTAATTGTGGTGATGTAGTGGTTCTGGTACTTCCTAGATGCCTAATCTTAAATTCCCCTGACCTCAATTTTCACAAAGTAAAATGGGTATAATGATGGCCAGGTCCTCCATATTATAGTCAATACAGGGATATTTCTATTGCCACTGCTGATGATAGTGACAAATGATGACTAATTTTTCTTTTATTATTTTCAGTGTGCCTGAATTGATTTGACCTTTTATCCAACACAATGTTTTTATTTTTTTTTATTTTTATTAAAAGTACTTCTCTGAGTCCACTTGTTTCATCCAAAATCCAAAGAACTCATTCAAGTTATGTTCTAGGTTTGATATATTCATGAACACTCTTCAGCACATTTTTATCATTTTGGTACATTTATGATCAAAATGAATCATTATCCATAATAAAAACCGTAGAGTACTGCCAAAACTAAAAAACCAAAGATTGCCATAAAAAAAGATTAGTGAAAGAGATTTGAAGGTCCAGATGTATACCAAATTGTCTTTTATAATTTAGTAGATTTATTTTTAATAAAAAGAATTTCAGATTAGTGGAGGAAAGATAGATCATTCAGTAAATAGTGCTTGGATAACCAACGATGTGATAAAAAGCTGGATCCATAACTTATACAATTCCCTGAAATAAATTCCAAGTACATCAAAGATTTATAAGACAAAGAAAAAGAGGGTAAAAGAGAAAGAGACCATAAAATTTCTATAACAAAATATAGAATTTCTTTTATGTAGAAAAACACTTTTTAATAAATCAAAGTGTTTTATAAACCCACTCTTTTCAGTAGCAAATAACTTATTTTCTTAATGAATATAGAGCCCTTCCCAGTCCATAAAAATGGTTAAAGGATATAAACAAGCAATCCAATAAAAAAATAAATATGCTTTGTTCCTAGTTGGACAATGAATCATTTTCCAACCTAAATCATAATAGTAGAAATTAAAATTAAATCATTTGTCATTTTAACTTGTCAAATTAGTAACAACAAAAAATTTGGTGGCACTCAGCTGGTGAAAATGTAGGAAAATAGACTCTCAAACTGCAGCTGGAAGTTTAATGATTATGACTTTTATGGAGATTTATTTATCAGTATAATTTAACATTTTGAATGTGCTAACCTTATAACAAAGCAATGTTGCTTTTAAGTCCTGTTATAAATACAGTAGAAGATGTAAAAATGATTTATTTATTATAATATTCAGTGTAGATTTTGTTGTAGGAAAAAAGCAGAAACAAATACTCATCAATAGAAAACTAATAAAGGAGGTTCTGTTCAACTCATGCAAACAAAATCTTATATACTACAGAAAGCAGGGCTTCCTTGGTGGTTCAGCAGTAAAAAATCTGCCTGTGATGCAAGAGATGCTGGTTCAGTCCCTGGGTCGGGAATATCCTCTGGAGGACAGCATGGCAACTCACTCCAGTATTCTTGCCTGGAGAATCCCAAGGACAGAGGAGCCAAGCAGGCTACAGTCCATGGGGTAGCAAAGAGTTGGACAGGACTGAAGCAACTTAGCATGCACACATGCACTATAGAAAACACTCTATGTATTGATTTAAAACTATCTCAGTTCTGTTCAGTCACTCAGTCCTGTCCGACTCCTTACGACCCCATGAATCACAGCACGCCAGGCCTCCCTGTCCATCACCAACTCCCGGAGTTCACTCAAACTCATGTCCATCAAGTTGGTGATGCCATCCAGCCATCTCATCCTCTGTTGTCCCCTTCTCCTCCTGCCCCCAATCCCTCTCAGCATCAGGGTCTTTTCCAATGAATCAACTCTTTGCATGAGTTGGCCAAAGTATTGGAGTTTCAGCTTCAGCATCAGTCCTTCCAGTGAACACCAGGCAACACCTAAAACTGATCTCCTTTAGGATGGACTGGTTGGCTTTCCTTGCAGTCCAAGGGACTCTCAAGAGTCTTCTCCAACACCACAGTTCAAAAGCATCAATTCTTCAGTGCTCAGCTTTTTTCACAGTCCAACTCTCACATCCATACATGACCACAGGAAAAACCATAGCCTTAACGAGATGGACCTTTGTTGGCAAAGTAATGTCTCTGCTTTTGAATATGCTATCTAGGTTGGTCATAGCTTTCTTTCCAAGGAGTAAGCGTCTTTTAATATCATGGCTGCAGTCATGATCTGCAGTGATTTTGGAGCCCAAAATATAAAGTCTGACACTGTTTCCGCTGTTTCCCCATCTATTTCCCATGAAGTGATGGGACCAGATGCCATGATCTTCATTTTCTGAATGTTGAGCTTTAAGCCAACTTTTCACTCTCCTCTTTCACTTTCATCAAGAGGCTTTTTAGTTCCTCTTCACTTTCTGCCATAAGGGTGGTGTCATCTGCATATCTGAGCTTATTGATATTTCTCCTGGCAATCTTGATTCCAGCTTGTGTTTCTTCCAGTCCAGCGTTTCTCATGATGTACTCTGCATAGAAGTTAAATAAGCAGGGTGACAATACACAGCCTTGACATACTCCTTTTCCTATTTGGAACCAGTCTGTTGTTCCATGTCCAGTTCTAACTGTTGCTTCCTGACCTGCATATAGGTTTCTCAAGAGGCAGGTCAGGTGGTCTGGTATTCTCATCTCTTTCAGAATTTTCCACAGTTTTTTGTGATCCACACAGTCAAAGGCTTTGGCATAGTCAATAAAGCAGAAATAGATTTTTTTCTGAAACTATTTTCCTTTTTCCATGATCCTAAAGATGTATTATTACATTTCAAAAGGAATGTACATTCTGTGTATATAATATGGTACAATACTTGTAAAAAGTAAGAAATATATATTTATATACTTACTCTTGATTGCAAGCACATGGAAAAATCTGTTAAGTACAGGAAAGAAACTAGAAGCCATGGTTTTGTGTAAGGAGAGAAAATGAGGAAAGGAGAATTGTAGATAGTTTTCACTCTAGTCCCATTTACAATTTTGAATTTTGTAACATAGAAACATTACCTATTCAAAATGGTAAAATAAGCAATTTTTAAAAAGCCTATAATTAGTCACGCTTTAAGGCCACAGCAACAGACTGTATAATCTCTCCATATTTTTTAATTGACCTCATATCTTTTTTACATACAGTTTTTTAAAAATAGAATTTAGTGCTAGTCTGCCATTTAACTATTTTATCTTACAGAAGGGAATAAACTTGAAAAAGATCTGGCCTTGTGTCTTGTGTTTGCCTCTTCAGACCCACTCTACACCCTTCACCCTGCTCTCTGCCCTAGAAGGCTAACCTTCACGGTCAGCTTCCAGAGTGTCTTTTGCCTTTGGCTGACAATAGCCAGTGAGTAGGCTCAGCAAGATATTACAGGAAAAGAAGGAAGTGTTGTCGGGGTATGTATTTGTTCCCTGCCTCTATCTGTGAAGCTCTCCTTCACTTGGCCATGTCTTCACTGCTCTTTGTGTGGTCACTGACTCTTTCCTGAGGTCCCATAATTGTTCCCACACCCCAGGCCTAGTTAACAATCCCACTGTTAGTGGCCCTACTTATTAGCTGTTCAAGGTGGTTTCTCATCATCCCTCCCATATCTTCTTCATAACACATTCATCAAATTATTTAAATGGACATTGTTCCCCGTTTGACCCTGACTATTACAGTGAAGGAGCTAGGTTTTGGTGTTGCTTTGTTTCAATTAATATTGGAATGAGCAAAAGTAAATATTTAATTGTTATCATGAACCCTATACCATAAATCATCATAGTCAGAAAGGTTTATGTTACCTTCCAGAGCATATATGTATTAAGACACTCTTTATTCAAAATAAAGTATACTCTATTTTTTAATTTTATTTTAAACTTTTTATTTTTTATTGGAGCTTAGCTGATTATGTTGTGATAGTTCAGGTGAACAGTGAAGGAACTCAGTCATACATATACATGTATTCATTCTCCCCAAGACTCCCCTGCCATCTAGTCTGCCATGTAACACTGAGCAGAATTCCCTGTGCTATACAGTAGGATTTTGTTGGGTATCCATGTTAAATATAACAGTGAAATATACACTCTATTTAGTCTACTGGGTTCCAAAGGCCTTGTTTCTTTCTCTTGACTCTTCTTTTTTTCATTTGATTGATAAAGATGTTTTTACTACTTAATAAAACATATGTGGAATAAAGAGCAGATGGAGTTGAATGCAGTTGTTTTATTTAGAAGAGATGTAAATTATATTAATATCTCCTTGTAGGTAGGGATCTTAAATTTCTTCAGTTTCTTCCCAAGGCTCCATGGTGTTCCACCTTTTTTCAGTGATTAAATAGAGATATTGAACCACAAATTGAAGTAATCGTTGCACTTAATATGAGGGTAATCATTGGTACCCTCATTTGACTCACGTGTCAGGTGATCATTTTCTCTTCAGTTCAGTTCAGTTCAGTCACTCAGTCCTGTCTGACTCTTTGCGACCCCATGAATCGCAGCACACCAGGCCTCCCTGTCCATCACCAACTCCCGGAGTTTACTCAGACCCATGTCCATCGAGTCAGTATGCCATCCAGCCATCTCATCCTCTGTCGTCCCCTTCTCCTCTTGCCCCCAATCCCTCCCAGCATCAGAGTCTTTTCCAGAGTCAACTCTTCGCATAAGGTGGCCAAAGTACTGGAATTTCAGCTTTAGCATCATTCCTTCCAAAGAAATCCCAGGGCTGATCTTCAGAATGGACTGGTTGGATCTCCTTGCAGTCCAAGGGACTCTCAAGAGTCTTCTCCAACACCACAGTTCAAAAGCATCAATTCTTCAGCGCTCAGCTTTCTTCACAGTCCAACTCTCACATCCATACATGACCACTGGAAAAACCATAGCTTTGACTAGACGGACCTTTGTTGGCAAAGTAATGTCTCTGCTTTTTAATATGCTATCTAGGTTGGTCATAACTTTCCTTCCAAGGAGTAAGTGTCTTTTAATTTCATGGCTGCAGTCACCATCTACAGTGATTTTGGAACCCCCAAAAATAAAGTCTGACACTGTTTCCACTGTTTCCCCATTTATTTCCCATGAAGTGATGGGACCGGATGCCATGATCTTCGTTTTCTGAATGTTGAGCTTTAAGCCAACTTTTCACTCTCCTCTTTCACTTTCATCAAGAGGCTTTTTAGTTCTTCTTCACTTTCTGCCATAAGGGTGGTGTCATCTGCATATCTGAGCTTATTGATATTTCTCCCGGCAATCTTAATTCCAGCTTGTATTTCTTCTAGTCCAGCGTTTCTCATGATATACTCTGCATAGAAGTTAAATACACAGGGTGACAATACACAGCCTTGACGTACTCCTTTTCCTATTTGGAACCAGTCTGTTGTTCCATGTCCAGTTCTAACTGTTGCTTTCTGACCTGCATACAGATTTCTCAAGAGGCAAAATAGGTGGTCTGGTATTCCCATCTCTTTCAGAATTTTCCACAGTTTATTGTGATCCAAAAGAAGAGTGAATTCCACAACAGACAGCAATTGCCTGTGGCCCTTTATGCTTGTGCCTGGCTAAGTAGATGTATCTTATTTTGAAAGGCAGAATCCTATCATTACAATTCTTTGTAATAATACAGAAGTAACCATGAAGAATGGTCCAGACAGACAGTGGCTATCTTGTGATAGAACACTTTTAAAAGTTGGCAAACATGAAAGTGAGTTGTGCAATTTCATTTGTAAACTATGAGTTCCAAATTTGCAGCTTTTTCTGTGATGTCTACTATGCTACTTGGCAGATATTTTCTTAAAGTAAACACATACACACACACATACATACATACATATGCTGAATTTCATGTGCTTCTTCAAGATAAAGGTAATTTTTTAAAGTAATGGAAAAGCAAATGTCATTTTTGTTAATGTACTAAGAGGGAGTATTTTGAAAATGTTATGTTGGATAGGATAGGTTTTCATAATTAAGTGGATTTGTTGCCAAAAATTATGTAAAAGGATGACCTGCAAAATCTCTCATATCTATGCACTTTTAAAACTTGGGGATAGAAAATTCTAACTTGTATTAAAATTTTCAAATAAAGAAGTTAAAAGTATGAAAGTGCAGAATCTTCCACTAGCTTTTAAGAACAACTAGTATGTAATAATAAAAATTTCTAGCAAAATTTTAAAAATGTTTGCTTAGCTGTTAGATAGTATTATTTTTTATAGCCATTAGCACTTTTATTTTTTATTTTTTTAATTTAAATTTATTTATTTTAATATAATATTATTAAAAAATATTATTAAATACACCTATGACAGGGCAGACTCTGAGGTCTTTCTCCTACTTGAATCTATGCATCTTTGTGATGGGCTCTTCCCAGTAATGAAACCAAGTAAACCAAATATTGAACCCAGACCTTGGTAGCATAAAGTGATAAGCCAAGACCTTAAAATATAATGTAGAATGTTATTAATATAATTTTCACCAAGTAGTGTTAGTAACTGTGTTTAGAAAGAGCAAAAAATGCGTTTTAGTTAATATATGTGATAGAATTAAAATTAATTTTAAATATTAATTTATTTTATTCTAGTATATCTTTTATGTTTTTATAATATAACATATTTATATGGAAGAATATGCAGGTAACTCTTAAATGAGAGCAGCTTTACAATTTTCTCTATGTGAGAAATGAATGGTGAAAAATTTTGAGACCTTTGGTTTTAATACTTGCCTATAGGTCCTGAGTGTTGGAGTTGGGTCTAAAGTTCAACGTAATAGTTCAAAGTGACACTCTTATCTTGAGCTAATGGCAATATTGAAAATTGGAAAGTGCCTTTAGGAATTTTCTTTCAGGTGTTGTTTCTGAAGAATAATTGTGAAGCCACAAAGAGCGACTTTCTGTCATCCTTGTTTTGTTCTCTTTAATTAAAAAAATAAAGAGGAAGTAATTTACTACTGAAATAATTTCTGCAAGTAAACACCACTCAATTAGCTTTTAAATGTAAAATTTAATTAGTGTTCTGACTCAGTGCCTAATTTGAATGTTGTCAGTTGTCTGTGGTTTGCAGTATTCCATGCCAAGGTTTACTCCTGTTTTTTTAGGAAGAACCAAAAGTTGACTTAATTCCACCCCACTGCTTAGCTTATTAATGTAAAGCTCCTTGTGGTCTTAAGTACCACAAAAATGTCATTGCATATTACATAATACACATCCTCTCTTCAAAACTGTTTTTGTACTAATTTCTTCTAGCAAGTACAAATTGATAATATTCATTCATTCATGCATTTAATGAATGCCTACTATATATTAGGCAGTTTCATATGCAGGAAATAATAGTAAACATGTTAAAACTCTCTGCCCTCATGGGGTTTATATGCTAGTGGAGTAGACAGATAATAAACAAGATAAATAAAATGTATAAAATATTCTATTGTGATAAATACTAAAATGGAAATAAAACTAGGAACTATGTTGAGAAGTTGCAGTTTTACTGGGGTGTCCAGGGAAGACCTCTCTGAGAAGAAGACAGTAGAGTAAGATATTTGAGGGGACCAGCCATGAAGTTGTTGGGTGCAGCACATTCTATGCTGAGAAAGCAAAATGCAGGGGCTTCAAAATCTGATGGTGAGTATCCAAGTGTGATAATGGCTTAGTAGGGAAGTTTGAGAAGCTGGTGTGATTGTGCTATGCGTGCCCAGGAAGAAGAAACAAACCAGGCATGCCTATATAGGTCTCTGTAAGGTGGTTGAGTCTCTGACTTAGAGTAGACTCCATTAACAGGATCTTTGTGCCTGCTGTTTTGAAATAAAATAAGGGGGGAAAGGCAAAAGCAGAAAAGTCACATGTTCTTAAGAGGTTACTGCAGTAATCAGGTGAGAAATTATATTAGATGAAGATGGTAGCAGTAAATTGGTAAGGTTATATTCTAATTTTGAATTCAGGAAATTTTATTAACAGAATTTTCTACTCTAAATGTGAACATAGAGCCGATGCAATTTACTGATGAATACATTATCTGATGTTGTTGTTCAGTCGCTCAGTCGTGTCCAGCTGTTTGTAACTGCCATGGACTGTAGCACATCAGGCCTCCCTGTCCTTCACCATCTCCCAGAGCTTGCCCAAGTTCATGTCCATTGCATCGGTGATGCCGTCCAGCCGTCTCATCCTCTGAGACCCTGTTCTCCTTCTGCCCTCAATCTTTCCCAGCATCGGGGACAGGGTAACAAATTACCCCAACAACTTACTGGCTGAAAAAAAAAAAAAAAAAACAAGTATTTGTCATCTCACTTTTTCTGTGGATCAGAAATTCAGGCAGAGCTTAGCTATTTATTTTGCTTCAAGATTTCTTTCTCAAGAGGCTGTAATACGGTGTCAACCTGAGATCCACAGTCATCTCAAGATTTAGCTGGAATAGAATTGACTTCCATGTTGACTCAAACTAATATTTGACATGATTTGGTTCCTGAACCTGGAGACCCTCTTTATCAGAGGTCTTAAGTACCACAAGAACAGCCAGAGAAAATACCAGCAACACAGAGTTTTATAGTGCAATCACAGAAGTGACATCCTGTCACCTTTGCCATATTCTATCAGTTGGGAGCAAGTCACTAGCTTCAGCCAGTGCTCAAGGGGAGGATTCGCCAGGGGCATGGACACCAGGAGAAGGGCATCATTGGGAACCATATCAGAAGATGCCTCCCACCTGAGGTATGAGGGGATGGGGAAGAACCAGGAATGGCTTCAATGTAAATAACAGTGAATAGGTCATCTGTTTTTCTTGAATTGCTGAGTTTGAATTGCAATCAACTTCAAATTCAAAATCTTCATGATACCTTTTTTATTTAAGGATTTTATGCCTCCATTCATAAGATGTCAGAGACATTTGACTTATGCCATTTTTTCTTCACCATTTTTTTAAACCATTCTGGAGTTCCCAGAAGTGGCCCAGAAATCTTGACTGAGGTTTCAGCATGTGTGTATGCTCAGTCACTTCAGTCATCTCTGACTCTTTGCGACCTCATGGACTGTGGTCCACCAGACTCCTCTGTCTGTGGGATTCTCCAGGCAAGAATACTGGAGTGGGTTGCCATGCCTCAAGGAGACCTTTCCAACCCAGGGATTGAACCTGGGTCTCCTGCGTTGTAGTCAGATTCTTTACTGCTGAGCACCCAGGGAAGCCCTTGAGGTTTCAGATGTGCCCATCATTGAGTTACAGGGTGGTTACACAGAGGCTTTATCCTCAAGAAGAACACAGAGGCCATTGCTTACTAGTCAGAGACTTAAAGAAAGCTAGATGCACATTTAGGAAGAAATTACGCTTTTAAAAAGTTAAATCATTTGTTCAAGGTCATGCTGCTAGTAAGGTAGAGCTGGGTTTGAGCCTGTACACCTGTACCTCTCTTATTTTACACTCCATCTTCTTTGCACAAATATTTTCCATTTTTAAGGCTTTGTATTCCTGAGAGACAAAATCAACATCTTTGAAGCCATCGAAAAGTGGTTACTTCCAAAGCATTTCAATGTGAAATGATACTGGATGCTTGGGGCTGGTGCACTGGGATGTCCCAGAGGGATGGTACGGGGAGGGAGGAGGGTTCAGGATGGGGAACACGTGTATACCTGTGGTGGATTCATGTTGATATATGGCAAAACCAATACAATATTGTAAAGTTAAAAAATACAATAAAATTTAAAAAAGAAAAAAAGAAAAAAAAAATTTAAACCAAGGAAAAGGAGAAATCAGGGTGGACTGGAGTAGAGAAATTGGCTGAAAGAAGACAAGACAAAAAAGGAGCCCTGAAAAATGGACAGAATGAAGATATGCATATTATATTTTCCTTTGTGGCTTGTGCATAGGAAGTTCTTAGATAAATGTGAAAGTAAGAAAGATTAGTATGAACAGAGAATAGTTAAATGCTTTTGCTTGATTCTGCAGCATTACATATTACCTCTTTCTTGCTGAATTTACTTTTTATTTATGATGGTAACTGAAGCAATATAAAAAACAAATATCAATGCAATGTAGACCCATATTATCATGTCAATACAGGAAAATAACAATTCTGCTTTCGTGGCCATCAGGAAATTATGCTGTTATGTACACTACTAATATAGCTCATTCTTCAGTGCTTGCTATCATTGGCCTCATTTCTGTGTGAGCCTGTTCCTACCTGTCTAAACCACATACATCACTGATTTTAGAAAATTTATGTATCTTCATACTGTTCCAAAAAATTTCCCTAATTCTTTAAGTTACAAGCGTAGGGTCCCAGATGCTCCTTCTTTGTAATGTGTTTACCTGTGTTGACTCTAAAAGTTTTCAATCTCTATAAAATAAGAATAAGGTGTATCAAAAATTTTTTAATGAACAGCCAGATTTTTTATTTGAGACTTTCAATAAGAATGAATCTAGTGATATTCATGGTAAAATTATGAAATGAAGAAGTTTGAAATATTATGAGAATTACCAAAACGTGACACAGACACAAAGTGAGCAAATGCTGTTGTAAAAATGGTGCCAACAATTAGTCAAAGCCAGGTTGCCACAAATCTTTGACTTGTTAAAAAAAAAAAAAAACAGAAAGAAAGAAACAATGCAGTATTGGGGAAGCAGTATAAGGCAAAGCTGAATAAAATGAGGTCTGTCTGTATATGGCAAGAGAAATTACCCTGTGTGGGCCTCGCTAGTTGAACGCTTATAAGCAGAGTTCCCTTTAGCTGGCAGAAGATAAAGCTACTACAACAATTCTAAGTGTGAGAAGGAATCTATGTGAGGAGATGCTCTGTAGCTGACTTTGAAGATGGCAGGAGACCATGTGCCAGGAAGTGATAACGATCTCTACATTCAAAAAGTGATGCCCAGCTGAGAGCCAGTGAGGAAATGGAAATCTGAATGAGCTTGAAACCAAATTTTTCCCCAGAGCTTCCAGAACAGTACTTAATCCAGCCAATATGTTGATTTCAGCTTTGTGATATCCTGAATAGACTACCCAGTCACACCATGCTCAGACTCATTATCCATAGCTAATATATGGTCATTGTTTTAATACACTAAGTTTGTAGCCTATCAGCTGTCATTCTCATTAAAATCTGAGAAAAAGAATCCTTAGCGAAAGACAGTTTGAAGAAGTTTATCACCTGGAAACCCTCAGCTAGTCTTTTTTTTTTTTTTTTTTTTAACATATAACTACATCTCAGAAAATCCTTAAAATTTGTAATATAGATCCCCATAAATAATTATATAGGGCTTCCCTGATAGGTCAGTTGGTAAAGAATCCACCTGCAGACCTTGGTTCGATTTCTGAGTTTGTTGAAGTGTTTGTTTGGCACAGGTCAGTCCAATATGAGTTGTTTTAGCCACTCACTTAATTCTAAGGCATTTAGAAAAAGGAAAAGAGACCAACTTACATGAGGAACTAACTAATGGAGAAGCCTACATTGAAAGTGTTAGTCGCTCATTCATGTCCAACTTTTTGTGACCCCATGGACCATAGCCCACCAGGCTCCTCTGTCCAAGGAATTCACCAGGCAAGAATACTGGAGTGGGTAGCCATTCCTTTCTCCAGGGGATTTTCCCGACGCAAAGATCAAATCTGGGTCCCCTGCATTGCAGGAAAATTCTTTACCATCTGAGCCCCCAGGGAAGCCTGCAACCTATGTTAGGAAGCAGTTATTTTGTTGAAAACTTCCTTTTACTACAGCAGAAGCCTCAAGGAAATGTTCATGGGAAAGTGTGAGAGATTAATTTCTACTATTTAGATATTGATCCCTATGAATGTGTAGACTGCTTCACTCCTTTATATTATGTAATGGGTATCTTTACTGATAGAAACAATTAAATTCAAATCTCACTACTTGGATTTTATATTGGAAGTACATTAGTTATATTGAGATTCATTTCCAGTCCTTTGAGTATTTAACCTGTGCCTAAATTGAACTCTTTAATGAAATATACTCAATATAACTAAGTCTATAATGTGTAGAGAATTGCTGTTATTAAGTCACATCAGATGGTATGTTGAAGTTCTCTGAAGCCATGGCCAGAAAGGGAGGGTTTCTTTCCTTTCAATGAATTTTTCTACAGTGTTAAGTTTATTCATGCAGCATGACATGGTAGTTAAAACCAGTGGCCTTGAATTCTGGTAAGTGTGAACTTCCATCTGACAGTAGTTGTGTGATTGTGAAAATGTACCTTCACCTCTCTGAGATTTAGTTACTTACTATGCAAAATAGGATGATTAGAAATATTGCCTTGTAAGTTGTTAGTTACAATTAACTGATATCATGCATAAAAGGCATTTAGCGCAATGCCTGGAATAATTAAAGCACTCAATATATCTTAATCTTTGTTACTATTTTTGTTGTTGTTATATCAAAACCAAAAAATCTAGACCAGCAAAAATATGTTTTCATATGTCACTAATCCCAGCATTTTAAGGCTGGCCCCTGTGAGTTAGGTGCATAAATTCTGTACATCATTGTTTTAGTTGCTCTATGGATTGTAGCCCGCCAGGCTCCTCTGTTCATGGGATTCTGTCTAAGCAAGAATACTGGAGTGGGTTGCCATTTTCTTTTCCAGGGGATCTTCCCGACCCAGGGATGAAACCTGCATCTCCTGCTTGGCAGAAGGATTCTTTACCACTGAGCCACCAGGGAAGCCTGTACATTGATTACCAGATCTCCCACTCACTATTTATATCACTTTGAACAAATTAAACCTTCTTAACCTTGATTTCCTCAGCTGTAAAATAGAGACTAATAATAGCACTTACTCTCTAGGTTTGCTGTGAGGATCAAACGAGTTATGTAGAATGCCTAGAATAGATGCTGCAAATCAGTTGTGATATGTAACTGTTAGCTATCAGTAGGCCTTGCTGGCAGATACTCTCCTAAACTCTGTGTTTATGCGTATGTATATGCATAATCTGTGTGTATTATATATACTATAAAAATGATATTATATTATAGATATTGAGTTGTCCATAGTGTTATTTTAAAAATACAACTTGCCCTGAGCATCTTTCCAAAAATAATTATATTTTCATAATGTTATTTTTACAGCTCACAAGTATTCTCTTGTTAACTAATACCATTTATGGAACAACAGACTGGTTCCAAACAGGAAAAGGAGTACGTTAAGGCTGTATATTGTCACCCTGTTTATTTAACTTATATGCAGAGTACATCATGAGAAACACTGGACTGGAAGAAACACAAGCTGGAATCAAGATTGCCGGGAGAAATATCAATAAGCTCAGATATGCAGATGACACCACCCTTATGGCAGAAAGTGAAGAAGAACTAAAAAACCTCTTGATGAAGGTGAAAGTGGAGAGTGAAAAAGTTGGCTTAAAGCTCAACATTCAGAAAACGAAGATCATGGCATCCGGTCCCATCACTTCATGTGAAATAGATGGGGAAACAGTGGAAACAGTGTCAGACTTTATTTTTCTGGGCTTCAAAATCACTGCAGATGGTGACAGCAGCCATGAAATTAAAAGGCTTACTCCTTGGAAGGAAAGTTATGACCAACCTAGATAGCATATTCAAAAGCAGAGACATTACTTCGCCAACAAAGGTCCGTCTAGTCAAGGCTATGGTTTTTCCTGTGGTCATGTATGGATGTGAGAGTTGGACTGTGTGCCAAAGAATTGATGCTTTTGAACTGTGGTGTTGGCAAAGACTCTTGAGAGTCCCTTGGACTGCAAGGAGATCCAACCAGTCCATTCTGAAGGAGATCAGCCCTGGGATTTCTTTGGAAGGAATGATGCTAAAGCTGAAACTCCAGTATCCAGTACTTTGGGCACCTCATGTGAAGAGTTGACTCATTGGAAAAGACTCTGATGCTGGGAGGGATTGGGGGCAAGAGGAGAAGGGGACGACAGAGGATGAGATGGCTGGATGGCATACTGACTCGATGGACATGGGTCTGAGTAAACTCCGGGAGCTGGTGATGGACAGGGAGGCCTGGTGTGCTGTGATTCATGGGGTCGCAAAGAGTTGGACATGACTGAGCGACTGATCTGATTTATTTTAGCATCATCAATTATTATGATATAGTTAGTTAACCCCCTATTATCAGATGGCAAGAATACACGAAAGAACTGAACAAAAAATATCTTCATGACCCAGATCATCATGGTGGTGTGATTTTTCACCTAGAGCCAGACATCCTGGAATGTGAAGTCAAGTGGGCCTTAGAAAGCATCACTATGAACAAAGCTAGTGGAGGTGATGGAATTCAAGTTGAGCAATTTCAAATCCTAAAAGATGATGCTGTGAAAGTGCTGCATTCAATACGTCAGCAAATTTGGAAAACTCAGCAGTGGCCATAGGACTGAAAAGGTCAGTTTTCATTCCAATCCCAAAGAAAAGCAATGCCAAAAAATGCTCAAACTACTGCACAATTGCACTCATCTAACACCCTAGTGAAGTAATGCTCAAAATTCTCCAAGACAGGCTTCAGCAATATGCCAACCGTGAACTTCCAGATGTTCAAGCTGGTTTTAGAAAAGGCAGAGGAACCAGGGATCAAATTGCTAAATTCTGCTGGATCATCAAAAAAGCAAGAGAGTTACAGAAAAACATCTATTTCTGCTTTATTGACTATGCCAAAGCCTTTGACTCTGTGGATCACAATAATCTGTGGAAAATTCTGAAAGAGATGGGAATACTAGATCACCTGACCTGCCTCTTGAGAAACCTGTATGCAGATTAGGAAGCAACAGTTAGAACTGGACATGGAACAACAGACTAGTTCCAAATAGGAAAAGGAGTATGTCAAGACCATATATTGTCACCCTGCTTATTTAACTTATATGCAGAGTACATGATGAGAAATGTTGGGCTGGAGGAAGCACAAGCCGGAATCAAGATTGCCGAGAGAAATATCAATAACCTTAGATATGCAGATGACATCACCCTTATGGCAGAAAGTGAAGAGGAACAAAAAGCCCTTGATGAAAGTGAAAGAGGAGAGTGAAAAAGTTGGTTTAAAGCTCAACGTTCAGAAAACTAAGATCAAATAGATGGGGAAACACTGGAAACAGTGGCTGACTTTATGTTTTGGGGCTCCAAAATCACTGCAGGTGGTGATTGCAGCCATGAAATTAAAAGACGCTTACTCCTTGGAAGGAAAGTTATGACCAACCTAGACAGCATATTAAAAAGCAGAGACGTTACTTTACCAACAAAGGTCCATCTAGTCAAGGCTATGGTTTTCCAGCAGTCATGTATGGATGCGAGAGTTGGACTGTAAAGAAAGCTGAGCGCTGGAGATTGATGCTTTTGAACTGTGGTGTTGGAGAAGACTCTTGAGAGTCCCTTGGACTGCAAGGAGAGCCAACCAGTCCATCCTAAAGGAGATCAGTCCCGGGTGTACATTGGAAGGACTGATGTTGAAGTTGAAACTCCAATACTTTGGCCATCTGATGCAAAGTACCGACTCATTTGAAAAGACCCTGATGCTGGGAAAGATTGAGGGCAGAAGGACAAGGGGGTGACAGAGGATGAGATGGTTGGATGGCATCACCTAGTCAATGAACATGAGTTTGGGTAAACTCCAGGAGTTGGTGATGGACAGGGAGGCCTGGTGTGCTGCAGTTCATGTAGTCAAAAAGAGTCGGACATGACTGAGCAACTCAACTGAACTGATGAGAAATTCAGATTGTTTCCTATATTTACCTAGTCACATTTAGATAGACTTCCTTGTGCTTAAGTAGTTGCTAGGGCCTTGGTTATTTCACTGGGCTACTTTTCAAGAGTTGAATTGCTGGAATAGAAATTGTTAAGTGTTTATACTTCTTTTGATCTCCATTGCCAAATGCCCTCTATTAAGTAAGATTGTGGGAACTTATACACTCACTGTGAGTGAAGTGGAAGTCACTCAGTCGTGTCCAACTATTTGCGACCTTCATTTACTATACAGTCCATGAAATTCTCCAGGGCAGAATACTGGAGTGGGTTGCCTTTCCCTTCTCCAGGGGATCTTCCCAACCCAGGGATCGAACTCAGGTCTCCCACATTGCAAGCAGATTCTTTACCAGCTGAGCCACAAGGGAAGCCCAAGAATACTGGAGTAAGTAGCCTATCCCTTCTCCAGTGGATTTTTCTGACCCAGGAATAGGCTTGATTATCAAGCCAGTTGACTTTATTATCAAACCAGACTGCAAGCATAGGTGAAGATCCAGGAAACAGCCATTTTTGTATGCTACATATTCACTGCTGCTGCTAAGTCACTTCAGTCGTGTCTGACTCTGTGCAACCCCATAGACGGCAGCCCACCAGGCTTCCCCATCCCTGGGATTCTCCAGGCAAGAACACTGGAGTGGGTTGCCATTTCCTTCTCCAATGCATGAAAGTGAAAAGTGAAAGTAAAGTTTCATCAACGCTCAGTTGCATCTGACTCTTAGCGACCCCATGGACTGAAGCCTACCAGGCTCCTCCGTCCATGGGATTTTCCAGGCAACAGTACTGGAGCGGGGTGCCATTGCCTTCACTAGCAGTACACAAAAATGGCTGTTTCCTGGATCCTCACCTATACTTGCACTCTGGTTTGATAATAAAGTCTAACTATTGAGGTAATCACATTCTAAAGGAAGTTGGGTATGGTTTTGTTCATTTTATTTAGTATCTGTTAATTTTTTGAATAGTATATTTATTTCACAAGGGATATTATACAACTTGCATTGCAAAGAATTCCATTTCTCAGTAAGACCCTATAGCAAATATATTAGTTTACCATTGCTGCTGTAACAAATTACCATCAACTTAGTTCTGGACATTAAAATCAGAAAATGGATCTTGTCAGGCTAAAAATCAAGGTATTAGCAGAGCTCTATTTCTTCCAGAGGCTCTAGGGAAGGAACTACCTCCTCGCATTTTCCAGCTTCTAGAGGTTGCCCACATTCCTTGACTCAGGAGTCTCTTCTAGCAGTGGCCTCACTCTGACATCAGTTTCCATCATATCTCCTTCTCTTCACTCTGACCCTCCAGGCTTCCTTTTGTAAAGACCCTCTGACTACAGTGGCTCTAGCCAGATAACCCAGAATAATCTCTCCATCTCAAAATCTTTAATCATAAGTCTCTTTTACCAATTAAGGTAACACATTCACAGTTTCTGGGGATAAAGACACAGATATAATGGGGGAAAGGAGTGTATTATTGAGCTTACCATAGGGAATTACCTTAATGTCCTCCCTGCATTGCCTTTAGTTTAACCCACGGTACATTAAAGAATCCTTAGAAAAGGCTGAAGAGATGTAATTCTAATGTTAAACTTCATAAATGGTCTATAGAATATTGGCCACTCAGAGACAGTATTCAAATGTAAACACAGCCCTATTGCAAAAGGTAAATAACATACTGTTGTGGAGCAACAACAACAAATAAGGCTTTCCCTTAGAGATATGGCATGCATATTATAACCGATACTAGAATAGAATGAAATCAAGGAAGCAGTCCTTTTCCCTCTCCTTCCCTTTTGCTTGCTTTGTCTCCACTATCATTTAGGCCTGTTTTATAGATCACTGACAGAGGATAAGTCAAAAGGAATTGATAATTCTGAACTCTAAACCAGTACCCTTGGGAAAGCTGAATGAAACAATCGAATTTCTTTTTTAAGCTGTGAGAAAATCTAAAAACTTAACCAAGTTTACAAGAGAAGTCACAAATGTGGATCTTCTGTGTGTTTTTCTTTTTCCCCAAGTAATATCATTTATTTTTTTTTTTGCAAGTTGAATTTCTGGCTTAGGAATTTCCTCTCACTGATTAAATTGGCCTCATTTCAACACATGATATTGGCTGTTTTCTAAAGGCCAACTTGCTTACCAACAATTAAATCTATGCTCTTTACCAATAAAACTCAATTATCCAGCATTACATTATTTTCAATCATTTGGAAACAGCTTTTAAAAGAATAAATATATACTATCATTTATAAAATGTTCTTTTGGCATAGAATCATTACGTGTACAAGAATACCACAGCCTTTATCAACGGTGCTTAAAGATACAGTTTTTCCAATCAGTATAGAAAAATTCCATAATTGATAAGGATATATTAGGTTTTGACTCAATTTGATTATTGTTAATGGTCACCATCATCAACATTGATTCCTGTGGTCTGATTTCTATCATTCTTTTAGACTCCTAAGATTTGCTTTACCTATTCATTTTCATGGTATACCTTACATACCCAAATTTGATAAGATTCAGAATAATTTCTTTCATCACGTGATTTTCAAGCATGCTTATAGTAGGGCACAACAGTTAAAATAGCATATGGCTCAGTCTTGTCTGACTCTGTACAACCCCATGGACTATAGCCCACTAGTCTCCTCTGTCCGTGGAATTATCCAGGCAAGAATCCTGGAGTGGGTTGCCATTCCCTTCTCCAAGGGATCTTCCCAGCCCAGGGATTGAACTTGGGACTCCTGCATTGCAAGCAGATTCTTTACTGTCTGAGCCACCAAGGAAGCCCACCATATCTAAGGGAAATCAAACATAAGGCAGCAAGAAAGTGAAGCATTCTCTCTCTTACAATAACAGCTCAGTATTTGAATAAACTGCTGCAAAAAGAAAAAAAAAAAAAAATTCACCACCACTGCCCCATAATAAAATATTTTCTCTTTAATATTTCAGTCCAGGTTTCTCCTCTTACAGATAAATTTGGCATAGGCAACAGAGAGGATTCTTGCTAAATGTTTACCAGAGAGGATGAATGCTCCCTAATTAGTCACCTGTGGACTGCACTGGAGATTATATGTTGGTTGTGTTTCTGATGCAGGTGTTCACAATTTGAATGGTATTTAATGAGTACAGGTAGTCTAGCAGCTTTTATTCTCTGGTGCAAACCAAGGCAATTAGACAGTTTTTGTGTTTGTGGAATCACAGAAGCGTAGAATGTGAGAAAGGAGAAGACCTTAGATGTCTTTATAACCTAGTCTCTCATTCTACAAGTGAGAAAACTGAAACCCAGAGAGACTCAATGTCTTCCTTCCTCAAACTCCTTTGTGTTAGCCCTGAATGAGTTTATTGATGGTCTCAGAGCTGACAATATGCAAGGGCTCTTTGCTACTCCAGCCTCTCTGCTTTCCCCTTTACCTGGTCCCACTTCCTCCTTGCCCACTTGCTTTCCCTTCTTCCTCATGTCGGAGTCAGTCACAGGTCTGGTCTCAGAACTTGACACTTAGCTGTGTACTCAGTTCCATTATTAACTTCCCCAGAATTATTTACATTAACAAATCATAAACTGTGAAATTGTACAGTGAAAAATTATCTGACAGTATGGGTCTGATTTTTGTGTGTTTTATTGCTGCTGATTCCGATTCATAGTGTTCTGTTTCCTTACGTATACTGAGGTATTTGATCATGCATGTGTGCTAAATCACTTCAGTCGTGTCTGACTCTGTATGACCCCATGGACTATAGCCCACCAGGCTCCTCTGTCCATGGGATTCTCCAGGCAAAAATACTGGACTGGGTTGCCATTCCCTTCTCCAAGGCATCTTCCCAACCTAGGGAATCAAACCAGCATCTCTTGTGTCTCCTGCATTGGTAGGCGGGTTCTTTACCACTAGCACCACCCGGGAAGCCCCTAGAGTTTTTGACTGAGAGCTCATATTTTCTGGAAACTTATCTATAGGAATTTTTATCCATTGGTATGAGGCCTGCCTGGATGAATGTGAGAGTGAAAGTGAAAGGGTTAGTCCCTCAGTCCTGTCCAACTCTTTGCCCCCCCATAGACTGTAGCCTGCCAGGTTCCTCTGTCCAGGAGATTCTCCAGGCAAGAATAGTGGAGTGGATTCCCATGCCCTTCTTCAGGGGATCTTCCCAACCCAGGGATAGAACCCAGGTCTACATTGCAGGCAAATTCTTTACTGTCTGAGCCACCATGGAAGCCCTGCCTGGATCAATGTGGGTTCCTTCAAAGATTTGCATTTGCTTCTGCTGTGTGCCTGAGAGCTCTGTCAATTCAGAATGATATCAACTAAGTTATTTGCTGAAGGAGTTTTTGAACACTAGGGTACTATATGTATGAGATATAAACCCAGATAGGAGCCAAAAGAATTCTCCACCCAGCACCACATTTTCAGAAAGTTAATTTTCCTTAAAGTGCTTTGGAAACGTCTAATTGATTTTAGTTCACTCCTACACTAAAGGCCTATCCCTTTGAGCTCCAAGATTTATGGGTAAATTGCTTATTAAATCCCTCTTCTCAGGGTACAATCTTTGTTCCTTATCACCCCATGTGAAAAATAAAAGTCCTTGTTGATGAACTTCAGCAAAGGCCAGGCAAAATCTGGCTTCCGAGTCCTATTTACATCTCCACATTTCTGCTTTCTCTTATTTTTTTGGCATCTGAGGAATCTTTATCTTCCTGCTGGCTCATCCATGCATGTAATACATTTTTAAATAAATATTTTAATTATAATCTAGCATTTGGGATTTTCTTTTGCAATAAACTTGGTCAGGATACTTAAACTGCTACATTACCCAAAACGGAAGTCAGTGATCAATTTAAAAATATATTTTTAATACTGTTACTAGAAGCAGTATGCATACTATAAATCATTACTTATGTGCATCTCCAGTTTAACAATTTAGTAGTCTCTCAACAAGATTTATACACCTCGTCACACACATACACACATATACATATTAAGAGTGTGTAACAGGCATTCTTTCTTAAATATTTAGTAGATGCCAGACACTCTAGTATATTTCATATGGATTATCTCATGTAATCCTCACCACGGCCATATGTAGTCCTAAAGAAAATTCACATTCTGCAGAATCATCTACACAAAGGAAGTAGGGATTATGGGAAAAAGTATTGAGGCTGACTATTCAACATTTCTGTGAATATTATTGTTAGAGAACTAGGCAAAACAGTAACAATCTTAGTAATAAATACCAGGACCATTTGAAAATATGTTAGATTCCCAATACATAAAGAAATGCAAAGTATAATTGCATGTGTGCTCGCTCGTGTCTGACTCTTTGTGACCCCCTGGACTGTAGCCTACAAGGCTCCTCTGTCCATGGAATTTTCCAGGCAAGAATACTGGAGTGGGTTGCCATCCCATTCTCCAGGGGATATTCCTGAGCCAGGGATCTACATTGGGTGGCAGATTCTTTACCACTGAGCCTAAGCCCTCATTTAGGTTACTGGCTTTCCAAGCTGCTGCCAGAAAAGCTACATTCTCTCATCTCCTTGCTTCTATCGTTGTTCCCTGCTGTTAATCTCTGGGGCACTTTGCCTGATGAAAGTCATATTTATCATCCTTACATTCTCAGGGTGCTCAGGGTCTGTATCTGTGTAGCACCTATAAACTTGATAAATTCTTTCTAGAAACTGACGGATCCTCAGTTGGCTTTTATCTCCTGAATTTTGTTTAAGTTCTTCTGTCTAGGTATCCCATTGGGTTTTCTCTCAGATCTCTGCACCATAAGGTGGTAGTCCTCTGACTCCTTTTTCTCCTGATGAAATAGCATAAATGCTCCTACCTGTGGTATTGCATCTCTTTTCCCTGCTCTTTTGCAAAACACTTCTAACTGTCAGATTGCATAATAATTGAGTGAGCTATTCAGGGGCCATCGCTCCTCTGATTCTAACATATATTGAGCCCAGACCATATTACAATAGCATAGTCATAGGCCTACAGTTATATCCAGTATCCATTTACCATATCACATTTGTCCAGTATATGCCCAAAAGCACTCTCCTTCAAGATAGACAGAGTAATTCCCATTAATTGATGGAATACTTCCCATTTTTATAAGTATGACCATCAGTTCAGTTCAGTTCAGTCGCTCAGTCGTGACCAACTCTTTGCGACTCCATGAATCGCAGCATGCCAGGCCTTCCTATCCATCACCAACTCCCGGAGTTCACTCAGACTCACGTCCATCGAGTCAGTGATGCCATCCAGCCATCTCATCCTTTGTTGTCCCCTTCTCCTCCTGCCCCCAATCCCTCCCAGCATCAGAGTCTTTTCCAGTGAGTCAACTCTTTGCATGAGGTGGCCAAAGTATTGAAGTTTCAGCTTCAGCATCAGTCCTTCCAAAGAAATCCCAGGGCTGATTTCCTTCAGAATGGACTGGCTGGATCTCCTTGCAGTCCAATGAACTCTCAAGGGTCTTCTCCAAAACCACAGTTCAAAAGCATCAATTCTTTGGCGCTCAGCCTTCTTCACAGTCCAACTCTCACATCCATACATGACCACAGGAAAAACCATAGCCTTGACTAGATGAACCTTTGTTGGCAAAGTAATGTCTCTGCTTTTGAATATGCTATCTAGGTTGGTCATAACTTTCCTTCCAAGGAGTAAGCGTCTTTTAATTTCATGGCTGCAGTCACCATCTGCAGTGATTTTGGATCCCCCCAAAATAAAGTCTGACACTGTTTCCCTATCTATTTCCCATGAAGTGATGGGACTGGATGCCATGATCTTCGTTTTCTGAATGTTGAGCTTTAAGCCAACTTTTTCACTCTCCACTTTCACTTTCATCAAGAGGCTTTTTAGTTCCTCTTCACTTTCTGCCATAAGGGTGGTGTCATCTGCATATCTGAGGTGATTGATATTTCTCCCGGCAATCTTGATTCCAGCTTGTGTTTCTTCCAGTCCAGCATTTCTCATAATGTACTCTGCATATAAGTTAAATAAGTAGGGTGACAATATATAGCCTTGACGTACTCCTTTTTCGAAATGGATCCAGTCTGTTGTTCTATGTCTACTTCTAACTGTTGCTTCCTGACCTGCATACAGATTTTTCAAGAGGCAGGTCAGGTGTTCTGGTATTCCCATCTCTTTCAGAATTTTCCACAGTTTATTGTGATCCACACAGTCAAAGGCTTTGGCATAGTCAATAAAGCAGAAATAGATGTTTTTCTGGAACTCTCTTGCTTTTTCCATGATCCAGCAGATGTTGACAATTTGATCTCTGGTTCCTCTGCCTTTTCTAAATCCAGCTTAAACATCAGGAAGTTCACGGTTCGCATATTGCTGAAGCCTGGCTTGGAGAATTTTGAGCATTACTTTATTAGCATGTGAGATGAGTGCAATTGTGCAGTAGTTTGAGCATTTTTTGGCATTGCCTTTCTTTGGGATCAGAATGAAAACTGACCGTTTCTAGTCCTGTGGCCACTACTGAGTTTTCCAAATTTGCTGGCATATTGAGTGCGGCACTTTCACAGCATCATCTTTCAGGATTTGAAATAGCTCAACTGGAATTCCATCACCTCCACTAGCTGTGTTCGTAGTGATGCTTTCTAAGGCCCACTTGACTTCACATTCCAGGATGTCTGGCTCTAGGTCAGTGATCACACCATTGTGATTATGTGGGTCATGAAGATCTTTTTTGTACAGTTCTTCTGTATATTCTTGCCACCTCTTCTTGATATCTTCTGCTTCTGTTAGGTCCATACCATTTCTGTCCTTTATCGAGCCCATCTTTGCATGAAATATTCCCTTGGTATCTCTAATTTTCTTGAAGAGATCTCTAGTCTTTCCCATTCTGTTGTTTTCCTCTATTTCTTTGAATTGATCGCTGAGGATGGCTTTCTTATCTCTCCTTGCTATTCTTTGGAACTCTGCATTCAGATGCTTATATCTTTCCTTTTCTCCTTTGCTTTTCACTTCTCTTCTTTTCACAGCTATTTGTAAGTCCTCCCCAGACAGCCATTTTGCTTTTTTGCATTTCTTTTCCATGGGGATGGTCTTGATCCTTGTCTCTTGTACAATGTCACAAACCTCATTCCATAGTTCATCAGGCACTCTATCTATCAAATCTAGGCCCTTAAATCTATTTCTCACTTCCACTGTATAATCATAAGGGATTTGATTTAGGTCATACCTGAATGGTCTAGTGGTTTTCCCTACTTTCTTCAATTTAAGTCTGAATTTGGCAATAAAGAGTTCATGATCTGAGCCACAGTCAGCTCCTGGTCTTGTTTTGGTTGACTGTATAGAGCTTCTCCATCTTTGGCTGCAAAGAATAGAATCAATCTAATTTCGGTGTTGACCATCTGGTGATGTCCATGTTTAGAATCTTCTCTTGTGTTGTTGGAAGAGGGTGTTTGCTATGACCAGCGCATTTTCTTGGAAAAACTCTACTAGTCTTTGCCTGCTTCATTCCATATTCCAAGACCAAATTTGCCTGTTACTCCAGGTGTTTCTTGACTTCCTACTTTTGCATTCCAGTCCCCTATAATGAAAAGGACATCTTTTTGGGGTGTTCGTTCTAAAAGGTCTTGTAGATCTTCACAGAACCATTCAACTTCAGCTTCTTCAGAGTTACTGGTTGGGGCATGGACTTGTTTTACTGTGATATTGAATGGTTTGCCTTGGAAATGAACAGAGATCATTCTGTCATTTTTGAGATCGCATCCAAGTACTGCATTTCGGACTCTTTTGTTGACCATGATGGCTACTCCATTTGTTCTGAGGGATTCCTGCCCACAGTAGTAGATACAATGGTCATCTGAGTTAAATTCACCCATTCCAGTCCATTTCAGTTCGCTTATTCCTAGAAAGTTGACATTCACTCTTGCCATCTCTTGTTTGACCACTTCCAATTTGCCTTGATTCATGGACCTGACATTCCAGGTTCCTATGCAATATTGCTCTTTACAGCATTGGACCTTGCTTCTATCACCAGTCACATCCACAGCTGGGTATTGTTTTTGCTTTGGCTCCATCCCTTCATTCTTTCTGGAGTTATTTCTCCACTGATCTCCAGTACCATATTGGGCACCTACTGACCTGGGGAGTTCCTCTTTCAGTATTCTATCATTTTGCCTTTTCATACTGTTCATGGGGTTCTCAAGGCAAGAATACTGCAGTGGTTTGCCATTCCCTTCTCCAGTGGACCACATTCTGTCAGATCTCTCTACCATGACCTGCCCGTCTTGGGTTGCCCCACGGGCATAGTTTAGTTTCATTGAGTTAGACAAGGCTGTGGTCCTAGTGTGATTAGATTGACTAGTTTTCTGTGAGTATGGTTTCAGTGTGTTTGCCCTATGATGCCCTCTTGCAACACCTACCGTCTTACTTGGGTTTCTCTTACCTTGGACGAGGGGTATCACCTCACTGCTGCCCTTTCTGACCTTCAACGTGGGATAGCTCCTCTAGGCCCTCCTGTGCCCTCACAGCCACCGCTCCTTGGACGTGGGGTTGGTCCTCCTGGCCGGCGCCCCTGGCCTCAGGTGTGGGGTAGCTCCTCTTGGCCGCTGCCGCTGACCTCAGACTTGGGTAGCTCCGCTCAGCTGCTGCCCCTGACCTCGGACATGGTGTAGCTCCTCCTGGCCGCTGCCCCTGACCTCAGACTTGGGTAGCACCTCTCGGCCATTCCTGCGCCGTCGCAGCCTGGCACTCTCAGCTGCTGCCCCTGACCTCGGACGTGGGGTAACTCCTCTTGGCCGCGGCCCTTCAGGCATGGGGGGCAGCTGCAACCGGCGCACTAAAGCGTGGGTGGCTGCTACAGGTGCACTGAAGCATGGGCGGCTGCGACCAGCGCACTATAGCAGGGCGGAGAGGAGCTATCCCATGTCCGAGGTCAGGGGCAGAAGCCGGGAGGACCCCATGCCTGAAGTATGACCATACCACAGCACAAAAGATGTATACAAGTCCAATGTAAAAAATTCTACAAAAAAATTGCAGCATCAATATACCAACAAAGTGGTTCCCAAATCCCAAACTTACCAGACAAAACAAAGAACTAACCAATACAATATTGTAAAGTTAAAAAATTTAAAAAAAATTTAAAAATGTTTTTTAATTAAAAAAAAAGCCAAAGAACTAATTCCAACCAGGGTAGATTTACCCCCACAAAAACTAGTTCCCCAATAAACTGGTTCCAACTGAACTGATTCCCAACTCATGTAAATAAATTTACTCTACAAAACAAATGAGTTAATTCCAACTAAGATAGGCTTACTACCACAAGAACTAGTTCTCCAATGAACCCAGTTCCAGCTCAGGTACAGTCCAACAACAATTCCCCTTCCCAACAGGGTACCCAAATCAAATTGGCCTGTTCCCTAAAGGAAAAGCCCACACTGAAGGGGAAATATGTTCCCAGTGTGAACACCGCAGTGACTAACCCTACAAAATCGAGTCTGTCAACAGATAATTTGTCGGTTCCTAGCTTCAACTGCCAAGCCCCAGGGCAGCTGGTTCCATGTCAGGGAATCTTGAAGGAAAGATCCTCAGGACAAATGGTCCAGGCAGCTGCTAAGGCCTTGCCCCTCTATTCCCTGACTGGGGCCATGTAGCCCTGAGCAGCAAAGCTTAACTTAAAAGTATAAGATAAAATTTACCTTAATAGAAGCAAGTATAAGGTTCTTCATGAGAAAGGTTGTGGCCACTTTGAACAGAGAACTTGAATACTACTGGAAACTATGAAAATACTACTGTTATTTTTCCTTGGTTTATTGTTTTCAACTCTTTTGCTGTACATGACATTCAGTTGCTGCTTCTTAGTGGCACAAAATATTAATAATATGCTAGAAAAAATAGCTTATGAACCAAGGTAACTTCTGCATTATGCTAACATCATTCCCCCATATGCTAATCTTACATGAGTAATTCACATTACAGAAATACATGCTACTGCAGAGCAGACTATATTAATATCCTCTCCTTCCAGATAAAGAAAATTTGTCTTAGAGAAACTAAATGACTTGCCCAGAGTTATTCAGCTAATAACTGTTGAACCTGGGATTTGAACAGTGTGATTCCAAACACTCCTGTGACTATTGTCTCTTTGTAAAATAAGCCAAAAGAATGGAAGGGCCACCCAAGATAAATTATGATAAGTATTTTTGCTGCATTAGATTTATCATAGACTGTCTTTGAAGAATTATACAATTTAAAAATCACTTGTTATAGAATTAGACTGAAAATAATCTTGGAAGTATCAATGTTTATAAAATTTTGAAATCTAATTGCTTTAACCTTGAATTAACATATTGAGAAAATCACCATGTGAGAGTTGTGAAGATAGTCCAGGATTAAATAATGTAAAATAGTAAGTAAGCATTATTTCTATGGCTTACTTTGGAGTTAGTCCACATAAACAAGATAAGAGAATAGGCATGCACATTCATTTAGTTATCTACTCATTCATTTAATCTTTATTGAATACTTCCTAGTCGCTACACTGTATCATTGAACAGAATGAAATTTATGCCTTCAGGGGTGTCTGTTCTAGAAGGAAAAAAGATACAAATAAATATGTGATGTTATATGATGTCAAGTGGTGACAATTGTTATTAGGACAAATAGAACAGTGTTCAGGATATTGCTGGTAAGGATAGTAAGATATTTCATAAACATCTGAATGAAATGAAGGCGGGATCCATTTGAATGCCTGAGGAGGACCCTTGGGAATGAGGGTTGGGACTACATGCATTGTGCTGGAGAAGGCCAAGTGGTCCAGTGGACGGAGCAGGTAGTTTGAAGTGAGGCGACAGTGCTCAGTAGAGCTGAAATCATCATAAGCCATGGCAAGAATTTTGGATTTTATTATGGATAAGGTAGAAATCCCTTGATGGGTTTTGAACGCGGAAGGATATGAACTGGTTCGGTTTAAAAGCTTAGCTATTGTGTGGTGAATAGATTTTATAGGTGTTTATGTGTAAATGTGTGCATGTGCATTGTGGTTGGAGAAAGCAGCAGAGATGTAAAGATGAAAATAGGCAGAACAGTTCAAATAGTCCAAATTTGGATTAAGGTAATAGTGATGAAAGTGATCATATTTCAGATATACATTAAGGGTAGAAACAAAAAAATTTATTATTGTGGACTTCTGTTGTGAACATGAGACCAAGCGAAATTTTGTCATAAACAGTGGAATTAGAGAAATAGTGGGCTTAATGAACTTCTTTAAAAACAAAAATGTTAATAAAGACAGGACTAATATTCTTAAACATTATTATATTCCATCTTGAAATATTTTAATTTCTGCTTCCTACACCAATTATCTTCAGGGCTGATATGAAAGTATTGGTTTCAAGCTTATTTGTAGAACTCTTTTATAAATGAAATCTTATCAGCTCAGTTCAGTCACTCAGTCGTGTCTGACTCTTTGCCACCCCATGAATCACAGCACGCCAGGCCTCCCTGTCCATTACCAACTCTCGGAGTTCACTCAAACTTATGTCCACTGAGTCAGTGATGCCATCCAGCCAACTCATCCTCTGTTGTCCCCTTCTCCTCCTGCCCCCAATCCCTCCCAGCATCAGAGTTTTTCCAATGAGTCAACACTTCTCATGAGGTGGCCAAAGTATTGGAGTTTCAGCTTTAGCATCAGTCCTTCCAATGAACACACAGGACTGATCTCCTTTAGGATGGACTGGTTGGATGTCCTTAAAATACATAGTTGTACTGTGCTGTGCTTAGTTTCTCAGTCATGTCTCACTCCTTTGCGACCCCATGGGCTGTAGCCTGCCAGGCTCCTCTGTCCATGGGGATTCTCTAGGCAAGAATACTGGAGTGGGTACCATGCCCTCCTCCAGGGTATATTCCTAACCCAGGGATCAAACCCAGGTCTTCCACATTGCAAGTGGATTCTTTAACATCCGAGCCACCAGGAGAATACTAGTTGTACTGGTTGTAGTTTATTTCTATAAATGTTTTACATAAATCCAAGCTTGTAACACTTGGAATAAATTTAATCAATTAACTAATAAAAAGCTATTTTATGAAGAGAATAGAAAAATGTTAGTACCTTCATGAAGCTTAAACATTTATTGGCTGATGTGATGACTGAATGGATGGATGAATTTATTTAGAGAAGCTTGAAATGTTCAAGAACTAGCACATGGGAAAAAGTCAATAGCAAACCACTTTACTCCAACACAGAAAGGAGAAAGCTCTGTTAAAATGACCCCAGAGTCAGATAATCAACATTACCCTTCCCTAACCTTCATCTGTTGCAAGCTTCTAATTCAATCACACATGAACAAAGTATTAACATTTGACACAAATAGAATTAATAACCTCTTTTTTCACTTTGTGTGTTCCTGATTGAATAAAAATAATACAATAATGGAAGAACACGGCTCTCAAAAAGAAAACACAACCAACAGGACTCTTCATTTTGACCTTTCATTACTATTTTTACTGAGTCACTTTTGGAGCTTACCATGTTCTAGAAGAACAAGTACTAAATGACCTTACATTGTCATTCATAGTGTCCTATTTTTGAAATGTTGAAAGATGGGAAGCCATATAAACATGACTTGATATTATAAACTGAACTGCCCAGTTATTCACTGATTCACCAGTTCAGTCAAACAAGTTATGACTATGTCAGTTTGCTCAAAGCTGGCAAACAGATTTCAAATACAGAGACCCTGCTTCAGATAATTGATTCTACTCCTATTCTTAGGATCTTTTTCTGGCATTATTCTATTATTCTGGTTGGAAATCCAACACACAAAATGCTGACTTCTAAAACCAAGAAGCATGGGACCAAGGGAGCAGTATTTCTTATTTCAAAATTTTATCCTTGATTGGCTTCCTTGTTGATTCTGGAATGCTGTCCCCATCCAGAGCCTTAAAATACTATTTGTATTATAAATTTCATTAATAGAGAAGTTTTCAAAAAATTCTCAACTATGTCAAGCAAAGCAGACAGTCTGAACAGTGTGAGGTCATGGATTATGAGACTACAGGGAACAAATAGTTCCTGTGACATCCTCTGCCTTTATTGACTGTAAGTAATACATTGTGATTAATTGTTGTACCTTATGATCTTTGAGCAGTAATATTCTGTGATTAAAAAGAATTTCCAACCTTTTGTGACTCACAATTGGTTTCTCAAGGACCAAGTTTCATAAAAAATAATGAATGTAAGTGCTTCTGTGAATTACTTTTTCAAAATATACTTTAATCTCATTCATGTTGCTGTGAACAAAAAAAGCCATATACTTAACAACCAGAACATGAATCAGTGTATTGATGTGAAACTGAGGGGCTTAATTTCGTTGGTTAAAGGTAAATAATGCACAAAATAAACCGATGACTAAGATTTATCTTAGGGAGAGAAAAAAGCCAACATAGTTTCATTTCCCTGAAATTACAACATACTAAACCTGTAATCTGGAGAAGGCAATGGCACCCCACTCCAGTACTCTTGCCTGGAGAATCCCATGGATGGTGGAGCCTGGTGGGCTGCAGTCCATGGGGTCGCTAAGAGTCCGACACGACTGAGTGACTTCACTTTCACTTCTCAACTTTCATGCATTGGAGAAGGAAATGGCAACCCACTCCAGTGTTCTTGCCTGGAGAATCCCAGGGACAGGGGAGCCTGGTGGGCTACCGTCTATGGGGTCACACAGAGTCGGACACAACTGAAGCGACTTAGCAGTAGCAGTAAACCTGTAATCCATCTTTTCAGCAAAAAGGACTCTAAAAACTGTTGAGTATGTTCTTTGATCATATATCCATATTGTTTCAATCAACTATTCAGATAAAGCCTTTGTGTTGTATTTTTGAACTTTCTTCCCAAATCAGAAATAAATGTGCTTTGTGTGAAAATGTGACCAGAGGCTTCTCTGTCCCTCTCAGTCCCTAAACTACTGCTCCTAACTTGGAGCTGCCTCAGAGGTTCATTTCTGACGAGGAAGCTCTTACCTACAAAGTAGTGTACAGCTTCTTCGATATCAGTGCAGTGACTCATTTGACTCTGCATAAAATGGAAATAGCAATTTCTTATGGGAAATAAAGAGGGGGGGGGACCCACAGGGGAAGGAGAGAAGGGGAAGTTTTCTTGGAAATACTTTCATAAACTTGGTAATTAATGGCAACAAATTATTATTTTAACCATGACCTTTTCAAAGACATGCTGAATATGCTCAAATTATACTATACCTATTTATAATCACATTTCAGATTGTAGTAGAGGTTTTATTTAAACAAGCTATTATATATATTACTCTGACTTTTATCCTATGGAAGGGCATATCTTATTTAACCCCTTGTTTTTGTTGTTTTAGTCGCTAAGTCATGTCCGACTCTTTGTGACCCCATGAACTGTAGCCCACCAGGCTCCTCTGTCCATGGGATTTCTCAGGCAAGAATACTGGAGTGGGTTGCCATTTCCTTCTCCAATTTAACCCCTTGACCCCTTTAATTTCTTTTTAATAATCCGTTTCCCCCAAAATTTCCTTTACCTCCCAAATCATTCTCTTTCTCTCTCTCTCTTTTCCTTCTATCCCTTTCTGAATTCCATGTTTGGTTTATTATATTATTTTCTGATATTTCATTTTATATTTTCTTTAAAAATATGCATGCATGCTTAATTCACCTATAGAGTTGCTTTTTTAAAAAGCTTACTAGATAAACTAGATCAGTTCAGTTCAATTCATTCATTCAGTTGTGTCTGACTATTTGTGACCCCATGGACTGCAGCACATGAGGCCTCCCTGTCCATTACCAACTCCTGGAGTTTACTCAAACTCATGTCCTTTGAGTAAGTGTTGCCATCCAACCATCTCATCCTCTGTCATCCCCTTCTCCTCCTCCCTGCAATCTTTCCCAGCATCAAGATCTGTTCCAATGAGTCAGTTCTTCACATCAGGTGGCCAAAGTATTGGAGCTTCAGCCTCAGCATCAGTCCTTCCAAAGAACATTCAGGACTGATTTCCTTTAGGATGGACTGGTTTGATCTCCTTGTAGTCCAAGGGACTTTCAAGAATCTTCTCCAACACCACAGTTCAAAAGCATCAATTATTCGTCACTCTGCTTTCTTTATAATCCAACTCTCACATCCATACATGACTACTGGAAAAACCATAGCTTTGACTAGACAGATCTTTGCTGGCAAAGTAATGTCTCTGCTTTTTAATATGCTATCTAGGTTGGTCATAGCTTTTCTTCCAAGGAGAAAGTGTCTTTTAATTTCATGGCTGCAGTCACCATCTGCAGTGATTTTGGAGTCCCCAAAAATAAAGTCTATCAGTCTTTCCATTGTCTCCCCATCTATTTGCCATGAAGTGATGGGACCAGATGCCATGATCTTAGTTTTCTGAATGCTGAAATTTAAGCCAACTTTTTCACTCTCCTGTTTCACTTTCATCAAGAGGCTCTTTAGTTCCTCTTCACTTTCTGCCATAAGGGTGGTGTCATCTGCATAAACTGGTTACTGTAATATTAAATGTCAGCACTTTTACCTCTTACCTATCTTCCCTGTGTGATTAAAACTTTTAAGTGTAGAAAAATGAAGGGTAACAATCTGCTACTACTATTTTTCTTCCTGTAGACTTTATGAGACCTGGCACTATCAACTTTGAAGATTTGGAGCCATATAGAGTTGACCTGAGTTATAGCCCAACATGGGCTTCCCAAGTGGCACTAGTGGTAAAGAATCCACCTGCCAGTGCAGGAGATGTAAGAGACACTGGTTCCATCCCTGGGTTGGGAAGATTCCCCCCAAGGAGGGCATTGCAACCCACTCCAGTATTCTTGCCTGGAGAATACCATGGACAGAGGAACCTGGTGGGCTGCAGTCCATGGGGTCACAAAGAATCGGACACAACTGAGCAACTAACACACACAGAGAGTAGAAGGCAATTTGAAAGATTATATATAATATTGTTTTATTATTTATAATAACATTACAGGCTGAGAAATTATTAATTATAATAATATAGGCATGAGTAAAGGTATATGACCATCAGGAGGGCAGTTAAAATCATAATAGACATGAAACCAGACTAGCATTTGGGGTGGGAGTTAGTCAGGGCAAGATATTTGTCAAAGTTGCTGATTGGTACGTGCTAAGTTGCTTCAGTCCTGTCCAACTCTTTGCAACCCCATGGACTATAGCTTGCCAGGCTCCTCTGTCCATGGAATTCTCCAGGCAAGAATAGTGGAGTGGGTAACCATTTCCTTCTTCAGGGCATCTTCCTGAACCAAGGAGCAAACCCAGGTCTCCTGAATTGCAGGCAGACTCCTTACCATCTGAGCCACCAGGGAAGCCCGAGAGAGAGACATAGCTCCTATCAACAGGATTATGTATAATTTCAAAACTCAGATTTAGCTCTGTACTTTTTTTGTTTTTTCTTTAATTTATTTATTTTTAATTGGAGGATAATTGCTTTACAATATTGTGTTAGTTTCTGCCACATAGCAACATGAATCAGCCATAGATATACATATGGCCCCTCCCTCTTGAACCTCCCTCCCACCTCCCACCCCATCCCACCCCTCTAGGTTGTCACAGAGCATCAGATCTGAGCTCCCTGCATCATACAGCAAATTTCCACTGGCTATCTAATTTTACATACGGTAATGTGTATGTTTCAATGCTACTCTCTCAATTTGTGTCCCCCTCCTCCCTCCTGCACTGTGTCTACAACTCTGTTCTCTTTGTATTTAATGGCTCATCATAAAAATAATTTACTTGATTTCAAAATTTCCAAAAAGGATTGAAGGAAGGCTTGAGATTGGTTTTATTCATCAAAAGGAAGAATAGGTTTTAAGAAATCAAGAAACACCTTTATGAGGGCCCAATCATTATGTCAGAGTTTGTCTAATCTGTTTCTTTGCCCTCTAGTGTACCATAGCCACTCTCAGCAATGCAATTATCTGAAAAGAAATAAACAAAAACTTCTCCTCATCTTGAAAACCTATAAAAATGCAGCCAAGCGACTGCTGCAAAAGAACCAGTTGTTTGACATCAGGCAAAACAGTTATGCCCTATGGAATTAGGTCTTCTCATCTACAAAGTGAGTACACAGGAGGAGACAAATCTTAACCTGTATGAATATAACATCTCTTCCCTACTCATAAATCTTTACTGCATGTACTCCTGTCTGATGTTATTTATAGAAAACTCCCACCTTCTTTGCTAGGTATTTAAGATCCGTGGTGACTCAGATGATAAAGAATATGCCTGCAATGCAGGAGACCTGGGTTTGATCCTTGGGTCAGGAAGATCCCTTGGAAAAGGGGATGGCAACCCACTCCAGTATTCTCTCCTAGAGAATTCCATGGACAGAGGATCCTGGTGAGCTGCAGTCCATGGAGTTGCAAAGAGTCAGACACAACTGAGCACATGCTCATAATCTATCACAAATCTATTAATACCTTTACAACTTTGCTTCCACTAGTCCCCTGCATAAACTTTCTGCTTTTATCAGATATTTGAAGTTACTAGTGCCTGAATAAACTTTGCTTCATCCCATCACAGAGTCATTGCTTATATACGACTCATCTCCGGAAACTTCTTACCTTTCTAACACATCTCATCCATGTGTTACTTATTTTTTATGGTTTAATTTACATCTGCCCTTTCTGCAGTCATTCTGAACAAAAATTATTTTTTTTCTGGTCAGTTTTCTGTACCAAAAATTTGTGTGTTGGTATTTGATCCTCGGGCTTCCCAGGTGGTGCTAGTGGTAAAGAACCTGCCTGCCAATGTAGGAGCCATAAGTGACTCGGGTTCAATCCCTGGGTCAAGAAGACCCCCTGGAGGAAGGCATGGAAACCCACTCCAGGATCATTGCCTGGAGAATCCCATGAACAGATGAGCCTGGGAGGCTACAGTCCATGGGGTCGCACAGAGTTGGGCATGACTGAAGCGACTTAGTACACATTTGATCTGCATAATGTAAGATCTTGTATTTTTAAATGTATCTTAATACCCTTAATTCCAATTAAGCTAGATACGCTTCTTGTGTAAGGGATTCTTATACTTTAGTGGCTTTCTGACAGTACCTAATAAAATATCTCACCTGTGTCCAGGAATTAATATTTATAAATATTTAGATATTAATTTATTATGGAAGGTCTCTAAATCCATAAGAGTCTATTTATGTCAAATTCAAAGCTGAGTCACCAAAATGGCATATACTTTAAAAGCTATGAGAAATGTGACTCTATTGGTCTATATTACTAGAGTGAACTTTCCCCAGTAACTAACTTATTCTAAATAGGAACTAGTTCAACTTTCCCTTACTTTCAAATTTGAAAGAACACTCTGCATTTCTTGATTCAAAAGTATGTTCAAATGTATAAAAATATGAAGCAGATCAAGCAGTTAATTTATTTAAGAATTGCTTGTAATTATATGTTTTTAGTTATTTCACTTTTGCTTAAAGCATCTTTCTTTAAAATGTACCCCCATCTTAAAAGTTAAACATCTGCAGATATTTTAATTGTATTTTTTGTACTCTAGATTTATGTCTAAAGGTGCTCTTTTACTGGCTATACTTATCAGCTATGTAAAGGTCTGCATTCTGGTCACTTTATATTACAAATTAAAATTATCTTGCTAATCCATTTTCATATTTGCTTAACATCTGTCTTCGCCCACTATAATGTAAACTCCATGGGCATAAGAATTTTGGTCATCACAATCAATACTATATCTTGGTCACTGTTGCACTTCCATGTTTTGGTCAGTACTGTATTCTTAAAGAGATAAGAATACCAGACCACCTTACCTGCCTTCTAAGAAATCTATATGCAGGTCAAGAAGCAACAGTTAGAAACAGAAATGGAACAGCAGACTGGTTACAAATTGTGAAAGGAGTACGTCAAGGCCATATATCATCACCCTGCTTATTTAACTTATATGCAGAGTACATCATGAGAAACGCTGGGCTGGATGAAGCACAAACTGGAATCAAGATTGCTGGAAGAAATATCAGTAACCTCAGATATGCAGATGACACCACCCTTAAGGCAGAAAGTGAAGAAAAACTAAAGAGCCTCTTGATGAAAGTGAAAGAGGAGAGTGAAAAAGCTGGCTTAAAACTCAACATTTAAAAAACTAAGATCATGGCATCTGCTCCCATCACTTCATGGCAAATAGATGAGGAAACAATGGAAACAGTGAGAGACTTTATTTTTGGGGGGGCTCCAAAATCACTGCAGATGGAGACTGCAGCCATGAAATTAAAAGGCACTTGCTCCTTGGAAGAAAAGCTATGATTAACCTAGATAACATATTAAAAAGCAGAGACATTATTTTGCCGACAAAGGTCCATCCAGTCAAAGCTATGATTTTTCCAGTAGTCATGTGTGCATGTGAGAATTGGACTATAAAGAAAGCTGAGTGCTGAATAACTGATGCTTTTGAACTGTGGTGTTGGAGAACACTCTTGAGAGTCCCTTGAACTGCAAGGAAATCCAACCAGTTAATCCTTAAGGAAATCAGTCCTGAATATTTGTTGGAAGGACTGATGCTGAAGGTGAAGCTCCAATACTTTGGTCACCTGGGGCGAAGACCTGACTCATTTTAAAAGACCATAGTCTTTTACAGTTCAGTCGACTGAGCAACTGAACTGACTAAACTGAGTGTCTGACTGACTGTATTATCAGAGTATATGTAGATGCTTAGTATCTATCTTTTGAATAAAATATTGTAAATCAAGTAGTTGTATAAACTAGATAGTGGAGGACAGGGAAGCCTGGCGTGCTGCAATCCATGGGGTTGCAAGAGTCAGACACGACTAAGCAACTGAATAACAACAAACTAGAACAACTCACTATTTCTCTTGGTCTCAACCATTGCATCTCAAAAAATAGAAATGTTTACCTGTTCCAGTATGTTTTAAACATATGTTCTTTCTAACCACAAATTTCCCGGAGATATATCTGAGTGTGAAGTCAGTCAGTTCAGTCACTCAGTCATGTCCAACTCCTTGTGACTCCACAGACTGCAGCACACCAGGCTTCCCTGTCCAGCACCAACTCCTGCAGCTTGCTCAAACTCATGTCCATCGAGTCAGTGATGCCGTCCAATCTCATCCTTTGTTGTCCCCTTCTCCTCCTGCCTTGAATCTTTCCCAGCATCAGGGTCTTTTCCAAGGAGTCAGTTCTTCGCATCAGGTGTCCAAAGTATTGGAGCTTCAGCTTCAGCATCAGTCCTTCCAAAGAATATTCAGGACTGATTTCCTTTAGGATTGACTGGTTTGACCTCCTTGCTGTCCAAGGGGCTCTGAAGAGTTTTCTTCAACACCACAGTGTTGGAGAAGTGTTTTACTGAAGGTGAAAGAAGACACCAAACAGACCATTGGTCTAGGCAGAGGTTGACCTCATTCTCAATTGAGCAAATCTCTTTTTATCTATTTTTCTAATAAGAGAGAGGTGGGAGGAAGAAGATAATTCTAAATAAGATTTTGTTTAAAAATGTATGCTGCTTTTACAAAACAAATAAAAAAACTTCTAAATAAAATTATTTCCATAAAACTTCTTATAGTCCAAGTCCCATTTTATAGCTTATTATTGGGCAAACAGTAAAAGAAATAATTATTCTCTCCACTACTGTGCAAATGTTAGCCTACAAATGATAGTACATTTGTCTAATGAAAAGACAAAATGCCTTTGTGTATCTGGCCATATTTATATATTGGGGCAGTTTCCAAAGTTGAAAACTTTGGAAGACAGTTTCTGTCTTATGATTGACTGCTACTTCTTTGCATGCTAAACCAATTCAAATCAAATATCGAAAACAAGCATTGCTTTGTGGGTCAAGTAGAAGTAATATGTCTAGAGCTATATGTCAGCATATGTTTAAAAACTCAGAAAAATACTCATATATTCACTCTTATCAGTAACAATAGTCAATTTTAGAGTACCTACTGAATAAATTACAGAATTTTTCTTACACTTGGTGCCTCAACTTCAGTGATTGTTGTCATTATTATATGTTTATTCTCTTTGTTATTCTACTGGTTGTTTTGCCAGTATTTTTGATAGTGATATGAAACAAACTGAAGATACTGAACCTGCATATCCTTAGAACCAGAATTGCCTTGAACAGTGGAGAAAGCTTTCTACCATTCTTTCTAACTGTCTTTTTGTTAAACAGAGAGTGTTGTCTAAATAGCATTCAAATAAGAAATATATTTAACTCAGCAGCTATTTTGATTGAGGAAAGTTTAAGTTTTCCATTAGGTCATGTTTAGAAAAACACTTCTTGTAAAATGAATCACACTGTAAGCAAAAACATTTATGAAGTCTAGAAAAATGCAAGCTAGAATTCAAACTGCATATTTCTACGGATAGCAAGAACAATGATTGCCATTATGAGTGAGATGATAGTAACGGCAGATTTTCACTAGGTACTTTCTGAATTTTATCATTTAGTCCTCATAGCAGTCATTAGATACTGTGGAAGCTCAGAGAGTTTTAATCAGAGACCAAAAGTCACACAGCAATTAAATGGCCCAATTGTTGTTACATTATCAGTTATGTCTGACTCCTTGGCCTATTGTTTTATCTATATTTCAAAGCCTTTAAACTGAAAATACCACTTCTTAATTGATTACCAATGGTATCACCAGTCCAAGAGAGGGATGAGACCATGAATGTTCCCTGAGGCAGAATTTATGCAAAAATATAGACTTTTTCTTGCTGAATTCTTTGTCCATTTATACGTTTCCAAAGTTCTTAGGAAAAGAAATGAGCACAAATTCGTTATCAACTTACCCTCTTATCAGCATGTTTTCCTCATTTGTGAAAATAGAAATCATTACACTATAAACAGAAAAAGCATTAAAATAAATAAGTTATTTTGTTCTGCTGTTGCTAATTGAAATAGAGGGAAACAGAAAAATGTTAAGCATTAACAAAGGAAAAATAGAAATTAAGCATTATTGGATTTGGCTAACATACAATACTGTTTTAGGGAAGAACACCTCCAAAAGCAGAGTATGTAAATATTTGATTCATAATTCAAATGAATTAATTTTAAAATCCTAGCTAAAAGTAAATGTCATTCCCTAAGAAATGTGAACAGTAAACCACTTATTCTTTTTTTTTTTTTTTTAATGTGTGTGTCATTAAAAAGAAGAAAGTTCTCAACCACTTTTGTCTAAAGCAATTTTTGTTATCTGCCCTTAGAGCACTATCATCCAAACTCCACTGTTGATTTCTGGGGTAACTAAAGAGTCTCATTAAAGCAAGCTTCTGAAGCTTTTCTTCAAGGACAAATTATGAACGGACAGTCCCATAGAGAACTAGACAATTTGGTGGTCCAAAGTAGAAAAGACTTGGAGGCCCCCTGAAGGATAACAGTAGGAATAAAAACCACCCTTAGGTTGTTACAGGCTATATTAACTTGGGTAGATAAAATTTTTTTTAATTATTATAACTACTCACATACTTAAGATGAAATTTTAGGATCTGACTTTTTTTGCACCAACATTTCTTTTTTAACATGCGATTTAAGTATCATACAACAAGCATTTGGAAATTCCTTGGAAATAAATGCTCTGATTACTCACCTAAATAGATCCACCCTCCCACACGGACACATTCTTGCACACAAATCTATAGTACTGTTTTCCTCAGTTCAGGTCAGTTCAGTCACTCAGTCGTGTCCGACTCTTTTCGACCCCATGAACTGCAGCACACCAGGCCTCCCTGTCCATCACTAACTCCCGGAGTTTACCCAAACTCATGTCCATTGAGTCAGTGATGCCATCCAACCATCTCATCCTCTGTCGTCCCCTTCTCCTCCTGCCCTCAATCTTTCCCAGCATCAGGGTCTTTTCAAATGAGTCAGTTCTTCACATCAGATGGCCAAAGTATTGGAGTTTCAGCTTCAACATCAGTCCTTCCAATGTACACCCAGGACTGACCTCCTTTAGGATGGACTGGTTGGCTCTCCTTGCAGTCCAAGGGACTCTCAAGAGTCTTCTCCAACATGACAGTTCAAAAGCATCAATTTTTTGGCGCTCAGCTTTCTTTATAGTCCAACTCTCACATCCATACATGACTACTGGAAAAACCATAGCCTTGACTAGATGGACCTTTGTTGGCAAAGTAATATCTCTGCTTTTTAATATGCTGTCTAGGTTTGTCATAATTTTCCTTCCCAGGAGTAAGCATCTTTTAATTTCATGGCTGCAGTCACCATCTGTAGTGATTTTGGAGCCCAGAAAAATAAAGCCAGCCACTGTTTCCACTGTTTCCCCATCTATTTGCCATGAAGTGATGGGACCGGATGCCGTGATCTTAGTTTTCTGAATGTTGAACTTTAAGCCAACTTTTTCACTCTCCTCTTTCACTTTCATCAAGAGGCTCTTTAGTTCTTCTTCACTTTCTGCCATAAGGGTGGTGTCATCTGCGTATCTGAGGTTATTGAGATTTCTCCCAGCAATCTTGATTTCACCTTGTGCTTCCTCCAGCCCAGCATTTCTCATGATGTACTCTGCATATAAGTTACATAAGCAGGGTGACGATATATAGCCTCGATGTACTCCTTTTCCTATTTGGAGCCAGTCTGTTGTTCCATGTCCAGTTCTAACTGTTGCTTCCTGACCTGCATACAAATTTCTCAAGAAGCAGGTCAGATGGTCTGGTATTCCTATCTGGTATTCCTATCTCTTTCAGAATTTTCCACAGTTTATTGTGATCCACACAGTCAAAGGCTTTGGCACAGTCAATAAAGCAGAAATAGATGTTTACATTTATATTTTTTTTTCCTCTGAGATATAGGAAATTCCAATTCTAAAATGGCATGGCTTATCTAATAGAAAAGTGCTTTGCAAGATATCTTCCCTACAGATTACCTGCCTCTTAGCTCAGGTACCTTTCCCAGTGATGCATTTTCAATATGAGCCTCCTCAGCTAAGTCTGTCTAATTAAGAACAGTAAGTCCCCTCCATTTGAACCTTCAAGTTGCAAACTTTCAAAGATGAGAATATGTGTTCTCATATCCAATCACGTAAGTTAGTTCACATGTTCAGTGTACATTTTCATGTGCATGTATCTTGTACACATGGTTATACTTTTGTGAACATTACTGTATAATACTGTATAGAATCTCCTGGAGGAGGAAATGGCAACCCACTCCAGTATTCTTGCCTGGAGATTCCCATGGACAGAGGAACCCGGCAGGCTACAGCTTATGGGGTCTTAAAGAGTCGGACACTACTGAAGTGACAGCGCTAGCCCGTTGACTGGCTGCTGTCACAATTAGAAACTTTCTACTCCAATAAAATTACATTTAAAAAAGAACTTAAAGTCTAGTAGGAGAGATAAAAAAAAATAAGCAATTAAAACACCATAAAAAAAAAAAACAGGTAGTGTTACAAGAATAATGGATATGGGAAAATACTTCATCTTTACAGAGAGAAGACTGAACATATGCCCAAGATTGGAAAAAAATTAAGAAAGATTTTTTTCAGAAAAGATGCCAATTAAGTTAAACATTAAAGGACAAACAGATATTGGCATACTGAAATATCTTTTCAGACACGGGTTGGTGCAGTGCAAAAGCATTCTAACCTGTGAAAACAGAAGATTCAACTTATTATAAGTAGCACTTTGTGTTTGGGAATGGAAAAACATGAATGCAAATCAGAGACAAGCCTTTAAGATGTGGAGGAGCTAAACTATCAAGTGCCCTGTCTGTTCATACTAAGGATTTTATATTTTATCCTGAGGCTATATGGGTTTTAATCACAGGACTTTTAGAACAGGACTTATTAGACTAAGTAGAGAACTAATTTGAGGTAGAAAAGTAAAAATGCAGGTGGTGCGAAAATCAAGTACCAGTAGATTAAGGTAATTAAGACCTCAATTAAATGCTGTCAGTCCGAGCAGAGAGAAGGAATTAGATTTGAGAGCTATTTAAATGGTAAACATAATGACACATGGTAACAGATTTGATGTTGGGATGAGGATAAGAGAAGAATCATGTCTCATTTTTAGTTCAGGTGATGGATGGCTGACCATTCTCTTTGTGGTAAAGTAATTCAGGTAAAGAAGTAGGCATTGAGAGGAATAATGATGAAATTAGTCATGTAATGGTTAAGACAGTAAAAAAAATCTGCCTTCATTACAGGAGACCTGCGTTTGATCCCTGGGTTGGGAAGATCCCCTGGAGGAGGGTATGGCAACCCACTCTAGTATTCTTGCCTGGAGAATTCCATGGACAGAGGATCCTGGTGGGCTGAAGTTCAGGGGGTTGCAAAGAGTCAGACACAACTGATTGACTATCACTTCTTGATTTCTTCACCCTCAAGGTTAAGATGCCTTAAGAAAATTTGAGAATCATATCTTGTAGATAGATGAACATGCAGGTCTGAATTGGAAAAATGACTTCTAGATTGGAAACTGTCTTACAGTCTGCTAGGGCTGCCAAATCAGAGTACCAGAGACTAGGTGGCTAGAACATTAAAAATTAAGTTTCTCCCAGTTCTGGAGGCTGGAAGTCCAAGATCAAGGTACTTAAGCATTGGTTACTGGTAAGAGCTAAAAACAGACTTTCTGGCTTCCAGACAGCCCACCTTCTTACTGGGTTCTCACATGGCCATTTTTCTGTGTGAACACTTACCTGGCATCTCTTCCTCTTCTTATACAAACCCTAGTCCTACACACTCTTATGACCCCATTTAATCTTAGTTACTTCCTTAAAGGCCTGTCTCCGAAGACAGTGGCATTGGGAGTTAGGGCTTCCACATAAGAATTCAGGGAACACAATTCAGTCCATAACAGACACATAGATCTGATGACAGGATACTCATTATTATCATTTTAGAGATGGGAAGACTAAGGTTGGAACCTCTAAGTTACTTGTGCATACAGAGAGCATGAGAGATGGAAAAGGCTTAGTACTCTTCCCGCAATCATACAGTATGGTGGACCGGACAGTTACCCCTGCCTGGCAAATACAATCTGAACCACAGCAACAAAACAACAACAACATCACCTAAATCAACAGAAAATTAACCAGGTAGGTTGGATACCTCCTGGAACACCTCTAAGGCTTTATTGAATTTCCAAAAGGAACAGGATTAAACTGCTTGCCGACTTCAGGGAACACACTCTTTCATGATGCTGAGCAAGAATGTCCCAGAAATTTTCTCAGGACATCAAACACAGCTCCAAATCTTATAGATAGCCTCCCAGGGAACCTTTAATACCTTCACAGAATAAACCACGCTATTTGTGCCTCTGAAGGATGAAGGGTGAAGCAACCACCCCAGCTGTGACTTGAAACTGGGGTTCTGATGCGTTTGGGTTCTGGGGAAGCAGGGTATTTCAAAGCCAGCTTTGCCTTTAGCCTTGTAAACCAGCCCCTCTGGCTGTGTTCAAACACATGACTTGCTCACTGCACAGTGTAATGATTATCCAACTTTCACCAGAGGGCTATGCAAGAACAAAAGGCTGAATGGTAAAGAGGATTTTTATTATTAGGTTGCTGTTCTTATGAAACATTCATATAGCAAAGGAATTGCTTTGCCGTTAAAAAATTTTTGTGAAGGAAGCTTTATGAAAAATGTGCTTACCTGGCCTTTAAAGTAACTATACATGTATTCAGAAAAAAAAAAAATATATATATATATATAGAAAAAGAAAACAAAAAGGCTGAGTTTAGAAACTCAGTTCAGAACCATATTTTAAAATATAAGTAAGGGAAAATGTAGACATCTATTGGACTAGTTTAAAACTCCACAGGCATGGATTTGAACACTAATTATTTGTCAAGTAGAATTTATTTTATTTTAGCACATGTGCTATTGGTAATGACTCCCCATTTCTCTTCTGCCACAGCTTGGCATTTATTTGGAACCACAGACCAAGTTAAGGTGGGTAGTTCAAGGCACACGGGTTGTGTCCACACAATTCATCAGGATTTTATAGGTTCCCAAGTGCAATGAGTGTTATTTTCAATTCAGCATCTTTTCCCTCCACTCTCCTAGCTAGCCTCACCCAGCACCACCACTTGTATAAATAAACCATGAAAATCCAAATCATTTGAAACTGTGGTGCTGGTCTCTCTTTCTCAAGTGAGGAAGGACAGAGCATAGGTGAGTGTATTACCTGCATTATCAAGGTAGATCCACATATCCTATTCTTTTTACTGACTAGGTAGGGAAGAGAAAAGTATTCTTGTTTGTAAGTATTTCACGTGAAAATATGTTTAGGTTAACAAGCTCTTCTTTAAAAGTTCAAAAAATGTTATTAATAGAAGCAGAAAGGAAAATATTATTAACATCGTTTGGTGGTTTTTGCCAGGGAGCTTACACAGAGCAGGACAAAATTAAATGAGGAACTTTGGAAAGAAAGAAGTCAACCTGGAAAGCATGACACTTCTAAGGGTTACAAAACAGTAAGTAAAAGATGTTAAAGAAAAACATAATTAGAAAGCGGCAAGAAGAGAATTCTTCAATTGTGTACTCCGTTCCTGTGCTCAGTCGTGTCTGACTCTCTGCAATCCCATAGACTGTAGCTCAGCAGGCTCCTCTCTCCATGGGATTTTTCTTAAGGCAAGAATACTGGAGTGGGTTGGCATTCCTCCTCCAGGGAATCTTCCCAACCTGGGGATCGAACATGCACCTACTGTGTTTCCTGCATTGCATGTGGATTCTTTACCCGCTGAGCCATCGTTGTTAGTCTCAGAGTAAATCATCAGCTGGTACCTGTGTTAGGATATCACAAGGTGATGATACAAGGTGATGATGAAGGGCAAGGGCTCTGGAGTCTGATACACTTGCATTTGAATCCCTGGTCTACAGATTGGGTGACTTTGGGCATTGTCACCCAATTATCCAATAACTTTGGGCAAGTTATTGGGTCTTTGTAAACTGTAATATCCTCTGTAAAATCGAGGGAATCACGTTACTTGGAGCGCCTGTGAGAATTACCTAACAGAGCTACCGGAAATGCTTAGGAAATGCCTGGTGTAGATGTTGGGTAAGTTCATTAAGTATTAAAGTCATGGAGCCCTAGAGCTGGAAGGTATCTTAACAGAACCTCACAAACTCCAACATTTTACAGAATAGGAAAGTGAAGAGCTAAAGCATTAAGTTTCTTGCCAGAGGTGATGCAAGCATAAAATCGTCTTCCAAGTTGTGTTTTAATGGTTTTTAGGACACTGTGTTAATCAGCTCAGGCTGCAGTTACAAAGGAGAAGGCGATGGCACCCCACTCCAGTACTCTTGCCTGGCGAATCCCATGGACAGAGGAGCCTGGTGAGCTGCAGTCCATGGGGTCGCTAAGAGTCAGACATGACTGAGCGACTTCACTTTCACTTTTCACTTTCATGCATTGGAGAAGGAAATGGCAACCCACTCCAGTATTCTTGCCTGGAGGATCTCAGGGATGGGGGAGCCTGGTGGGCTGCCGTCTATGGGGTCACACAGTGCCGGACATGACTGAAGCGACTTAGCAGCAGTAGCAGCAGTTAAAAAATAACAGACTGTGTGCCTTAAACAATGTAAATTTATTTCTCACAGTCTGGAGGCTGGGAAGTCCAAGATTGAGGTGCTGGCCAATTTCAGTCCCCCATAAGTGTCCTCTTCCTGGCTCTTGGATGGATACCGGACACCTTCTCAGTGTCCTCACATGGCAGAGCTCCAGTCTTCTCTTCTTATAAAGGCAGTAATCTAATTATATTACTCCACTCTCGTGACCTTATCTAAGCTTAATCACCTCCCAAAGGTCCCACCTCCAGTATCATCGCATTTAGAGTTAAAGCTTAAACATACAAATTTTGGGGAGACACAAATATTTGGTCCATAACAGACACAAACTATGGTGCTGTGGAAAGAGCCTGTTAAGAACGCAGTGTTCTCATCATAAGGATCGTAGGCAAGTCCCTTAATGTTCCCGTTTCCTCACCTAATAAATGCGATGGGTGGGAGGGCTTATCTCAAAGTGCAGTTCAGCTCTACACTAATGTGATATTATTCTCTAAAAATATGAGTGTAATTTGAAGTGAGAGATACCATGTTTGGAGTAAGAAAAACAAGGAGTAATTGGGACCCCAGGACACAACAGGGGAGAGCAGGGCTAGGTAGTTTCTGGCAAAGGAAGAGCAGCAGAAGCAGTATGAATCTTGAGGGTCAGGGACAGGAGAAAACCAGAATGAGAAGAAAGGGAAATGTAATACAGGAGGGCCTCATTGAAGGCTAGCTCGTATTCTAAAGTGTGCCCAGGGCCAAAATTCTGCCTGTTTTGTTTTAGAATTATAAGTACATATGGAGTATAACAGTGGGGACCGAGAGAGGTCACTGATAGCCATTCACAGCTTGGTGCTCAATTAAGGAAAGTGATTTGAATAAAATAACACTAAAGCATAAAGTGTGTTGGAATGAGAGGAGGATGACAGAGTTTCTGCTCTCTGACATCACATCATTCAGTGTGTTAGACATGTGAACATAGGAATACCTGTGAGTGGATTGGAAAGAGTTTTATTTATTTACCTTAATCTCCCAAGTTGGGCTTTCCAAGTGGCTCAGTGGTAAAGAATCTACTTGCCAAGCAGGAGACATGGGCTCCATCCCTAGGTTGGGAAGATGCCCTGGAGAAGGAAATAGCAACCCCCTCCAGTATTCTTGCATGGGAAATCCCATGGAGAGAGGAACCTGGCGGGCTATAAGCCTTGGGGTCACAAAGAGTCAGACACAACTTAGCTACTAAACAGCAGCGATAACATCTCCCAAGTTGACCATGTCCCTCAGCAAGATGAGCAGAAAGGGCTCTGATTTCTAATTATAGATTCAAGAATCTCCTCAGGGGAACTTACCTGCTCAGCATAGTTGTTGTTTTTTGTTTTTTTCTTTCCTTCATAGCTTCCAGATGATCCTAAGAGAGCAACACTGCTGTGTAAGCGTCATCCTAATTACAAGTGTGTATATAAACTGGGTACCATTTATGGCTAACTTTTGCTCAGAAAAATACCATTTAAGCTTATAATTATGCAACTGGTCATAACTGTTAAAAGATTTTGATATGATGATAAAATATCAATTATAGTAGTAAATATACACCTATATGTACACATATATGAAGTATTAATATCCTATTTCTTGATGAAACAACTTTGATTTCTTGAATACAATTCTGTGCTTCATGACAGTCATCCACAAAGGAACCCAAAATCAGCAGTGCTCTAAAAGAGCAGTCAGTGGTTGAAGGGGATGAAGAAAGGCAAAGAGAGAAATTCCAGCCAACTCTCTGAAAATTAAGAGATAAGACTCCCCAGTTTTTACTCTGCATTTTGAGACATTTTCTCTCATGCAGTACAGTCAGTGCATTTCCTGAAGTTCTCCACTGACTCAAAGATGTTTAATTGTCTTGCTTAGTTTTCTTTAAACTGGCTGAGCCTGGTATTGGTAGATCTCCAATAAAACTTTTTATTATTTTGAAAATACTACTCTTCCTTTTCGAATTTCCTAATTAAAGCCAGGGTAGATTTCACAGTTGCCTAGGTCACTTTTAGATAGAAAAAAAAAAAAAAAACCTCTTCACCAGTTTTGTCCAATTTGAAACTTAATTTTCTTCTCCAATTTAGCATACACTTCCTCCTCATTCTCTCGCACCCCCAAGTTTTAGCCTGGGGGACTTGTGGTGGGTGGAGAATATTACCTGCTGTTTCACTCCTCTTCTCTCTGTCTTCTGGTTCTTGCTTTTCTTGATGTGGAGTGGGGGGAAAAGAGAAAGAGTGACCCTCACATTCATTGAGGCAAGAAAGTACAGTTTCTGTCTGTGATCTCTGATTCTCCATCAAGGCCCACTGTGGATTCCGTGTCAAAGCTGGCTCCCTCATGTGAGTGAGTTCCAGCCTTGCAGGATTTCCCATTAGGAGATTTTCCTTTGGCTGAGCCTTTGGTGACTCAAATGGTAAAGAATCTGCCTGCAATGTGGGAGACTCAGGTTCAACCCCTGGATGGGCAAGATCCCCTGGAGAATTCCATGGACAGAGGAGCCTGGTAGGCTATAGTCCATGGGGTCGCAAAGAGCTGGACATGACTGAGGAACCAACACAAGGAGTGGGATCACATTTAATTACCTGCCTTGTGTTTATCTGAACCTTGAGAAACTCACACATGCTTGCTTTGCCAGTTAGGGTGCAGGAGTACAGGCTGCTCCTTTGCTATCCTGTTTTTCCATCCTAGCGTTGCACTCTCTTCCCTATTGACATCCCCAGGGAAAATCAACAAACCCTCTTTTAGCACAGACAGTTAACCTGAAAATGAGGCAATAGTCTCCCATTCTTGCACATATCTGAATAAATGGCTATCCTTGAACTTCCCTCTTCACTAGATTTTGCAGGGATGAGTGGGAATAGCAGATCCACTCTATCCTCACTAAGCTGATGACTCATGACTCTCAAACAGCCCCTTTCCTTGAACCCCACTTGAAAATATAAAGCCCAGTAGGGGAGATGGTGCTTGGTGTGTCATAGCCATTTTGGCCATCTCCCAATAAACCCTGTAGAGTTCTCTGACTTCCAGTCACTCCTTTGGCTATTGTTAAAGCATAGGATAACTGTTGTCTCTTTCCTTTAATCTTAGGTCTTGATCACCAACTCCAGAGCAATAAAGGAAGTTCCATTAAGCACGCTAATATAGATAGATGCTTTCTCCTCCAAAACCCTCCCAATTCAGCCATTGCATTCTTCCAGCTGTCGCCATTAGCAGAGCTCAGTTTCTCAAGCAGCTACGTTTAATGCCTCCCTCACTGTCCTCAACCATCAGACCCTTCATCTAGTAGTGTGTTAGATTTGTCTAGTCCTGTAATATATATAAGTCAAAAGATTTTGTCATTGCCCTGTTGCACTCATTAGTGCATTTTTACTCAGAGAGAATCTCCTATTAGATATTCAGACACTTGGGCTGGACAAAACAGCAGATGGTACCTAGGCCTGTTCATACTCTAAATGAGTCAAAAAGTATGTTAGTAGTAATAAAATAACAATAAAATTCTAGTAATATAATAGAATATACATGTCCAAATGAACCATATCAAATCATTTTTTTAAGTACTCTTTTGGGCTTTTTATGATCCATAAAATCAAACCAGTCAATTCTAAAGGAAATCAGTCCTGAATATTCATTGATGATGATGCTGAAGCTGAAGCTCCAATACTTTGGCCACCTGATGTGAAGAACTGACTCATTACAAAAGATCCTGAGGCTGGGGAAGATTGAAGGCAGGAGGAGAAGGGGATGACAGAGGATGAGATGGCTGAATGGAATCACTGACTCAATGGACATGAGTTTGAGCAAGCTCTGTGAGTTGGTGATGGACAGGGAAGCCTGGGTCTGCAGTCCATGGGTCACAAAGAATCAGACATGACTGAAAGACTGAACTGACTGAGTGATCCATTAAAGAAAGTCATTTTTATAACTTTTATAATTTTTTAATCTAAAATTGTGTACTCAAATTGATCACCCATCTATTTCACCAGACTTGCCTCCTTTGTTTATTTTCATTAATTAGATTTGCCCCCAGAGCATCCTCAGGGCTAACATTGGAGAGATTAATGGTATGGGGAGGGAGGAGGGAGGAGGGTTCGGAATGGGGAACACATGTATACCTGTGGCGGATTCATTTTGATATTTGGCAAAACTAATACAATTATGTAAAGTTGAAAAATAAAATAAAATTGGAAGAATAAAAAAAAAAGAAAAAGAGTCTAAACCTGAAAAAAAATATATATATATATATGCTCCATATTCTAAAGGCAATACAAACAAATGAAAACAAAAGCAAAGAAAAGGGAAAAAGGAGTTGCCAGTCCAGGTTCGATGCATGATACTGGATGCTTGGGGCTGGTGCACTGGGACGACCCAGAAGGATGGTATGGGGAGGGAGGAGGGAGGAGGGTTCAGGATGGGGAACACATGTATACCTGTGGCGGATTCATTTCGATATTTGGCAAAACTAATACAATTTTGTAAAGTTTAAAAATAAAATAAATACAATAGTAAATTTTGGCAAAGATATGGAGAAATCGAACCTCCATGCATTGTTTGTGAGAATGTACAAAAAAAAAGAAAAAGACAGTGTAAAACTTGGCATATTCACCATATCAACAAATAGCCCCACAGTTTCAGTGGCTTTTAGTAATAGATTTATTTCTCACTTATACCACACAGGCTGCAGATTTGCTATAGCTCTGCTAGGCTGCCCTGGACTTCACACAGCAGTGCTCAGCTCCACTCAGCATTGTCTTCTCATTCCAGCACTGAAGGAACACCCCCATCCCTCACCCCCAACCCCCAGCAGGGACATGCTGTTCTCATGGCAGAAAGTACAAGACGGCAAACCAATCCATGATAGCACATTTAAAGCATCCACATGGACTTGGGCATACATTTTATCCAGTCATAGCCTACTGGCTTAAGCAAGTCACAAGACCAATCCTGACATGGGGTGGAAAAGTAGATGTTGCCTCTGGGAAGACACTGGAAGTCACAGAGCAAAGAATGTAGCTGTGTAAGCTTCACAGAAGAAAGCATGGCGTTGGGAAAAATAATCAAATCTACCACACAGTGTGAACACAGTGGAAAGATTATAAGTATGAACATATGGCATTCTGAACACACTGCTTTGGAGGTGGTAATAAATATTTGGTACATAAATTGCAAAATGGGGATAAAATGAAGTCAGTTCATATCTTAGGGGCTCTTCTCATATATTTAAGTGTTCCAGAAATGTATACAGTCTCCAGAGTATGTGTTTCATTATCTTCTGAATTTATTAATAGTTTTATATTCTTGTTGTCAGACCATGAACTCCTTCTTGCCAAATTCAGACTTAAATTGAAGAAAGTAGGGAAAACCACTAGACCATTCAGGTGTGACCTAAATCAAATCCCTTATGATTATACAGTGAAAGTGATAAATATATTTAGGGGCCTAGATCTGATAGATAGAGTGCCTGATGAACTATGGAATGAGGTTCATGATATTGTACAGGAGACAGGAATCAAGACCATCCCCATGGAAAAGAAATGCAAAAAAGCAAAATGGCTGTCTGGGGAGGCCTTACAAATAGAAGAGAAGCTAAAAGCAAAGGAGAAAAGGAAAGATAAACATCTGAATGCAGAGTTCCAAAGAATAGCAAAAAGAGATAAGAAAGCCTTCTTCAGCGATCAATGCAAAGAAATAGAGGAAAACAACAGAATGGGAAAGACTAGGGATCTCTTCAAGAAAATCAGAGATACCAAAGGAATATTTCATGCAAAGATGGGCTCGATAAAGGACAGAGATGGTATGGACCTAACAGAAGCAGAAGATATTAAGAAGAGATGGCAAGAATACACAGAAGAACTGTACAAAAAAAGATCTTCATGATCCAGATAATCACGATGGTGTGATCACTGACCTAGAGCCAGACATCCTGGAATGTGAAGTCAAGTGGGCCTTAGAAAGCATCACTACGAACAAAGCTAGTGGAGGTGATGGAATTCAAGTTGAGCTATTTCAAATCCTGAAAGATGATGCTGTGAAAGTGCTGCACTCAATATGCCAGCAAATTTGGAAAACTCAGCAGTGGCCAACAAGACTGGAAAAGGTCAGTTTTTATTCCAATCCCAAAGAAAGGCAATGCCAAAGAATGCTCAAACTACCGCACAATTGCACTCATCTCACATGCTAGTAAAGTAATGCTCAAAATTCTCCAAGCCAGGCTTCAGCAATATGTGGATGGTGAACTTCCTGATGTTCAAGCTGGTTTGAGAAAAGGCAGAGGAACCAGAGGTCAAATTGCCAACATCCACTGGATCATCAAAAAAGCAAGAGAGTTCCAGAAAAGCATCTATTTCTGCTTTATTGACTATGCCAAAGCCTTTGACTGTGTGGATCACAATAAACTGTGGAAAATTCTTCAAGAGATGGGAATACCAGACCACCTGATCTGCCTCTTGAGAAATTTGTATGCAGATCAGGAAGCAACAGTTAGGACTGGACATGGAACAACAGACTGGCTCCAAATAGGAAAAGGAGTTCATCAAGGCTGTATATTGTCACCCTGATTATTTAACTTATATGCAGAGTACATTATGAGAAACGCTGGACTGTAAGAAACACAAGCTGGAATCAAGATTGCAAGGAGAAATATCAATAACCTCAGATATGCAGATGATACCACCCTTATGGCAGAAAGTGAAGAGGAACTCAAAAGCCTCTTGATGAAAGTGAAAGTGGAGAGTGAAAAAGTTGGCTTAAAGCTCAACATTCAGAAAACGAAGATCATGGCATCCTGTCCCATCGCTTCATAGGAAATAGATGGGGAAACAGTGGAACAGTCAAACTTTATTTTCTGGGCTCCAAAATCACTACAGATGATGACTGCAGCCATGAAATTAAAAGACGCTTACTCCTTGGAAGGAAAGTTATGACCAACCTAGATAGCATATTCAAAAGCAGAGACATTATTTTGCCAACAAAGGTTCGTCTAGTCAAGGCTATGGTTTTTCCTGTGGTCATGTATGGATGTGAGAGTTGGACTGTGAAGAAGGCTGAGTGCCGAAGAATTGATGCTTTTGAACTGTGGTGTTGGCAAAGACTCTTGAGAGTCACTTGGACTGCAAGGAGATCCAACCAGTCCATTCTGAAGGAGATCAGCCCTGGGATTTCTTTGGAAGGAATGATGCTAAAGCTGAAACTCCAGTACTTTGGCCACCTCATGCGAAGAGTTGACTCATTGGAAAAGCCTCTGATGCTGGGAGGGATTGGGGGCAGGAGGAGAAGGGGACGACAGAGGATGAGATGGCTGGATGGCATCACTGACTCGATGGATGTGAGTCTGGGTGAACTCCAGGAGTTGGTGATGGATAGGGAGGTCTGGAGTGCTGCGGTTCATGGGGTCGCAAAGAGTCGGACAGGACTGAGCGACTGATCTGATCTGATCTGATTCTTGATGTTTCAAAGTGGCTTATAGACAAATATAGGCTGCAAAACAACTATTGATTAGAAATTACATTTCAGCAGACTTATACCATGTAATGCTCCCTATGTGCAAAATTCAAAAGAAGTTCAGTGCTATTTTTCTGAAAGGGCAAATCAATATTCTAGAAATGAGCTAGTTATAGGAAACAGTTATGTTTGCAAGACAATAAAATGTATCAGGTACCTCAGTTTAGGGAAATATTAAATAAATCTCTCAACCAATTAGAAGTAAAATAAAGTTATAAAGACTAAAGAGGTACATTGTTTTTTACTTTTTAACAAACTGTTGAAAACTTATAGTTAATAATTCCATATCAAATATTGAATTTCAGCCTTTATATGTCCCAGGGTTATAAATACACTTGAATAATCGCATTCTAAAATTCAACCGTGGTCACTAAGACATGGTCTAGGAGCACACCCCTGACCCCCACCTAAAGTAAAAACCAATAGAGGCAATGGGAAGGGGAGGTCCTGGAGTGACCTGAAATCACTCATCTTCATTGTGTAGCTCAGTTTTCTTCCAAATGTTGTTTCCTCTCTTCCCTCACAGGAAATATATATGTGGGTGTGTATTTCATACATTCATTCATGTCTGACTCCTCGTGACCCCATGGACTGTAGCCTATCAGGCTCCTCTGTCCATGGCATTCTCCAAGCAAGAATACTGGAGTGTGTTGCCATGCCCTTTTCCAGGAGATCTTCCTGACCCAGGGATCAAACATGAGTCTCCTGCATTGCAGGCAGATTCTTTACCATCTGATTAGGATATCATGCTATTGAGAACTAAAATTAAGACCTACACCGAAGGGAGTCATGAGGCAAGGAGAGCTGGGCTGGTGTGATTAGCCAGTTCTGTCCTGCTGGTAGGCTGATGAAATGAAAACTAGCTGTCCTTTTCCTCCAGCTCCAGCAAGTCACTCACCACGTGATCAGAAGCATGATGTGCATGAAGAAATGGGGAAAAGCTCTAATTTCCAAGGAAAATCTCCATTTCATGCTGCTGGGGTTTGTGTATATGAGTTCACCACTATCCCCTTAACTTAGGCAAATGCCTTATGACATCCCAGAACAAGTATGCTCTGTCACCTGGGTTATATTTGCTTCTCTTCTTGTTTTTTGCCTCTCATTCTCAACACTACCAAAACCTTTAATCAGCTGGATTTTATGCATGTATTCTCATTTTAATGTTGTCATTACTTACAGTCCATTAGACACACGTAAAAAATAATATCAAGTTGAACTACTCCTGTATCTCGCGGCACTGGGATAAACAGGTCTCTGACATTTTGAGGTTTACCTCATAGTTTGTGGTCACATTGCCTGCATCTTAAGAGCCCAGTCTTTCAGCACCAAGTCTTATTCCTATTTCTCAATCCCTTGACCTGAACTTTAAAAAATTATTTTTTTTTTAATTTGGCATAAGCAATTCTGCTTTTCCCAGTGACAGTGTCTTGTGAAAAGAGTTTCTGTAATTCTCAGGGGAAAGTGACCAGTTGTTTTCCAGCCTTACAAACAGAAGCAGCAGGTAAAAAATACCACATGATGGGTTTGCCACTTCCTGCTGGTGAAGGTCATTGACACAGAATTATGTAACCCTCCACTCAACATTGAATAGTCCAGCTTTCTCTGAATAGATTAAAATTAAAGTACATGTTAATTTCTCTCCTCAGTTAAAATGATTGTCCCTGACAACACAGGGATAGACTAATTGACCTCTCAGGATCATTATACAACACACTATTATTTCAGTTCTGCACTGTGTAAAAAAACTTACAAGTTGAGTAAAAACCCATAGAGCTTGAACCAGGAGATCGTGTCATCATGGGAGAAATGAAAATTTGAATGAGACATGTTCTATAAGGAAAATAATCACAATGAAACACACTGAGTTTTCTTCACTTAAAAAATTTTAAAGCACAGTCACATAATCTCTCTACAAATCTCCCCTGTTTTATTTTTTAATTTATTTTTTAAGGATTTTTTTTCGATGGTGAACCATTTTTTAAGTCTTTATTGAATCTGTTACAATATTGCTTCTGCTTTATGTTTTTTAGTTTTTCACCATGAGGCAAGTGGGATCTTAGTTCCCCACCTAGTAATTGAACCCACACACCCTGCAGTGGAAAGCAGAGTCTTAACCACTGGGCTGCCAGGGAAGTCCCTGCTCTGTTTTATTTCGAACAATGAGTTAGACTGATTTTTCTCCCCTCTTTGAACCAGCACTTATGAGAGAAGCAAATAGACTTCTAATAGAATTCAGTTCAGTTCAGTCGCTCAGTCATGTCCAACTCTTTGCAACCCCGGGGACTGCAGCTTGCCAGGCTTCCCTGTCCATCACCAACTCCCAGAGCTTATTCAAACTCATGTCTGTCAAGTTGGTTAAGAGTATTTTGGGTACAAGCAATACAATTTTAACAATTCCTATGACCATACTCGCATTCCTAAAATATATCTTTTCTTTAATTATTTTAGTAAAAAGTTAACTTCATCTGTGCAGAATAACCTTTCATCATGTATGTAATAGTCAGGCAGTAATAGAGTTATATTTATGTTCTAAAAGTTTTAAATAATAATATCTTTAAAAACAGGTAACTCAGTATTTAAAAGGTATGAGAGTGTTGGCAAGCATCGATATGGGATATAGAAATATCGTACCCATCACTTCTTTACCTTATTGAAAACTAAGTAGCCTATACAACTGTATATTGCTGAGGTCCTCAGATTACTGTGAAAATCTCTGAGGTATACATGGGTACATGCTCAGTCACTTCAGTCATTTCCAACTCTTTGCAACCTCATGGACTATAGCCCACCAGGCTTCTCTGTCCATGGGATTCTTCAGGCAAGAATACTGGGGTGCCATGCCCTCCTGCAGGGAATCTTCCCCATACCAGGATAGAACCTGTGTCTCCCATGTCTCCTGAATTGAAGGTAGATTCTTTACCACTGAGCCACTGGGGAAGCCCCTCTGAGGTATACATTCTGCAGAAACTACCTTGAAGTTTTAAACGTGGATGCTTTCATTTGAGGCTTTCCAGTTCACATTCATACAACTCTTATTCTCCTGGACCCTTCAAATAATGACATGATTCATTTATTATGTCTGAAATCTCAAAATCTCATTGAAGGAGCAGGTAGGAAACTTTTTCATTGTCTGTTATTCTCCTTACATTGAAAACATAAGTATCAATAGATTATATTTTCATCAATACATCTTTAGCCCCTTGAGGGTTTTTTTAATGCTTTTCAGAAACAAGAACTATTATTCCACTTGGTTTACGTTTCCTTTGCAAAAGTCAAAGAGGTGAGAGAAGATAAGTTGGCTTGGTAAAAATGACAAGAGAGCAAGCCCTTTCCTAAAAAAAAAAAAGCAAATTCATTCAATTAATTTTTTAACTTAAATGTGTAGGAACAGAGAACATACAACAAATGAAAATAATGTGTTTCTTAGACTCTGTAGCACAATACATAGTGGGCAGAGATGCAAAATTAGGAATGCAAAATGAAACTCATCTATATATATATATTAATATTTTGGCTCCTAGGAATTTAATCCTTTTTTTCAGCATTTCATTCTCATAACTTTCTTTTTTTAATTTTTATTTTATTTTTAAACTTTACATAACTTTCTTATAGTTCCTTGAATGGTAATTTTTTTTTTTTTTTTCAGAAGAGAAGAAGACTAGAGACAAGTTAAGAATTAAAGAATCAATCAAAGAGATTTAAAGGAATCAGTCTTTTTTCCTTCAGTGTTTTAGGGCATAATAAAAAGTAAAGTTGAAGCATATTGGAATTAGTTTCAAGCAAATATAAATTGTTACATGGCAGAAAGAGTAATCCAGTAATTGTCACTGTTCCATTATCCAGCCACATGTCCTTCCCTTGTTCTGTTGTGCCTCCCGTGCTCATGACACAAGCAGACTGCCAGTGAGGGAAGTTGGCTTGGGGAGACTGCAAGATACAGCTGAACTAATGTCTGTTTTGTTGACTAGTACATACTTTGAGCTAAGCCCTTTTGAATTAGAATCACATTAACTTTTTCTGCATTCTGTATAATTCTATAGGTTCAGAGATATTACCTTTTTTTTTTTTTTTTAACCTCAACCGGCTTAAGTAAGTAGCCTAAGTTACTTGTTACTTGGAAGTTGTAGGGCTGAGATTTGAATCAGAAATACCTGAAAGCAAAACGAAACAACAAAAAACCACCATGTTCTTGCCTTTCTGCTATCTTCCTCCAGGTAATCAAGGGGAAGTGATGGAACAAAGAGCAATACATAGATATATGACGGTGTGGGGACATTATCTATTGAAGAAAAACAGAAAAACTTGGGGTTGATGGTTGAGTCGTCATTAAGTATAGTGACTATTAAATACAATTTAAAAAACTTTGTCTGTATTATAATAAGTCAAAAATAGGCTCTTAAGATAAGTTATTTGTCGTAGAACTTAAGAAGGCTGAAAGAAGAAAAAGTGCATCGTGAACTGAAATGAGGAATAGTGGGTCTCTTATTGATTTTTCACTCTCGGAATCTCATTAACTATCAGATGAAACTTGATGACTGGCAACAAATAGACAACATTTTCCCCATTCTAGACTGTTAAACTACCCAAAGCCATCACACAGATAAGTCTGAAATGCACTTATTGTTCCTGCTGGAGGTGTTTTAAAAAATCAGCTTTAGATATAAGAATTCTTTTTCTCCCTTTCCTTCAGGCTGCTAAAGGATGCACAGAATGAAGCTTATTTTAAAAGCTGGTATCAGAAGCTATTGGCTGCACTCCAATTCTGTGCAGGAAAAGCCTTGAGGGATGAGTTTTCCAAGGAGCAGAAACTTATCAAGATTCTGGGAGACATTGGGGAAAAAGTCAAGACTGCTAGTGACCCTCAAAGACAGGTTTGTTGGGACATCAATGTTCATGTAATGAAGTTTTGTTTTCTTTTTCATTATGGTTCAATTAAGTTTGAAGTTCATAACACTGAAAGTACGTTCCTTGACTGCCACTTAGTCATAAGACACTTCAATTAATTCTTTTGATTAAGTTTTTTTTTTTTTTTTTGTCAATTTACTACCCTAATGTTAATGATAATTTCTATCACCAGGACATGGTTTTTTAATTTAAATAGCCATATTGCACAAACAGTACCTGACAAGAGACCAATTTCAAGGCAATTTGACTAAAATGACCAGATGAAGTAATTTCCTCAGAATGGAAGCACAATTCAGACTCACAGAAGAAATACACAAATGGGACTTTTTAAACACCCTTGTCCAAGGGACAACATTTTGGTCTAAATTTTTCCAAATCTGCACTAATCAAAGTTACATTTTTAAAGGCACTTTTTTTTTTTTTTTTTTTTGCCACAACAAATAAAATGAAATGCATGAAACAAATGAATAGTGGTGTGGATAGTAAGGCTTTCACACTAACATCCATGGATGGCAGTCAAAATATTGTCCCTCTTTCATCACTGATTATAATAAAGGACCTGGCTGTTTTTGTTCTTGATCTAATGGAAGAACACTTGCTCTTTTTAATTGTCTGCATTACTGGTTCCCTTCATTAGTGATGTAAAGAATCTACCATTGAGCAGATTCTCTTAAGCTCACATTCTAGATATAGAGAGATAGTGAACTTCCATTCATTGGATTAAGAATGTCATTCAATAACAAGGACTTACTATGGTCTAGGAGTTAAGGATAGAAAGATGACTAAACCATGAATCTTGTCCTCAAAGGAGCTCATGGTCTCTCTCCACCCACTGTTTAAAATCAACAAGTTTTCAACAAAATGATACAAAAATAGTAGGAGGCAAAGTGTCCCAGAACTCTTTCCAGCACAAGATTTTTCTTACTGGAAATCACTTCATTTGGTAGTAATGCCAGAAACTATGCTACTTCACCTACATAGGAAAAAAAATGGAAAATAAAATGCAGAAGCATGGAATTTATTTTTAAATGGGAGGCATATAATCTCTGGATGCAGAGAAGAGCCTTAAGGCACATAACATGATAAGCAATGCAAAAAACATTTCTATGACTTCTCCATGTTATTGCAAACTCATTAGTTATTGTCTAATGGTAAACAAAAAGTTGAGCACAAGTAAAATAAATTTGGTTTAAAATGTACAAACTTTGTGTATAGGTTTGGTCTTTATTTCTTATATTTTAAAACCCCTCATGTATTGAAGATGCATACTACAGTCAGTACAGTGCCTTTTTTGACCAATTGCATCAAGTTTTGAAGTGGTACTGACATCATCCTCTCACATAAATACATTTCTCTCACCTTGACTGGCTGCACCTGTGAGAACACCTCTTCACATGAAAACAGGAAAAGAAAAAAGAAGGAGATGGGAGAAGAATTTATAATTTCTCACAAGTTACTATAAGCTTTTTTTTCCCATTTTTTTTAAGCCCAATTAACAGGACTGGAAAAGGTCAGTTTTCATTCCAATCCCAAAGAAAGGCAATGCCAAAGAATGCTCAAACTACCACAAAATTGCACTCATCTCACATGCTAGTAAAATAATGTTCAAAATTCTCCAAGCCAGGCTTCAGCAATACGTGAACCATGAAATTCCAGATGTTCAAGCTGGTTTTAGAAAAGGCAGAGGAACCAGAGATCAAATTGCCAACATCCTCTGGATCATCAAAAAAGCAAGAGAGTTCCAGAAAAGCATCTATTTCTGCTTTATTGACTATGCCAAAGCCTTTGACTGTGTGGATCACAATCAACTGTGGAAAATTCTGAAAGAGATGGGAATACCAGACCACCTGACCTGCCTCTTGAGAAACCTATATGCAGGTCAGGAAGCAACAGTTAGAACTGGACATGGAACAACAGACTGGTTCCAAATAGGAAAAGGAGTATGTCAAGGCTGTATATTGTCACCCTGCTTATTTAACTTCTATGCAGAGTACATCATGAGAAACACTGGGATGGAAGAAGCACAAGCAGGAACCAAGATTGCCGGGAGAAATATCAATAACCTCAGATATGCAGATGACACCACTCTTATGACAGAAAGTGAAGAGGAACTAAAAAGCCTCTTGATGAAAGTGAAAGAGGAGAGTGAAAAAGTTGGCTTAAAACTCAACATTCAGAAAACTAAGATCATGGCATCTGGTGCCATCACTTCATGGCAGATAGATAGGGAAACAGTGGAAACAGTGTCACACTTTATTTTGGGGGGCTCCAAAATCACTGCAGATGGTGATTGTAGCCATGGTACAGGGAGGGAGGTGAGAGGGGCGTTCAGGATGGGGAACATGTGTACCCTTGTGGTGGATTCATGTTGATATATGGCAAAACCAATACAATATTGTAAAGTTAAAAAAAAAAAAGAAAGAAAAAGAAAATAAACAGTGATGTGTTTATGAAAAAAACAACAAGAAAAAAAGACAAACAAAAAAAGACACTTACTCCTTGGAAGGAAACTTATGAACAACCTAGATAGCATATTAAAAAGCAGAGACATTACTTTGCCAACAAAGGTCCATCTAGTCGAGCCTATGGTTTTTCCAGTGGTCATGTATGGATGTGAGAGTTGGACTGTGAAGAAAGCCGAGCACCAAAGAATTGATGCTTTTGAACTGTGGTGTTGGAGAAGACTCTTGAGAGTCCCTTGGACTGCAAAGAGGTCCAATGAGTCTATCCTAAAGGAGATCAGTCCTGGGTGTTCCATTGGAAGGACTGATGCTAAAGCTGAAACTCCAGTACTTTGGCCACCTCATGCGTAGAGTTGACTCATTGGAAAAGACTCTGATGCTGGGAGGGGTTGGGGGCAGGAGGAGAAGGGGACAACAGAGGATGTGATGGCTGGATGGCATCACTGACTTAATGGACATGAGTTTGAGTGAACTCCAGGAGTTGGTGATGGACAGGGAGGCCTGGCGTGCTGCGATTCATGGGGTCGCAAAGAGTTGAACGTGACTGAGTGACTGAACTGAACTAACCTGATATCCAGTGAAGAAATTTTAGTTAAAGAGAGCAGAGGTTCCCCTCTGTGATGCTCTTCAGGCAAATCCAGGTATAGAAAAGACAAAGAGGACAGCTGAAAAGAATCCCATTGTGGAACTTTGCCCCACTTCTCCTCCTTGTTTTTCTGGATTCTGGAAGCAGTCGATTCTGTCATTTGACCATGAGCCAGGAGTCAGAGCTGAGAAACTCTTGAGAGTTGGTCAAGCATCATTAATCTGATATCCTCATTTGTAGAAATGTACTTAAAAGAGTTTTCAAAGTAGGCCAAAAGTTTTTTGTTTTTTTGTTTTTTTTAATTATCATTGCTTTTCCCTCTTTTTGACAGGGAATACACAATTCTTTTTTTTTTTTTTTTTTTTTTACTTGAGTATAGTTGCTTTACAATGTTATGTTAGTTTTTTCTGTACAGCAAAGTGAATCAATTACATGCATACATGTGTCCCCCTTTTTTTGGAGTTCCTTCCCATATAGGTCACCACAGAGCACTGAGTAGAGTTCCCTGTGCTGTACAGTAGGTTCTCGTTGGTTTTCTGTTTTATACCTAATAGTGTATATATGTCAGTCCCAATTTCCCAATTCATCCCATCCCCTCAGTTCCCCCTTGATATCTGTAAGTTTGTTGTCTTCCTCTCAGGGGATACACAATGCTAAAGGTGTTGTTTGGTCTCTGACCTTCCACGTGTGCAGAGGACTGTTGAAGAGAGTAAGTCAAGTATCAGAAATACACTCACTGGCATTTAGTAAACTATTTGTTCATATATGTTACTGTTTCTGACATTTATCAATTGTCCATAATTATCTTTTTTGTCATTATTGCACCTACTCTATGTAAATTTTTTTCTAAAATGTACTATCAGTATTAAGTGTAAATCTTAAGAGTTACAAACTAAGATTTCAGGGAATTACAATAAATGGATCATGTTAATAATTCCTTAAAGTAGGGGTTGCAAGTTGCTAGGTCACAGGTCAAGCCCCATGCATCATGTTTTGTTTGAACAGAACAGTACTTTGTTTTGCTTTTGTTTTTAATTTAAAGTGCTTCAGGAAAGGCATTCAATCTTTACGCCCTCATTTTTCCTAGGTCTCCCTCTTATTTTAGCCTGTTGCCTCCTCATATGCAGCTACATCACCCACCGACCCAAAGCACCCAAGTGTGTAACCCCTAAATTAACGAGTTTATATAATCAATAGAAGAAACGTACAACTTGAATGGAAAGTCAAGTTCTTTACAGTTTCAAAAATGCTTTTTCTAATGATTTTTCACAGGAGGTGCTGAAGAAGGAGCTTGGCAGACTAGAAGAATTCTTTTGGTGTGCAAAGACCTGTCACCTCCCTCTGAACCCTGCCCTATGCGTACAGGGGATTGATGGTGATGTAAGTCGATGTATTCAGTAGATAAGTTGAGTATTTTTATTTTGTGTTGTTTAGGTTTTGAAATGGCAGAAACAATTTGTGAATTGTTATTATAATTATTTAAGAAAAATTAATTGGATCTCATCCAAACTGCGTGATCTATTTGATGCACTGTGACCAGTTGGGATCACGTTAACTGCATCAGCTATTTCATTGGTTTATTAATAGAAGCAGACTTTCAGTTCAGTGAAAAAAATAAAAATACTCCTTACTTAAATTGATTTCTTGACTTAATCAAAACTGGTTGGTTTGGTGACCCCATGCAGGCTGGTTTAATTTCATGCTTATTTAGATTATGTGTACACCCTTGCCTAGGACACAAATATATCATTAGCTATAACATCTCAGTTTTGATTCAATTTAAAATTCATTGATGTTCATGAGTCATGATGCTATGTGATATATTTTGTGATTTTACTCATGCCCGGAAAGCCCTTCTTAGCATCACTGAACTCACAAACTCCTTCTCTGCCAAGTCTCTATCAGTCACACTTGTCTGACTTAGAATCATTCTTTCTCCAAAATCCAAGACTAGAAGACTCTATTAAAAATGAATGATAAGTGACATTTAGAAGTGAAGAGATTAAACTTTCATACATACACAGTAAATGTTACATAACTGAAGTCTTAATAAGTCAAGGAAACAAATTTAATAATTAAGGGGAAAATTAGACCATTAGTATGAATAGAAGAGGGCTTCCCAGGAAGCACAGTGGTGAAGAATCTGCCTGCCAAGCAGGATACGAAAGAGACTCAGGTTTGATCCTTGAGTCAGGAAGATCCCCTGGAGAAGGAAATGGCAACCTACTCCAGTATTTTTGCCTGGGAAATCCCATGGACAGAGGAACCTGGAGAGCTACAGTCCATCCATGGGGTTGCAAAGAATTGGACACGACCGAGCATGCACACACCCGCACAATGCATGAATAGAAAACATTTTGCTAAAAACTTAATGCTGTCACCTTGACTTTTCTGCTACAAAGACACCCTACAAAGTTTCCTAATATACTTCATAGATGTATTTTGAACAAAAACAAAACATCAATTCCATAAGCTGAGGTGTCTATCAAAGCTAAAATCCAAATCATCACTGATTTTTTAAAAAATGTGTAACATTTTTATTATGAGTAGTATACACTGATTGATGCTAAAGATACATGGAAACTCGATATTTCAAAGACAGCGTATCTTTTTTTCTTCGGTTATAAGTATTAATATATTTTTCTAGCACTACAATCAAAAAACAGTTGGATCCAGTTAACAGTTTTTGAAATGAAAAGGAAGGTTTTTACATAAATAACTAGGTCATTTAAGCAGCCACATGAGCAATACATAGAAAGAACAATGGAGATTGTGAAGGCCAGATGTTATTTTTTATTTCTGCCTTATTGATTTGTTGTTATTGTTTAAGGAATATAAAGATTTTCTTTTTCAGTTAAAATTACATATCAAGGCCTCATGCAGGCCTTGGGGATGTGGAGCACTGGCTCTACTGGGTGGCTGTGGAAGTGTCCAGGTGAGTTGGCCAGGCCAAGGTCCCCACTAGCCCAGCAGTCAGCACCCAAAGTGCTGTGGCTGAGACCACGCTCCTCCCCTACAGCAACCCGCAGCCATCAGCACTTCTCCTGAAGCTGGCAAGTGCCCCAGGTGGAGCCATCTCTTTGCCCATATGCTCTGGTCAGCTCTGCCGTGCATACAGCAATGAACAGGGAAAGTGGCAGGCGAAGCTCTCACCTGCAGGACATTTTAGTCTGTCCTCAGTCCTACTGAACAACAAGGAGGTCTGAAGGGACACACATCACCACTGAAGGTGCCATAAATGCAGCAAAATTCTAGTCAGAACCCACATCTGGTTAACCATCAGCGAATCCACACTTGTATGAAACTCTGGGAATGTAATGAGTATGTTAAGAGCTTTAGAGAAACCCCTCAGCCAGTGGTTCATCTGAGCACCCACTGAGGGGACAGACTCTATGGAAGTGAATGTGAGGAGACTTGTCACCACTCCTCCCGTCTCAATAAATATAGACAGGGAGAAACCTCATCAAAGTGACAAACAAGAAAAGCCTTCACTCCTCATTCCCTCAGAGGCACATCAGACAGCCCTTACTGGGGAGAAGTCTGCAGAATATCATGAGTGTAGGAGGCCTTCATTCAGAGTAGAATCTTTTTACAGCACCAGGCACTTCACACAGGTGACAAATGTTATGTTGAAATGAATGTGGGAATGCTCTCTGTTCTGATAGAAATCTTACTGACCACCAGAAAGTTCACACTGGGGAGAAGTCTTACAAGTGTAAGGAACGTAGTAAGGCCTTCAGTTAGAGTAAATCCAGTGTCAAATAAGATAGTCAGTGTCAGTCTTACTTGACACTGGGTTCCCCATGCCAGCGAACAAGCACATACGTGTTGGCAGTGTAGAAAAGCCTTCAGTCAGACCTCTAAACGTGTTGATTATGAGCAAGTTCACGCCAGAGAAAAGCCTTTTGAATGTGGCATGGCATGGCGTTTAGTCTAGTGAATACCTTACTTTATGCTACAGACTTCACACCAGCAAAAACACAATAAATGTGGAAAATACATAGTTGAGACTCACACCTCATTATATATCACAGAATTCACACAGGTTAGAAGTCCTATGGATGTAATAATGAGTATGGGAAGATCTTTGGTTATATCACCAGTCCTCTAGGACATCAGAAAGCCCATGTGGGGAGAAAGCTGATAAATGCAGTGATGGTGGAAAAGTCAATACTGAGCTTATCGTGTGTCAGAAGTCACTCTGCAAAAGAGACTTAGATGTATAGAACAGTCTTTTGGACTCTGTGGGAGAGGGAGCAGATGGGATGATTTGGGAGAATGGCATTGAAACATGTATAATATCATATAAGAAATGAATTGCCAGTCCAGGTTTAATGCAGGATATAGGATGCTTGGGGCTGGTGCACTGGGATGACCCAGAGGGATGGTACGGGGAGGGAGGTGGGAGGGGGATTCAGGATGGGGAGCACGTGTACACCTGTGGCAGATTCATGTTGATGTATGGCAAAACCAATACAATATTGTAAAGTAATTAGCCTCCAATTAAAATAAATAAATTTAATTTTTTTTTTTAAAGAAGTCACTCTGGAGAGAAGTCCCATGAAGGAGAGAGCATGGCAAAGCCTGCATACACAGTCAGCATTCTAGTTTAATCACCATCAGTTAACTACATTAGGGAGAAGCACTCAGGCCTGGCTCAATCCATTTCTTAAAACATGGCCCTTCAAGACAGAAAGCAAAAGTCTTCTTAGGTTTGGCTAAGCTTTCTTTACAAGAAGAATTCTCACCCCTACCTCTCTCGTTCAGACCACTAACCACAATGGACCATTTCCTGTCTCACTAAGGGATGGATAGAATGAGAGAGTAGAAATAACTTAATGCAATCCTTCTCTACTCCTGGGAAAGTAAGGACCAGACTTTTCATTTACTAAATAGATTTCTTTTCCTTTTAAAAATCTCTTTTAAATCTATTTCAGCAGTGTTTACTTTACAACAAGAGAAGTCATATCATCCTTTCCGTATTCTTATCTTTCTCTATTCCAGCTCCTTTATCTCATCATTTTTATAAACTATCCTCTAAGACTTTGATTTATTCTTCCCTATCTCTTGGTTATGGCCTTCCCAATCCACATTTAACTTCTACTCTGAGGTGTCTTTGTTTGCCTTTTCCTATCTAGCAAACATTTTCTTTCACCTGTTTACTAATCTATGTCTTTCACAATCTTCAAATTCAGCTCATCTCTGAAATACTCCCTTCTTCATGTGCTTCCTCATTCAACTATGTTACATTGCCTTGTAAATTATTTTTGACTTAATGCATGTGTGTATACTTTCTTACCAACTTTCCACAGGCTCTTTCAGAGGTAGATATGGTGCCTCTTTCTATTTGCATATAGATAGTGGTTTGTGCATACTAGTTGTCAAGTGTATGGTATTTTTGTTGTGACTCTCAAAAAACAGACTGCATCTGAAAACCAAAATATGAAACAATGAAAGCACAATCACTCTCAGTGATGTAATTACAAAGAGGGGCTCAGTCTCCCTTAGCCCTTTGTCTCTTCCCTGGACTTGGCATGCCTCAAAGACTTTATCACCTCCCCCCATGCCTCTCATCCCCAGAGTTGAATGAGGAAAAATTGAAAACCACTAGTCTAGACTGTGGCCCAATACAGGGTTTCCTAATTAATACCATGACAGAAGGTCATATTCCCTGACTGACTGATTCTTGCAGCAAGAATTCATTACTTAACAGGCAGCCTCATTCTTTCACTGTAAAACTCAAATTGATTCAGTAAACAAGGGTTTCTGTTTGCCTGGGGATTATGTTAGATTTACATCGATAGGTTAAGAAATAGATCCTTTCCTCTCTTCTACCCATTTCAGACTTCTCAGTAATAATGACATTCAAACCGATCTTTCAAAATGTATTGATGTCATATGTTTACTAAGTTGATAAGTTAAAAGTATAAAATCCTTTTCCTTTTAGTATTGATTTAATTTTTCACTGTCAACATGAACTCTCTAATAACCTAAAAACATATAGCCTTTAGCACTCAAACAATTATAAGCACATAAAAGGAAAATAATGGGAAGCAGTCGATACTGTTTATGATATTGTTCAGCTTTAGCTGAAGATAAAATGTAAAGTATAATTGAAAAACATGAGAACAGGAAATATATGTTGTACAGTTATTTGTAAAGATAAGAAAATGTTCATTAACAAAAAGGGGGGAAATGCATTAATCTTTTAGAAGTACCTGATTAATATCAGACATTGTAAAAGCTATTTTATATCCATTAACTCATATACCTATTACAAAATTGTATGAGGTAGGATTTTTACCCCTATATTACATTAAGATACAAACATTTATTCCAATGTGAAATAGGGATAATGAGTCAGACACAACTGAGCAACTAACACACAAGCAAAAACATTTAAGTAATTTGTCCAAGGTGTTACAGTTGATGTGACAGAGTCCAAGTTTTTTTTTTTGTTTTTTTTTTTTAATTGGAGAATAATTCCTTTGCAACATTGTATTGGTTTCTGCCAAAGCAATGTGAATCAGCCATAAATATACATACATACAAAAACAAAACACTGGGAGCTGGCTGTGGCTCAGATCATGAACTCCTTATTGCAAAATTCAGATTTAAATTGAAGGAAAAAAGAACACTACTAGACCCTTCAGGTATGACCTAAATCAAATCCATTATGATTATACAGTGGAAGTGACAAATAAATTCAAGGGATTAGATCTGACAGAGTGCCTGAAGAACTATGGACGGAGGTCCGTAACATTGTACAAGAGGTAGTGATAAAGACCATCCCCAAGAAAAATAAATGCAAAAAGACAAAATGGTTGTCTGAGGAGGCCTGACAAATAGCTAAAAAAAGAAGAGAAGCTAAAGGCAAAGGAGAAAAGGAAAGATATACCCATTTGAATGGAGTTCCAAACAATAGCAAGGAGAGATAAGAAAGCCTTCCTCAGTGATCAATGCAAAGAAATAGAGGAAAATACATGGGAGCTGTGTTCTGAGATCAGGGGGAAATGTGCACGGTGCCCAGAGATGTGCAGAACCACAGGTGGGGCCTCACAGTTAGATACATATAGAGATATTACTCTGGTCTTGGAATGTATTGGTATTTCCCAGGACAATAAATCAAGGAGGTAGACTGAGAGCTCTAAAATAACTAAATAACCAGGTTGTTGAGCCACTAACAGGCATAGGCAATTCATCACATAAATGAGATGTGCCACAACAGAGATCAAACCCTGACTCTTTGGAGTGGGAGCACTGACTCCAAGACCCTAGACTACCAGAAGAACTAACCCTAGGGAGTATCAAATAGAGAGAACTCACACAAAGGAAACCACTGGAATACAAGACCTGGCATCACCCAACCACCAGTAGCACCCCATGCAGAATGCCTCATCTAAACAACAAACAAAATAAAAATGCAAACCAAATCATCAGCAGACAGGAGTACCACCTCACTCAGCCTTGCCTATCAGAGGAAAAACAAACAAACAAACAAAAACTCAGCACAAATCTCACCCTATATGAAGCTCACACAAACCACTGGACCAACCTTAGGAGGGCAGAAATAAAAAGGAAGAAAGAATTCAACCTTCTTCAAGGAAAGAATTCAAGTTTCCTCGAAGCCTGGGAAAAGGAGACATCAAATACAATAACTTTAAAGAAAAACTGAAAAGGCAGAGAAATACTGCACAAATGAAGGCACAAACTAGAAACACAGAAGTCCAAATAAACGAAGAGGAAATGGGGAAATTACCTGAAAAAGAAGAATTCAGAATTATAGCAGTAAAGATGAGCAAAAACCCTGAAAACAAAACAGAGAACATGCAAGAATCAATTAACAAAGACCTAGAAGAATTAAAGAATAAGCATACAGAGACAAACAACACAATTACTGAAATTAAAAATATTCTAGAAGGAATCAGTAGCAGAATATCTGAAGCAGAAGAACAAATCGGTGAGTTGGAAGAAAAAATGGTGAAAATAACTTCTTAAGACCAGAATAAAGTAAAAGGAATGAAAAGAACTGAGGATAGTCTCAGAGACCTCTGGGAACATATCAAATGCACCAACATTCAAATTATAAGGGTCCCAGAAGAAGAGAGAAAAAGAGGGTATGAGAAAATTTTTGAAGAGATTATAGTTGAAAATTTCCCCAACATGGCAAAGGAAATAGCCAATCAAGTCCAAGAGGAACAAAGAGTCCCATACAGGATAAACCCAAGAAGAAACACACCAAGAAGCATACTAATCAAACTAACAAGACTAAACACAAAGAAAGAATATTAAAGGAAGAGGCAGCAAGGGAGAAGCAACGAGTAAACAAATAAATTCAAGGGATTAGAACAAGTAAAATGCTTAAAGCTGATCTTTCAGCAGAAACTCTGCAGGCCAGAAGGAAATGGCAGGATATATTTAAAATACTGAATGGGAAAAATCTACAACCAAAATTACTGTACCAACCAAGGATCTCATTGAAAATTGATGGAGAAATAAAAAGCTTTGCAGAAAAGAAAAAGTTAAGAGAATTCAATATCACCAAACCAGCTTTACAACAAATGTTAAACCGACTTATATAGTCAAGAAATACAAGAGAAGGAGAAAGATCTACAAAATCAACCCCAAACAATTAGAAAATGGCAATAGGAGCATATATATATATATATATATATATATATATATATATATATATATAAATAATTACTTTAAATGTAAATGGATTAAATGCTAAAACCAAAATACACAGACTGGCTGAAAGGATACAAAACAAGATCCATATATATGCTGTCTACAAGAAACCAACATCAGACCTAAAGACACATATAGACTGAAAGTGAGAGGATGGAAAAATGCATTCCATGCAAATGGGAAGCAAAAGAAAGCTGGACTAGCAATCCCCATGCCAGACAAAATAAACCCTAAAATAAAGAAGATTACAATAGATAAGGAAGGACAGTACCTAATGATCAAGAGATCAATCCAAGAGGAAGACATAACAATTGTAAATATCTACGCACCCAACATAGGAGCACCTCAGTACATAAGACAAACATGAACAGACATAAAAGGAGAAATTGACAGTAACACAATAATAGTGGGAGACTTTAACACCCCACTCACACCAATGGACAGATGATCAAAACAGAAAATTAATAAGGAAACACAAGTCTTCAATGATACATTAGATGAAATGGATCTCATTGATATCTTCAAGACATTCCATCCAAATGCAAAAGAATACACCTTCTTTTCAAGTACACATGGAACATTCTCCAGGATAGACTTGGGTCACAAATCAAACCTCAGTAAATTTAAGAAAATTGAAATCATATCAAGCATCTTCTCCAACCACAACACCATGAGACTAGATACTAATTACAAGAAAAAAACTGTAAGAAACACAAACACATGGAGATTAAACAACACATTTCCAAATAACTACAGGTTAATGAAGAAATCAAAAGGGAAATAAAAAAAAATTTTTTAGAAACAAATGACAATGAGAACATGACAACTCAAACCTAAGGGATGCAGCAAAAGTGGTTCTAACAGGGAAGTTTATTGCAATACAATCCTACCTCAAGAAACAAGAAAAACATTAAATAGACAGCCTAACTTTATACCTAAAGCAACTGGAAAAAGAAGAAGAAAAAAAAAATTAGCAGAAGGAAAGAATCATAAAGATCTGAGAAGAAATAAATGAAAAAGACATGAAAGAAACAACAGTAGAGATCAATAAAACTAAAAGCTGGTTCTTTGAGAAGATAAACAAAATTGACAAACCCTTAGCCAGACTCATCAAGAGAAAAAGAGAGAAGAATCAAATCAACAAAATTAGAAATGAAAAAGGAGAGGTTACAACAGACAATGCGGAAATACAAAGGATTATATGGGACTATTATGAACAACTATATGGTAATAAAATAGATAACCTGGAAGAAATGGACAGATTCTTAGAAATGTTCAGTCTTCCAAAACTGAATCAGGAAGAAATAGAAATTTTGAACAACCCAATTTCAAGCACTGATATTAAAGCTGTGATCAAAAACTCTCCCCAAAAACAAAAGTTCAGGACCAGATGGCTTTACAGGAGAATTCTATCAAACATTTAGAGAAGATCTAATGCCTATCCTTTTAAAACTCTTTCAAAAAATTGCAGAGGAAGGAACACTTCCCAATTCATTCTATGAGGTCAAAATCACCCTGATACCAAAACCAGACAAAGGAAACACAAGAAAAGAAAACGACAGGCCAATATCACTGATGAACATAGATGCAAAAATCCTCAACACAATTTTAGCAAACAGAATTCAGCAATACATCAAAAAGCTCATACACCATGATCAAGTTGGATTTATTTCAGGGATGCAAGGATTCTTCAATATACAGAAATCAATGAATGTGACACACCATGTTAACAAATTGAAAGACAAATCTGCTTCTATACCATCATCTCAATAGAAGCAGGAAAAGCCTTGAACAAAATTCAGCACCTATTTATGTTTTAAAACTCTTAAAAAATGGGCATAGAAGGAACCTACCATAACACAGTAAAGGCCATATATGATAAGCCTACAGCAAACACTGTGTCTTTCCTTTTCCCTAAGTCCTTTCAAAAGCTCAGTTAGTAGAGCAGAGGATTGTAGTTGACACTCTAACTGAGAGACATCCTTAGGTCACTGGTTCAACTCCAGCTCGAAGGAGACATATCCACTTTTGGACTTCCCTTGTGGCTCAGCTGGTAAAGCTTCCATCCGCAATGTGGGAGACCTGGGTTCTATTCCTGGGTTGGGAAGATCTGCTGGAGAAGGGAAAGGCTACCCACTCCAGTATTCTGGCCTGGAGAATTCCATGGGACTGTATAGTCCATGGGGGTCTCACAGAGTCGGACATGACTGAAGCAACTTAGCAGCAGCAGCAAACATTATTCTCAATGGTGAAAAACTGAAAACATTTCCCCTAAGATTAGGATTGTGAAGAAAGCTGAGCGCCAAAGAATTGATGCTTTTGATCTGTGGTGTTGGAGAAGACTCTTGAGAGTCCCTTGGACTGCAAGGAGATCCAACCAGTCCATTCTGAAGGAGATCAGCCCTGGGATTTCTTTGGAAGGAATGATGTTAAAGCTGAAACTCCAGTACTTTGGCCACCTCCTGCGAAGAGTTGACTCATTGGAAAAGACTCTGATGCTGGGAGGGATTGGGGACAGGAGGAGAAGGGAATGACAGAGGATGAGATGGCTGGATGGCATCACTGACTCGATGGATGTGAGTCTGGGTGAACTCCAGGAGTTGGTGATGGACAGGGAGGCCTGGCGTGCTGCGATTCATGGGGTCGCAAAGAGTCGAACACGACTGAGTGACTGAACTAAACTGAACTGAAGATCAGGAACAAGACAAGGGTGTCCACTTTCACCACTGTTATTCGACATATTTCTGGAAGTTCCAGCTACAGCAATCAGAGAACAAAAAGAAATAAAAGGAATGCAGATCAGAAAAAAAGAAGTAAAGCTCTCACCATTTGCAGATGACATGATACTATACATAGAAAACTCTAAGAATAGTATCAGAAAATTACTAGAGCTAATCAGTGAATTTAGCAAAGTTGCAGGATACAAAATCAATACACAGAAATCACTTGCATTTCTATATACTAACAATGAAAAATCAGAAAGAGCAATTAAGGAATCAATCCCATTCACCATTGCAACAGAGAGAATTAAAAATCTAGTAGTAAACTTACTTAAGGAGAAGAAAGAACTGTACACATAAAATTATAAGACAGTAATGAAAGAAATCAAAAATGACATAAACAGATGGAGAGATATTCCACGTTCCTGGGTAGGAAGAATCATATTTTTCAAAATCATATTGTGAAAATGACTATACTACTAAATGCAATCTACAGATTAAATGCAATCTCTATCAAATTACCTGCATTTTTCACAAAACTAGAACAAAAAAATTCAAAATTCATATGGAAACACAAAAGACCCCACATAGCCAAAGTAGTCTTGAGAAAGAAGGATGCAGCTGGAGGAATCAACCTTCCTGACCTCAGGTTATACTACAAAGCTACACTCATCAAGACAGTATGGTACTGGCACAAAAACAGAAAGGTAGCCCACTGGAACAAGACAGAAAGCCCAGAAATAAACCCATGCATCTATGGGTACCTTATTTTTGACAATGGAGGCAAAAATATACAATGGAGCAAAGACAGCATCTTCAGTAAATGGTGCTGGGAAAACTGGACAGCTACATATAAAAGAATGAAATTATAACACTTCCTAACACCATACACAAAGATAAACTCAAAATGGGTTAAAGACCTAAATGTAAGACCAGAAACTATAAAACTCTTAAAGGAAAACTTAGGCTGAACAGTCGATGATATAAATCAAAGCAAGATCCTCTATGATCCACCTCCTAGATAATGGAAATAAAAACAAAAGTAAACAAGTGGGACCTGATTAAATTTAAAAGCTTTTGCACAGCAAAGGAAACTATAATCAGGATGAAAAGAAAACCCTCAGAATGGGAGAAAATAATAGCAAATGAAACAGCTGACAAAGGATTAATCTCCAAAATATACAAGCAGCTCATACAACTCAATGCCAGAAAAACAAACAACCCAATCAAAAAGTGGGAAAAAGACCCAAACAGACATTTTGCCAAAGATGACATACAGATGGCTATCAAACACGTGAAATGATGGTCAACATCACTCATTATTAGAGAAATGCAAATCAAAACTACAATGACATATCACCTCACACCGATCAGAATGGCCATCATCAAGTCTACAAACAATAAATAGTAGAGAGGATGTGGAGAAAAGGGAACACTCTTGCACTGTTTGTGGGAATGTATACTGATACAGCCACTATGGAAGATGGCATGGAGATTCCTTAAAAAGCTAGGAAAAAACCACCATATGACTCAGCAATCCTACTCCTAGGCATACACCCTAAGGAAACCAAACTTGAAAAATACACATGTATCCCATTATTCATTATAGCACTATTTACAATAGGTAGAACATGGAAGCAACCTAGATGAATGGATAAAGAAGTTGTGGTACCTATATACAATGGAATATTACTCAGCCATAAAAAAGAACACATTTGAGTCAGTTCTAATGAGGTGGATGAACCTAGAACCTGTTATATAGAGTGAAGTGAGTCTGAGAGAGAAAGATAAATACTGTATTCTAACACATATATATGGAATCTAGAAAAATGGTACTGAAGAATTTATTTACAGGGCAACAGTGGAGAAACAGACATAGAGAATAGACTTATGGACATGGGGAGAGGGGAGGAGAGGGTAAGATGTATGGATAGAGTGACATGGAAACTTACTTTACCATGTGTAAAATAGATGGCCAACAGGAATTTGGTATGGCTCAGGAAACTCAAACAGGGGCTCTATATCAAACTAGAGGGGTGGGATGGGGAGGGAAATGGGAGGGGGTTTCAAAAGGGAGGGGATATATGTAAACCAATGGCTGACTCATTTTGAGGTTTGACAGAAAACAACAAAATTCTGTAAAGCAACTATCCTTCAATAAAAAATTAATTTTAAAAAATAAATAAAGGAAAATAATAGAATGGGAAAGACTAGAGATCTCTTTCGGAGAAGGCAATGGCACTACACTCCAGTACTCTTACCTGGAAAATCCCATGGACGGAGGAGGCTGGTAGGCTTCAGTCCATGGGGTCGCTAAGAGTCAGACATGACTGAGCGACTTCACTTTCACTTTTCACTTTCCTGCATTGGAGAAGGAAATGGCAATCTGCTCCAGCGTTCTTGCCTGGAGAATCCCAGGGACGGTGGAGCCTGATGGGTTGCCGTCTATGGGGTCGCACAGAGTCGGACACTGAAGCGACTTAGCAGCAGCAGCAGCAGAGATCTCTTCAAGAAAAGTACAGATACCAAGGGAAAATTTCATTCAAAAATAGGCACAATATAGGACAGAAATGGTATGGACCTAACAGAAGCAGAAGATATTAAGAAGTGGCAAAAATACAAAGAACAAAAAAGATCTTCATGACCCAGATAACCACAATGGTGTGATCACTCACCTAGAGCCAGGCATCCTGGAATGTGAAGTCAAGTGGGCCTTAGGAAGCATCACTACGAATAAAGCTAATGGACATGATAGAATTCCAGTTGAGCTATTTCAAATCCTAAAAGATGATGCTATGAAAGTGTTGCACTCAATATGTCAGCAAATTTGAAAAACTCAGCAGTGGCCACAGGACTGCAAAAGGTCAGTTTTCATTCCAATCCCAAAGAAAAGATAATGCCAAAGAATGCTCACACTACCACACAATTGCACTCATCTCACACATTAGCAAAGTAATGCTCAAAATTCTCCAAGTCAGTCTGCAACAGTATGTGAACCATGAACTTCCACACGTTCAAGCTGGATTTAGAAAAGGCAAAGGAACCAAAGATCAAATTGCCAACATCCACTGGATCATTGAAAAAGCAAGAGAGTTCCAGAAAAACATCTACTTCTGCTTTTTTGACTACGTCAAAGCCCTTGTGTGGACTACAACAAACCGTAGAAAATTCTTCAAGAGATCGAAATACCAGACCATCTGACCTGCCTTCTGAGAAATCCGCATGCAAGTCAAGAAGCAACAGTTAGAACTGGACATGGAACAACAGACTGTTTCCAAATTGGGAAAAGAATACATCAAGGCGGTATATTTTCAAGGCTGTATATTTTCACCCCACCTATTTAACTTATATGCAGAGTACATCATGGGACACGACAGGCTGGATGAAGCACAAGCTGGAATCAAGATTCCTGGGAGAAACATCTGTAACCTCAGATATGCAGATGACACCACGCTTATGGCAGAAAGTGAAGAACTAAAGAGCCTCTTGATGAAAGTAAAATTGGAGAGTGAAAAAGTTGGCTTAGAACTCAACATTCAGAAAACTAAGATCATGACATCCAGTCCCATCACTTCATGGCAAATAAATGGGAAACAATGGAAACACTGAAAGACTTTACTTTTGGGGCTCCCAAATCACTGCAGATGGTGACTGCAACCATGAAATTAAAGGATGCTTACTTCTTGGAAGAAAAGTTACAACCAACCTAGAAAGGATATTAAAAAGCAGAGACATTACTTTGCCAACAAAGTTCCGTTTTGTCAAAGCTATGGTTTGTCCAGTAGTCATGTATGGATGTAAGAGTTGGATATAAAGAAAGCTGAGCACCGAAGAATTGATGCTTTTGAACTGTAGTGTTGGAGAAGACTCTTGAGAGTCCCTTGGACTGCAAGGAGATCCAACCAGTCCATCCTAAAAGAAATCAGTCCTGGGTGTTTATTGGAAGGACTGATGTTGAAGCTGAAACTCCAATACTCTGGCCACCTGATGCAAAGAACTGACTCATTGGAAAAGACTCTGATGCTGGGAAAGATTGAGGGCAGGAGAAGAAGGGGACGACAAAAGATGAGATGGTTGGATGGCATCACTGACTCAGTGGACATGAGTTTGAGTAAACTCCAGGAGTTGGTGATGGACAGGGAGGCCTCGCATGCTACGGTCCATGGGGTCACAAAGAGTCGGACACAACTGAGTGACTGAACTGAACTGATGTGTGTGTGTATCTGTGTGTGTGTATTCAGGCTTCCAAGTTGGCTGAGTACTAAGAAATTTGCCTGCTAAGCAGGAGACACAGGTTTGATCCCTGGGTCAGGTAAATCGTCTACAGAAAGAAATGGCAACCTACTCCAGTATTCCTGCCTCGAAAAGCCCATGAACAAAGGAGCCTGGAGGGCTACAGTCCATGGGGTCACAAAGAGTTGGACATGACTCAGAAACTAAACAACAACAACATACATATTGTTGTTGAACCTCCCTCCCACCTCCCCATCCTACCCTCTATGTTGTCACAGAGCAACATGCTGAGCTCTCTTCTCTGTTATACAGAAACTTCCCACTAGCTTTCTATTTTACACGTGGTAGTGTGTATATCAGTGCTACTCTTTCCTTTTTCTCACCCTCTTCTTCCTCCACTGTGTCCACAGGTCTGTTCTCAACAATTATGTCTCTATTCCTGCTCAGCCAAAAGGTTCATCAGTACCATTTTTGTAGATTCCATCAGTTCAGTTCAGTCACTCAGTCATGTCTGACTGTGCAATTCCATGCACTGCAGCACTCAGGCTTCCCTGTCCATCACCGACTCCTGGAGCTTGCTCAAACTCATGTCCATTGAGTCAGTGATGCCATACAACCATCTCGTCCTCTGTCATCCCCTTCCCCTCCTGCCTTCAATCTTTCCCAGCATCAGGGTTGTTTCAAATGAGTCAGTTCGCATCAGGTGGGCAAAGTATTGGAGTTTCAGCTTCAACATCAGTCCTTCCAATGAATATTCAGGACTAATTTCCTTTAGGATGGATTGGCTGGATTGGCTAGATTCCATATATATGTGTTAATTCAAAATATTTGTTTTTCTTTATGGCTTACTTCATACTCTGTGTGCATGCTAAGTCACTCCAATCATGTCTGACTCTGAAACCCTATGGATTGTAGCCTGCCAGGCTCCTCTGTCCAAGAGATTCTCCCGGCAAGAATACTGGAGTGGGTTGCCATGCCCTCCTCCAAGGGATCTTCCTAACCCAGGGATCAAACCCACATCTCTTATGTCTCCTGCATTGGCAGGCATGTTCTTTACCTCTAGAGCCACCTGGGAAGCCCACTTCCCTCTGTATCAGAGTCCAAATTTGTATTCAGGTCTTTCTTAACTCTGTATCCATGTTTCTTTAAAATATGCTCTTGGGCAGAAAGAATGAAAAGGAAATATATTTTTTTTAAATAGCAATTTCATCTTTTAGATATTAACCAACCAGCAAAAGCACAATACCCACATACTACTTAGATTATTTAAACCCCCTCCACACCATCACTGCTTAGTGAGGAAAAAATGTCCTTGAAGATTTATAACCTGCTGAAAAGCTGGCTTTTTAGTTTACAAATGAAGGCTTTGGTTGGTAGACTAAAGTCTTTTTTTTTTTTTAAGTAAATATGTTTCTTTGTTTCAAAGTGTAAAAATTATTCATATGTGTTATATTTGCTCATATAACAGATTCCGCTGGGGCCATGATTTCAAACTGTTCTCTTTGCTTTATTTTGCTCACCATATTTCTCTTGCTTTTGTCCTGTAGGCATGTTCATATTTCACATCTAATGCTTTGCCGTTGAAGATTACCTTCATTAATGCCAATCCAATGGGCAAAAACATCAGTGTCATTTTTAAGGTACAGTAGCTCTCCTGAAACATCGAATTGATCCCATAGATAGGACTATTGATTTATTACTCAGAAAAATAAATTAGTATAGCTCTATTCCTCTGGCAACAGCACAGAAGCTGCCAGTTATTTTCGATTCCACATTTTCACAGAATTATAGTACATGCCCTACTATGATTGGCAATAAATCCAACATTACTGGCTCAAAGCCAATGAATCTTCAGTGCAAAACTCCGGGAGGTATGTTTCAACAAATGAAATTGTATGACCACCTTTGACTAGTACAGAAAGCAGAATTGTGCTAAGTTTCTAGAGGGGAAAGTCTTCTTTTGGCCTCCATATTAAATTTGAATCAAAATCAGCTGCAACTCAAATGATATGATTTAACATAAAATTCTTCTTAGTGAGCACTTGCTTATTTTAGTAAATTGGGTTGTTTTCTTCTTTTATAATAAAACATAAATATGGGCCATATCAGGCTTTATCATGAATCCCATGGGACAGTAGAGTAAAAAGTTACATACAGTTCAGTAAGAATAAAGGAAACATTTGCCAGTCATTCTATTAATGTGTTAAATGACTCAGCCAAACCAGAAAACAAGGTCTCAGAGTGGAATTTGTATTCAATTCTGACTAGTTTAAGGATCACACTTATTGCTGCTGCTAAGTCGCTTCAGTCGTGTCTGACTCTGTGCGACCCCATAGACGGCAGCCCACCAGGCTCCTCTGTCCCTGGGATTCTCCAGGCAAGAATACTGGAGTGGGTTGCCATTTCCTTCTCCAATGCATGAAAGTGAAAAGTGAAAGTGAAGTCGCTCAGTTGTGCCCGACTCTTCGCGACCCCATGGATTGCAGCCTATCAGGCTCCTTCATCCATGGGATTTTCCACACCCATATTTTTGCTGTGATCTGTGTAACCTCAAGCATTAAGAGTTCCCCCAGCACTGCATTTTTGGTGAAGGAAAAAGAACCACACAGAATCTCATCGTGGCACACAGTCTTCTGAATATAATTTAGAAAGCATTTTCAAAACTGAGCCTCTTAGTAGTTAACAGCATAGAACTGTCCTTCCCCTTTGGACATTTTCCATTTCCTTCACCTATGCTAGAAAATCACCCCTTTATGATTTCTTGTTATCAAAGGCCATTTATTCTGAAAACTTTGTAACTGCCTTCAAAATAAGAGAAGCCAATAAGTCAAAGTCTGATGAATCATATATGTGCTATTTATACTCCCAGTCAAGAAGCTCCAGGTAATATAAATGTGTATCAGTGTATAAACTTGTAGCACATCAAATATATTTCCCTTTGAAAGAGATGTCACTTGGCTGAGTTTGAAATTTGGATGAACGTTTGTCTAGCCTCTCTTCACCAGACTTTGAGGTTAAGAGGCTGCACATGGATAGTAAATTGAAAGATTGTTATCAGGGAACAACATTCCAAGACACTTCTAATTTGATGGCTGAAGCTTCTATAATCATTTAAAAGAAAGCTCTTGTTTTCTTTGATCTTCTATCAGAAACACGGGGTACTCTTAGTGCTAAAAGAACAACTGAAACCACCCTAAGTCAGGCTGGAAAGTTATTCAGAGAAGGAAATGACATATACTGAGTTGTTGAAAACTTTCAATGGAATTCAAGAAGAAACCCAGAGTCTATAATTTTGTTTCTAACAGGCTGGAGATGATCTCCGTCAGGATATGCTTGTTCTGCAGATTATTCAAGTGATGGACAATATTTGGCTGCAGGAGGGCCTGGATATGCAAATGGTCATTTATAGATGTCTATCCACAGGAAAAGGCCAAGGTCAGTATAGATTAGAAAGCTGACTTACATTGCTTATCTCATACATTTATTGGTAATATGCCCTCAGACTTTCTACAACTTTCATTTTAGATGACAAATTTTAAAATCCAAAGAACTAAACACAGTCATTCTTCTTCTTCTTCTTTTTTTTTTTTTTTACAAAGAATTAGTTTCAAAAACAATAAGCCAAGATGATTTAATATCACAAGTGACTAAAGTCACTTTAGTCATGTCTTACTCTTTGTGGCTCTATGGACTGTAGCCTGCCAGGCTTCTCTGTCTATGGGATTCTCCAGGCAAGGACACTGGAGTGGGTTGCCATTTCCTCCTCCTCCAGAGGATCTTCCCAACCCAGGAATCAGACTTGCATCTCTTATGTCTTCTGCTTTGGCAGGCAGGTTCTTTACCACTAGCACCACCTGGGAAGCCCCAAACATAGTCATTCTTCTTTAAAAAAAGAATTGGCTTCAAAAACAATAAGCAAAGATGATTTATATAAAGCATAATGTCCTTCTAAATATTAATCAGGATTCTGACAACTTAAATGTTAACTGTAATATCCTTTTGAGTGTCTTTAAGGATTATTTACATTAATAATTCATATTTTTTCTCTTTTTTAAGCTAATAATAGAAAGGTCTGCTTATTCATAAAAATTACAATTGTTTCCAACTAAGACAAAATTTACAAAGTTGCAAGCAGTTAAAGGAGTTCTGAAAATTCTAAATAAGTTATCAACATGCACTTAGTTTCTGAAAGACTTTTGAGTAAAGTGTGATATCAACAATCAAAGATGATCTGTATTCAAACTTTGAACTTACTTCAGCATTTCTCTTTATAAAAGCCAAGACATTAATATGGAAATATAATTACATATGTACACATTTTCAATGAAAATAAAATGTTGAAGATCCACACAAATAAGCAGACATCAGAAGTAAAAGTTGTACTTAATTACAATCATGCTAAATTGAAGAAATAATTTCTAAGGTATCATAATTTTTTTACATGTGGCGATTGCCACTTAAGATTTCATTAAATTAATTGGTATAAAATATAAAAGATATGGGCTTCCCAGGTGATACTAGTGCTAAGGAATCTGCTGACAATACAGCAGACACAAGAGACCCAAATTCAATCCATGGGTTGGCAAGATCCCCTGGAGAAGGAAATGACAACCCACTCCAGTATTCTTGCCTGGAAAACCCCATGGACAGAGGAGCCTGGCAGGGCTACAGTCCATGGGGTTGCAAAGAGTCAGACAAAACTGAGCACTTGTCAGCAGCAGCATAGAAGATACATCTGCATAAACAAAGGGATAAAATAATCATAGAATTGGAAAAAGGATTATGTTGTTGTTGTATTTAATTCAGACAGAACTACAGTTTAAACCCATCATCTTAAAAGAAAAAACTGTTACTGTCTTCAGGTACCCTCCAGTTCCTGGGGTCTCATCACTAGGCTCAGTCCTCCAGCCAACTGAGATTCAAGATTTTAGAAGCTAAACATGGAAGCATCTCCTAGTTAACTTGCAGTTATATAGTTCAGGGTTACTGTTACAAGTCAAACTGCCCAATTATTTTGATTCTAATAAAAGGGCCCTTGTTTCCATGCCAAGTGTACCACTCCTGAACTTCTAACGTTCTAAATCCTGAAAGTCTTTTATTACTGCTACTACTCAGAGATCCTTATTCCTTCAGTTTTATTCTCCCTTTTCTCACATAAATGACCTAATTCTTTCATATCATAATATGTTGAAAGGGTAAGAATGAGCCAAGGCTTAGATGACCCAAGCTGAGCTTCTTGATGTCACACGGATTACTTTTTATTCAGAAATTGAATACAGCAATAGCCTCAGTGGAATTCTTCAATTCCATCTCTTTGTTTCTCTGTTTACAATCATAGGAATGTAATGGAGACTAAAACTTTTAACTTTCATAAAATAGTTCAGCAAAAACAACCCTAGACTTGCCCAAAGTTAGAGATATAATTAGGCAAACAAGTTATTCTTCCCCATCCCCACTATCTACCAACAATTTCTTTAGTTGTAAGATTATAATGGAAAAAAATTTCTTCCACAGAAATGGCCACCATTAAAGCAAATGTCTTTTTTAGGCATTTAGGTTCCATTTTAAATCAGGTTCCAAGGGTTATTGAATATCTACTGTTCTCAAGAAATGTCACAAAGTAATATGCATGTGTGCTAAGTCCCTAGTATCCGACGCTTTGTGACACTATGGACTGTAGCCTGCCAGGCTCCTCTGTCCATGGCATTCTCCAAGCAAGAATACTGGAGTAGGTTGCCACCCCCTTCTCCGGGGGATCTTCCTGACACAGGGATCGAACCCATGTCTCCTGCATCTCCTGCACTGCAGTTGGATTCTTTACTGCGAAACCACTGGGAACACCTGTCACAAAGTAAGTTAGGGAATACTAAAATGACCTAAACAGGGCTGTTGGTCTTAAGGAGAGTATACTCCAGGCCACAAGTTAATATAACTTTATCAACATTATTGTTAATTCTCATGACCACTTGGGATATGGTGTTGTAGGAACTTTGGGAGAGATTATCAGAGCAGATAAAATTTCTTTAGGATTTATTTCATTGCTCCAAATTTGCTCCAGATTTGATGGGATAAAAGTTACTTAGGAAAATTGGACCAGTTACATCTAGGATCCAGCCAGGTTACTAAATCAAGCTCTCCACTGGGCAGGGGTGGGGAGGGGAATGGAAGGTGGAGAGGCTCAGTCTCAATGATTACAGAAAGCTGCTAGTGTTTCTCAGGCACCTTTTTTTGAGAAACACTACTTTCTGTGATGGCTCAGAGGTTAAAGCCTCTGCCTAGAATGCGGGAGACCCGGGTTCAATCCCTGGGTTGGGAAGATCCCCTGGAGAAGGAAATGGCAACCCACTCCAGTACTCTTGCCTGGAGAATCCCATGGAGGGAGGAGCCTGGTAGGCTACAGTCCATGGGGTTGCAAAGAGTCGGACATGACTGAGCGAGTTCACTTTCACCTTCTGTGATAGGGGCTTCCCTGGTGGCTCAGTGGTAAAGAACCCATCTACCAATGCAGGAGATGTGAGTTCAGTCCCTAAGTCAGAAAGATCCCCTGAAGAAGGAAATGGAAACCCACTCCAATATTACCTGAGAAATCCCATGGACAGAGGAACCTGGCAGGCTACAGTCCATAGGGCTGCAAAGAGTCAGACATGATTTAATGACTAAGCATGCATGCACAGCTTGTATGATATCATCTTAAAAAGTTTTCTCCATAAGAACCTTGCTACTTAAGTGTGACCTACGGACCAGCAACATGACATCATCTGTGAACTTGTTAGAAATTCAGAATCTCAGGTCCCAGTTCCACCCTACTGAACCATAACCTACATTTTGACAAGATCCTCAGGCAATACACATGGGCATTAAATTTTGAGAAATGCTATATTACAGAACTATGTGATTGGAGTCACACATGTTACCCAATGTGCACAGAATTGTGCTAGAAGTGTTTAAAAGGTGTATAATACACAGTAGCTTAAAATGTATAAAAATGTAAATTATGGTTTGAATTAATGGGCAGAATTTACCCACCATGATTGTTATAAATGAGGTACAAAGTTTTCTGGGTAGTCAGCAATGAAAGACTTATGATAAATGACTTGGGATTTAGCAATGATTAATTCCCTGAAGACAAATGAGGTCTGAAGCATAACTGACTTTGCTGCAGCAGCACCCATATCTAAGGGTGCATTCATCCACGTCCTAGTCTGGGGTGTAGTCAGATGCACAGGGCCTTCCCTGGTGGCTCAGTGGTAAAGAATTGCCTGCCAATGCAGGAGATGCTGGTTTGATTCCTAGGTCAAGAAGACCCCCTGGAGAAGGAAATGGTAACCCACTCTAGTATTCTTGCCTGGGAAATCCCATGGACAGAGGAGCCTGGTGGGCTATAGTCCATGGGGTCACAAAGAGTCAGATATGACTCAGAGACTGAACAATAACAAATTCGAGGTGGCGATGAAGCACTATGGAACCAGGTGCCATGGTTTTCTGTTAGAAAGTGTTAGATGGAGGAACTGGGAGAATGAAGGAAAATTTCAGGGTTGGAAAAAGGAATTATATTGCTGTTTCCAAAGTAATTATATTACTATCAAATGTTAAGTTTTACATTCACTATCTCTATACACAAGGGAATACCTGCACAAGAGCCAAATACTGTCAGGCAGAGAGGGAGAAATGATATTAAAGATATGACCAGGATTTATCTCTGGGGTGTTACATTTCCTTCTTTTTTGTTTTCAACAAACTGATTGTAATATGTTATTTTTTACAGCGTTCTATTCCCACTCTCCATGTTTTAAGTTTCTCTCTGATCCAGCAAAGTAGTTGCCTAATAGTCACCCCAGGGCTGGGCTATTGAGTATTACAAGATTAAGGCCACAAAAAAAAAAAAAAAAAAGAGAGAGAGAGAGAGAGAGATGAAGGCTACAACCAGCTGCCACTGGCCAAATCCAACACAGAGAAGTGTTCTGCCTACCATTACTATGATCTACTCATTTGTTGTTTAATTTGAATATTTTTAAGGTAGACATAAAACAGTCAATTTTTAAAACTTAACTGTCTCTCTTTTCATATAGTTACATTTATGTCCCTGATCCCTTTGGGCATTTGTGTTTGCAACTCTTGCAGCTGTCAAAGATTGTGGAAATTAGAAATTCTCAACTCTAATTTCTTTCAATGACTTTATTTACAGAACTGTAGATTACAGATTATTTTTGGGGCATTATTCCTAGGAGAATTTTAAATACTGGGTTTAAATTGCTATTCTGTACATAATAAAAATCAGAAGGTTTGAAAATATTTACATTCCAAAAGCCTTAGGAACACAGCGAAAAGAAGCCTTGATGGTTAGTGGGTCAAATGTCCTATTGAAGTTCATTCAATGTATGTTCCCCTAAAAAATTATCATAGTTTCCCTTTAATATTGACTGAGAAGGAAGGAGCAAGTGGCTCTGTACATGTTTACTGCAGAATTACTCTGTTCAGTCCTAGAAGTGAAACTGGTAAGTGAAGCTTTTATTAACCTGAACATTGATTTTACAGTATATTTGAAATATTTGTCATGTAGATTATATTAGATTCACTTATTTCATAAATGTGCTTGTTATACAAGTGTAAATGTCTTCCTTTAAACTGTAAATGAATGCACAAGCCATACATTAATTAATTCACTACTCTGTTGACTCAGTGAGGTTTCTGGAAGACCATCTAGATTGACTCTCTACTATTGTTTTAATGGAACATCTAAGCATCTAGTAGAAATAGATGCTTCTGATACATCTGACCAAATATGAGTAGCCTCATCACTCCCCAGGATTTAGGAAAAATTAGAAGGCATACCATCTAGGTAAGACTCCTTCAGAAAAGAAAATTTGAAAAAAGAAAAAAAGTGGGGTGAGGGGGTAATCCAAGTCATGCTAGCAACTGTTGTTGTCGTTACCTAGATCAAAATGCATTTCCTAAGTATCCTTCATCCTGCAGAGAAAGAGCTGTTTCCATAATCTCTTTTTTATCACGCAGGGTTGGTGCAGATGGTGCCTGATGCTATAACCCTAGCAAAAATCCATCGCTGTTTTGGACCGATAGGACCCCTGAAAGAAAATACAATCAAAAAATGGTTCAGTCAGCATAACCCTTTAAAGGCGGATTATGAAAAGGTTTGTCCTTCTGTAGCTAATTTTAAATGATGTACTTAAATAAGGATATACACTGGCTCATTAGATATTCTGATTTTTTTTTTCTTTCAGAGCACTTTATTTATTTATTTTATTTTATTTTTTAACTTTACAATATTGTATTGGTTTTGCCATATATCAAAATGAATCTGCCACAGGTATACATGTGTTCCCCATTCTGAACCCTCCTCCTTCCTCTCTCCCCATACCATCCCTCTGGGTCGTCCCAGTGCACCATCCCCAAGCATCCAGTATCGTGCATCGAACCTGGACTGGTAACTCGTTTCATATATAATAGAATGGTAGAGATATTCTGATTTATGAAAAAATAAATTGAGTTCTCTTGAGTTCTTGAGTTCTCTTGAGTTCTTGAGTTCTCTGGAGTTCTAATTTCCTCAGTCATCAGCCTAGTAATAACAACACAGTTTAAATGGTATATTGTTGTCATTGTTCAATCATTAAGTCATTTCTGACCCTTTTTTGACCCTATGGACTGCCATATGCTAGACTTCCCTGTCCTTCACTGTCTCCTGGAGTTTGCTCAAATTCATGTCCTTTGAATTGGTGATGCTATCTAACCATCTCATCCTCTGCCACACCCTTCTCCTCCTGCCTTCAATCTTTCCCAGCACCAGGGTCTTTTCCAGTGATGCAGCTCTTCACATTAGGTGGCCAAAGATTTGGACCTTCAGCTTTGGCATCAGTCCTACCAATGAATATTCAAGGTCGATTTTCTTTAGGATTAACTGGTTTGATCTTCTTGCAGTCCAAGGGACTGGTATGTTAACTCAGTAAAAATTTCTGTTTGGTTTTTCCTCTGGGTGGAAAATCTGGGCTATCAATAGAGACTTAGCTGCCCCTCTTACAGCAATCTCACATGAGATGATGCTTCTTGAAACTACCTTCTCTAAGTTACCTCTGCCTATTTGTCCACAATCTATAATTTCTAGAAATCCCCCTCCTTCCTTTGCAATGTATTTTCTTCTGCCAAGTTCTCTTTTCTCATGCCTTATTCTTTTAATATTTTCAGAATGCATAATAGAGTTTTCATTTTTTATATCTCAGAATTTACAAAATGCAATATTCCATTTGACCACAAACATTTTTCCCACTTTACCCTGGCATCTAGCCTGCAGTGTACCGTGTTCAGATTCTGCCCTCAACCAGAGCTCCTACATGAAAGAATGAGTTGACTAGAGTCAGGCCTTGCCCCACTTGCCAAAGCATGAACTGGTACAGCTAGGTCCCCTAGAGAGGTAGGGACACCTTTATGCTGATTCACACAAAGATGCAATATGGGCCAGCATCAGATTTGCTCAGAACCATCTTGAGCCCTAAACATCCTTCATTCTAGGAAACTCCTCAGTCCTAGGCAAACTGGGAGGTTTAGTCACCCTAGTTGGCCTGGGACAGGAAAGAGAGACCCAAGATTTAATCCACTCCAGACTTCTATGAGATTGAGTGAGTCAGTGAAAGTGGCTCAATCGTGTCCAACTCTTTGCAACCCCATGGACTATACAGTCCATGGAATTCCCCAGGCCAGAATACTGGAGTGGGTAGCCTTTTCCTTCTCCAGGGAATCTTCCCAATCCAGGGATTGAACCCAGGTCTCCTGCATTGCAGGCGGATTCTTCACCAGATGAGTCATGGAATACAGTAAAATACAGGTTTGGGAGTTCACATAACAAAGAATTAGATGAAAGTATCTTGAATCTATTTTTTACCCATTCCCAAAATTGAAACGAGTTAGGCACAAACCCTGAGGTTGTATTGTTTGAGGTGTTTCCACATACATTTAATGTTCATAAGTACCACGTGAAAGACATATTTTATTATCTTTATAAGTAAAGAAAATCAAGACAGACAAATTAAGGCACTTGGGATACCTGGAACTGACCTGGCATGTAGTCCAGCCACATGGACTTCCCTTCCCAAGGGTCAGCCACTAGCTGAGGAGGCCCACACATGTGGCTCAGTCTCACTCACGGTTGCACCACGGTTACACTTATCGTCGCATCATCCATCAAAATGATGTATATCCAGGAGACAAATTTTTTGTAGAAAAAGGAACTTTGGCAAGAAGCCTGTGTTCATTAAAGAAACGTAAGCCACAGCTGACTTAATGGAACCTTCTTCCACCCGCACAGGTATATACTGTACCAAACCCTTTGGGGCATTAACTGGATAATATTTTTGTAAGGGATCAGACATCTCAATATTGTTTATTTTGTGTAAAAACTTCGAATATTCAAAAATTGATATTTTACATTTCTATAGGACTAGGCAATAGTGTTCTTGCCTGGAGAATCCCAGGGATGGTGGAGCCTGGTGGGCTGCCGTCTATGGGGTCCCACAGAGTCAGACACGACTGAAGCGACTTAGCAGTAGCAGCAGGCAATATTGAGCCATATTGTTCCTTCTTTTACCTTGAAAAAAGTAATCCACTCTTGTGCAACTGTAACATTAAAAAAATCACATTATGAATAAACTATGAAAATTAGCTTTAATTGAATGAAAGATATTTTCTTCCATTTCAACAAAAACATTCATTGAGCCAAAGAACAGACTGCTTCACCTTCTTCTGTAGCATATCAAGAACCAACCATTTAATCATATCTTCTCAACTGAGATGCAGAATTGGTTCCAGATTATATAATTCTGTTTTTTATCATACTTTTACCATTACTACTGTGTTTGCTCATTTGTGTTTATATTACTTTTGTGTTACTATTTTTCAACTGATTAGGTCTTAAGGAACTTCTTCTATTCCTGTGCTGGCTGGTGTGTGGTAACGTTCATCCTAGGAGTCTGCGACCGACACAATGACAATATCATGCTGACAAAGTCGGGCCACATGTTTCATATTGACTTTGGAAAATTCCTGGGTCACGCGCAAACATTTGGAGGGATAAAAAGGTCAGTGCTCAAATCATGTTTATTGTAGTAATTAAGCAGTCTCCTGAAGTGATCTATAACGTGTAACAGCATAGCAACCCAGTAGATGAGTTGCTCTGCATCTCTCAAATCCCCTAAGATAACATAAACATGATTATATAGCTAATAATACTTAAGGAAAGAGTTTTCTCAATAGACTATTAATGGAACAAATTGTGTGTGTGTGTGCGCACACATACTCAGTCGCTCAGTCATGTCCACCTTTTTGTGACCCTAAGGACTGTAGCCCTCCAGGCTCCTCTGTCCATGGAATTTTCCAGGCAAGAATACTGGAGCAGGTTGCCATTTCCTACTCTTGGAGATCTTCCTGACCCAGGGATCAAAGCCTTGCCTCCTGTATCTCCTGCATTGGCAGGCAGATTCTTTACTACCAAGCCACCTGGAAAGCCCTAATGGAAAAAATTAGGTTTCCTCAAATTGTTAGGGAATTAAATTGGCCTTCTCTCACAGGATCCTATTCCTGTTTTGGTCTGAATTGTTTGAAACATGGTATTTTCATTTTCTTATAAACTTTGAGTGGACAGTGAGAACAGAGCTCATGGTCTCAATACAGCTGGTATCTTGCCCATAGCAATCACCACCCTGGTCTACATGAGTACACTTAAAATGAGCACACTTCCTGACTAAGTTAGGCTTGAATCATTCCAAAAATATTCAGTAAGCAACTACCATTCAAAACTCTGAGGATACAACAGTGGAGGAAGCAAATACAAACCCTGACCTCTTTCTAGTAGGGATAACAGACATCAAAGAAGATAACATGAGGAAATGAGGGGTTTCATTTCTTACTAAGAAACAAAAGCTGAGAATTGGGATAGAAAGTAACTGCGTGAGGAATGCTATTTGTGTTGGCCAAAAATTTCACTCAGGTTTTTCCATAACATTGTAAGAAACTTGAGTGAACTTTTTGGCCAATCCAATATTTTAGAGAGACTTCCTGGAAGAAATGAGAGACAGCTGTATAGTGAGTGATCCTCTTGTGGAGATCCATGAGAAGATTATTCCTGGAAGAGAGGACACCAAAATAACAGCCATGAGCACAGACTAAGCATGGTACATTCTAATGACAAGAAGAAGGCCTTGGGGCTTGGAGATGGGATAAAGAGAGGTGAACTGTAGGGAAGAAAGATGAAGAGTTTGGTGGAGGCCAGATCAAGTAGGGCATTGAAGACATGGTGTAGAGGGTGAAAGTGAAGTAGCTCAGTCGTGTCTGACTCTTTGCGACCCCATTGACTGTAGCCTGCTAGGTTCCTTTGTCCATGGGATTCTCTAGGCAATAATACTGGAGTGAGTTGCCATTTCCTCCTCCAGGGGATCTTCCTGACACAGGGATCGAACCCGGGTCTCCCACACTGCAGGCAGACTCTTTACCGTCTGAGCCACCAGGGGTGTAGAGGGTGGCTTTTACTTAATGTTCAGAGGCAACCATTGATGGATCTCAGGGGAATTCAAAGCTCTCTCCTGCTGTCCTGTGAAGTAATGGGAGTAGTTAACAGACTATTCGGAGAAGGCAGTGGCACCCCACTCCAGTACTCTTGCCTGGAAAATCCCATGGGCAAAGGAGCGTGGTAGGCTGCAGTCCATAGGGTCTCGAAGAGTTGGACACGACTGAGCGACTTCACTTTCACTTTTCACTTTCATACATTGGAGAAGGAAATGGCAACCCACTCCAGTGTTCTTGCCTGGAGAATTCCAGGGACGGGGGAGCCTGATGGGCTGCCGTCTATGGGGTCGCACAGAGTCGGACACGACTGAAGCGACTTAGCAGCAGCAGCAGCAACGGACTATTACAATAGTTAAGGCAAGACCTTAATGGTAAAGAAGATTCCAAACATATTGTGGAATCTGAGCCACAAGACCTACTAATTGACTGGGCGTTGTCGATCATTAACAGGAAGAGAAAACAGGCCTGACGGGTAGAAGAAGTAAGGAAAGCATTCAAGGATGACTCTTAGATTTTTGTTCTTTGCAAATAATTATATCTTTTACTGAAATGGAAAAGACTGGTGAATAAACAGGTTTTTGTTTTATTTTATTTGAGCTGGAGGCAAGGGAACCAGAAGTCTAAGATTAAAAGTCCCTTGCTTTAAAAAGATAACTTCATATTAAAATAGAAATGGTATCAGACCATTCCAAAGACCCATCAGTCACTTTTATCTAAAAACAGCTCCTCAACAGAGGACATAAAAATGTCTCCTACAATATTACGAGATGAATTTTCACCAGATGGTCATAATCTGGTATTAAAATGCCAGTATAAACTACATAATAAGGTTCAATTCTTACAAACTGATAGCTCCTATTTTCTGAAGGCCTACAAATGGAGTTGTTTCACTTTTTATTACTTTCAAAACATTGCCTTCTATAATTAATTAGCTCAGGAAAATTCACCACATACTCATTCATTCCTTAAACATCTTTTGGTATGGTCTATATGTGAAGGACTGTGATAAGCCTTGGGGATACAAAGATGAATAATATATAGTTACCACCTCAGTGGTGCTTACTCTGTCTTTAGAATTTTGGGGAGTGAAGTGAAATGAAAGTTGCTCAGTTGTGTCCGACTCTTTGCAACCCATTGGACTATACAGTCCATGGAATTCTCTAGGCCAGAATACTGGAGTGGGTAGCCTTTCTCTTCTCCAGACGTTCTCCCCAACCCAGGGATCAAACTCAGGTCTCCCGCATTGCAGGCGGATTCTTTACCAGCTGAGCCACAACCACCTCAGTGGTGCTTACTATGTCTTTAGAATACTAGGAAGACTGACACATAAATAATTATCAAAAATGTGGTGAGGGAAAAGATAAATATATAGAAAATTAGAACACCACAGAGGAGGGATACCTGGTTTATGAAAGACAAATGTTTGTTAACAGCTATGAGCATATTACATAATTTACTCATGTAACACTTTCCCTAAGATCCACTCTTTCCTAGAAATTTAAAGATTACATTAAAATTGTGACATCTTTATTGTGCTGTGTTGTTCACTGGGGGGCTTCCCAGGTGGCACTAGTGGTAAAGAATCTGCCTGTCAGTGGAGGAGACATAAGAGACGTAGGTTTAATCCCTGTGTTGGGAAGATCCCCTGGAGGAGGAGGAAATGGCAACCCACTCCAGTATTCTTGCCTAGAGAATCCCATGGACAGAGGAGCCTGTTAGGCTACAGTTCATAGGGTCACAAAGACATGGGCACAACTGAAGCAACTTAGCACACATGCACACCATCCACTGAGAATTCGGTTAAGGGTTAAGAATTAACCCTTATTCATTTACTTGACAAACATCTGTGTTGACCACGGAGTGGTTAAAATATGCATAAAGATATTCCAGTTATACAGAAAAAAGAAATTCAGTTAGGGAAACATAAAAAGTAAAGGACAAGTTACTAAACAATAGGGTAAGTGCTATATTAGAGGTAGGTACAAGAGTCTACAGAAGAGGTGGAACCCAGTTTGTTGGTTTATTGATGCTTCAGCAGGTACTGCTGCTTCTGAAGTGTGACAATTTTTTTTTAATGCAACCACTAAGGGGGTCATGAAAATGTGCTCTGTAGAGAACCTTACTTATGGTAGGTTCTTAATACCATTTGCTGAATTGTTGTTGTTTAGCCATTAAGTCATGCCTGACTCTTTTGTGACCCCAAGGACTATAGGGTCCCACCAGGCTCTTCTGTCCATGAGATTCTCCAGGCAAGAATACTGGAGTGGGTTGCCATTTCCTTCTCCAGTGGATCTTCCTGACCCAGGGACTGAACTCTCATCTCCTGCATTGGCAGGTGGACTTTTTACTACTGAGCCACCAGGAAAGTCCTTGCTGAATTAGTCAGCCACTAAACTATTCACAGGTCAGCCCTCAGCCATTCAATAATTAACTGGATGAAAGAAAATGAAGTTGGCACTGTCTTTCCTTGAGGTTATTGAGTACCAGCTGAGGTGGCTGACAGAAGCATTGTGACCCATGTGGATTATTGTTTGCAGGATTTTATCTCCACCAGTGACTATGTAAGGCTCTTTGGCAATGTCTCCTTAGATTTCTTTCTTGATACTGATGCTTCTGCCCTTTTATTCTTTTTTTTTTTTTTTTTGGCTGTCCTGGGTCTTCATTGTTGCACACAGGCTTTCTCTAGTTGCAGTGAGTAGGGGCTACTATTCATTGCAGTGCATGGGTTTCTCATTGAAGGCTCAATAGTTGTGGTACAGGGGCTTAGTGGCTCTGAGGCACGTGGAATCTTCCACAAGCAGAGATTGGACTCATGTCCTCTGCACTGGCAGGTGGATTCTTAACCACCAATTGATTCTTAACTTGACCACCAGGGAAGTGTTAATCTATGCCTTGAGTTTCTATAATGATTAAACTGAACTATGCAACCTAGATAGCATATTCAAAAGCAGAGACATTACTTTGCCAACAAAAGTTCATCTAGTCAAGGCTATGGTTTTTCCTGTGGTCATGCATGGATGTGAGAGTTGGACTCTGAAGAAGGCTGAGAGCTGAAGAACTGATGCTTTTGAACTGTGGTGTTGGAGAAGACTCTTGAGAGTCCCTTGGACTGCAAGGAGATCCAACCAGTCCATTCTGAAGGAGATCAGCCCTGGGATTTCTTTGGAAGGAATGATGCTGAAGCTGAAACTCCAGTACTTTGGCCACCTCATGGGAAGAGTTGACTCATTGGAAAAGACTCTGATGCTGGGAGGGATTGGGGGCAAGAGGAGAAGGGGACGACAGAGGATAAGATGGCTGGATGACATCACTGACTTGATGGACATGAGTCTGGGTGAACTCCAGGAGTTGGTGATGGACAGGGAGGCCTGGGGTGCTGTGATTCATGGGGTCACAAAGAGTCAGACAAGACTGAATGACTGATCTGATCTGATCTGATCTGATGCCTACTCACTATTACTCTGCATAGATTAATATTTTGAATTATAGCTGCTGCTGCTGCTGCTTAGCCACTAAGTCATGTCTGATTCTTTAGCGACCACCATAGTAGCCCACAATGGGGATTTTCCAGGCAAAAACTGTCCATGGGATTTTCTAGGCAAGAACTGGAGTTGGTTGCCATTTCCTTTTCCATGGGATCTTCCCAACCCAGGAATAGAACCCGCATCTCCTACTTGGCAAGAAGATTCTTTACAACTGAGCCATCTGGGAAGCCCTGAATCATAGGCAACATCCAATAATTTCCTTCCACATCTCTTTCAGTTGTGTCTGGAGTTCATTTGAATGTTGTTTCATTAAGCAGCCAGCTTCTTCAATCCTAAGTCTGTTGGTTGCTCTTGGTTGCTAGGTGAACAGAGGTCTCTTATAAAAAAGGCCTCTGAATCCCCCTGAGATAAATGTGTTCATTATTACATTATATAACTGATCTCTAGAGCAAAACCTAACTACACCTTGCTTCTTCTATACACATACTAGACGTATTAATAAACATCCTCTAATGCACTATGTGAATCACAATACTGTGGAAAATTCTGAAAGAGATGGGAATACCAGACCACCTGACCTGCCTCTTGAGAAACCTATATGCAGGTCAGAAAGCAACAGTTAGAACTGGGCATGGAACAACAGACTGGTTCCAAATAGGAAAAGGAGTATGTCAAGGCTGTATACTGTCACTCTGATTATTTAACTTATATACAGAGTACATCAACGAGAAATGCTGGGCTGGAGGAAGCACAAGCTGGAATCAAGATTGCTGGGAGAAATCTCAATAACCTCAGATATGCAGATGACACCACCCTTATGGCAGAAAGTGAAGAGGAACTAAAATGCTTCCTGATGAAAGTGAAAGAGGAGACTAAAAAAGTTGGCTTAAAGCTCAACATTCAGAAAATGAAGATCATGGCATCTGGTCCCACCATTTCATGGGAAATAGATGGGGATACAGTGGAAACAGTGTCAGACTTTATTTTTGGGAGCTCCAAAATCACTGCAGATGGTGACTGCAGCCATGAAATTAAAAGACACTTACTCCTTGGAAGGAAAGTTATGACCAACCTAGATAGCATATTCAAAAGCAGAGACATTACTTTTCCAACAAAGTCCATCTAGTCAAGGCTGTGGTTTTCCCAGTGGTTATGTATGGATGTAAGAGTTGGACTGTGAAGAAGGCTGAGCACCAAAGAATTGATGCTTTTGAACTGTGGTGTTGGGGAAGACTCTTGAGAGTCCCTTGGACTGCAAGGAGATCCAACCAGTCCATTCTACAGGAGACCAGTCCTGGGTGTTCATTGGAAGGACTGATGCTAAAGCTGAAACTCCAGTACTTTGGCCACCTCATGCAAAGAGTTGACTCATTGGAAAAGACTCTGATCCTGGGAGGGATTGGGGGCAGGAGGAGAAGGAGATGACAGAGGATGAGATGGCTGGATGACATCACTGACTTGATGGGCATGAGTTTGAGTGAACTCCGGAAGTTGGTGATGGACAGGGAGGCCTGGCATGCTGCGATTCATGAGGTCACAAAGAGTCAGACACGACTGAGTGACTGAACTGAACTGAATATACAAAGCCAGGTTTGTAAATCATGCTCTATGAATATTCTAATCTCTTGTAGCCTAGCAAGGCCATTTAAATGTCCCAGTAATAACCAGCACTAAGCCAGGATCATACTCCTTTACATAAAATGCTGTACCCACAAGGAAAAAAAGAGCATATGTGTCCCAGAACGCATATTTCTATTTGTCTACTCCTTAAAACCATGAAGAAGGAAAGTATCCGTGTGACTTTTTATGGTTTACAAAGTGTCACTAACCCATACATTAACTGATTTTATTTCATAAGACAATTGCTTAACCTCACATAAAAGAGTACAGTTTCCAGTTGTGAATGGGAATGGAGCTGACAAAAAAAAATCACATAAAATCGTTCTCTATGTTGCAGATTTAACCCTTAGCCAAGGATACAGAACTTAAAAATGGAATTTAACAGTCCAACAAAGCAGTGCAAATAAATTTAAGCTGGGGAGAGATTTTCCCTTGGTTTCCTTAAAAGGAAACAGTAATGAAGTGACATTCTCCATAAAAATATGATCTTGCAAAATAAAGGACTTTTTTGTTGTTGTTTTTTACCATGCCCTAAAGCATGCAGGACCTTAGTTCTCCAACCAGGAATTGAACCTGTGCCCCTGCATTGGGGGCATGGAGTCTCAACCACTGGACCACCAGAGAAGTCTCAAGACATAAAGGAATTTCTTGCTGTGCCATTGCCCGTTAATACTCATGCTTACATCATCATCCCAGAGCATCTCACACTAACCATCTGTGTGATTCTGTTTAAGAAATGTTTATAAACATCAGGCTCTTCTGATTCTTGAATTATGTGAGTCAGCCCAGCAACACTCCTTAGGAGTCTTCACTCAGGTCTCCCTGAACCACTGCTCTGAATTCAGTTTTCCAGAAATCTGGAAAACCTATCTTCAATAGACCAAATCTGAGGATCCTATAGATTTTCTAACTATGAAGAAAGAAAAAAAAATTACAGCTCAGTTATGAATTTGAAGAATTTCACATCCTGTACATAAAAAAGCAGTTCTTTAGTGTTGGTTTTAATTATGAGATTAGATAAAGAGGATTTACACCAGCAGATTAAACCACATGACAGTTTAGCCCCAGCATTACTCAATGATTCTCGGAGAAAAAAGTGGCTAAATCCGCACAATGAAAACAATGAGATTTCACCAACTTCCTGAAACCAATTGGTTTTTCTTTTGAAATATTGCTTAATTATTTTGTTCATTTCTTTATTTTCTCTCACAAAGATTCAGATTAAAATGGTTAACAAATTACACATCCACAATTTTTCAAAGTTGCTGTGTAACAATTATTTCTATATAGTATTTTTTCATTACATAAAAATATTATTGTAATAAACTCTAAATTTCCACTCAATGATTTCTTGATGGTGACTCTGTTACAGAGGAGGGGATATTAAGGAAGGCCTTTATTAGCAATGTTTATTGTTCTCCTAATTCACTGTTTCACGCTTTTATTTTTTTTAGACTATTATTTCCAGTCCATATGATTTTTCACTTTGGTAATGCTGGACTTGCATGACGTCTTTCTTGCAGCCTTGTGCATGTATGCTAAGTCACTTCAATTCAGTTTAGTTCAGTTGCTCAGTCGTGTCCGACTCTTTGCGACCCCATGAATCACAGCATGCCAGGCCTCCCTGTCCATCACCAACTCCCAGAGTTCACTCAAAACCATGGCCATCGAGTCAGTGATGCTATCGAGCCATCTCATCCTCTTTTGTCCCCTTCTCCTCCTGCCCCCAATACCTCCCAGGATCAGACTCTTTTCAAATGAGTCAACTCTTTGCATGAGGTGGCCAAAGTATTGAAGTTTCAGCTTCAGCATCAGTCCTTCCAATGGACACCCAGGACTGGTCTCCTGTAGAATGGACTAGTTGGATCTCCTTGCAGTCCGAGGGACTCTCAAGAGTCTTCTCCAACACCACAGTTCAAAAGCATCAATTCTTCGGCTCTCAGCCTTCTTCACAGTCCAACTCTCACATCCATACATGACCACTGGAAAAACCATAGCCTTGACTAGATGGACCTTTGTTGGCAAAATAATGTCTCTGCTTTTGAATATGCTATCTAGGTTGGTCATAACTTTCCTTCCAAGGAGTAAGTGTCTTTTAATTTCATGGCTGCAGTCACCATCTGCAGTGATTTTGGAGCTCCCAAAAATAAAGTCTGACACTGTTTCCACTGTTTCCCCATCTATTTCCCATGAAGTGATGGGACCAGATGCCATGATCTTCGTTTTCTGAATGTTGACTTTTAAGCCAACTTTTTCACTCTCCTCTTTCACTTTCATCAAGGGGTTTTTTTAGTTCTTCTTCACTTTCTGCCATAAGGGTGGTGTCATCTGCATATCTGAGGTTATTGATATTTCTCCCAGCAATCTTGATTCCAGCTTGTGCTTCTTCCAGCCCAGTGTTACTCATGATGCACTCTGCATATAAGTTAAATAATCAGGGTGACAATATACAGCCTTGACATACTCCTTTTCCTATTTGGAACCAGTCTGTTTTTCCATGTCCAGTTCTAACTGTTGCTTTCTGACCTGCATACAGGTTTCTTAAGAGACATGTCAGGTGGTCTGGTATTCCCATCTCTTTCAGAATTTTCCACAGTTTATTGTGACTCACACAGTGAAAGGCTTTGGCATAGTCAATAAAGCAGAAATAGATGTTTTTCTGGAACTCTCTTGCTTTTTCCATGATCCAGCAGATGTTGGCAATTTGATCTCTGGTTCCTCTGCCTTTTCTAAAACCCGCTTGAATATCTGGAAGTTCACAGTTCATTTATTGCTGAAGCCTGGCTTGGAGAATTTTGAGCATTACTTTACTAGCATGTAAGAATGCCAAGAGAATGCACTGGTCATAGGAAATACCCTCTTCCAATAACACAAGAAAAGACTGTACACAAGGACATCACCAGATGGTCAACACCAAAATCAGATTGATTATATTCTTTGCAGCCAAAGATGGAGAAGCTCTACACAGTTAGCAAAAACAAGACCAGGAGCTGACTGTGGCTCAGATCATGAACTCTTTATTGCCAAAATCAGACTTAAATTGAAAAATGTAGGGAAAACCACTAGACCATTCAGGTATGACCTAAATCAAATCCCTTATGATTATACAGTGGAAGGGAGAAATAGATTTAAGGGACTAGACCTGATAGAGTGCCTGATGAACTATGGACGGAGGTTCATGAGATTGTACAGGAGACCGGGATCAAGACCATCCCCATGGAAAAGAAATGCAAAAAAGCAAAATGGCTGTCTTAGAAAGGGAGGCCTTACAAATAGCTGTGAAAAGAAAAGAAGTGAAAAGCAAAGGAGAAAAGGAAAGATTTAAGCATCTGAATGCAGAGTTCCAAAGAATAGCAAGAATAGATGAGAAAGCCTTCCTCAGCAATCAATGCAAAGAAATAGAGGAAAACAACAGAATGGGAAAGACTAGAGATCTCTTCAAGAAGATTAGAGATATCAAGGGAACATTTCACTGAAAGATGGGCTCGATAAAGGACAGAAATGGTATGAACCTAACAGAAGCAGAAGGTATTAAGAAGAGGTGGCAAGAATACACAGAAGAACTGTACAAAAAAGATCTTCATGACCCAGATAATCACGATGGTGTGATCACTGACCTAGAGCCAGACATCCTGGAATGTGAAGTCAAGTGGGCCTTAGAAAGCATCACTACGAACAAAGCTAGTGGAGGTGATGGAATTCCAGTTGAGCTATTCCAAATCCTGAAAGATGATGCTGTGAAAGTGCTGCACTCAATATGCCAGCAAATTTGGAAAACTCAGCAGTGGCCACAGGTCTGGAAAAGGTCAGTTTTCATTCCAGTCCCAAAGAAAGGCAATGCCAAAGAATGCTCAAACTACCGCACAATTGCACTCATCTCACACGCTAGTAAAGTAATGCTCAAAGTAACTTCAGTTGTGTCCAAATCTTTGAGACCTTGTGGAGGTAACCCACCAGGCTCTGCTATCACTGGGGTTCTCCATGCAAGAATACTGGAGTGTGTTGCCGCCCTTCAGGGGATCTTCCTGACCCAGGGATTGAACCCATGTGTCCTAAGTCTTCTGCATTGGCAGATGGATTCTTTACCAATAGTACCACTCTTGCAACCTTATTTCTAGATAATTTTAAGAGGCCATAATGAGCAGTAGTTAGTCTCATACCCTGAAGATAGGTTTTGCTTTAAAAAAAAAAAAAAAAAACCTTATCATTTACTAGAGATCTAATCTTAAATATATGGCTTCTCTGTGTGTCAGTTTAATCAGCTATAAAATAGATTCGGTTTGAAGATTAAATTAATTGATATATGTAAAGTGCTTAGAAGAGTTCCTCAAACTGAGAGAGGCCTCTATAAATGTTTGATGAAATTAATAATAATGTAAATACTCCAAATGAAGTGACAAGAAATTAGTGTTAGTTGCTCAGTCGTCCCCGACTCTTTGTGACCCCATGGACTGCAGCCCACCAGGCTCCTCTTTCCATGAGATTTTCCAGGCAAAGATACTGGAGTGGGTTGCCATTTCCTTCTCCAGGGGATCTTCCCAACCCAGGGATTGAACCCGGGTCTCCTGCACTGCAGGCAGATTCTTTACCAACTGAGCTACAAGGGAAGCACCGACAATAAATTAGGTTGTATCATTAGGTAATTATTGTTTCTTTTGTTTAAATTTACCTAAATATCGTGAAAGTGTGTTAGTTACTCAGTCATGTCTGACTCTTCGTAACCCCATGGACTGCAGCCCTCCAGGCTCCTCTGTCCATGGAATTCTCCAGGCAAGAATACTGGAGTGGGTCGCCATTTCCTTCTCCAGGGCATCTTCCCCATCCAGGGATCAAACCTGGGTCTCCCACATTGCAGGCAGACTCTACCAACTGAGCCATCAGGAAGCTAAATATCTTATCTGGTACTCTTTAAAGGATGTGTTTGAAAATCATAAATTGAACTGTTCTTTTAGCTCTCTGACTTTGAAGCTTGTTGCCTGAAAGAATAGATTGCACTATTTGTCAGGTTTATTCAGCTTGTGATGTTTTTCACCAAGTCACTCTTGACTTCTGATGTCATTTAAGACATGAGCCAAGGTGTGTGAGAACTGGCTCATACTGGCTTCAAAGAGCCTACTATGTGTTATTTCTTCTCAACACCACATTTCCTTGACATTCAACTGGTAGCCTGAAATCAGCCATGGTGGGAGAATATATATCATGGAAATTTGGCAAATGTCACAAGTCAGAGCTTTTTTTTTTTCCTTACAAACAGTGAGTGAGCAGGTTATTAAATATTTACCACCACACTCTAGGACCTAAATCATCTATTAAAACAGATGAAAAATCATTTGAGAACTCAACAAAAGTCAAATTCTGTTTTTTTCCTATTAAAATACATACACTTGGGTGATTTAAAAAAAAAAGTATATATATGTCTTTTTACAACATGATTTAGACCCAGTTTTCAAGTCTTATCCCAGCAGATCAACAATCACTTAATATAATTGATCTCAGAATTTCTCTCAATTTTAGTCATAAAAATTATCTGTACCTATAATCATTTTGACATTATCTTCACTATTTAATTATTACTAAATTTTAAAATGTTTAATGTCTCAGTTCTAATTTGAGTATTATATTATTTATATTCTAAATATCCTCAATTTAACTATCTTTAGGGGAAAAAACTCCCTGAGCAGATTAAAAGATTAATTTTTGTCTTACTCCAGTCTTTCTGGTTTAGTACAATATTCACAGTAATCCACATGCTGTATGGATATTAATGATTTCATGCATGGTTTAATTACTATCTTGGTGTTCTTTGAAATTAGGTGAGTTTCACTGGTCTGTTATTCACAAAATTTTATTAAGAAAAAGACTGATTCCTTTAACTCAAAGCAGGTTTCAATTTCACCTGAACTTTTGAGAAGAAAAACATACTTTCCAATACCTCTCCAACTGTAAGTGCCATGAGAACACTTTTGTATCTTAAGCACCTAGCTAATGCCTGACATTTTCAGAGGCTCAGTTTTGGTTGACCGAAGGATCACTGCAAAAATGCCATACATTTTACTTTCCTTCACTTTTTCTGAAGATAAAATTGTGAAGAACTTGCCATATTCTCTTATTCCTGGAAATTTACCAGGGGATTTTACCTTATGGTCACTTTCCATGTGGGAGTCTGGAGGATGAGATTCAAAATTTGATACTGCTGCTGCTGCTGCTAAGTTGCTTCAGTCCGACTCTGTGCGACCCTATAGATGGCACACCAGGCTCCGCCGTCCCTGGGATTCTCCAGGCAAGAACACTGGAGTGGGTTGCCGTTTCCTTCTCCAATGCATGAAAGTGAAAGTGAAGTCACTCAGTCATGTCAGACTCTTAGTGACCCCATGGACTGCAGCCTACCAGGCTCCTCCACCCATGGGATTTTCCAGGCAAGAATACTGATACACACTACCTCATACCCACTTAGGATGGCTACTATCAACAAAACAGAAAATAAGTTCTTGATAAGGATGTGGGAAAATGTCAGTGAGAATATAAAACAGTGCAACTACTGTGGAAAACCTTCTGGGTGTTCCTTATAAAATTAAAAATGGAATTACCATATGATCCAGCAATTCCACTTCTGGGAATATACCCAAAAGAACTGAAAGCAGAGCAGCAAAGAGATATTTGGTACAACCATGTTTATAACAGGATTACTCACAATAACTGAAATGTGGAAGCAATCCGAATGTCCATCAACAGATGAATGGATAAGCAGAATATGGAGTTCTTTAAAGAGAAAATTCTGACACATGCTACAACATGGACAAGTCCTGAGGACATTATGCTGAGTAAAATAAGCCACTCTCAAAATCACAGGTGAGCCCGGCAGAAACCAACACAATTCTGTAAAGCAATTATCCTTCAATTTAAAAATAAATAAATTTAAAATTAAAAAGAAACACACAAGTGAGTGTATGACTCCACTTTCATGATGTACTTAGAGTAGTTCAGATCATAGATCCATAGATACAGAAAGTAAGGCAACGGTGGCCAGGAGCCCCACAGCCAGGAGCAGTGGGGAGGGTAAATGAGGAGTTTAAAGGATATAGAGCTGCACTTTTAAGAGAGGAAAAGAATTGTGGAGGTGCATGGTGTTGATGGTCACACAACATTATGAATATTTTAATACCACTGAACTGTACACTTAACAATGGATAAGATTGCATATTTTATGTTGTTTGTATTTTACCACAGTGAAATAACTGGGGGGAAAAATGGTAAACTGTAAGTTTGATAAAAGCCTTATCTAGCAACAACAAAAAAAATCAATCCAAGGTAAACTCCACCTAGCATTTGAATAGACCTTTGGATTTTTCAAAGCTCTCTATTTCAAGAAATGAAGTTTGTCACTCTCGTCTTACAGCTGACTCTCCCTCTTTTACTTCACTTTATCATTCCACTATGTTTCACCATTGGCTTTCATTTGAGTAAATTCCTTTTATTTACCTCCCTCTTATGATAAGTTAAAAAACATTCTTATGAAAAAATGCTCAATTTGCTCTTTATTACAGAAATTCAAATCAAAACTATAAGGTATCACTTCATACCAATCAGAATGGCCATCATCCTAAAATCTACAATTGTACTGATGAAACTATTTCCAGGGCAGGAATAGAGATGCAGACATAGACAACAGATTTGTGGGCACAGCAAGGGAAGGAGAAGGTGGGACGAATTGAGAGAGTAGCATTGAAACATAACAATAAGGAAACATACACTTTACCATGTGTAAAATAGACAGCTAGTGGGAAGTTGCTGTATAACACAGGGAACTCAACCCAGTGCTCTGCGACAACCTAAAGGGGTGGGATAGAGTGGGAGGTGAGAGGGAGATTTAAGAGGAAGGGGCCATATGTATACCTATGGCTGATTCACATTGTTGTTATGACAAACCAACACAACATTGTAAAGCAATTGTACTCAAATTAAAAATAAATTAAACAGAGAGAACAAGATGGTGAAGGAGGAGGTGGACATGGAGTACATCTCTCTCCACGGATACATCAGGAATACATCTTCAGACACAGAAGGGCATGCAGAACAACAGCTGAGAGCAGACAGGAGTACCTCACCAGTGGAAAAGAATATATAGACCCACGCAAAACTCAAGATCAACCCCCGAGCCTTTGGAGTGGGAGCACTGACTCCAAGACCCTAGAATACAAGAGAACTAAACCTACGGGGGCATCAAATAGTGAGAACTCACACAAAGAAAACCACTGGAATACAAGGCCTGGCATCACCCAACCACCAGTAGCACCCTGTGCAGGACACCTCATCTGAACAACAAACAAAACAAAAATACAAACCAAATCATCAGCAGACAGGAGTACCACCTCACTCAGCCTTGCCTATCAGAGGGAAAACAAACAAACAAAAACTCAGCACAAATCTCACCCTAAATGAAGCTTACACAAATCACTGGACTAACCTTAGGAGGGCAAAAAACAAAAGGAAGAAGGAATTCAACCTTGAAGCCTGAGAAAAGGAGACCTCAAACACAGTAAGTTAAAAAAAAAAAAAAAATTAAAAGGCAGAGAAATACTGCACAAATGAAGGCACAAACTAGAAACACAGAAGTCCAAATAAATGAAGAGGAAATAGGCAAACTACCTGAAAAAGAATTCAGAATAATGGTAGTAAAGATGATCAAAAACCTTGAAACAAAATGGATAAAATGCAAGAATCAATTAAGAAAGACCTAGAAGAATTAAAGAATAAACATGCAGAGACAAACAACACAATTACTGAAATTAAAAATACTCCAAAAGGAATCAATAGCAGAATATCTGAAGCAGAAGAACATATCAGTGAGCTGGAAGATAAAAATGTGCATATAACTTCTGAAGACCAGGATAAAGTAAAAAGAATTAAAAGAACTGAGGATAGTCTCAGAGACATCTGGGACAATATCAAACGCACCAACATTCGAATTACAGGGGTCTCAGAAGAAGAAAAAAAAAAGAAAGTGTATGAGAAAATTTTTGAAGACATTTTACTTGAAAATTTCCCCAACATGGAAAAGGAAATAGTCAAGTTCAAGAGGCACGAAGAGTCCCATACAGGATAAACCCAAGAAGAAACACACTAATCAGACTAACAAAGACTAACACAAAGAAAGAATATTAAAAGCAGCAAGGGAGGAGCAACAAGTAACATACAAGGGAAACCCCATATGCTTAACAGCTGATCTTTCAGCAGAAACTCTGCAGGCCAGAAGGGAATGACAGGATACATTTATAGTACTGAATGACTGTACCTGGCAAGGATCTCATTCAAAATTGATGGAGAAATAAAAAGCTTTTCAGACAAGGAAAAGTTAAGAGAATTTAATACCACCAAACCAGCTTTACAACAAATGCTAAACAGACTTATATATAGTCAAGAAATACAAGAAATGATAAAAGATCTACAAAATCATTCCCAAATAGTTAGAAAATGGCAATAGGAACATATATATCAATAATTACTTTAAAGGTAAATGGATTAAATGTTAAAACCAAAAGACACAAACTGGCTGAATGGATACAAAAACAAGACCCACATATATGCTGTCTATAAGAAACCCACTTCAGACCTAAAGACACATATAGACTGACAGTGAGAGGAGGGAAAAATATATTCCATGCAAATGGGAAGCAAAAGAAAGCTGGAGTAGCAATCCTCATATCAGGCAAGACAGACATGATCAAGGAATCAATCCCAGAGGAAGACATAACAATTGTAAATACCTATGCACCCAACATAGGAGCACCTCAATACATAAGACACATATGAACAGACTAAAAGGAAGAGTTGACAGTAACACAATAATAGTAGGAGACTTTAACACCCCATTCACACCAGTGAACAGATCATCAAAGCAGGACATTAATAAGGAAACACAAGTCTTAAATGATACATTACATGAGATGGATTTCATTGATATCTTTATGACATTCCATCCAAATGCAGAAGAATACACCTTCTTCTCAAGTGCACATGCAACATTAACCAGGATAGACCACATCTTGGGTCACAGATCAAACCTCAGTAGATTTAATAAAATTGAAATCATATCAGGCATCTTCTTTGACCACAATGCTATCAGAATAGATATTAATTACAAGAAAAAAACTGTAAGAAACACAAACACATGGCGATTAAACAACACATTTCTAAACAACCAACAGGTTACTGAAGAAAATAAAATGGAAATCAAAACATTTCTAGAAATAAATGACAATGAAAACATGACAACTCAAAACCTATGGGATGCAGCAAAAGCAGTCCAAAGAAGGAAGTTTATAGAAATACAATCTTACTTCAAGAAACAAGAAAAACATCAATAGACAACATAACTTTACACCTAGAAAAACTGGAAAAGGAGAACAAAAAAACTCCCAAAATTAGTAGAAGGAAAGAAATCAAAAAGATCTGGGAAGAAATAAATGAAAAAGAAATGAAAGAAATAATAGTAAAGATTAATAAAACTAAAAGCTGGTTCTTTGAGAAGATAAACAAAATTAACAAGCCTTTAGCCAGACTCATCAAGAAAAAAAGAGAGAAGAATCAAATCAATAAAATTAGAAATGAAAAAGGAGAGGTTACAACAGACAATGCAGAAATACAAAGGCTTATAAGAGACTATTATGAACAACTATATGGCAATAAAATGGATAACCTGAAAGAAATGGACAGATTCTTAGAAAAGTTCAGTCTTCCAAGACTGAACCAGGAAGAAATATAAATTATGAACAACCCAATTACAAGCACTGAAATTTGAAGCTGTGATCAAAAATCTCCCCAAAAACAAAAGCCCAGGACCAGACAACTTCACAGGAGAATTCTATCAAACATTTAGAGAAGAGCTAATGCCTGTCTTTCTAAAACTCTTTCAAAAAATTGCAGAAGAAGGAACACTTCCAGACTAATTCTACAAGGCCACCCTGATACCAAAACCAGACAAAGACAACACACAAAAAAGAAAACTACAGGCAAATATCACTGATGAACATAGATGCAAACATCCTCAACACAATTTTAGCAAACAGAATTCAGTAACACATCAAAAAGCTCATACACCATGATCAAGCTGGGTTTATTCCAGGAATGCAAGGATTCTTCAATATGTGCAATTCAATCAATGTGATATACCATATTAACAAATTGAAAGATAAAAACCATATGATCATCTCAACAGATGCAGAAAAAAGCCTTTAACTAAATTCAGCACCCATTTATGATTAAAACTCTTCAAAAAATGGGCATAGAAGGAACCTACCTCAACATAGTAAAGGCCATATATCATAAGCCTACAGCAAACATTATTCTCAATGGTGGAAAAACTGAAAGCATTCCCCTTAAGATTAGGAACAAAACAAGAGTGTCCACTTTCAGCACTATTATTCAACATAGTTATGGAATTCCTCGCTATAGCAGTAAGAAAAGAAAACTAAATAAAATGAATCCAGATCACAAAAGAAGTAAAGCTCTCACTGTTTGCAGATAACATGATACTTTACATAGAAAACCCTAAAGATAGTACCAGAAAATTACTAGAGATAACCAGTGAATTTGGCAAAGTTGCAGGATACAAAATAAGTACACAGAAATCACTTGCATTTCTATATACTAACAATGAAAAATCAGAAAGAGCAATTAAGGAATCAACCCCAATCACCATTGCAACAAAAAGAATTAAATATCTAGGAATAAACTTACCTGAGGAGACAAAAGAACGGTTCACAGAAAATCATAAGACACTGAAAAAAGATATCAAAGACGACATAAACAGAGAGATATTCCATGTTCCTGGGTAGGAAGACTCAATCCTGTGAAAATGACTATACTACTAAACATAATCTACAGATTCAATGCAATCCCTATCAAATTACCAATGGCATTTTACACAGAACTAGAGCAAAATTTTACAATTTATATGGAGATACAAAAGACCCCGAAGCCAAAGCAATCTTGAGAAAGAAGAATGCAGCTGGAGGAATCAATCTTCCTGCCTTCAGATTACACTACAAAGCAATGGTCATCAGGAAAGTATGGTACTGGCACAAAGACAGAAATATAGACAAGTGGAACAAGATAGAAAGCCCATAAACAAACCCATGCATCTATGGGTACCTTATTTTTTACAAAGGAGGCAAGAATATACAATGGGGCAAAGACAGCCTCTTCAATAAATGGTGCTGGGAAAACTGAACAGCTACATGTAAAAGAATGAAATTAGAGCACTTACTAATGCCATACACAAAGATAAACTCATATTTGAATAAGACTAAAATGTAAGATCAGAAACTATAAAACTCTTAGAGGAAAACATAGGCAGAACACTTGCTGACATAAATCAAAGCAAGATCCTCTATGGCCCATCTCCTAGAGTAATGGACATAAAAACAACAAGCTTTTGCACAGCGAAGGAAATTATAAGCAAGGTAAAAAGAAAACCCTCAGAATGGGAGAAAATAATAGCAAATGAAACTACTGAAAAAGGATTAATTTCCAAAATATACAAGCAGCTCATACAACTCAATGCCAGAAAAACAAGCAACCCAATCAAAAAGTGGGAAAAAGACTTAAATAGACATTTTGCTAAAGAAGACATAGTGATGCCTAACAAAAACATGAAAAGATGCTCAAGATTGTTCATTGTTAGAGAAATGCAAATCGAAATCATTATTAGAGAAATGCAAATCAAAACCATAATGAGATTTCACCTTACACTGGTCAGAATGGCCATCATCAAAAAGTCTACAAACAATAAATGCTGGAGGGGGTATGGAGAAATGGCAACACTCCTGCACTATTGGTGGGAATGTAAATTGATACAGCCACAATGGAACAGTATGGAGATTCCTTTAAAAGCTAGGACTAAAACCACCATATGACTCATCAATCCCATTCCTAGGCATAAACCCTGAGGAAACCAAAATTGAAAAAGATACATGTATCCCATTGTTCATTGCATCACTATTTACAATAGCTAGAACATGAAAGCAACTTAGATGTCCACTGACGGATGAATGGATAAAAAAGTTATGGTACATATACACAATGGAATATTCAGTTCAGTTCAGTTCAGTTGCTCAGTCGTGTCCAAATCTTTGCGACCCAATGAATCGCAGCACGCTAGGCCTACCTGTCCATCACCAACTCCCGGAGTTCACTCAGACTCACATCCATCAAGTCAGTGATGCCATCCAGCCAACTCATCCTCTGTTGTCCCCTTCTATTCCTGCCCTCAATCCCCCCCAGCATCAGTCTTTTCCAATGAGTCAACTCTTCCCATAAGGTGGCCAAAGTACTGGAGGTTCAGCTTTAGCATCATTCCTTCCAAAGAAATCCCAGGGCTGATCTCCTTCAGAATGAACTGGTTGGATCTCCTTGCAGTCCAAGGGACTCTCAAGTCTTCTCCAACACCACAGTTCAAAAGCATCAGTTCTTCGGCACTCAGCTTTCTTCACAGTCCAACTCTCACATCCATACATGACCACAGGAAAAACCATAGCCTTGACTAGATGGACCTTTGTTGACAAAGTAATGTCTCTGATTTTCAATATACTATCTAGGTTGGTCATAACTTTTCTTCCAAGGAGTAAGCATCTTTTAATTTCATGGCTGCAGTCACCATCTGCAGTGATTTTGGAGCTCCCAAAAATAAAGTCTGACACTGTTTCCACTGTTTCCTTATCTATTTCCCATGAAGTGATGGGACCAGATGCCATAATCTTCGTTTTCTGAATGTTGAGCTTTAAGCCAACTTTTTCACTCTCCACTTTCACTTTCATCAAGAGGCTTTTGAGTTCCTCTTCACTTTCTGCCGTAAGGGTGGTGTCATCTGCATATCTGAGGTTATTGATATTTCTCCCGGCAATCTTGATTCCAGCTTGTGCTTCTTCCAGTCCAGCATTTCTCATGATGTACTCTGCATAGAAGTTAAATAATCAGGGTGACAATATACAGCCTTGACGTACTCCTTTTCCTATTTGGAACCAGTCTGTTGCTCCATATCCAGTTCTAAGTGTTGCTCCCTGACCTGCATACAGATTTATCAAGAGGCAGATCAGGAGGTCTAGTATTCCCATCTCTTTCAGAATTTTCCACAGTTTATTGTGATCCACACAGTCAAAGGCTTTGGTGTAGCCAAAAAAGCAGAAATAGATGTTTTTCTGGAACTCTCTTGCTTTTACCATGATCCAGTGGATGTTGGCAATTTGATCTCTGGTTCCTCTGCCTTTTCTAAAACCAGCTTGAATATCTGGATGTTCACCGTTCACGTATTGCTGAAGTCTGGCTTGAAGAATTTTGAGCATTACTTGACTAGCATGTGAGATGAGTGCAATTGTGTGAACTGCGGTGTTGGAGAAGACTCTTGAGAGTCCCTTGGACTGCAAGGAGATCCAACCAGTCCATTCTGAAGGAGATCAGCCCTGGGATTTCTTTGGAAGGAATGATGCTAAAGCTGAAACTCCAGTACTTTGGCCACCTCATGCGAAGAGTTGACTCATTGGAAAAGACTCTGATGCTGGGAGGGATTGGGGGCAAGAGGAGAAGGGGACGACAGAGGATGAGATGGCTGGATGGCATCACTGACTCGATGGATGTGAGTCTCAGAGAACTCCGGGGGTTGGTGATGGACAGGGAGGCCTGGCATGCTGCAATTCATGGGGTCTCAAAGAGTCGGACACAACTGAACAACTGATCTGATCTGATCTGATCTTGAGCATTCTTTGGCATTGCCTTTCTTTGGGATCAGAATGAAAAATGACCTTTTCCAGTCCTGTGGCCACTGCTGAGTTTTCCAAATTTGCTGGCATATTGAGTGCAGCACTTTCACAGCATCATCTTTCAGGATTTGAAAGAGCTCCACTGGAATTCCACCACCTCCACTAGCTTTGTTCGTAGTGATGCTTTCTAAGGCCCACTTGACTTCACATTCCAGGATGTCTGGCTCTAGGTCAGTGATCACACCATCGTGATTATCTGAGCCTTGAAAGTCTTTTTTGTACAGTTTTTCTGTGTATTCTTGCCACCTCTTCTTAATATCTTCTGCTTCTGTTAGGTCCATACCATTTCTGTCCTTTATCGAGCCCATCTTTGCATGAAATATTCCCTTGGTATCTCTAATTTTCTTGAAGAGATCTCTAGTCTTTCCCATTCTGTTGTTTTCCTCTATTTCTTTGCATTGATCACTGAAGAAGGCTTTCTTATCTCTTCTTGCTAGTCTTTGGAACTCTGCATTCAGATGCTTAAATCTTTCCTTTTCTCCTTTGCTTTTTGCTTCTCTTCTTTTCACAGCTATTTGTAAGGCCTCCCCAGACAGCCATTTTGCTTTTTTGCATTTCTTTTCCATGAGGATGGTCTTGATCCCTGTCTCCTGTGCCCTGTCATGAACCTCATTCCATGGTTCATCAGGCAGTCTATCTATCAGATCTAGTCCCTTAAATCTATTTCTCACTTCCACTGTATAATCATAAGGGATTTGATTTAGGTCATACCTGAATGGTCTAGTGGTTTTCCCTACTTTCTTCAATTTCAGTCTGAATTTGGCAATAAGGAGTTCATGATCTGAGCCACAGTCAGCTCCTGGTCTTGTTTTTGTTGACTCTATAGAGCTTCTCCATCTTTGGCTGCAAAGAACATAATCAATCTGATTTTGGTGTTGACCATCTGGTGATGTCCATGTGCAGAGTATTCTCTTATGTTGTTGGAAAGAGGGTGTTTGCTATGACCAGGGCATTTTCTTGGCAAAACTGTATTACTCAGCTGTAAAAAGGAATGCATTTCAGTCAGTTCTGATGAGGTAGAAGAACCTAGAACCTATTATACAGAGTGAAGTGAGTCAGAAAGAGAAAGACAAATATTGTATTCTAATGCACATATACAGAATCTAGAAAAATGGTAATGAAGAATTTATTTACAGGGCAGCTGTGGAGAAACAGACATAGATAATAGACTTATGGACATGGGGAGAGGGGAGGAGAGGGTGAGATGTACGGAAAGAGTAACATGGAAACTTACATTACCATGTGTAAAATAGATAGCCAACAGGAATTTGCTATATGTCTCAGGAAACTCAAACAGGGGTTCTGTATCAACCTAGAGGGGTGAGGTGGGGGAGAGTTTCAAAAGGGAGGGGATATATGTATACCTGTGGCTGATTCATGTTGAGATTTGACAGAAAACAACAAAATTCTGTAAAGCAATTATCCTTCAATAAAAAAATAAAAATAAAAAATAAATCAAAATAATAAAAAATAAAATAACTTAAGGGGAAAAAAAAAATAAAAGAGCCAAAACCAAACCAACCAATGAGTTTTTTTCAAAGAGAAACTTGTAGATTGTCAGATGAAAAAAGTGAAGAGTGCTTGAGAAAGGAAGAAAAGTTTGTGACAGAGAGGGAATAAAAGGAACAAAATGAAAGAGGGAAGGAGAGAAGGGGAGAGAGAGAATAAATACTGTAAGGATCCTGCCTTCCTGAACAATGGGAACAAAGCATGTTTAAGATGGAAGACATGGGTGCTGATTCCTCAGCTGATCCAAGGTACAATGTGCTTGTCAATAAAAATATCTCATAATCCTGAGTCTGAGTCTAGTTTTTAAAGAAAGACTTATATCTCCTAAACTTGAGCCAGATATTAGAACTTTATCTGATACCCAAATGAAGAAACAGTATCTGCTTCTGTGCTCGGGGAGACACTCCTGGTGTTAAACTCTTGAATAAGAGGTAAAAGGTCCATTTCCATTCAAGCTTCCTAAATTTTGATCATGCGTATGGCAACTTTAGGAGTGACTGGAATGTTTTCAGAGTCAATTTGGGCTATTCTTGATTTTTGCCTTTATGATACAAGCATCATAGTATACATAATATTTTTTTTATATCCAGACTGATTTCTAACCCAAGCAAACACTGGAATTCCATGTAAAGCATAACTGTGCGCTTTTCCTTGAACTCAAGCTCAAGGGGGCAAAATATGGGAATTTGGATCAGCTGACCATTTTCTTCCCATTTTCATAAAATCCTGCACGTGTGCTAAGTCACTTCAGTTGTGTCTGACTCCTTGCAACCCCATGGACTGTAGTCCACCAGGCTCCTCTGTCCATGGGTATTCTCTAGGCAAGAATATTGGAGTGAATTGCCATGCCCTCCTCCAGGGGATCTTCCCACCCCAGGAATTGAACCCACATCTTTTATGTCTCTTACATTGGCAGGTGGGTTCTTTACAGCTAGTGCCACCTGGGAAGCCCAATATAATCCCAATCTACTATAAACTCACTCCCAAAATATCACACTTAGGAAAGTAGGACTGATACTTAGAAGAGGTAGCTGTTTTAATTACCATTTTCAAAGAAGCAAGATGGCATGTCTGAGCCTGGGAGGAACTCCAGAGTCAGTATCTAAAGTTATTAAGCAATTAAAGATCAAGGACCTCCCAGAGTCTAACTTAGGACCCACAATGAGTTATAAAAGAGGTTAGTGGAGGGAAAACTTTGTTTTACACTTAAGAGATTATTGGTGAGGGTCTCCTTAGTTAATAACTGCTGAGAATTTGGAGATCTCCCAAGACTTTAAATGTTCTTTTTGTGATACTACATGTACCTTTATGTTCTTATTATATTGCACAGATGAGGTTTCTTGTGCTGTCTAATTATACAAGGTGCTCTCCTGTCCAATGGAGATGCCAAATCTGCCTTCTCAATTAACTCATGGATATGAGACAAGAGACCTGTGTTCTTTGTGTTGGACAGCAGAATGTGCTCTCTGAAATGTAGGTTGCTTGTGGTATTAGGGAAAGTGTAAGCTGAAACATTCCCCACTTAATTTGTGTGCTAATATCACCATCCACCATGGTGGCAGTCTGGAGCTTTTCAAAATCTTTAAAACAGTATATTTTAATGTGACAATGATACTTCTTGGGGACAAAAACATTTTTAACTCATGAAATTAGTAATAATAATTTCAGTAATAGAAATAAAATGTGCCTCATTACTGAGTCCCACATTGCAGTGCAATGTACAAACATGTGTTCAGCACTGGAGCCTTTCAAACTTGTATATGTCCTTTTGTATGTATCCACTTACTGGCTTTATCAGTTGCTCAAGTAAATACTAGATGAACTATCCTATAAAAGGGCTTCCCCAGTAGCTCTGATGGTAAAGAATCCACCTGCAATGCAAAAGACCCCAGTTTGATCCCTGGGTCAGGAAGATCCCCTGCAGAAGAGAATGGCTACCCAGTGCAGTATTCTTGCCTAGAGAATTCCATGGACAGAGGAGCCTGGTGGGCTACAGTCCAAGGGGCCCCAAAGAGTCAGACATGACTGAGTGACTAACACTTTCACACTTTCATCCTATAAAAGGAAATACAAAGTATGTGCACAGAGTATAGCAGACAAATTCTACCACCATGAATCCTTGCTGAGTTCTCTGTCTTTGCAACCCACACTTCATATTCCCTGCCTCCATCATCAATACTGAAAGACATAGCTTTTCTCAAATTGCTGTGAAATATCTCTGGGAGTGGTAGAAAGCCGTGCTTCTCAGTGTAGTGCTATATCATCCAGTAGTAGGGAGCAGATTCTAAAGGAGAGATTCAAAATTACCCTTTAAAGACTTGTCAGTACTTGATATGCGTTCAGTTCAATTCAGTTCAGTTCAGTCACTAAGTCATGTCCGACTCTTTGCGACCCCATGAATCGCAGCATGCCAGGCCTCCCTGTCCATCACCAACCCCTGGGGTTCTCTGAGACTCACATCCATTGAGTCAGTGATGCCATCCAGCCATCTTATCCTCTGCTGTCCCCTTCTCCTCCTGCCCCCAATCCCTCCCAGCATCACAGTCTTTTCCAATGAGTCAACTCTTTGCATGAGGTGGCCAAAGTACTGGAGTTTCAGCTTTAGCATCATTCCTTCCAAAGAACACCCAAGGCTGATCTCCTTTAGAATGGACTGGTTGGACCTCCTTGTAGTCCAAGGGACTCTCAAGAGTCTTCTCCAACACCACAGTTCAAAAGTATCAGTTCTTTGGTGCTCAGCTCTCTTCACAGTCCAACTGTCACATCCATACATGACCACTGGAAAAACCATAGCCTTGACTAGACGGACCTTTGTTGGCAAAGTAATGTCTCTGCTTTTGAATATGCTATCTTAATTAATTCTTACAAAAGTCTTTGAGGACGTTACTGTTATTTTCTCTAATTTATGAATCAAGAACTAAGATAGGGGTCTTCGTCATTATAATTTGTCTAGAGTCCTAGTCATTGGGTGGTGGTACCCTTGGGAGGGTGCCATGTAGGAATTTGGTAATTCTGTTTCTCTGTAATTCCATTTCTCTGTAATTCCAACACAATATTTCCTCTTCAGCATTGGGAAAGTTGGCTGTTTCTTTAGTTAGTACCAAATGGCATAGTTATCCTGCATTTATGGCCATTATATATATTAAATTCATGTCCTGAGCAACTATGATCAAATGTGTTACAAGATGGTTGTGTGGTAAGAGGCATTCAAACACTAGGACCAAGTGTGACCACAGCAGGGCCACTCCCTTGTCTATGGGCAATATGCTCTTTTATAAATGAAAACTTAGGCACAACTGCTCACCCTTTTTTTTTTCTTACATTTAAAAAAAGTCTAACAGGGTCGGGAAGATCTCCTGGAGAAGGAAATGGCAACCTGCTCCAGTATTCTTGCCTGGGAAATCCCATGGAGAGAAGAGCCTGGTGGACTGTAGTCCACGGGTTTGCAAAAGAGTCGGAGATGACATAGTGACTAAACAACAGTTTTCTCTGTAACTTTTAGTTGCTTATCATACAGGTATAAATTAAGAAAGCAAGAGATTACAAAAGCAAAGAATACTTCTTATGATTGTCTATTCTCCTTGAGAGAGTCCAGTGTTAGAGTAATAAAATACCAGGGACTTTTTTGTCTTAGTGAGTTAATGCCACATAAACTTTAGTGAGCTTCTCAGAATATGACGATAAATTTCCAAATATGATGTAGAAGTCAGTCAGTTGGTTTTTTAAGATAGTAAGAACACAAAATTTCTAAATTCATACACTGAACATTAATCTTCAAAAATGTTAGGTCATATTCTGTTGACTTATTTGGTAGCTTTGTTGTTTTGCCAAAGACAATGTTTACTTTTGTGTCCGAATTCACTTTGTTCCTTTAGAAAACTGACTCTTTGTAGAGATAACTCTATTTACGTTTAGAGGAAAGAAAGTTGTGAACTCCTCAGTGTTACTTTAGTTGCTGTTGGTCATTCGACAGCCCAGAAGGAAAGATGCAATCTGACTTTTGCACCAAGATCAGAACAACAAGCTGGAAGAAAAAAACATGAAATATTCTAGTGCTAAGTCACTTCAGTTGTGTTTGACTCTGTGCGACCCCATAGAAGGCAGCCCACCAGGCTCCCCCGTCCCTGGGATTCTCCAGGCAAGAATACTGGAGTGCGTTGCCATTTCCTTCTCCAATGCATGAAAGTGAAAAGTGAAAGTGAAGTTGCTCAGTCGTGTCCGACTCTTAGCGACCCAGTGGACTGCAGCCTACCAGGCTCCTCCATCCATGGGATTTTCCAGGCAAGAGTACTGGAGTGGGGTGCCATTGGTAGAAATTTATAATTGAATGAACATACAACTCAAAATAAAGTTAACTATTGGAAGTCGGCCTATGGAGGACCAAAACTTCTTGTAATAAAAAGAACCATCTCTGAAAACAAAGAAAAGAAATTAAGTGCTCAAGGGATGTGACTCTAATTTTCCGAGTTCAGCAGGGACTGTTTTGTTGAACTTGGTATGGCCAAAGACTATTATGTCCTCAAATAGGTTAGGTGCTTGACACTTTAAAATCCAACATCATTCATTTTTTAAGTATGTACCTATTTGTTTAAGGAACGGTTCAATAAATGGAAGAATGCTCATTTTAAGGAGACTGCACCACAGCCGTTTCGGGGTGCAGCCATTGCAGTCGGCATGCTTGGTCCATTTCATTAATACTGTATTTCAGAATAGGGTGGTCTTCACTGCCAGGGCTACTGACACTCAGCAGTTTTGCACTCCAGGAAAGCCTCAGCACAACAGGGCAGATGTTCTTGGTTTCCAATGGGCCATCCACATGGCCCAGCAATCCTACCATACTTATCCTTGAAGGATAAACCTTCAGTCTCTCCAACCCACTGTTTACTACTCCTTATTTTACACAGACAGCCACACCTCCTACTTTATTGTGGAAAAAAAAGAAAAAGGGAAACAGAACAGAGCCTGCTTTTGTGCTCAAAACAAAACTCAGAAACTTATGTTTGCATCACAACTTCTTTCTTGTTGTGATAATAGACAATTTGTTTTTCCTTTCCAAAACCAGTCCCTCCATCTGTGCTTTGGAGCCATTTCCTTCTCACCTTCTTACATACATTATACTGGACCTAATGCCTGATGATCGGAGGTGGAGCTGATGTAACAGTAGAAATAAAGTGCACAACAAATGTAATGGACTTGAATCATTCCCAAACCATCTCCACCCCCATCCATGGAAAAATTGTCATCCACGAAACCGGTCCCTGGTACCAAAAAGGCTGGGGACTGCTGCATTATACTACCAAGAATTCATACTTCCCTGCATTCCTCTCCTACCTATTTATTTATTGGCCACACTGTGAAACTTACAGGATCTTAGTTCCCCAACCAGAAATTGAACCTGTGCCATCACTTCCCTGGGGGCTCAGACAGTAAAGAATCCACCTGCAAAGCAGGAAATGTGGGTTCAATCCCTGGGTCAGGAAGATCCCTTGGAGGAGGGCATGGCAACCCACTCTAGTATTCTAGCCTGGAGAATTCCATGGACAGAGGCGCCTGATGAGCTATAATCCCTGGGGTCGCAAACTGTCAGACATGATTGAGTAATTAACACTTTCACACTTCACGGCAGTGAAAGCACAAGGTCCTAACCTTTGAACCTTCACAGAATTCCCTCTCCCTTTTAAATAATACTGTTAAATATGCTTATTTCTCCAAAGTTTAAATGACCTTGCCTCAAACCCCCCCATTTCCATGCATTTTGCTCACCTTCACAAATTTCGTGAAAGAGGTATCCAAACTCCTGACCTACATCTCTTACCTCTGATTCCCCACTTCAACCTGGTTTTATTCTTCATTACTTGATAATATCAGTGACCTTCACTGTGCTAAACCCAACATTATTTGGGCTTCCCAGGTGGTGCTAGTGGTTAAGAACCCTCCTGCCAATGCAGGAGACATCTGAGACGCAGGTTCCAACCCTGGGTTGGGAAGATCCCCTGGAGAAGGAAATGGCAACTCACTCCAGTATTCTTGCCTGGAGAATTCCATGGACAGAGAAGCCTGGTGGGCTATAGTCCATAGGGTTGCTAAGAGTCAGACACAACTAAAGTGACTTAGCATGCACAACATTATTTATTTCTCATTTTACCTAATTTACCTGCAGATTTCAGCAGCGTTAACTATTCCATCTCCAGAATAGTGATGATCTTTGCTTCCCTTCTAGTTTTCTCCCCCAGGCAGTGTCCAATGCAGGGTGACTTCCTTTTCCCAAGCCACTAGATGTCAGGTTCCCGGAGATTTCTTAGCCCTTTTCTTTCTCTTCTCCCTGTCCTGTCTCCAGCACACTGCTATCAGCTACATCCAAGGCCTCTATCAATATTTATATCCAGATGACTCATACAAAGTTTAATATTGAACATTTTATTTTGAGATACTTGCAGATTCATGTGTAGTTTTAACACATAATGCAAAGAGATCCTGTGTGCCCTTTATCAGTTTCCCTCACTGGTAGCATCTTATAAAATTACAGTACAATATCATGGCCAGCTTCTTAATATTGATACCATCCAGATACAGAACAGCTTCATCACCCCCAGAGCCTCCATGTCACCCCACTTCCCTCTCACCCCCTATCTCTCTACATCCTTAGCCCCTGGCAACTACTAATTTGTTCTCCATTTTGACAATTTTGTCATTTCAAGAGTATTATATAAATGAAGTCACACAATGATGTAACTTTGGGGGCTGGCCTTTTTCACATAGCATAATTGACTGGAGAGTCATCCAAACTGTTGTGTGTATCAGTACTTTGTTTCTTTTATTGACAAATAATATTCCATGGTGTAGATATACCATAGTTTATTTAATTATTCACCCACTGAAGAACATTTGTGTTATTTCCAGTTTCTAGCTATTACAAGGAAAGCTGCTTTATACATTCACATACAGGTTTCTATGTGAATATGTTTTCATTTCTCTGAGTCAAAAGCCCAAAAATATAATTTCTGGATTGTATGATAGTTCATGTTGTTGCTAACAAACTGCCAAGTGGTTTTCCACAGTGGCTGTACTACTTACATTTTCACCATCAGTGTATGAGTTATTCATTTTCTCCATGTTCTTACCAGCGTTTGGTATTGTCATTAACTATATATTTTAGTCATTCTTATGGACATGTCATTGTGGCTTTAATTTGCTTTTCCCTGACTGAGTGACTGAACTGAACTGAACTGAATAACTAATGAGGATTCTCAGGTGACTCGGTGGTAAAGAATCTACCTGCCAATGCAGGAGACACGGGTTCAATCCCTGGGTCAGGAAGATCCCCTGGAAGAGGGCATGGCAACCCACTCCTGTATTCTTGCCTGGAGAATCCCATGGACAAAGGAGCCTGGCAGGCTATAGTCCATGGGTCACAAAGATTTGACCACTACTGAGCACACACATGACTGAGTACCCCCCCTACACACACACACACATACACATACACATAATAGCTAATGATGTCAACCATTCTTTATATGCTTATTTATTGCATATCCTTCAATGAAACATTTCATGTCTTTTTCCCATTTTTTAATTATATTGTTTGTTTTTTACTGTTAAAGTTTGAGAGTTCTTTACATATTCTAGACACTGCTCCTCTGCTGGCTATGGGATTTGCAAATATTATCTCTCAGTGTATGACTTTTCTTTTCATCCTCTTAAAAACTTTTTGCATAGCCCCCAAATTTTCTTTTGTGTTCTCTTCCAAGAAATTTTGCTTTTACATTTTGTATTTAAGTCTGTAATCCATTTAAGTTAATTTTTATATTAGGTATGAGATTTAGATCAAAGTTTATATTTTTGCTTATAGATGTCTGATTGTTACAGTATCATCTGGTCAAAAGACTGAAACCTTTTTCCATCAAATTGTCTTTGCCCCTTTTTCAAAAATCAGTTGGCATATTTATTTGAGCCTATTGTTTAGTTACTCAGTTGTATCCAACTCTTTGTGATGCCATGGACTGCAGCATGCCAGGCTTCCCTGTCCCTCACTGTCTCTTAGAGTTTGCATCCATCATGTTGGTGATGCCATTAAACCATTTCATCCTCTGTCACCCTCTTCTCATCCTGCTCTGAGCCTTTCCCAGTATCAGGGTCTTTTCCAGTAAGTCAGCTCTTTGAGTCAGGTGGCCAAAATATTGGAGCTTCAGCTTCAGCATCAGTCCTTCCAATGAATTTTCAAGGTTGATTTCCTTTAGGATTGACTATTTGATCTTCTTGCTGTCCAGGGGATTCTCAAAGGTCTTCTCAAGCACCACAATTCAAAAGCATCAGCTCTTCAGTGCTCAGTCTTCTTTATGGTCCAACTCTAACATCTGTACATGACTACTGGAAAAACCATAACCTTGGCTATACAAATTAGTATTTCTGCATTATTTATCCTTTCCCACTGATCTATGTATCTCTTCACCAATACCTAGCTCCTTACTCACCTGTCTCTGATACCCCCTGGAGAGGGAACTGAGGTACCTCAGTACAGCCTTGTGAGCATGGAAGTTTAAGCTCCCCACTGTTCATCATTTCTAGTGTGGTAGGGCAGTATGCTGCTAAGTCACTTCAGTCGTGTCCGACTCTGTGTGACCCCATAGACAGCAGCCCACCAGGCTTCCCCATCCCTGGGATTCTCCAGGCAAGAACACTGGAGTGGGTTGCCATTTCCTTCTCCAATGCATGAAAGTGAAAAGTGAAAGTGAAGTCGCTCAGTCGTGTCCAACTCTGTGCAACCCCATGGACTGCCGCCTACCAGGCTCCTCCATCCCTGGGATTTTCCAGGCAAGAGTACTAGAGTGGGGTGCCATTGCCTTCTCTGAGGGGAGTATAGTCACAGTCTTTTCTGTGATATTTGGCTGGAGTAGAGTGGTTATTGTTTAAACATTTTCTGTCTTGTCAAGCTACCCTTTCCCAGTCTTTTGGCTAGAGAGAGTAGGCCTTCTTTTGGTTATGTTTTTGCCTACATCCACTGGCATTTACATATTGCTGGCTTCCTGAGCTCTATGTCTGGAATATGTGAGGCAGAAATATATGTTGTTCCTTGAGGTCTGAGGCCCCTATTAAGTCTCTCCTCTTCTCTACACCCTTTAAGAGTCTTCTTATATTTGTTTTGTATATAATTTCCAAGAGGTTTTGTGTACTTAGTGGGAGGAATAAGGAAAAATATGCCTATTCAGTCTTCCCAAAAGTCACAAAATTTTACTTCCAGTTTATATCCTTTCTTTGTGGTCCAGAAGTAAGTGTTGCAATACCTCAGTATCCTCTGTTCTTGTAAGTCTCAAAGGTAACTTGCTCAAACTGAGCCCACTCTGAATGTTGTGCTGTCACCTTCCTGATACACAAGCCAAAAATATAAAGTTCTTCTCTGCTCTTCTTTTTGCTTCCATTTTAACCATCATGAAGTCCTCTTGATTTTTTTCTTCAAAGTAGTTTTTAATTCTTTCCACTTCACTGTATCTAGGTATTTCCCTGGTGGCTGAGATGGTAAAGAATCCACCTGCAGTGCCAGAGACCTGCATTCAATCCCTGGGTCAGGAAGATCCTCTGGAGAAGGGAGTGGCAACCCACTCCAGTATTCTTGCCTGGAGAATTCCACGGGCAGAGGAGACTGGTGGGCTACAGTTCATGGAGTCACAAAGAGCTGGACATGACTAAGCGCGCGCACACACACACACACACACACTTTTCTGTATCTGCATGCCACAATTCTAATCTAAACAACTCTCACCTCTAATCAAAACCTTCTGCAAACATCTCTTACCTAATCTGCCCACATACACCCTCGCTGTTTTATGTTCTTTTCCATATTATAGCTGGAAAGATCTTTTCAAAAACTATTATTATTCAGTAAATTTTCATTGCTTTTAGGGTATTGGTTTTTAAAATCTTTAACCTCCACCTACCTGTTAGCCTTCCATATCTCTATTATAGATGCTTATTAAATATTTGTTGATAAATACCTATAGTATGCTAACATTTTAGATGCATGCCTCTCTAGCTAGATTGAAGTCACCTAAGGAGCAAAGTGTGCAGGTGTGCTCAGTCACTAAGTTGTGTCCGACTGTTTGAGACACCATGAACTATAGCCCACCAGGCTCCTTTGTCTATGGAATTCTCCAGACAGGAATACTGGAGCAGGTTGCCATTTCCTTCTCCAGAGGTTCTTCCCAACCCAGGGATCAAACTTGTGTCTCCTGCATTGGCAGATGGATTCTTTACCACTGAGCCACCTGGGAGCCCACAGGGCAGAGACATTTCCTAAATCTCTGTGTACCCTCAGTACAGTAAGAATCTGTATATAGTTATTGATGATGACCTTGGTATTCTAGTGACCTGATACAAGGAGCTTATATCTACAGTACAGTTAAAAGGGAAGCTTATGCATAAGTAATAACAAAAAGCAAATTATTAGTTGTCCTGCTGTTTCCCATACCAAGAGAATTTGTCTCAGTAATTAGTATTTATTTATAAGAGAAATATCCTTAAATTTCCCAAGTATATATACATTTTTAAACTACTACTTACTTCCTACCTATATTGAAAATTTATACAAAATACTCCCAGCATTTCTACAGAATAATAATTTCAGGGAAAGACTGATCATAAGTTAATAAAAAGATTAAATTTGACAACAAAATGACAGAATCATAACAATAAGTTTGTTCACACCATCTTCCCACATAAATGTTAAACCATCTAAGCTCTTCACTGTGTGAGCTTGTATTTATTTACTGTTGCATTCAATAAATGCAACAAAATATTGTTTGAGATATTAAAAAATATAAAGGGAAAATAAAATACTTCATGTTCCCTTGAAAATCATACAGATCATTGAGGGAAATTCATGAGATTATTAGAGACTATATAAAATACAATATATTAGCTGTAGGACTAAGCAAAAGGATAAGGCAGAGTAAGGAGAAATCAGCAAAGGAAAGGTTAATTAGAGAAAACTTGTTAAAAAAAAACTTTTGATCCTGGTCTCTTAGAATAAGGATATTAAGAGGGAAAGAAAAACATATCCAGAAATGGCAAACTACACAAGTAAAAGGTACAGAAGCACAAATAGTTAGGGCTTAGGCAGGTAATAGCAAAAGCACTTATCTGGAAAAGGGGAAAAAAAAGGATAGTCACAATAAGGAATTTCTGGTTTATTTGTACAGCTATAAGTGAGAGATTTCCAACATATGATTCAGAATGCAGTACAGTATATACTTAAGAGATCAAATAGTTTCCAATCTTCCCTCTTGCCACAACCAATTTATATCTCAGACTTGTGAGTATTGCTTTAACTTCATACACAGGCTCCAATATATTAATTCTGCAACCTGGGATTGTGGTCACATTTGAGTAGACTGATAAATCACAGTCCAGCTACAATTCCTACAGCTTGTCAGCTGGGAGAGCATTCTGTTTCATATGAGGCTTCCTAGTGTTTATAGAAAAATCTTAGTCAAATTCTAATTATTTTTAAAAATTTCTTAGAAGTGAGCCATGCAAATCATATAGAAAAGATGCCATAGTTTAGACTATCATAATATTTAAACATAGCTAAAATTCAGTTCAGGTCAGTCACTCAGTCATGTCCAACTCTTTGTGACCCCATGAACCACAGCATGCCAGGCCTCCCTGTCCATTACCAACTCTCAGAGTCCACCCAAGCCCAAGTCCATTGAGTCAGTTATGCCATTCCAACCATCTCATCCTCTGTTGTCCCCTTCTCCTCCTGCCCTCAATCTTTCCCAGCATCAGGGTCTTTTCAAATGAGTCCGCTCTTCACATCAGGTGGCCAAAGTATTGGAGTTTCAGCTTCAACATCAGTCCTACCAATGAACACCCAGGACTGATCTCTTTTAGGATGGACTGGTTGGATATTCTTGCAGTCCAAGGGACTCTCAAGAGTCTTCTCCAACACCACAGTTCAAAAGCATCAATTCTTTGGCCCTCAGCTTTCTTTATAGTCCAACTCTTACATCCATACATGACTACTGGAAAAACTATAGCTTTAATTAGACAGACCTTTGTTGGCAAAGTGATGTCTCTGTTTTTTAATATGCTGTCTAGGTTGGTTATAACTTCTCTACCAAGGAGCAAGCATCTTTTAATTTCATGGCTGCAGTCACAATTGCAGTGAATTTAGAGCCCAGAATGAAAAAGTCTATCACTGTTTCCATGGTTTCCTCATCCATTTGCCATGATGTGATAATATCAGATGCCATGATCTTAGTTTTCTGCATGTTGAGTATTGAGCCAACTTTTTCACTCTTCTCTTTCACTTTCATCAAAAGGCTTTTTAGTTCCTCTTCACTTTCTGCCATAAGGGTGGTGTCATCTGCATATCTGAGATCATTGGTATTTCTCCCGGCAATCTTGATTCCAGCTTGTGCTTCATCCAGCCCAGGGTTTCTCATGATGGACTCTGCATATATGTTAAATAAACAGGATAACAGTATACAGCCTTGACGTACTCTTTTCCCGATTTGGAAACAGTCTGTTGTTCCAGTTCCAGTTCTAACTAATGCTTCATGACCTGCATACAGATTTCTCAGGAGGCAGGTCAGGTGGTCTGGTATTCCCATCTTCAAGAATTTTCCAGAGTTTGTTGTTGTCCACACAGTCAAAGGCTTTGGCGTAGTCAGTAAAAGAGAAGTAGATGTTTTCTGGAACTCTCTTGCTTTTTCGATGATCCAACAGGTATTGGCAATTTGATCTCTGGTTCCTCAGCCTTTCCTAAAACCAGCTTGAATATCTGGAAGTTCACGATTCACATACTGTTGAAGACTTGGAGAATTTTGTACATTACTTTGCTACCGTGTTAGATGAGTGCAACTGTGTGGTAATTTGAGTATTCTTTGGCCTTGCCTTGCTTTGGGATTGGAATTAAAACTGACCTTTTCCAGTCCTGTGGCCACTGCTGAGTTTTCCAAATTTGCTGGCATATTGAGTGAAGCACTGTCACATCTTTTAGGATTTGAAATAGCTCAACTGGAATTCCATCACCTCCATTAGCTTTGCTTATAGTGATGCTTCCTAAGGCCCACTTGACTTCGCATTCCATGAAGTCTGGCTCTAGGTGAGTGATCACACCATCGTGATTATCTGGGTCATGAAAATCTTTTTTGTATAGTTCTCCTGTGTATTCTTGCCACACCTTCTTAATATTTTCTGCTTCTGTCAGGCCCATACCATTTCTGTCCTTTATTGAGCCCATCTTTGCACGAAATGTTCCCTTGGTATCTCTAATATCCTTGAAGAGATCTCTAGTCTTTCCCATTCTATTATTTTCCTCTATTTCTTTGCATTGATCACTGAGGTAGGCTTTCTCATCTCTCCTTCCTATTGTTTGGAACTCTGCATTCAAATAGGTATATCTTTCCTTTTCTCCTTTACCTTTTGCCTCTTTTCTCAGCTATTTGTAAGGCCTCCTCAGACAACCATTTTGCCTTTTTGCATTTCTTTTCTTGGGTATGGTCTTGATCACTGCCTCCTGTACAATGTCATGAACCTCCATCCATAGTTCATCAGGCACTCTGTCTATCAGATCTAATCCCTTAAATCTGTTTGTCACTTCCACTGTATAATCATAAGTGATTTGATTTAGGTCATACCTGAGTGGCCTAGTGGTTTTCTTTACTTTCTTCAATTTCAGTCTGAATTTGGCAATAAGGAGTTCATGATCTGAGCCAGAGTCACTCCAAGTCTTGTTTTTGCTGACTGTATAGAGCTTCTTCATCTGTAGCTGCAAAGAATATAATCAATCTGATTTCAGTGTTGACCATCTGGTGATGTCCATATGTAGTCTTCTCTTGTGTTGTTGGAAGAGGGTGTTTGCTGTAACCAGTGCATTCTCTTGGCAAAACTCTATTAGCCTTTGCCCTACTTCATTCTGTGCTCCAAGGCCAAATTTGCCTGTTACTCCAGGTGTTTCTTGACTTCCTACTTTTGCATTCCAGTCCCCTATAATGACGGAGAAGGCAATGGCACCCCACTCCAGTACTCTTGCCTGGAAAATCCTATGGACAGAGGAGCCTGGTAGGCTGCAGTCCATGGGGTTGCTAGGAGTAGGACACAACTGAGCGACTTCACTTTCACTTTTCACTTTCATGCATTGGAGAAGGAAATGGCAACCCTCTCCAGTGTTCTTGCCAGGAGAATCCGAGGGACGGGGAAGCCTGGTGGGCTGCCATCTACGGGGTCGCACAGAGTCGTACACAACTGAAGCGACTTAGCAGCAGCAGCAACCCCTATAATGAAAAGGACATCTTCTTTGGGTGTTAGTTCTAAAAGGTCTTGTAGGTCTTCATAGAACCATTCAACTTCAGCTTCTTCAGCATTACTGGTCAGGCATACACTTGGATTACCATGATATCGAATGGTTTGGCTTGGAAATGAACAGAGATCATTCTGCCATTTTTGAGATTGCATCCAAGTACTGCATTTTGGACTCTTCTGTTGACTGTGATGGCTACTCCATTTCTTCTAAGTGATTCCTACCCAAAGTAGTAGATATAATGGTCATCTGAGTTGAATTCATACTGTTCATCGGGTTCTCAAGGCAAGAATACTGAAGTATGGATGTGAGAGTTGGACTGTGAAGAAAGCTGAGTGCTGAAGAATTGATGCTTTTGAACTGTGGTGTTGGAGAAGACTCTTGAGAGTCCCTTGGACTGCAAGGAGATCCAACCAGTCCATTCTGAAGGAGATCAGCCCTGGGATTTCTTTGGAGGGAATGATGCTGAAGCTGAAACTTCAGTACTTTGGCCACCTCACACGAAGAGTTGACTCATTGGAAAAGACTCTGATGCTGGGAGGGATTGGGGGCAGGAGGAGAAGGGGACGGCAGAGGATGAGATGGCTGGATGGCATCACTGACTCGATGGACGTGAGTCTGAGTGGACTCCGGGAGTTGGTGATGGACAGGGAGGCCTGGCGTGCTGCGATTCATGGGGTCGCAAAGAGTCAGATTTGACTGAGCGACTGAACTGAACTGAGTTGAATTCACCCATTCCAGTCCATCTTAGTTCGCTGATTCCTAGAATGTCGAGGTTCAGTCTTACCATCTCTTGTTTGAGCACTTCCAATTTGCCTTGATTCATGGACCTAACATTCCAGGTTCCTATGCAATATTGCTCTTTACAGCATCAGACCTTGCTTCTATTACCAGTCACATGCACAGCTGGGTGTTGTTTTTGCTTTGGCTCCGTCCCTTAATTCTTTTGAAGTTATTTCTCTGCTGATCTCCAGAAACATATTGGGCACCTACCAACTTGGGGAGTTCATCTTTCAGTTCACTTTCAGTTATTTCTTTTAGTTTATATATTTTCTCTAATTTGTATATGTTTCTTTTACATGTTTGAAATATGTTATCACAGGAAGGTAAGCATAACTAAAAAATTTTCCAAAAGAAATCAATTTGGTCAGACATATTTTTCTCTATCAATGAGAAAAGCATATCTATCACACTAAAAAAGAAAATTTCAGGAAGTTGTAAAGTTTGAGACTCTCAAAATTATTTCAAAAACTTCACCCAATATAGCCAATATACTATAGAGAGTAAGAAAAAGAATTAGAAGACTTTTATATATAAAATTAAGTTTTTTTCTGATTATAGAAGTCTAAGATTTTGCTAAAACTCACTGAAATGTTACCTGTAGTGATGACCCCATGGTTGAATGATTTATAAAAAATGCTACCAAATTCAAATGTGCACTTAAGGGCTTATGCAGCCAAAGAGATCACTTTGGAGAAGCTGAAAGTAAATTAAACATTTAAGGATAGATGGGATCTCACACATGGAATTTTTGAAGAGAAAGAGAGATTTAACTATGACTAGGTTCAGCTCTAAGAATAATTTTATTAGTTTGGAGACTAAGAACAGTATTTAGAATTATTGAGTGTTTACTGTATGCCAGGCTATGTTTTAAGTACTTATACTCATTTAATCCTCTCAACTATCCAAAGAGTCAAGCGCTCTTATTCCCATTTTACAGAGGAAGAGGTTGAGCCACTCAGAGGCCAAGTGACTTGTTCAGGGTTCCAGAACTAGTAAGTGGTTGAATATGACTGGAAGCTTACCTGGCAAGGCTACAGTATGTGCTGTCTGCATGAACCTCTTATAGCCATTCACAGATGTGTAGCTCTCTCTGTGTCCGGCCTTTGTGTATATGTTCTTAGTCCTCACAGCAATTCTAAGAGCTAGGTATTGTTGTTCAGTCACTAAGTCATGTCCGATTTTTCACGATCCCATACTAACAGTGTCTGGTCATATTTCCTCCTTTCTGACCAATATTTTTATTATACCTAGTATAAAATGAAATATAGCTACCTCTTTTTCCCTTACTAAGCATATCACAATGAATTGGTAACATCTGTGTTTTTCATAGATTACCTTCTGAAAGAATTTGTCATGCATATCTTAGCTTTTTTTTGTTGTTGTTCTGAACTATAGTTGACTTACAATACCATCATTCATTTCAGCTATAGAACATAGTGATTCAATATTTTTTATGCATTACAAAATGATCAACACAATAAGTCCAGTTACCATCTGTGTCCATACAAAGTTATTACAGTATTATTTTGACTATATTCCCTATGCTGTACATTATGTCCCTATGCTGTACATTACGTCCCTATGACTTATTTATTTTATAACAGGAAGTTTCTAACTCTTGGTCTCCTCTACCTATTTCACTAATTCCTCCATCTCCCTCCCCTCCGGCAACCCCAGTTTGTTCTCTGATTCTATGAGTCTGTTTATGTTTTTTTGTGTTTGTTTTCTAGAATCTACGTGTGAATGAAATCATATAGTATGTGTCTTTCTGTGACTCATTTCATTTAGGATGATGCCTTCTAGATACATCCATGTTGTTGAAAATGGCAAGATTTCATTCTTTTTTATGGCTGAATAACATTTCATTTTATATATATATATATATGTGTGTGTCACATCTTCTTTATCCATTTGTATATTGATGGACACTTAGGTTGCTTCCATATCTTGGCTGTTGTAAATAATGCTCCTCAATTTGTTGAAAGTGAAAGAAAGTGTTAGTCACTCAGTCTTCCCAAAGACTGTAGCCTGCTAGGCTCCTCTGTCCATGGAATTTTCCAGGCAAGAATACTGGAGTGGGTTGCCATTCCCTTGGGATTCCCTGGTGGCTCAGACGGTAAAGCATCTGCCCACAATGCAGGAAACCCAGGTTCAGTCCCTAGGTTGGGAAGATCCACTAGAGAAGGAAATAGCAACCCACTCCAGTACTCTTGCCTAGAAAATTCCATGGATGGAGGAGCCTAGTGTGCTACAGTCCATGGGGTCGCAAAGAGTCGGACACGACTGGGCGACTTCACTTTCTTCTCCAGGGTATTTTCCCAATCCAGGGATTGACCCTGAGTCTCTCTCATTGCAGGCAGATTTTTTACCATCTGAGCCATCAGGGAAGACCATTAAAAAAAAGAAAAAGTACCATGAGGTTAAAAACATGATCTGTTCTATCATTTCATACTTTAGCAATAAATGTATTTTCTGTAAAATCACATTCCCTATATTAACTTTAATGGATAATAGTCACATCAAAAATAACTTGAAATTACTATTTGAGACCGTATAGGTCAACTTTGTAAAATAACTTGCCCTTCCTTCTCTGTTACAGCTCAGTTACATTATTCAAAACCTATAATTAGCAAGCTTTTATAACCATCCTACAATGAAGGAGGTTCATCCATTAGAGTGGAGAGAAAAATAACAAAAATTTTCAAATGGAAATAAGTTGTTGTAATTGCCTAATTTGATTTTTTCAACCATTTCTCTTCCTGCTTATGGTTGTTCTTGCTTTTCTTTCTTTTTTTTTTTTTTCCTTTTTTTGCTTATAGGGACCGAGCCCCTTTTATTTTTACTTCAGAGATGGAGTACTTTATTACAGAGGGTGGGAAAAACCCACAGCATTTCCAAGATTTTGTGGAGCTTTGCTGTCGAGCTTATAATATTGTCAGAAGACACAGCCGGCTGCTCTTGAACCTGCTAGAAATGGTAAGTCCCTTGGGGAATTAACAAAAATAATAAGCTTCACTTATTTCTCTCTTTCCGTCGTCTATCTTTGCTAATGGTTTGGAGTTCCCCAAAGAGCTATTCAAAACGGAATGGAATGAACCAACTAAAAGTACCATTGTACATCTTTTCAATACGTTTCTTAACAGTTCATAACATTAATTCACAGTCATCGTCTCAAACCTTTCTCTTCACAATAATATTGATATATTCAGGGGTTATTTCAGTACATTTTGATTAAAGATGAAGGACAATAATCTAGAATATTATATCAGTTGCACAATGCTTTAGGATTTTTTTTAAAGTATTTTAAAAATATTATCCCATTTTCACATTATGGCAACCCAATGATGTAGAACAAGCAAGGATTTTTCCTGGTTTCCCTCCCAACCCCTTTGATCACTTGCTTATTTTCCAGAAGAAACTGAGAGTCAAAAATGTAAGATGACTTGCTAGCAACTCGACTCTAGAGCAGCACATTTGAGTCTATGCATCATAGTCCTGGGTGCTCTCTGTTGGCCAACAGAGGAATTTTTAATGTTTCATTCCACTGTCCAGTGGACCAACCAAATGTCAGGGTGAGAGGAGAGGGATCTGATAGAAACATCTCCTGGAAGGGAAATGTGGTGATTCCTATGGGCACATACATACATGCTAATAACTGCAGCAAATTGTAGGAGATACATACATCTTTTGTAAATCAGCATGGTGTTGGAATCAGTACAATCATCAGAAATTTTTGGTTTAGGGTGAGCTGTATGGAGAGAGTAACATGGGAACTTACATTACCATGTGTAAAATAGATAGCTAACGGGAATTTTCTATACGTCTCAGGAAACTCAAACAGGGCTCTGTATCAACCTAGAGGGGTGGGATGGGGAGAGAGATGGGAGGAAGGTTCACATGGGATATATGTATACCTGTGACTGATTCATTTTGAAGTTTGGCAAAAAGCAACAAAATTCTGTAAAGCAATTATCTTTCAATTCTGACTGCAGCACACCAATTTTCTCTGTCCATCACCAACTCCTGGAGCTCACTCAAACTCATGTCCATTGAGTTGGTGATGCCATCCAGCCATCTCATCCGCTGTCATCCCCTTCTGCTCCCACCTTCAATTTTTCCCAGCATCAGGGTCTTTCCTAATGAATTGGCTCTCTGCATCAGGTAGCCAAAGTATTGGAGTTTCAGCTTCAGCATCAGTCCTTCCAATGAGTATTCAGGACTGATTTCCTTTAGAATGGACTGGTTGGATCTCCCTGCAGTCCAGGGGACTCTTAAGAGTCTTTTCCAACACCACAGTTCAAAAGCATCAATTCTTCGGTGCTCAGCTTTCTTTATAGTCCAACTCTCATATCCATACATGACTACTGGAAAAACAATAGCTTTGACTAGATGGACCTTTGTTGGCAAAATAATGTCTCTGCTTTTTAATAAGCTGTCAAGGTTGGTCATAGTTTTTCTTCCAAGGAGCAAGCATCTTTTAATTTGATGGCTGCAGTCACCATCTACAGTGATTTTGGAGCCCCCCAAAACAAAGTCTCTTACTGTTTCCATTGTTTCCCCATCCTTCAATTAAAAATAAATAAATTTTAAAAACTTGGTTTAGCGCCATGAGATGACAGTTCTACTAGATGCTGTTAAGGGTAGGTTTGAATTCCTGGGTTTGAATTCTAAGTTGGCCTCTTACTGGCTATATTTCTCAGCATATGTTACTTACTCCAGTCAGACTCTTGTTTCCTCATCTGCTAAATAAAAGTAATAGCATCTACCTTGTAGGACTGATAAATAAATGACCTAATGCTGTATATTTTGCATAAGCATTTATGCTAAGTGCCTTATGCGTACTAATTGATTTACATTTCATAATAGCCCTATTAGATAATTAATATAAACAGCACAGTACCTGTCCTATAGTAGGATCCAATTATTACACTAGATCCTTGTTAACCTATAAGAGCATTGTCCAAAAAGTATCCCCTAATCACTTGGTTATTTAAATTTAATTAGCATTGAATAAAATTTAAAATTCAGTTCCTTAGTCTCACTGACCACATTTCACTTGAAATTTCACATTTCACTCACCAGCCACATCTAGCTAGTGGTATACCATATTGGGCAGCACAAATATAAAATATTTCCATCAAAGCAGATGTTTAGTTCTATTAATTTAGTTCTATTGCATAGTACTAAATAAATGTTGACCTTCTTGCAGTGAAGATTGGATTTTGATTCTTGTTTCACTTTTCAAACAACATATGGACCTTACTTCTTTCCTCTCTGTCTTGAAAATATGGATTTCTAAATATTCTATAAACATGTAGTCCTTCATATAGAAAGACATTTTGGTTACTTCACATGTAAACTGGATATATACGGTTCTGTCCATCTCCAGAGTCAAACTGACTTTCCACTAATAGCCAGTGATTCATACTGGTAGAATTTTACTCTATCTCCCAATTATATTAGGTCATATTATAATCATGAGATGGTTTATAATTCATTGTATTCAAGCCACAGGTAGAACTCTACAAGGACTGAGTCTATGACCTTGAATCCATTTCATAGTAAAAATCCAGATGATATCAATGTTTACACTCTAGTGGGGTTTAGCTCATGAATCCATAAACTCTTGAGTACTTACTAAATGCCAGAAACTATGGAGAATACATTAACATATTAGATCTTGTCAGTCTTAAATTTTTCAATTTAGTAAGGAAGACAAAATTCATGTACACAAGCAAATTAGGTATCCAGCATTTCTAAATGTCTAAAACGTGTAAGTAACTGCCTACTAAGACTGAGAGTAACATATTCTAACAACTGCTTCCACCAGTCACAGACATTTCAAAAATAAACCCAAAGCAGAAAAGGACAAATATCATTTTATACTGCTTCTTAGCTGATAGTAAAATTATGCTGAATGACAAGCATGTTAAAATAATGTGAAAGAACAGCCTTTTGAAGAAAAAAAAAAAAAAAGATTCTAAAAGGTATTGGTGGGCTTTTTTCTTTTGTTTAATAATCATTTCCACTTACCTAAAAAGAAAACTTTTAGCATGTGGGTCATAATATATTAAATAGTCATTAAAGAGTATATACAATGTTATTTCATCTAAAGAAGTAGATATGTGATATTTTATTCAGGTAGTCAAATAATTTTTCATAAAATAACATTGAAATCAGACATTGAAGGATTCTAGTAAATAGTATTTGCAAAAAAATTCCCTGTTTTAATTATTCAACTGTGACTTTTAGGCTAAGGAAGAAAAATTGGCAGTGAATGATACTAATTCAGATTAATCTTATAATCTGAGATTTAGACTTTTACAGAAATTAAAACAGAGATCAGATGCAATGTGGGCCAATTAGTGTGTGCATGTGTGCTCAGTCGTGTTCAACTCTGTGACCCCATGGACGGTAGCCCTGGTGCCAGGCTCCTTTGTTCATGGAATTTTACAGGGAAGAATACTGGAGTGGGTTTCCATTTCCTGCTCCAGGGGATCTTCCTGACCCAAGGATCAAACCCATGTCTCCTGCATTGGCAGGCTGATTCTTTACCACTGAGTCCCACCTGGGAAACAGACCAATTAGACAAATGAACGTAGTTGTTATTTAGTCACTAAGTCGTCTCCGGCTCTTTTGTGACCCCACACACATGTGTAAAACAGCAATGTTATATCTCTGTTTCTGATTACTTACCTCTTGATTCTCTGCTCTTCACATTTCTTTCTTATGGGGTTCTGTAGGTAAATAAAGCATCAGTAAAGGTTTCAAGACCATATCTTCTCTGGTAGAGCTTCTTATAAAATAAAGACCAAATTTAAATTTACAGAAGATTGTTTTACAGCATTTAGTTATCTATTCTATCACTCAACAAATATTTGTTGAATATTGGCTGCATCTATGTCACTGTGCTAGGCTCTGGAGATATATCTGTAAAGGGATGAACAGAATTTCTGTCCCCATGGAGTTTATAGTCTATTGGAAAAAGAAGTATCCTTTGTCAGAAGAACTGCAGTACCAGTGCCAACCTCTGGGGATTTTTTGTTTGTTTCTTAATTGTAGTATAGTTGATTCACAATGTTGTATTGGCTTCTGCCGTATAGCAAAGTGAATCGGCTATCTATATACATATATACACTCTGTTGACATTTTTAGTGGGCGTCTCTGGTGGCTCAAATGGTAAAGAATGTGCCTGCAATGTGGGAGACTGGGGTTCGATCCCTGGGTCAAAAAGATCCCTGGGGAAGGGAATAGAACTCACTCCAATATTCTTGCCTGGAGAATCTCATGGACAGAGGAACCTAGTGGGCTGCAGTCCATGGGGTTGCAAAGAGTTGGACACAACTGAACGACTAACACTGACTTTTCGCTCTTTTTTGGATTTCCTTCCTGTCTAGGTCACCACAGAGTATTAGGTAGAGTTCCCTTTGCTATTTTATATATAGTAGTGTGTACATATCAATCCCATTCTCTTCACCCCAAGCTATTTTTTTTTTCCATTCCAATTCTGGCCTACACATGGACTCCTTTTGGGTTACTTTCTACCTCTGTGTATAATCTATATTTCCCTCAACTCTCTCTCAAATGACTCTTTCTGTGTTAACTTACTCAAAAAGAACTTAATCTACTGTGCCATAACCTAGTTACGACTTGAGAAGTACTTGACATGAGTCATAAATTCTGCCCTCCATGAATGGTCAATAACAAAGGATTATAAGACACAAACATTTGGTGTCTGCTGTGGAGTTCATTGCTCATCCTTGGTAGAGAACAGCCCATTTCCAGATATTCACAGTCCTTTTTGTTTACTCCTGGGAAAAGCTGGGGAAAAATAATCCATGAAATTCCCATCTTGCTTAAAAGCAAAACATCTGTAGAGACCCAAGAGTGTTGCTGGCTGGATTCACTAACATAAAAGCCTGTATTTCATCAGCTTTTCTCTTATTAAAAAATCAATAGCAGTCATTATGGAAGGCTCCCAAAGAACATAGGGACCATTCACCCAGTTTAAAATGTTTATCACACCCATTTTTATATCCAATATTTCCCAGCAGAAATCTTTCTAACTTCTCTACGTGGTGGCAAAGTGTGTCTGCTTTCTGAAGCATAACTATCAAGACAGATTTGGACTCAGTAAGAGAAAAACAGAATTAAAAAAAAAATTTTAATGTTCCCATGTTTTAAGAAGGAACTTATCTGTTTATCTGTACTAGCCACCCTTTCTCTTTCTTATTGCCCCAATTAAGGTTATTTTTGATGATTTAGTCACTAAGTCATGTCCAATTCTTGTGGCCCCGTGAACTTTAGCCTGCCAGGTTCCTCTTTCCATGGGATTTCCCAGGCAAGAATACTGGAGTGGGTTGCCATTTCTTGCTCCAGTAGATCTTCCCAACCCTGCAATCTAACCCACATCTTCTGCATTGTAGGCAGATTCTTTACCACTGAGCCCACCGGGGAAGCCCTACAGTTTTGACCCATGTAATCTAAGCTGGCAGGCACTTGAACCACATCTCTGTGGGCCAGTGAACAGACCTGGCTAAGTGCACCCACGTTTGAGACCGTCCTTACTCTCACGTGCAGAGTTGCAACACTAAAAGCCGTCTTTCTAAGGTATTAAGCCCATCAACAGGGGCAAAGTTAGCACTTGCTTCCTTTAATCAGCCACATGAAAGGGAGAGAATTTGGATCTGAAGTCATCTATACTTGGCAGACCACTGGTGGTGTGTGTGTGTGTGTGTGTGTGTGTGTGTGTGTGTGTGTGTGTGTGGGAAGGGTAAGTATAAGGTCTACTTCCCAAGGAAATGTTTGACATAGTCCTAAAGGAGCATGTGTGAAAGCAGAATATTCAGAGAAACTAGAAAGGAATTCAGCTTTAGGTGTTCATAGCAAACAGTCAGTCATAGTGTGTTAAAGGGGGACACTGGCACAATAAGTGCACACATGTCTCTGGAACTCTTAAGTACAGAACTGATAGAACCTAATCTAGGTTTTAGTTGCTCTGCAATGTATCTCCCTATGGTTGATTTTAAGTTTATTAGTTGGGACTGAAGTTCTATCTGTAGGCTTTCAATGCCTCACAGGGTCAGATATTTTTTCATTCACTCATGCATTCATTAATTCAGACATTCATTAAGTTCTAACTACAAAGCACCATGTTATGCAATATAGACAATTCAACATGGACTAAAAACTTAATTTCTATTCTCAAAGAACTTAAAATCTAATGTGACAAACATACACTCAAACAAAACATAGTTAAAGCTAGGCAGCAATAAGTTCTTTGAAAGAGCTGTAGCCAATATAGGATTACTGTACAAAGAAAGCAAATTAAGAAATCTTATCAAGAGCATCTGTGGTGCTTTCAAGGAGGAAGAATTATTTGACATGAGCCTTCAAAAAGAATTTCAACAGACAAGGGAAGAGAGGAAAGGAATCCTAACTGAAAAAAAAATCATAAGTATGTGTGAAGGCTTAAAGACCATGGGCATGACATGTGTTAGAAATGGAGGTGACCAAGTACACCCAGTCTGTGGCACAGGTGGAGGCCTATGTAGACAGCAAGGTTGAAGTGTTATATCACAGTTAGATTAAGAGTCATTTATGACCAGGATGAAAATTTTGGACTTATATAGCCACCTGAGATATAGCCATCTGAGAACCGAGGAGTGTCTTTGTTTTTGATAAAGGAAGTACCATCATACTAAAATCCATGTAGCTTGGATTTTAGACAGATAACTTAGAAATTATGTAATTAGATAAGGATTGAAGAGCCAGAAAAAAAAGCTATTCAAGTTATCTAAGCAAATGAAGATGGGGAGCTGAGCTGGAACAATAATTGCAATGGAGGATTGTCATTGGGAATCAGGAAGAAGAGAAACTCAAACAAGATATGAATTTCTTGTTACTATGGGCTTCCCTGGTGTCTCAGACAGTAAAGAATCTTCCTGCAATGTGGGAGACCTGGGTTTGAGCTCTGGGTCAGGAAGATCCCCTGGAGAGCGGAATGGCTTCCCACTCCAGTATTCTTTCCTGGAGAATGCCATGGACAGAGGAGCCTGATGGGCTACAGTCCTTGGAGTCACAAAGAGACTCGACTGAGTGACTAACACGTTCACTTCTTGTTATTTGGACAATGGTGGCAGTGAAATATGAAATAAGAAGCAGGAGGGAGAGTTATAGAAGAAAATTTGCTCAACTTTAGATATCATGAATTTAAGATGCTCGGTCATCCACAGGGAAAGACAGCTAACAACTTCCCAGGACAACCTAATCCATTCCCATGGTTTCAATTACTATCTGTATGCTGCTGCTGCTGCTGCTGCTGCTGCTGCTAAGTTGCTTCAGTCATGTCTGATTCTGTGCGACCCCATAGACGGTAGCCCACCAGGCTCCCCCGTCCCTGGGATTGTCCAGGCAAGAACACTGGAATGGGTTGCCATTTCCTTCTCCAATATCTGTATGCTAATAACCCCCAAATCTGTATTTATGCTTTAGGCCCCACCCAGTCTGCCAAATATATCCAGTCAACCACCCAGTTTTCTCAATTCTATCCCCTAGGTATATTTAACGGAGAAGGCAATGGAACCCCACTCCAGTACTCTTGCCTGGAAAATCCCATGGATGGAGGAGCCTGGTAGGCTGCAATCCATGAGGTCGCTAAGAGTCGCACATGACTGAGCGACTTCTTTCACTTTTCACTTTCACGCATTGGAGAAGGAAATGGCGGCCCACTCCAGTATTCTTGCCTGGAGAATCCTAGGGACGGGGGAGCCTGGTGGGCTGCTGTCTATGGGGTCGCACAGAGTCGGACACGACTGAAGCGACTTAGCAGCAGTAGCAGCAGCAGGTATAATTAAACTCTAGTAGCTTTTCTTCATTCCTCAGCAGTCTCCAATCTAGCCTCTTATTTGGCCCCACTTTATTTTTCACATGTAACCATGATGATCTTTCTCAAACACAATTCATTCTTTTTATACTCATATATAAACATGAAAGGAGCTTTCTTTGCCTTTAGGATAAAGTACAGAATATTTTGGAAAAGGCAATGGCACCCCACTCCAGTATTCTTGCCTGGAAAATCCCATGGATGGAGGAGCCTGGTAGGCTGCAGTCCATGGGGTCGCTAAGAGTCAGACATGACTGAATGACTTCGCTTTCAGTTTTCACTTTCATGCATTGGAGAAGGAAATGGCAACCCACTCCAGTGTTCTTGCCTGGAGAATCCCAGGGACGGGGGAGCCTGGTGGCTGCCGTCTATGGGGTCACACAGAGTCGGACATGACTGAAGTGACTTAGCATAGCATAGCATAGCATACAGAATATTTCCTATTGCTAAAACATCCCACATTCTTAGCCTTTCCAGCCCCATCTCTTGTCACTCACCCACAGGATACCCAGTGTTCCTGAAATCTGTCTTGGATCTCTGTCTGTGAACAAATGGAAGATACCTTGCTCTCCTCTGTCCAGCTATTTATGCTGGTCCCTCAGCCTATGTGTAAAGAGTAGGAAGGGAAAATAGTTTCAAATCCATTTTTTTCCACTTGAACTTCATCAAGTCAGTCACAACTTCAGCCATCCTCCATAGCCACACTCAGTTTATTCTTTTTTTTTTTTTTAGATTTTTTTTTTAATGTGGACCCTTTTTAAAGTCTTTATTGAATGTGTTACAGTATTGTTCCTGTTTTATGCTTTAGTATTGTGGCCACAAGGCATATGGGATATTATCTTCCTACTGCTGCTGCTGCTAAGTCACTTCAGTCGTGTCCGACTCTGTGCAACCCCATAGACGGCAGCCCACCAGGCTCCTCGTCCCTGGGATTCTCCAGGCAAGAACACTGGAGTGGGTTGCCATTTCCTTCTCCAATGCGTGAAAGTGAAGATGCTCAATTGTGTCTGACTCTTAGCGACCCCATGGACTGCAGCCTACCAGGCTTCTCCATCCATGGGATTTTCCAGGCAAGAGTACTGGAGTGGGAAAAAAAAAAAAAAAAAAGTACTGGAGTGGGGTGCCATTGCCTTCTCCAATTATCTTCCTAACCAGGGATCAAACCTGCACCCCCTTCACTGGAAGGCAACGCCTTAACCACTGGACCTTCAGGAAGTTCTTCAGTCTTTTCTTTATTTTTAGGATCAACAGCATTGTTCTTAACTTCCCACAACTGTTCTTAACTTCCCTTCCTCTATTCCAGAGCAGGAAGTAATTTATTTTAGTCATGAGATACTGATGACATTCTTTTTTTCTCAGAGCTCACATTTATCTCAAAGATCTATTTTTTTTCTAAGATGTTTGCCTATAACTAAAGAGAGTATTACCCCTTCAATATGCACTATAATTTAAACAGAGCATTTTCCCAAAGTTTGGCAAAAAAATACCTGAAACTTTGTATGGTTTAATCTTTGTTTCATTGTTTTAATATTTTTTAATAAATTCAGTCACCACTTAACTAGGGAAAAATATGTTCTTATAGTAAGAGTCATTGATTCATGAAAGAACACAAGATTAAAAAGCAAAGGAATGGGGCATAAGATTAAGCAACAGAAAGATGAGTTTTTTTCTTTCCTTACACACCATTTGACCTGGATGCTTCACTTACATGTTTGGAGGGATTAAGTTTTTCTTCTTAAAAATAGATATTGTGATATAATTTTTGTGTTATAATTTATATGTATAGCTCTTTCTTAATCATTACTAGTTGATTCTCCCAGAACATGTTGGGTATTTTTACATCCACTTTAAAAAGGAGAAAATTCCAGATCATTTAGATTTTAAATCATGGATCCAGAAATTCGGACACTAGAGCTCTTATTATTTCTGTTTTCTTTTGCTGAACATGCCTCTTCTACAGAAGACAAGAATGGAGATTTTATTTACATTTATTGAGATTTTTTTGTTTGTTTTGTTTGTGTGTTTTTGTTTTGCTAAGATGTTACATGCAGGATTGCCCGAGCTAAGCGGAATCCAAGACCTGAAATATGTGTATAATAATCTTCGTCCACAAGATACAGACCTGGAAGCAACAAGTCATTTTACCAAGTAAGACTAGCTGTGAATGTATGAGTGTGCATGTATTCTTGTGTACAGACACATCTGACATTTGTGATGATCTTAGGGTGAACAGTCATGGGTATAAAGCTGTCATTTCCACAACAAGCTTGTGTCTTTTCCACAGGGACAGAAAAGCAGCAATGCAGACTGTCGAGCAGGAGGCCTTAGTCAGCGTTTCTGTAGCAAAAGCTATTGTTTGCTAACCAGCCTCTACATGTAACACATTACTCAGTAAAGAGGTCAGAGAGCTGACAGAAATAAATTGGTTGTTCTACTTGAACTATGTCCTGAAAAACAATTTGGAAAAAGATTTATGATGGAATATGGACTCACTACTTTCATCTCTAAGACAATACAAATGTTGGAATATTTGGTGACTATCTTCTGTTGTTAATCTAGCTTTTATTAAGCCTGTCTGGGAAAGCACTAGTGAACAAGAAGATAAGAGTCTGGGCACAATATGCTGATTATCAGTTAGATTTCAAATCTGTCAAGGGGGTGGTTCATTTTATAATACAAAAATCTTCTGAACTTTAATTTTTGAAAGGATAGAAAAAGTGCTAGCAGATTTTAGATGCTCCATAAACATTAGCTGTAATCATTACCCTAGTAAACATTTTATGTAGAGAAATACAGTGCTCTTTCCTGTAATTTCTTAATATTGAGTCTTGTGTGTATATTCAGTCACTCTGTCGTGTCCAACTCTGTAATCCCATGGACTGTATAGCCCACCAGTCTCCTCTGTCCATGAGATTTTCTTGGAAAGAACACTGGAGTGGGTTGCCATTTCCTCCTCCAAGGGTTCTTCCCAACCCAGGGATCAAACCTGCATCTCCTGCATTCTCTGCATTGGCAGAGAGATCCTTTACCACTGAACTTCCTGGGAAGCCCAATATTGAATCTTATTTGAGTCTAATTTTTAATCGTTCCAATATTTTCAACTTGCAATTAGTAAACACAAATTATACTTTTTTAATGGATGTATGTTCTGTCTTTTTATTTTATTTTTTTTAATTTTATTTTATTTTTAACTTTACAATATTGTATTAGTTTTGCCAAATATCGAAGTGAATCTGCCACAGGTATACACGTGTTCCCCATCCTGAACCCTCCTCCCTCCTCCCTCCCCATACCATCCCTCTAGGTCATCCCAGTGCACCAGCCCCAAGCATCCAGTATCGTGCATCGAACCTGGACTGGCAACTCGTTTCTTACATGATATTATACATGTTTCAATGCCGTTCTCCCAAATCTTCCCACCCTCTCCCTCTCTAACAGAGTCCATAAGACTGTTCTATACATCAGTGTCTCTTTTGCTGTCTCGTACATAGGGTTATTGTTACCATCTTTCTAAATTCCATATATATGCATTAGTATACTGTATTGGTGTTTTTCTTTCTGGCTTACTTCACTCTGTATAATAGGCTCCAGTTTCATCCACCTCATTAGAACTGATTCAAATGTATTCTTTTTAATGGCTGAGTAATACTCCATTGTGTATATATGTACCACAGCTTCCTTATCCATTCATCTGCTGATGGACATCTAGGTTGCTTCCATGTCCTGGCTATTATAAACAGTGCTGCGATGAACATTGGGGTACACGTGTCTCTTTCCCTTCTGGTTTCCTCAGTGTGTATGCCCAGCAGTGGGATTGCTGGATCATAAGGCAGTTCTATTTCCAGTTTTTTAAGGAATCTCCACACTGTTCTCCACAGTGGCTGTACTAGTTTGCATTCCCACCACTGATAGTAAAATCTTTCCCACACAGGTATTATTTTTCTCTCCTTTTCCCAGAATGTATACTGTAGAATCTCTCTCCATTCCAAGGGATTAGGGGGAGTTCATGGGAATGTATGTTCTAAACACTCAGAGAATTTCACTTTTGCAAGGAATCTCTGTTTCATGAACTTTAATGGATAGGCTGCTCTTGTGGTTGAATAGTAGAAATATGACAGAATATTAGAGCTAGAAGAGCCCTTATTGTTTATTTATTTATTTATTCTGACAATAAATATGCAAATCAGAAAACTGAGATCCAAAGAATTAAGGGCTTGCCCATGATTTAAAGAAGTAGTAAGAAATAGAGCTAGGACTAGGGCCCAAAGCTAAGACTTTGATCCCATGCTCTAGGGTTTTTTTCAGCATTCAACATTGGAAACTATATGATATGATTAAGGAACTCCAGGCAGAGGCCCTGTCAAAAATATACCTTCCTGCTATTTGGTTTGTTTCTGAAATTCTACCATTAGTGATTCTTTATGTAGGTCTGGTTTTTTCAGTCTTAACCCTGAATATTCATTGGAAGAACTAATGCTGAATTTGAAGCCCCGAAAATTTGGCGACCTAATGTGAAGAGCCAGCTCATTGGAAAAGACCCGATGTTGGGAAGGATTGAAGGCAAGAGAAGAAGGGGACAAAAGAGGATGAGATGGTTCGATGGCATCACCGACTCAATGGACAAGAGTTTGAGCAAACTCCAAGAGATAGTGAAGGACAGGGAGGCCTGACCTGCTGCAATCCATGGGGTTGCAGAGTCAGATATGACTGAGTAACTGAACAACAACAGAAATGCCCTTTAATAGTAAAATTACCTCTGAAAGAAGCAATGGTGTATATCTACTTGCATGCTGAGTTGCTTTAGTCATGTCCAACCCTTAGAAACCCTATATACTGTCACCCACCTGGCTCCTCTGTCCATGGGATTCTCCAGGCAAGAATACTGGAGTGGGTTGCCATGCCCTCCTCCAGGGGATCTTCCAGACCCAGGGATTGAACCCACATTTCTTATGTCTCCAGCATTGGCAGTCGGGTTCTCCACCACTAGTGAAACTTCAGTTCAATTCAGTTCAGTCGCTCAGTCATGTCCGACTCTTGCAACCCCATGGTCCATAGCATGCCAGGCCTCCCTGTCCATCACCAACTCCCGGAGTCCAACCAAACTCATGTCCATTGAGTCGGTGATACCATCCAACCATCTCATCCTCTGTTGTCACCTTCTCCTCCTGCCCTCAACCTTTCCCAGCATCAGGGTCTCTTCCAGTGAGTCAGCTCTTTACATCAGGTGGCCAAAGTATTGGAGTTTCAGCTTCAACATCATTCCTTCCAATGAACACCCAGGACTGATTTCCTTTAGGATGGACGGGTTGGATCTCCTTGCAGTCCAAGGGACTCTCAAGAGTCTTCTCCAACACCACAGTTCAAAAGCATCAATTCTTCGGTGCTCAGCTTTCTTTATAGTCCAACTCTCACATCCATACATGACTGCTGGAAAAACCATAGACTTGACTAGATGGACCTTTGTTGGCAAAGTAATGTCTCTGCTTTTTAATATGCTGTCTAGGTTGGTCATAACTTTCCTTCCAAAGAGTAAGCATCTTTTAATTTTATGGCTGCAGTCACCATCTGCAGTGATTTTGGAGCCCAGAAAAATAAAGTCAGCCACTGTTTCCACTGTTTCCCCATCTATTTGCCATGAAGTGATGGGACCGGGACTGAATGCTGAGTTTTAAGCCAACTTTTTCACTCTCCTCTTTCACTTTCATCAAGAGGCTCTTTAGTTCTTCTTCACTTTCTGCTATAAGGGTGGTGTCATCTGCATATCTGAGGTTATTGATATTTCTCCTGGCAATCTTGATTCCAGCTTATGCTTCCTCCAGCCCAGCATTTCTCATGATGTACTCTGCATATAAGTTAAATAAGCAGGGTGACAATATACATCCTTCGTGTACTCCTTTTCCTATTTGGAGCCAGTCTGTTGTTCCATGTCCAGTTCTAACTGTTGCTTTCTGACCTGCATACAGGTTTCTTAAGAGGCATGTCAGGTGGTCTGGTATTCCCATCTCTTTCAGAATTTTCCACAGTTTATTGTGACTCACACAGTGAAAGGCTTTAGCATAGTCAATAAAGCAGAAATAGATGTTTTTCTGGAATTCTCTGGCTTTTTCAATGATCCAGTGGATGCTGGCAATTTGATCTCTGGTTCCTCTGCCTTTTCTAAAACCAGCTTGAACATCTGGAAGTTCATGGTTCATGTATTGCTGAAGTCTGGCTTGCAGAATTTTGAGCATTACTTGACTAGCATGTGAGATGAGTGCAATTGTGTGGTAGTTTGAGCATTCTTTGGTATTGCCTTTGGAATTGGAATGAAAACTGACCTTTCCCAGTCCTGTGGCCACTGCTGAGTTTTCCAAATTTGCTGGCATATTGATTGAAGTACTTTCACAGCATCTTCTTTTTGAATTTGAAATAGCTCAACTGGAATTCCATCACCTCCACTAGACCTCTATTAACTTTGTTTGTAGTGATGCTTCCTAAGGCTCACTTGACTTCACATTCCAGGGTGTCTCACTCTAGGTGAGTGATCACACCATCGTGATTAACTGGGTAGTGAAGATCTTTTTTGTACAGTTCTGTGTATTCTTTCCACCTCTTGTTAATTTCTTCTGCTTCTGTCAGGTCCATACCATTTCTGTCCTTTATTGAGCCCATTTTTGCATGAAATGTTCCCTTGGTAGCTTTAATTTTCTTGAAGAAATCTGTAGTCTTTCCCATTCTGTTGTTTTCCTCTATTTCTTTGCACTGATCACTGAGGAAGGCTTTCTTATCTCTCCTTGCTATTCTTTGGAACTCTGCATTCAAATGGGTATATCTTTCCTTTTCTCCTTTGCTTTTTGCTTCTCTTCTTTCAACAGCTATTTGTATGGTCTCCCCAGACAGCCATTTTGCTTTTTTACATTCCTTTTTCTTGGGGATGGTCTTGATCACTGTCTCCTGTACAATGTCATGAACCTCCATCCATAGTCATCAGGCACTCTGTCAGATCTAGTCCCTTAAATCTATTTCTCACTTCCACTGTACAATCATAACGGATTCTATTTGGGTCATACCTGAATGGTTTAGTGGTTTCCCCCACTTTCTTCAATTTAAGTCTGAATTTGGCAATAAGGAGTTCACTTCTATGTGCCACTTAGAAAACTACAAATATTAGTTGACAGTTGACTGTGGCAAAAGACACTAGCTTGAAGACTTAAAGAGGTGTTTCAGATCCTCAGTTTCAAGGATGAGGGGCTCTCAAGTTGCCTCGATTAGTGGGGGCAGGGACTAATGAGAAATCCCAAGGAAGGACTGGCTAACTGCCTGCCTCAGGAAGAACAGAAGGTCTATCACAAGGCCTGGAAGGTCCTTCCAGATTTGTGTTGAGGGCAGGTCTGGGGACCTCATGAATAGGAATCAGCCTTTCACTTAAGCTTCTGACCTTGCTACAGTTAACTCCATCCAAGGTTCACCTGGTACCAAAAATAGTCCCCTCAGGCTATTCCATCAGGATCTGACTTGGATGCCCTTCTTTAAAGTGGGCTGCAGCAGGGCAGGCACAACGATTGGCATGTCAGTGAGACAGGGTAGGATAGGGGAGGAATGAAGAGAGGGCCAGAAAAGGTGGAGATTGAAAACATGATTGTGCTCCAACCTGCATTTTATGTGTCATGCTTGAACAATGCAGTTATAGGCTGCAGTCCACAGATAGTGCCTGCTACCATTTAGAACAAAGGGAAAAACTATATATTAGATGAAGAATGTTCTTTCAGGATGAGACCATAGAAAAAAGGTAAATAAGCTTTGTCTGCCAGAGTCTCATCCCTCCACATCCTCCAACTTCATCTGGCACACTCAGATCTGTGAGGGATGGAATTGTAGAGATGGGAGAGCTTGCCTATGTCGACTCATCTCCCCTTCCCATTGAGAGGACCTGACCAAACAAAGGAAGTGGATCTGAAGCCAGTAGATTTCTGGCAGTGAGTTAGATCTCATTATCTGCCTGCATCTCTCTGCCAGGCTAATTTTCTCACTTTCAGATGTTATGTGGTACATTCGGTTAATTAAGTTTTTTCTACAACTTTATAGTCAAGAACTTGTTCTCCTTGGGAGACTTAAAACGCATCTGGTCATCTAAACCACAGCACATTATTATTCTGTTCAGTAATTGTCTTTGACTCGCCATTTCCTACCTCTTACTTTTGAGGACCTTATAACTTGATTGTCTTTATTGAGGTTTATCCACACCACATCTGTTATTCCCAAATGAATTCTTGTCATGGTAGATCAGTTTGGCAATATGCTTTCAGTCCTGCAGGTCTTCCCTGGTGGTTCAGTGATAAAGAATCCACCAATGCAAGAGATGGAGGAGATGCCAGTTCAGTCTTCCCCTGGGTTAGCAAGATTCTCTGGAGGAGGGCATGGACACCCATTCCAGTACTATTGCCTGGGAAATCCCATGAACAGAGGAGCCTGGTGGGCTACAGTCCATGGAGTCACAAAGAGTCGGATACCACTGAGCATGCATGTATTCATTCCTGCTTTGTCTTTTTAACTTGTGTGTACAGCCTCATCAAAAATGGCTCCCTAAGAGTCATAAAATTACTAGAAAAGAGGAGGGTGTCTGATCTAACTTTTACTCCTATCCATCTCTTGAGACTCTGGACGTCATCCACAAAGCCTCTTCAGATTATTTTAATACAGACTAGTCTTCTATAACTCTACAGAACGTGTACTATTTCATGATATGCCTAATTTATTACTGAATTATATACTATTTAGTATATCACCTAAGTTAATCTGCTGGTTGATTTAATCAGTTTCTCCCAAGTAAACAGAGGACTTATTTCCAATTCCAAAAGTATCTGAATGTGAAACAAGCTCTAGTCCCTTAAAATATATCAAAAAGTTTATCTTCAAAGAAAATACAATTTTAACATGAAACATCGTGTATAAAATTCATATAATAATGGCCAATATTTAATACAGTGCTTCTTACATGTCAAACCTTGTTCTAAGTACTTTTCATACAGTAACTTGTTTAATCATCATGACAAGTCTATGAGGCAGTATCACTTTTCTCTACATTTTTAGATCAGGAAATTGGGACCCCAGAGAAAGAAAATGATTTGACAAAGGATACAGCCAACAGGAGACAAAGCCATGATTCAAATCCAGGGGCTCATGCCCCGTAGTGTGGGGTTTTAAGTTCTACTGTGCTCAGATGTTCCCCTCGCATGTGAGGGCCACTGGAGTTGTGCTGCTTCATAATTCAGATCACAGTTTTTTGAGGTTCTTCGGAGCCCATGCTGGCTGCAGGATGATACTGTAACCTTTCCTGGGCACCTATCTTCATTCCTGAATACCCCGAGCCTTGGCAGACCGAGGGCCTTCCCAGAATTATTATTCTAGCTCTGTACTGTGCCACCATCTGGTGTCCCCCAAGTGTTTGGTTCAGGATGGTGGTGCTAGTGGTAAAGAACCCACCTGGCCATGCAAGAGATATCAGAAATGGCAGTTTGACTGGGTTGAAAAGAGCCTGTGGAGAAGGGAATGGCAACCCACTCCACTATTCTCGCCTGGAAAATCCCATGGACAGAGGAGCCTGGCGGACTACAGTCCATGGGGTCACAGAGAGTCGGACATGACTAAAGTACACACACACGCTGATACAGTGGTTGGCCTGGGAGATCCCAATGGGATAACTTGATTACAGATGCCAAGAATACCTCCTGCCTTCCCACTTTTGGCACGTTACCAGATGCCTTGAACCTGTATTTTTTTCTACTTTTCTTCTCAGAGAAATCTCCAGGAGACTCACGCTCCCATTAATTTCTAAGAGCCTGTCTCAGTAGTATCTTTTGTCCTAAAATCTCAATTATGTACCTTTATTTTTTACATGTGATTTAATATGCTTTAAGATTATCTTTTCAACTCTCCTGTAAGTTCCTTGGTCATTATCTGTAGATCAAATGTTTAGGGTCTTTCCTGTCACACTTTCCATCCAGCACTTTGAGGAACCTATTATCAAGGTTCAAGAAGCCTTGAATTGAATGTTACTATGTGTCTTTACCAGTTAAGAAGTTACTTAAACTCTCTATTATTTATACATTTAAAATTTTAAAGGAAATTGTACAATAGTCTTCTGTTAATGCTTAACATATAGAGTGAATTTATAAAAACAGGGTGGTGAATTGAAAACAATAGGAAGCCTTAAAAACTTCTGTGTGCTCGTTTACTTGTCTGGATAAATAATATTATCTTAAGCTATGTTTTCTGAAATTATATGAATGTCAAAACTTAAGGAAAAAAATTGAAGTGTCGATGATAGAGCACATAATTTACCAAAAAGAAAACCAAGTTCAGTAATGGATCCAGCAATGCTCTTGGGGCCTCAATGAGTGTCATTAACTTGGGTATACTTATGAGAGCCCTGGTATATTTAAACCCCTTGTTCTCTTTGTTCTAACAAGCTAGAAGTATTTTATGCCACTTTTTATTCTGATATCTCTACTAAAATACAGATAAAACTAAAATGAAAATCAACCCTCTCCCACCACCACTACTAAACTCAGAGATCTGGGTCATGAATGAGGACTAAGCCATCTGAGACACAGCATGTGTGGGTACCTTAAGTGCCCGCATCCTGACTACAGTATTAGCATTAAGAGGTTGCCCCTCTTGACCCTCTTCGAGACTTGAAAGAAATAAATGGCTTTTCCCGTGTCTCTCAGGGAGTACTCTATTCATGAACAATACAGAATCCTGCTTCACTCTTGGGTATTCACATTCTAGGTTAAGAAATGATCACAAGAGCTTCAGAGGATGTGTGACATTAAAAAATCATATTACAATGAATAGCATTTAGAGAAAAATGAAAATAAAATTGGTTTACTGGCCACAAAGGTTTTTTACCTCATTGCCAACTCCTCTCTCTGCTTCCCTTACTATTTTTTGTTTTACTCCCCTTACAGCTGCGAACATTCTGCTGAATAGAATCAGCAAAGTATCACAACTCAGTCCCTGCAAATTGATACTCTCATGTAATATCTCTGCCGAGCCCACTGCTAGGCAACAAAGGCAACCATCCATTAAAGTGCCATCCAAATGGGTTGTTTCAGAATTTTCAGTCACTCTCAAACCTCAGGCGAGCTGTCCTTTAGAAACAGGCAACCTATTTCACAGGCCAGACCGGGATCATCAAGCATAAATTTCCCGGCCTACCTTCCCTCCTAAATGCAGATCCTGCTTTTCACTTTACCTATTTCCTCCACCAGAAATATGAGAAGACATTTTCCATGTCTTCCCAGATAATCCATTTGGCCTGCCACGCAGATTCTTTGGTTTAGTAAGTATAAGATCTCCTGCTCTTCAGCTAAAACTGTAGGCAGCTTGAAGCAAAACAGAACCCCAGACTTCAAAATACCCACTTATTTGCATCAGTGGGATATTTTGATAGCAAGAACTAGATTCTATCTGGTATCTTTGGGGAGAAGAGTTTATGTGGACTCACACAGTCACCTAACAAACTCCAGAAACAGATATGCCTGGCCAGTTTCTATTGAAAATGAAGGTCTTCTCTTCTGCTTATCTCTACCTAGCAAATACTACTTCTCTTTGCCTATTGGCCAGTATTCTCTCATATAAACTCCAGAGAGAGACCGTCTAATTGACTTAACTAGTGGCCTTTATTGCTACTGGACAGGGTCCTTCATGCAAAGCCATCATGGATTCGGTTGTCCATTCTTGTTCTCACCATGGGCCACCCCTTCACAGAGAACAGCCTGGAGCTTGTTCTCTGAACTCTGGGCTCTAGAAGGAACAATCTTAATAATGAGGGGTCATTGGGTAGTACAGGCACAATGACTGTCCCAAGAAGTACAAGCATGAAGCTGCTGAAAATGTTGATGACATTCCAAAAGAGTGCTCCCAGGCCTCACATCACAAACACAGGAGTCAGAGTCCCTTAGCTGACAAAGTATGCAGACATGGTGCCAGAAATCCCCAGTGTCCCCAGCATTCCTTCTTGTTTATTTTTCATTTTCCCAGGTGGCACCAGTGATGAGAATCCACCTGCTAATGCAGGAGATGCAGGTTTAATCCCCAAGTTGGGAAGATGCCCTGGAGTAGGAAATGGCACCCACTCCAGTATTCTTACCTAGAGAATTCCATGGACAGAGGAGCCTGGTGGGCTACAGTTCATGGGGTTGTAAAGAGACTAACACAACTGAGCTTGCACACCTAACCTAGTAAGATGAGACAAGATTCCTCATGCTCAAATGTTTCAAAACATAGTTCAATGGCTTTCTACCTGGTTTCTCCTCAAAACTGAGAAACAGAGTATGGGACAGGAATGCAGATCCCTGGGCTCTTTTATCATTAAAATTTTTTTATTTTATTTTTTTAGGACTTTGCAAATTGTCATCTTATTGTTCAGTTGCTCAGTCATGTCCAACTCCCTGTGACCATGGACTGCAGCACGCCATACTTCCCTGTCCTTCACTATCTTCCAGAGTTTGCTCAAACTCATGTCTAGTGAGTTGGTGATGCCATCCAACCATCTCATCCTCAGTTGTCCCCTTCTCCTCCTGCTTTCAATCTTTGCCAGCATCAGGGTCTTTTCCAATGAGTCAGCTCTTCACACCAGGTGTCATCTCATGGATTGCTGAATTCCACAAACATGGGTCAAAGTTTTCTTTTGCCTTAGCTTAACTGTTGATACCTTCAGAAATGAATGCTCCCAAGAAAAACCAAATAAAAAAACAGGAGTTAGAGGAACTAACAGTTATGACCTCCAACTTTCCTTAAATTAGGACAGCACATTCAAAGGGAAATGTAAATTAAACTGGCATTTTCCAAAAAAGGTCTTCCATTAAAAAAAATGTAATTGTAAGAACTAATCTGAACGAAATTGATTTTTAAAACTGCTAGTTTTTAATTGCAGATAGGACAGCTTTTAGAGGAGCTTCCCAAGTGGCACAGTGGTAAAGAATCAGCCTGCCAATGCTGGAGACTCAGGTTTGATTTCTGAGTCAGGAAAAATCCCCTGGAGTAGGAAATGGAACCCACTCCAGTATTCTTGCCTGGAATATCCCATGGACAGAAGAGCCTGGAGGGCTACAGCCCAAGGGGTCAAAAAGAACAGGATATGCCTGAGTGACTGAAGACACACATATGATAGCTTTTACAATAAATCCAAAAAAAAAAAAAAAGCTGGCTTTTAGGGGAAGATGGGGATCAAAACCTGGAATGCCATTTTGCTGGCATAGTACTTATACATAAGACTAGTCCATCTATCAGAGAAGATGATGGCACCCCACTCCAGTACTCTTGCCTAGAAAATCCCATGGACGGAGGAGCCTGCTAGGCTGCAGTCCATGGGGTTGCTAAGAGTTGAACACGACTGAGCGACTTCACTTTCACTTTTCACTTTCATGCATTGGAGAAGGAAATGGAAACCCACTCCAGTGTTCTTGCCTGGAGAATCCCAGGGATGGGGGAGCTTGGTGGGCTGCTGTCTATGGGGTCGCACAGAGTCGGACACGACTGAAGCGACTTAGCAGCAGCAGCAGCAGCAGTCCATCTATATTTCCCTATTTTTTTTAACTCCATTTGCTCTAATTTGGCTAAATTTTGTAAGAAGCCTCCATAAGAAAATATAAGAATTACTTATTGTATTAAAAGCCATGGAGCCTGGAATTCTTGTTTGTATGCAATTGAGTGCTTTTGATGAAATTTTGCCTAACACTTGCTGACCTTGTAGATGAATTCTGAAAATTTGAAGATTGGACTTGGAGGAGAGCAGGTTTTCATTCTTATAGCCAAGTTCTAAACTATGAGGAAGGATAAAAGAGAAAAAGATGAGAAACTCTAAAGTTGCCTCTTATTTTAATCCCTATCTAACATCTCTTTTGTAGGATTTCAAGAGTCTGCCATAAGTCAGTTTCCACAGAACCGTAAATCTGTATATTTGTTTTTCCCTTGTATCTATCTTACTAGTTTACTGCCTTTTGGGCTCATATATATATTCTTTTTTTTTTTTTTTTACTTATTTAGTAGTAAGCTGTGGTAAATAAAATTTATAAGGCTTCCCAGGTGGCACTAGTGGTAAAGAACCTGCCTGCCAATGCAGGAGACATAAGAGATACAGGTTCGATCACTGGGTAGGGAAGATCCCCTGGAGGAGGGCATGGCAACCCACTCCAGTATTCTTTCTGGAGAATCCCATGGACAGAGGAGCCTGGCAGGCTAAGTCCATGGGGTCGCAAAGAGTCAGATAAGACTGAAGCTACTTAGCACATACACATTCTATTTCTAATAACTTTATATGTTACTTCATTTGATTCTGTCAATAGTCCAGGGGATGGCATGGTTTAGTCATCAACTATATTTCTGCTGCTGCTGCTGCTGCTGCTAAGTCACTTCAGTCGTGTCCGACTCTGTGCGACCCCATAGACGGCAGCCCACCAGGCTCCCCCATCCCTGGGATTCTCCAGGCAAGAACACTGGAGTGGGTTTCCATTTCCTTCTCCAATGCATGAAAGTGAAAAGTGAAAGTGAAGTCGCTCAGTCGTGTCCGACTCTTCGTGACCCCATGGACTGCAGCCTACCAGGCTCCTCTGTCCATGGGATTTTCCAGGCCAGAGTTCTGGAGTGGGATGCCATCGCCTTATCTCCGCAATTATATTTCTAGATGGTAACAATTAAGTCTCCTGAAAGCTAACTGACTTTCTTGAGATTACAGGTGGAACTGATAAGTGAGTTTAAAGAGAACAAAACTGATTTCTTGCATAATAGGTGCTCTTCCCAGGACTCTAAACAAAATTAGGTGGGGAAAAAAACTACATAGGAAACTGATAATCTCAAATAATATGGATGTGCTTTAACTGTAGTGTCTTTGGATTAGTTGAAAGAACATAGTGAGAAAAAAAAAACCTAAATGTTTATAGCTGTGTTTCTCAAATTAGGGTACCATGCCATCAAAACTATATGAGATTAATATGAGATATCCATTTTTAGCATCAAATTTTTTAAGGTTAAATTTTTATCTTCACACAAATATATATACATGTTACATACCCCAAAATCATCCAGTGCTCTCTTTTTAATATCAGATAATCTTGAATTTTTTAAAAATAAAAGTGCATAGAAAGGAATTTTTTTTAATGGTGTACCAAGATTGCATTAGCCATGATTATTCATTAAATTCATTTCAGAATGATAATTTTTGGTTAAAAATATTTTGAATACTCTTGAATACTTATTGGTCCAATATAAATTTGTAACGATATAGGAATTATCATGATAGTGTATTTTATTGAGAGTTAGATGAAGAAATTTGTTCATGGAGAATGTGAGTTGAAACTGTTTACATATGATAAAATTACAGTGTTGATGGTAAAATAAGAACATTCTCATGCAAATTCCTTCACAGAAAAGTCATTTGAGAAGTTTTCCCTGAGACTATTAAAGAGATTGACCAGTAAAATAGATGGGTGTTCTATGAAACAGCAAAATGATATCAAACTTCAGCAGTAGAAATACGCATTTTTTTGAAATTCCCATCAAGTGTTGCCTGAGAACCTTCACTCAGTCACCTAAACTACACCTTTAGGCCTTCAGTAGTTGGCCTTCCCTAGTAGCTCAGACGGTAAAGCCTCTGCCAGCAATGCAGGAGACCCGGGTTCAATCCCTGGGTGGGGAAGATCCCCTGGAGAAGGAAACAGCAATCCACTCTAGTATTCTTGCCTGGAGAATCACGTGGACAGAGGAGCCTGGCAGGTCACAGTTCATGGGGTCGCAAAGAGTCGGACATGACTGACAAAACACGCACACACACTTCAGTGGTTACTCCCATGTAGTTTATGAAGCAATTTTAAAGTTTTGCCATTTTATTTATTATATAAATTTATAATAGTAAAAATATGAACTCAAAAAATACAGTATTTAACCTGAGAAGAAAAAAAAAAAAAAACTGACATGAAAGATTAGACCTGAATTTGACAGTTTTCTGAGACTAATAAACTCAATTGCCTAGTCACACATAGCTAGGAAACCTATTTGTAGCAGTTGTTTCTGATGATAAACAGTTTAAAATATTTATATAAAAAGGTACATCTGTTCTGAAGTAGAAAAGAATTTGTACATCTGTTAATGATGGAACCTATCGCTTAGGAAATTTTATCTTATTTTATGTCCCTTTGGACTATGTTCCCTAGATCCAAGAAATATTAAATTTTTTTTCTAAATGTTATTTCTATATAAAAACCAAAGGGGCATTGTTTTAGTGCTTTTATCTCACCTAGGAATTCCATACTAATCTATTGGCTTGTGCTCAGTTGCTCAGTTCAGTTTAGTTCAGTTCAGCTGCTCGGTCGTGTCCGATTCTTTGTGACCCCATGGACTGCAGCACAAAGGGCCTCCCAGTCCATCACCAACTCCCAGAGTTTACTCAAACTCATGTCCATCGAGTTGGTGATGCCATCCAACCATCTCATCCTCTGTCATCCCCTTCTCCTCCTGCCCCCAATCCCTCCCAGCATCAGGGTCTTTTCAAATGAGTCAGTTCTTCACATTAGGTGGCCAAAGTATTGGAGTTTCAGCTTCAGCATCAGTCCTTTCAATGAATATTTAGGACTGATTTCCTTTAGGATGGATGGGTTAGATCTCCTTCAGGCCAAGGGACTCTCAAGAGTCTTCTCCAACACCACAGTTCAAAAGCATCAATTCTTCGGCGCTCAGCTTTCTTTATAGTCCAACTCTCATATCCATACATGACTACTGGAAAAACCATAGCCTTGACTAGACACACCTTTGTTGGCAAAGTAATGTCTCTGTTTTTTAATATGCTCTCTAGGTTGGTCATAACTTTTCTTCCCAGGAGCAAGCGTCTTTTAATTGCATGGCAGCAGTTGCTCAGTCATGTCCAATTCTGCTCTGAGGTCCCCAGTCCTAAATTGCACCATATTTAACAACACTAGTTTATCTGACCTGTTAAATCTGACACTTGAGAAACTGGAGATGGATTTAGGTGAAAGTTGCCTTAAAACTCTAGGTTTATCATAAGAGTTCATCCTTCACCACTAGTCCTCTTGCATCTTGACTGTTGAGAAATGTAAGAATAAGGCCTGGATGTATGTGTTTGAGATTATGTGAGCATGAGTACATCAGAACTCAAGATTTATGATTCATAGTCACTTCATGAGAAGTGAGTACCTGCTGTTACCATAACGCTTTCCATCCCAATACATAAAATGTGCTCAGTAAATATTTGTTGAATGAGTGAATAAATTGTAAGGTCTCCATAAATCATGATTAGTATTATACTCTTACTATTATTATTGTCTTCATGTCTTTAAACTGCTGATGAGGAAAGAAATTAATGTTTTATCCTGTACTACCTACCCATAAATTCATAAAGTCAAAGGACATCTTTAGAAATAGTGAACACTGTGGAAATGAATAATGATCAAGGTCATATTTTAACTTTCTTAGCAAATTTTGGCCAAGATTGATATATAATAATGGGAAAATTTGGATTTTTTTTAAACCTAATACCAGAACAAGATAAATGGGCTTTAAGTTTTATAAAAAATGAGGGAGAAATTATTAAACATTATTGATTTATATTTTTAACATCAGGGACATGGCTGATTCTTCATAAAGAAATCACTGCATGATAACTTTGATGGATGCCAACCCAGAAAACCAGTGTTTATTACATTCGATATCTATTCCTCTTGGAAAATTTTAGTAAGCTCAGAATAGAAGGAAACTTAGATAAACATGTATTTTAAAGTGAAAAATTATAAGCATTAATGTCATTAATGTCAGAAAAAATATAATAATGCCTCTATCTTTATAGTAAAGTTTTATATTTAAGATTTGCTATATTATTATTTTTCACTTGAATAAGAAAACAAATAAAGCAATTCCAGATACTTTTCTTTTAATTTTTGAAATAATGAGAATTTAATACAGTAAGTAGTTACAAGATAAACATTCAAGAGTCAGTAGTGAAAAAAATAGAGGGGGAACTTTATATGATCACCTAAGTAGATACAGAAAATGCAGGTATTAAAATTTAGAATCACTGTTTTTTCAACTCTCTAAAAACAAATAGAAGTGTCCTTAACCTGTAGCTAAAAACTATAGAAAACATTGTGCTTAGTAGGAAAACATTAAAAGCTTTTCCCTATAATCAAACAAACCAAAAATGCCTGCTATTACTATTTTTATTTAACATTGAACTAGAAATCTTAGTAATGTAAAAGGTAACAGAAAATTCTGTCACTGTTTTCATATAACATGACTGTGTCCATTCAAATTTCAAAAGAATATACAGTATATTGTTAGAAATAATGACTTAAAATCTACTCATATATTAACAGTTATTAGGTAAAGTTTAGGAAAAACTAGAATTTAAAAGCTATGATAAATCTAACAAAAGATATGCAAAACATCCACAGGAAAAAAATTCTAAAATTGTACAGAAGGATGTAAAATGAGACTCAATTAAATGGAGAAATATGCCATGTTTAGTGGTTGTATGTTTCGGTACTGTGAAGATGTTGATTCTCCCCAAATTAATTTATAGTTTAATGAATGCTACTCAAATAATTGTTCATTTATTTTGTGTATGGGTAAGCTGGATAAGCACATCAAGCTGAGCACATCATGAGAAATGCTGGGCTGGATGACTTACAAGCTGGAATCAAGATAGGTGGGAGAAACATCAACAACCTCAGATATGCAGATGATACCACTCTGATGGCAGAAAGCAAAGAGGAAGAACCAAAGAGTCTCTTGATGAGGGTGAAGGAGGAGAGTGAAAGAGCTGGCTTAAAACTAAATATTAAAATAAACTAAGATCATGGCTCCATTACTTCATGACAAATAGAAGGGGAAAAGGTGGAAGCAGTGACAGATTTCCTCTTCCTGGGCTCTAAAATCACTGTGGATGGTGACTGCAGCCATAAAATCAGAAGACGATTTCTTCTTGGCTGGAAAGCTATGACAAACCACAAAAGTCCATAGAGTCAAGGCGATGGTCTTTCCAGTGGTCATGTACAGTTGTGAGAGCTGGACTGTAAAGAAGGCTGAGCACCAAAGAATTGATGCCTTCAAACTGTGGTGCTGGAGAAGACTCCTGAAAGTCCCTTGGACAGCAAGGAGATCAAACCAGTCAATCTTAAGGGAGATCAACCCTGAATACTAATTAGAAGCACTGATGCTGAAGCTGAAACTCCTGTATTTTGGTCATCTGATGCGAACAGCCAACTCATTGGAAAAGTCCCTGATACAGGAAAAGATTGAGGTGTCAGATGATGAGATGGTTGGATGGCATCACCGACTCACTGGACATGAATTGGGTGAACTCCAGAAGATGGTGAAGGACAAGGGAGCCTGGCGTGCTGCAGTCCATGGGGTCCCAAAAAGTCAGACATGACTGGGTGACTGAACAACAACAGAAGCTTGATAAGCTGATTCTAAAATATATTCAGGAGGTCAAAGGACCTAAATTCATGGGAAAACAAAAACAAACAAAAAAAACACTTAAAGAAGAACAAGGAAAAAGAATTTTCAAGACTTACTGTAAATTCTAGCTATTTAAGAAAATGTAGTATTAACACAGAGATAGACAAATTGACGAGTGCAACCAAATGAAGAAGCCAAGAATAAGCCTATATGTATGTAGACCATCGGTGTTGGACAAAAGTTGAATCAGTGAGGAAAGAATGGTCTTTGCAATGGAAAAAAAGATTGGTTAATCATTGTATATCTATACTTCTAGATAGATAATTTTTTTAATTCTATTTATTATTTTTTATTTTATTTTATTTTTTAACTTTACAATATTGTATTGGTTTTTTTTTTTTTAATTTATTTATTTTAATTGGAGGATAATTACTTTACAATATTGTGGTGGTTTCTGCCATACATCAACATGAATCAGCCATGTGTGCACATGTGTCCCCCTATCTTGAACCCCCCTTGCACTTCTCTCCCCACCTCTCCCATCCATCCTTCTGGAGTGTTCAACAGCACTGGCTTTGAGTGCCCTGCTTCATGCATCAAACTTGCACTGGTCAAGTTTTAAACTTGACCGTCTTAAACTGTTGGTGGGAATGCAAACTGGTACAGCCAATATTGAGAACAGTGTGGGGATTCCTTAAAAAACTGGAAATAGAACTTCCATATGATCCAGCAATCCCACTGCTGGGCGTTATACACTGAGGAAACCAGAATTGAAAGAGACACATGTACCCCAATGTTCATTGCATCACTGTTTACAATAGCTAGGACATGCAAGCAACCTAGATGTCCTTTGGCAGATGAATGCATAAGGAAGTTGTGGTACATATACACAATGGAATATTACTCAGCTATTTAAAAAAACACATTTGAATCAGTTCTAATGAGGTGGATGAAACTGGAGCCTATTTTACAGAGTGAAGTAAGCCAGAAAGATAAACAGCAACACAGTATACTAACACATATATATGGAATTTAGAAAGACAGTAACAATGATTCTATATGCAAGGCAGCAAAAGAGACACAGATGTAAAGAACAGACTTTTGGACTATGTGCGAGAAGGTGAGGGTGGGATGATTTGAGAGAATAGCATTGAAACATGTATGTTACCATATGTAAAATAGTTGACCAGTGCAAGTTTTTTTTTTTTAAATAAAGTTAACTCTATTTTCTGAAATAGAAAGATTATTCATTCAACAAATATTTGGGGGCTACTTACATTGCACAAGTTATTGGAAAATTTTTCTTCCAAAATATATTTGTTGTTGTTCAGTCACTAAGTCATGTCGGACTCTATGTGACCCCATGGACTGCAGCACAGCAGGCCTCTCTGTCCCTCACCATCTCCCAAAGTTTGCCCAAGTTCATGTCCAAAATATATTACTGTTAAAAAAGCAGATTACATTTCAAATAATTGTGATTTTTGACTCTTGCCTTTTTTACTTCCATCTCACACAACTTCAAAATTCTTACAAAAACATGCTCCCTTTATCTGCCTGATTCCCTTCTTCCCCTCCTCACTCTGTCAGCCACACTGCAATTTTTTGCTGTCTGTTAAGCATCAGTCATCCATCTACCTCTGAGCTTCTGGATGAGCTGTTGTTTCTTTCTAGAATATCCTCCAACAGAAATTCCTATGGTCTATGTTCTTGGCAAATTAAGTTTGTCAAATCACTCCGCCCATCTTTTCAGTGAGATTATCCCTGACCATCCTGCTTAAGGGGTTTCCCTGGTAGTTCAGCTGGTAAAGAATCTGCCTGCAATGCAGGAGACCCCAGTTCGATTCCTGTGTCAGAAGATTCGCTAGAGAAGCAATAGGCCATCCACTCCAGTATTCTTGGACTTCCCTTGTGGCTCAGCTGGTAAAGAATCCACCTGCTATTGTGGGAGGCCTGGGCTTGATCCCTGGGTTGGGAAGATCCCCTGGTGAAGGGAAAGGCTATCCACTCTAGTATTCTGGCCTGGAGCATTCCATGGACTGTATAGTCCATGGGGTCACAAAGAGGCGAACAGGCCTGAGTGACTTTCACTTTCATCCTGCTCAAAACAGCAACTGTTTCCTACCGCATATTCCTTCTCCCCAATTTCTATCTTAGTTTCTTCTATGGTTTATATTACTTTCTCAAATCCTATATTTTTATGTTTATTTCATGATAGTTTATATTCACATTATAGAAACTTTATAAGGGGAGACATTTCTGTCTGGTTTTCTCATTGGTATATCCTAGTATGCACCTGGCATATAACAAGAGTAAAACTAGTGCAAGTGTCATCTGTGTCTGTGTGTCTGCTCATTTGCACAAGTGTATAGAGGAACCGCAAAAGAAAACTACCAAACTCTTCATACTGGCTATTTGGGGGGAGGAGAGTGGTAACGGAAGAAGGATGAGGCAAACCTTTTACATTTTACTTAATATTTTACTGTGCGGCTTGAATTGCATTTTATTTCTAAAAAAGCAAATATTTTAGTGTGCCTGGAGTTTCTTTCATAATTCATAAAACAGATCAAATAGGGTAGCAAAACCCCAAAACTGTGGACAGCATCCAAAACAGAAGTAACAAGGTATTCCTAAGAACAAGCAGGGAAGGGCAGATCATGAAGTTACAAGACTTGTGTAACAGAATCTTATGGGAGGAAGCTAAGGAGGCCACAGTTACCTGGTGGACCTGAGAACAAGGCTTCACAGAGCTCACAGGTACTCACTGGAAAGCCGAGCAGGCCAATTTGATAAGCTATGAAGCAGCTGAAATGGGGAAGGACTTTTACACACTCCAGTTCACAAGGAAGGGCAAGGGTCCATGGAAAATCTGAAAAGGTTGGGGAAGTCTATAAACTCTCAAAGGTAACTGACACTTCCTCCCTAGAAAAAGTCCTAAGCTGAAGACAAACTGCCATAAATATAATCCGAATGAAAGGAGAAAGATTGTAGGAGCAAAGGAAAAACAAAATCCAGAAAAAATTGGGGGCAAAGGGACCAGCCAAAGCAGCATATCTCAGAAAGTATGAAACAGTGTTTTTTTACCTGTGACAGCAACAGAAAAGAGGGCTTAAGATCCTGAGAACCCTCTACTCCTTCCTGAAAGTTTAATTTCATCTTAAAATGAATAAGTAAGATGGATCATGTTTGAATGTCATACAAAATTAGAATTTTTAAAAAAGAAATAAAATGCAAATAAAATCTCTTCAATGAAAGTATGCCAGAAAGACATTCCTAACAAAGGGATAAACTGTTATATTTCAAATTGAGCTAAAAGAAATTAAGAAAATGATAAAGATATGGAAGAGCAATGTAAATTATAATTAGAGAAAACTCAAAAATGAAATGATGAAACCTCCCAAAAATTAGAAAATAAAACATACTTTAATAAAGTCCCTGAAGAAGAAAACCAAAGTAATATATCAAAACAATATCAAAACTAAATTGTATATTTAGTATTTTGATGAATATTAACATCATAATTCAAGAAGTTTTCAGAAAAATGAAAAGACTTGAAATTACATATGAAAAAGACACTTTGCATATTGAGAAAGTTACCCAGAATAACCAACCTGAAACATATTTTTGGAGAAAGTATTGGATTTGAGGGGGGAAAAAAAGCTTGCTTTAAGCATCTAGGCAAAAAGATCAATTCACTTGTAAGGGAAAGAAGTTCAGACTGTCATAAGAATTTTGGGTCATAATCCTTTATTCCTGAAGAAAATTAAATAATATTTTTATGACCCCCAAAAAGGAAAACGTGAGCCACGGGTATTGTAGCCAGTAAAATTGACTTTCATACATAAAGGCCACAGAAAAACTGTTATCAACACCCAGAACTCAGAAACTTACTTCCTTGAGCACTTCTGGCGGAATTTGCCAGAAAATGAGCATCAGATAGTCAAAATGACAGAGGGATGTGACATAGGACTGGTAGAGCATATCATATTTAATGATAGTCAGAAGAGGGAATGTGTAATATGTATAGTATAGATACCATATAGTGCAGATAGAATAGCTCTGTAAAAAATGGGAGTGAAATAGGAAGCACATATGAAAAGTGAAGTAGGCATAAAGATTGCTTTATTAGATGAACTGGGATAAAAAGGATAACACTGCAATCAGATACTGGAGAAAAAGGGCACAGGGGATAAAGGGTATTATCTAAAGATATTTATTATACCATTAGGACACAATTGCAAACCATCTTAAATATAAATAATCATAATAATAAAGCAGAGATGATCCAAAACCAAACTAAAAAATAAAATAAAGACCAGAGTGAAAAGCATTCCATGTAAAATATGTGTATATTAAATATAGTATTATAGTATACAACTTCTTAGAAAATAGTTGACAGAGGAAATCAAATATATTTGAAAATAAAACAATGAAAGTTAAATCATAATTTTTAAAAAATGTTTAAATATAGGGGGAAGAAGGGAATAGTATAGAGAGTTCAGGGATAGATGTTGGGCTTCTTGGAATATACACTGTTTTGATAGATATAACTTCTGGAATTGTTTAAGTATTTTAAATGAATTGATGTTTTAAATTATTCCTAAAAAATAGAATACAAAAATCCGAGACCACATTACCTGTCTCCTGAGAAACCTGTATGCGGATCAAGAAGCAAGAGTTAGAACTGCACATGGAACAGAGAACTGGATCAAAATCGGAAAAGGAGTACATCAAGGCTGTGTATTGCCACCCTGCTTATTTAAGTTATATGCAGAGTACCTCATGTGAAAAGCACAAGCTGGAATCAAGATTGTTGGGAAAAATATCAACAACCTCAAATATGCAGATGATACCATTCTAATGGCTGAAAGTAAAGAGGAATTAACGAGTCTCTTGATGACAGTGAAAGAGGAGAGTGAAAAAGCTGGTTTAAAACTCAACATTCAAAAAATTAAGATCATGGCATCCAGTCCCTTCACTTCATGGCAAATAGAAGGGGAAAAAAATGGAAACAGTGACAGACTTTATTTTCTTGGGCTCTAAAATAACTGCAGATGGTAACTGCAGCCATGAAATTAGAAGACGCTTGCTTCTTGGAAGAAAAGCTATGACAACCTAGACAGTGTACTAAAAAGCAGAGACATCACTTTGCTGACAAAGGTCTGCCTAGTCAAAGTTATGGTTTTCCCAGTAGTCATGTATGCATGTGAGAGTTGGACCATAAAGAAGGCTGAGTACTGAAGTACCAATGCTTTTTTTTTTAATATAAATTTATTTATTTTAATTGGAGGCTAATTACTTTACAAGTACCGATGGTTTTAAACTGTGGTGTTGAAGAAGACTCTTGAGAGTCCCTTGGACTGCAAGGAGATCAAGCCAATCAATCCTAAAGGAAATCAACCCTGAACATTCGTTGAAGGACTGATGGTGAAGCTGAAGCTCCAATACTTTGGCCACCTAATGGGAAGAGCTGATTCATTGGAAAAGACCCTGCTGGGAAAGATTGAAGGCAGGAGGAGAAGGGGACAACAAAGGGTGAGATGGTTGGATGGTATCACGGACTCAATGGACATGAGTTTGAACAAACTCCAAGAGTTAGTAGAGGATAGAGGATCCTGGTGTGCTACAGTCCATGGGGTTGCAAAGAGTTGGACATGACACAGTACTGAACAACAACAAAAATAGAAATTTAAAGAATTTCTATTTTTGAAAAATTTAAAGAAGTCAAGATAGAAATATTGCAATTAGTTTTATATTTCACCACGGAAGTTTCTCTTATATTTGCTAACAGCTCAAGATGTGAATTTGAAGTTGGTAAAAATAATGTTTACTATTAATAGTGTACTCCAAATCAATAGGCATGGTCCTTGACTTTCCCATCCACATCTAACACAAGGAAATGACTCAAGTGAAATGGGTCAACTCAGGGGGAACATCACTCACTATCTTATCTTTTTTTCATTTCTCTAGGAAAATAAAGGAAAGTCTGGAGTGCTTCCCTGTGAAATTGAATAACTTGATCCACACACTTGCACAAATGACAGCCATAAGCCCTGCCAAATCGACTTCACAGACTTTTTCCCAGGAATCCTGTATGCCAGGTGCAAGCAGGTCAATCCAAAGAGCAACAGTCTTAGGGTTCAGCAAGAAAACCAGCCATGTAAGTTTCAAGACTGTCATCTTAACTTAAATATCATTTAACTACATCTCCCACTGTGCTTCACTGTACACATTCTTCCTGATACCATGCTTATTTTTTTTAATATGCATATGAAAAATCATTTAAGTGTGCCATTAAGGAGGATGTTCCAAGGAGAAATCATAACAACCAGAGCTGTTAGTAGAGAATCTCAAAGAGAACAGTTCCTGCCCTGTAGTAGACTATAAGTCAAGAACCAATTAAAATGTCCACAAGGAAAGAAGAACAGAAATTAGGCAGTCTGTTCCTAGCACCTAAGATTATGATATCTTTCTATACCGTGTGTTTATAGGTAATTTTGCCTTTACAAAATGCACCTCTTATCTTTTGTGATGATTTTTTTTTTGCAGAAATTATTGCTTTGTTTAGTTTACACGGAGCCAGATTTTAGAATGTATGGAAGGTTGATACTGCCGTCTTTTGATTTTGTCTACTTCTTTTCTGCAGCTGTATCTAATCCAGGTGACTCACAGTAACAACGAAACAAGCCTGACAGAAAAGTCATTTGACCAGTTTGCAAAACTTCACAGCCAACTTCAAAAGCAGTTTGCATCACTGACCCTCCCAGAGTAAGGATTGTCCTCCTTAGGGTTTTGCGTTCAGTACTTGCCCTTGAACATAAGGAGAAATTATGGTTATGGGGTTTTCTATTTGTGAACAATACAGCATTCTGATTCTAGTTCCACTGAACCTATCCAAGCAGTCTCTATTGCTCTCAGAATAAAGAACCTTTTGTCTCATAAAACAGAAAAAAGTTTTTAATTTTGTCTGCTTTCAGGCATTGGTGTTTTAGACAAAAAAATCAGAACCAATTTCATTTTTCATCAATTATCAGTAAAATTGTTTTCTTTGCCTGTTTTTAAAATTTAATCTTTTTTCTAGAATTTTCTGTTAAAATAAAATTGAAAATGCAGAATGACATTGCATATATCTTCTCTTTCAGCAAATAATGGTGACAAAAAGCTCTGATATATTTTTTTGCTGTATAAGAAAAATTTATCAGTATCAATTAGTATACAAGTAAAATTTATTCACATCAATTCATTTTTGTTATTAATTATTAACTTGATCCCTGGAGAAGGAAATGGCAACCCACTTCAATATTCTTGCCTGGAGAATCCCATGGACAGAGGAGCCTGGCAGGCTACAGTCTATGGGGCCGCAAGTGTCAGACACGACTAAGCATAGAGCACACACATTAACTTGAACTTGGGTTATCTAAGTTTAACTTGTTATTACCTTCATTTTGCAGTCTTGAGAAACATTGCTTCAGTTCATGTTATAGCAAAAACATATTAAGCATAAACAAAGGGTATAATTCAAAATAACTTCTGATTAAATAAATCTTCTAAAATTTATCATTTAGAACTAGCCAAATTTAGATTATAGACTTGAGTATGTGGAATATCTTGACTTTTAAAAAAGGAACTTCTTAGAAATTATGATATTTGCACTTAGGCATATCAAATGTTACCTATAGAGTAGTTTCTTGGTATCCACAAAGGATTGGTTCTAGGACCCCCTCCTGTGGACACCAAAATCCTTGCATGCTTAAGTCCTACACATAAGATGACATAGTGTTTACATATAACCTACCCTCTTACTTTAAAGTCTCCTCTTACTTTAAATCACCTCTAGATTTCTTATAATATCTAATACAATATAAATGCTATGTAAATAGTTATAAATACAATGTAAATGCTATGTAAATGTTTTCTGGCATGCAGCAAATTTAAATTTTGCATTTTGGAACTTTCTGGATTATTTTTTCCTAATAGTTCAATCTACAGTTTATTGAATATGCAGATGTAGAACCTGCAGATAGGGAGAGCCAAATGTACCAGGATTTTTCTTGAGTAAATGGTCCTTTAACAATAGGAATGTTCATACCTGACCTGACATACTTGGTACATGTGGATTTTCATTAGACTTTCAGAGTTTAGTCACTTACCAAAATATAAATCTAAGCAACATCACCAGTGGATGGAAAGATAGTGGGCATTATTGAAGACTGAGTAGTTTACATTCATGAAACTCTATACTTGCAGATATCTCAGAAATTTTGAAATACAAATGCTTTAAAAATCAGAAAGTCATCAGAGTAAGAGACTGACAGGGAAGGAATGTCATTGTGAAAACTTAAAGACAACATCAGGTTTAAGAATTATTGAAAAACATCTAATATGATAACTGAAGAAAAGAAAATACTGGCCAAAAAATTTAAAGTCCAACTACAAATACTGAATTCAACATTAGTGGTTTCCATTGTATCTTACTTATTAATGATTTAGAAATTACGTTCATTCATTTCTGTAAATGATTGTTCCTTTAGGTTTCAAAAATGTCTCTCTTCTACTCTTTTCTCTCCTCAATACATATTAGTATAACTTGTAAAACTTCAAAGTGTCAATAATCTCTTTCCATGTGCCTCGTCTCGATTTTCAGCTTTAGTTAGGATTCTGCTTTGCTCAACAACTCCTGCCAGGTAATGGGACCTAAATTGATTTTAAAACCATTCAAGCAACATGTGGAAGGGAGGAATATTTAGTCCTTTGTGCCCTGAACAATATTTGTATGCTGACAGTCCCAAAGGAGCTCAAGCTTATAGCAATGCATATAGATGAAGGATGAGGGCAAGATTTCCTCTGACTCCTAAATTTACTAAAAGAAGCTTTATGCAAATTATGTAAATCCAATCTAGAAAGTATGATCAGAAAGTTCAAATTAGACATATTGTAAAACAGTGGTCTTGAAATCAGGTTGTTTATACTTCTTGGTACCTTTTGATAATACACAGACATAGAAATCTTCCTTGAAATTAATCATCTTTAAATTCATCTGCATGAGGGCTTCCCTGCTGGCTCAACAGTAAAGAATCCACTTGCCGATGCAGGAGGCACAGGTTTGATCCCTGGTCCAGCAAGATCCTACATGCCGCAGAGCAACTAAGCCTGTGCACCACAAGTATTTGGCCTGCACTCTGGAGCCTGGGAGCAGCAACAACTCAAGCACGCACGTCCTAGAGCCTGTGCTCTGCAGTAAGAGGAGCCACCGCAATGAGAAGCCCTCACACTGCAGCTAGAGAGGAGCCCCCACTCACAACAACTAGAGGAAAAACCCATGCAGCAACCAAGACCCAGCGCAGCAAAAAATAAATGAATAAAATTATAAAATAGAATTAAAACTCATCTACTTGGGAAAGGTTGATTTCCTTTCCCTGGCTTACTTTCACCATCGCTCTTCTCCCAGCCATCCAGGATTTTATGTTGATACACTGTCCCAGCGAGTACAAAGTCTCTGAGACTCAAATAAAGGGCAAACCAAAATATCGGTATTGGTACTGAGAAAATGAATTATTCTAATAACTGGATATCAAATCTGTTTGCAGGTCCGGTTTTTCTTAATCTGTGGTGTGAACAGAACTGAGAGAAGACTTGTCAGCACCATCAGATAAAATATCCTAAAAAATCATTTTCAAGAACTATTACTGTGTTATATTTGATATATAACTCAAAAGCACTTCAAACAATTGAAGGATATTACTGGAGCTGAATTCCTTAATTCTCATATATTTATTTACATGCAATATTTTTTAGTACATCCATCTATAAAAATGGAATAGAACTAATGTTGAACTCCATTTTATTCTAGCAATAAGGAAAATCCATCCACAAATAAATTAATATTTAAAACCAGCAAAATCTATCTACTTACCAAATGTATTTCTGTGTTTTGATTAATTATATATGATACTAAATTTTATGATAACTAAATCTGGATGAAAACTTTTAATACTTTAAGCCTTAGAACCACAAAAGTTAAAAAGTAAAATATCAATTATTTAAAGACACAGACATATTATTTTGGATTTCCCTGATGTTTCCGACAAGAAGCAATGGATAGGATGTCCTGCGGTTGTCACATACTTTGGTGTGTTTGCTGACAACCCTTTACCATCCCCCATGCTCCTTTGCCCAGGGGAAGGTCTAGACCAAAGCAGCAGAAGATGAAGGAGGCAACAGCAAGACTGCAGTCAGAGGGAGCTGCTAGATAGTTCCTAAAACGATGCATTTAAACAGAAAAGGTAAAGTGTTAGTCGCTCAGTTGTGTCCAACCCTTTGTGACCCATGGACTGTAGTCCGCCAAGGCTCCTCTGTCCATGGAATTCTCCAGGCAAGAATACTGGAGTGGGTAGCTATTCCCTTCTCCAGGGGATCTTCCCGACCCAAGAAGCAAACCTGAGTCTCCTGCATTGCAAGCAGATTCCTTGCCATCTGAGCTACCAGGGAAGCCCTTAAGCAGCAAAACCTACTGCCTTTAACAGGTCATGCCACCCCATAATTGGTCGTAATCAATGTCCAACCCATCAAGATGAATCATCAGATAGCAAAGAGGAAATTTTGCAAGTCAGACCTCTGAGGAAAGTGATACTTTGTTCCAAAAGACTAAGACCAGATGGAAGCATATGTAACTTGGTGAAATGTTTAATTTAGCTAGTGTAGCAGTGTCTCTAGTGAACCCAGAAGCATCAATACCATCTGACTTTTTGGGAAAATTATGAATCATTAAATTTCAGAAAGTATTTATTAACCCCCACATGTATTAAAAGACAAAATGTGTGGTCTGCCATAAACACAGTAAGAGGGAAAATATATATTAGTTTAGTGTGCTAAATTAAATTAAAGTAGTGTTAATATTAATAACAGTTAAAATAGCACATGTCCACAGCCATGTTACTAAAACTCTCAGAATTAATCATGTATTCTGTGGTTTTATAAAAAAATGTTTTCATTGGCTCTTCCATCTGATGCAGCTAAAACTCCATGAACAATTCTAAGATACAGACACCAATTTTCAAACTAATGAAAATATACTTTTTTTCTTTTAAAACAGGTTTCCTCACTGGTGGCACTTACCTTTTACAAATTCAGATCACAAAAGGTTCAGAGATCTAAATCATTACATGGAACAGATATTAAATGGATCGTATGAAGTTGCAAACGTATGTTACAATTTATTTTTTATATTTTTACATAACACATGGACTGTTTTATATATCATTACTGGGAATACTTTTAAATACCTTATACCATCTTTAGTCCTACATTTACTCAACACATGTGCAAATTAAAGTTATCTTCTCAATTCCATGCAAAAACCAACCAGGGTTTTAGTTGAAATTGCATCTTAATATGTTTCAATCCATTGTCATATACCCATTTAAGTATTTTTAGAATGTTCTTTCAGTAATAGTTTACTGTTCTATGCATAGAGGTCTTAAAAATATTTTGTTATACCAGATATGGTACTTTTAAAAATCCTTTTTCACCAGTATATAGATGGAATTGATTTTATATTTTGATGTCTTACCCAACAGTCTTACTAACTTCACTTTTATTTCTAACAATCATCTGTGTAATCATCCATGTTGTTTCTGAATTTTCAATTTATGATCATATCATCTGCAGATAACAAGAAGTTTTTTTATTTATATATTAATGGAACAAGTTAAAAGTGTTAGTTGCTCAGTCGTATCTAACACTTTTTGTCCCCATGGGCTGTATCCCGCCAGGCTCCTCTCTCCATGGAATTCTCCAGGCAAGAATACTGGAGTGGGTTGCCATTTCCTTCTCCAGGAGATCTTCCCGATCCAGGGATCAAACCTGGGCCTCCCGCACTGCAGGCAGATTCTTTACCATCTGAGCCACCAGGTTCCAAAATTTATTTGTGCATTTCTTTTCCTTTCTATTTCATACTCTTTAGGGCTTCTAGTATGTACTGAATTGAAATAGTAATGGTGGATATACTTATGTTATTCCTGAATTCAGGGAAGAAGCATCTAATACTTCCTCATTAAGCATGTGAGTTTTTATGGGCTTCCCTGATAGTTCCATTGATAAAGAATCTGCCTGCAATGCAGGAGACCCCAGTTGGATTCCTGGGTCAGGAAGATGCACTGGAGAAGGGATGGGCTACTCACTCCAGTATTCTTGGGTTTCCCTTGTGGCTAAGCTGGTAAAGAATCTACCTGCAATGCGGGAGACCTGGGTTCGATCCCTGAGTTGGGAAGATCCCCTGGAGAAGGAAAAGGCAACCCACTCCCGTATTCCTGGCCTGTAGAATTCCATGGACTGTATAGTCCATGGGGTCGCAAAGAGTCGGACACAACTCAGCAACTTTCACTTTCAAGTATGTACATTTTTATAGGTACCCTTTATTATTTTGTTTCCTTTTATTCCTAGATTGCAATAGTTTTTTTTTTTTTTCATAATTAAAGCCATGATCTTTTATTTTTTTTAATTTTATTTAATTTTTAAACTTTGCAATATTGTATTAGTTTTGCCAAATATTGAAATGATTCCACCACAGGTACACGTGTGTTCCCCATCTTGAACCCTCCTCCCTCCTCCCTCCCCATACCATCCCTCTGGGTCGTCCTGGTGCACCAGCCCCAAGCATCCAGTATCGTGCATCGAACCTGGACTGGCAACTTGTTTCATACATGATATTATACATGTTTCAATGCCATTCTCCCAAATCTTCCCACCCTCTCCCTCTCCAACAGAGTCCATAAGACTGTTCTATACATCAGTGTCTCTTTTGCTGTCTCGTACACAGGGTTATTGTTACCATCTTTCTAAATTCCATATATATGCGTTAGTATACTGTATTGGTGTTTTTCCTTCTGGCTTACTTCACTCTGTATAATAGGCTCCAGTTTCATCCACCTCATTAGAACTGATTCAAATGTATTCTTTTTAATGGCTGAGGAATATTCCATTGTGTGCCTAGATTGCAATAGTTTTTACAGTGAATCTTGAATTTATCAAATTTTTTTACTGAATCTATTGGGCTAATCAATGATCATCCAATAATCCTGTTTTTCTCCTTTATTGTGTTAATGTGGTGAATTACACTGCTGAACTTTCTAATTTTAAACAAGTTTGCTTTACTAAAATAAACTTCACATGGTTGTATGTATTATCCTTTTTATATATTATTGGATTTGACTTAACAATTTTTTCTTTACTATTTGTTTACATCTTTGATTATGATAGAGACTGGCCTGAAGTTTTGCCTTCTTACAAAGTCATTACCAGGTTTCAGAATCAAGAACATGCTGGCCTCATAATATTAGTTGCAAAGAGTTATAGCTTTCCCCCCCCCCACACACACACTGGAAGAGTTTGTATAAAATTGGTTTTATTTCTTCAGTGTATAAAGTCATGTAGGTCTGGAGATTCAATTTGTTTGAGTTGTAAGTCATTTTATATTTTCTATTTCTTCTTGGTTCCATTTGTTAAGTTACATTTCTCTAGGAGTTTGTGCTAATCTTCATAATATCATATTATAATCTTTTAAACATTTATAGGATCTGAACAGATATTCACTCTTTGATTTCTCACACACACCATTTCCTGATCAGTACTTCTGAGAATTATGAATTTTACCAGTCTTTGTAAAAAATGAAACTTGGAATTTATTGACACTCTCTACTGTATTATTTCACTATTTCATTTATTTTTTATCTTTATTATTTTCTTCCTTTGCCTCCTTTCTATTAATAACATCCTCACATAGCTAATTATTTTCAACCTATCCTCACTTACCCATTTAAAATTCTAAATCATTTCTTCTAATCAAGTTTTAATAGCACCCCATAAGTTTTTATATTTAGTATTATATTTTATCATTCTTCCAAACTATTTATAAAATTTTCACTGTGAATTTTCCTAGATCCATGGATTAAGTCTCTTTAACCCACTTGAGTTTTATGTGCTGTACCAAAAATACACTATATCTGTAAACTTAATAAATACTTATTATTGTTGTTTTATGCAATCAATATATCTTTAATATTACTCAGATATATCATTTCTATTGCTTCCTGTAAACTCTGGATTTCCATCTTGGAATTTTTTTCCCCTCTACCTGAAGAACATTGTCTACTATTCCCTTGAATATGAAGTTGCTGCTGGGGGGGTGGGGAACCTCTGTATTTGCATATGTCTGAAAAGTTTTTATTTTACCTACATTCTTGAAGGATATTTTTGCTGACTATGGTATTTGGATAGCAGTGATTTTTATTCTAAAAAACTTTAAAGATATCATTTCATTGTCTTTTAGCTTTCATTGATTCTATTGAGAATTCATCTGTTATAATTGTTGTTTCTTTGAAAAGTTGTTTTTATTCTTTATAATATTGTTCTTTTTACTGTTGGTTTTCTGCAGTTTTATTTTCATTTGCTCAGATATGACTTTGTTTCTACTGATGATGCTTGAGCTTCAGCATTTTTTGAATTTGTGCCATGATGTCTTTCATCACCTTGGGAAAGTCCTCAGTCATGATCACTTCATATATTGTTCATACCATTTCCTCTCTCCTCCTTTTCTGGGACTTCAATCACATATATGTTAATCCTTCTCATTGTACCCTCTATGTCTCATGCCTGTACTCCTGTATGTTTTATTCTTTGTCCTCTGCAACTTAGTTTCGAATAGTTTCTTCTAACTTATCTACTGACCTGTGTTCAACATACTGTGGAGTCCATTCTTTGAGTTCTTAATTTCAATTATTACATTCTTCAGATTTAGAGTTTTTTTTTCCAGTTCCTAGTTCTTTGCTAAAAATCTGTCCCTTTTATTATTTGTTAGAGAATGGTAAGCATAGTCATTTAAAATCTTCCTAAAAACCCCAATATTGGGACCCACTGCATGTACATCTCTATGTTCTAAAGTTTCTGCTAGTTTTAAATCATGTAGTCTTGTTCTGTTGTGAGCCTGTTTCTTTTTCCTTTTTATAGTGACCACATATTATACTGTAACATCCCTTGTATAAATTGGACACCTATATTACTATCATTCTAATCTAGAGAATTATAATATGTACTATCATTCTAATCTAGAGAATTATAATATGTGAAAGTGAAAAGTGAAAGTGACAGTGAAGTAGCTCAGTTGTGTCCGACTCTTTGCAACCCCCGTGGACTGTAGCCTACCAGGCTTCTCAGTCTATGGAATTTTCCAGGCAAGAGTACTGGAGTGGGTTGCCATTTCCTTCTCCAGGGGATCTTCCCAACCCAGGGATCGAACCCACGTCTCCCACATTGTAGACAGACGCTTTACCCTCTGAGCCACCAGGGAAGCCTGGTATATTTGAGTACATTAACAATTTGGGGTTGCAGAAATTCAGCTGCAGGGGTTCAGAGTATTTGAAACTGAATGGTAGCTCTCGTGCAGGACTATTACTGGTTCACCCTATTCCTTAGATGCAGTCACTTTGGATATAAACCCAAGTTAAGACAGACTCACCAAAAAATTAAGTGGCAGCTCTGGATTCTATTCCCTTTCCTCTTAACTCTGCCAGGTGATCAGAAGTGCTAATCTATGTCTCAGTCTTCCACTGCTGCAACCTACATCAACACACACCTACAACAGAAAATTGTGCCAAAACCCAAGTTCACATCCCCAAAATTGTCTTGCCCCAGATTTTAGTCTGGTAATTCCTCACTATCTTGTTAGCTATCTGATGCTTTCAAGGAGTTTGAAAACAAATTGTCTAATTATACAAGTTATTCTCACTGGGAGGTCTAGAATAAATGACTGAATATACTCTCACTAAAACTGGTAGTTTAGAGCTGCAGTCATCACCCACTCAATCCCTTCCCTTCCAGAGATACCTGCCATTCTACCTCCTCACCTCCATCCTGTGTTCTAACAAACCTTGTCTCTCATAGGGAGCTGTTTCAGAGGATCTAAGGTTGTGGTCACTTTCCATATGAAAAAGTATTTAAGAATTTCTTGGTGAGATTTTGGTACTACTCACCAGTGATTCTGAGTAGGCTGGAAAATTGAAAAGATATGCCACTTCCCAGTTTTGCTGTCTTCTGTCATATGCATCAAAAAAAAGGACACTTAAGATCCCTACCTAATCCACATACATACAACATACACGAGCACACAGAAGATACAGGTCCTTCTGAGGATTCAAGGGAGCACTTGCTCCCTTTACTATTAAGTCCTTATCATCATCTTGCATGAAAAGTTCCTATGAGATAAAAGTAAGTTACAGAGGCAAGTACAAAGCTAATAGAATCCTCTGGGGTTATTGGCTAGACATAGGACCCTTTAGGGATTTATTTTGAACATCATCCCTAAGGGTAAAAAGTTATTGTTATTGTTCTTTAGTTGCTAAGCTGTGTCCAATTCTTTGTGATCCCACAGACTGTAGCCAACCAGTTTTGTCCTTGAGATTTCCCAGGCAAGAATACTGGAGTGAGCAGCCATTTCCTTCTCTAAGGGATCTTCCCAACCCAGGGATCAAACCCACATCTCCTGCATTAGGCAGATTCTTTACTCCTGAACGACCAGGGAAGCCCAAGTGTAAAAGGTACAAGGTCTATTAAGCTTTTTGCCTTTTGATGAAAGAATGGAGACTACTTATGGAATATCTTTAGCTAATCCACATATCTGGAATAACTTTAGTGTCCCAACAAGAGACCATTTCTAATATTAATCATGCTAGTCAACAAGCTACCACTTTTATGAACAAAATCTCATCTTTGACATCCAGTGTACTAATTAATAATGTCCATTTTTTCAAGGTTTTCAGCATGATGGCTTAAGTTACATATATTTTGAATTGGTTACAATAGGTTTAGTTAACATCTATCATCTCCTATAGATACAATAAAAAGAAGAGAAAAAAGCAATTTTTAAATTTATAAATATCATAAGATGAACATATAATAGCTCTACCTCTTCTTCATCCTCTCCCCCAAATTTTAGAGTGCTTTTAATTATATCAGTAATTAGCATTTGTAAACTGTCTACTGTTGATTGAGTTGTGAGTATATAAAAGTAGCACTTACATTGACTGCTTTTAGTATGAATTTCTTGATTAAAACAATGAGAACCTCCTATTTCCTTCTCCTCTATCCAGGCATCCTGATAGTGAAGCCTTTCAGTTCAGATCAGTCGCTCAGTTGTGTCTGACTCTTTGCGACCCTATGGACTGCAGCAAGCCAGGCTTCCTTGTCCATCACCAACTCCCGAAGCTTACTCAAACTCCTGTCCAGTGAGTCGGTGATGCCATCCAATTAGGACATTAACAGACCACTCCTGGATTCTAGTCTCTTTTCCTTTTATTGAAGTATAGTTGACTCACAATATTATATTAGTTTCAGGTGTACAGCATAGTGATTTGATAATTTTTTTGCAGTCTTGATTAAATCCTAGCAGCACTTTGGTATACTTTGATCTAAGAAACATACAATATGCAGACTTTGAACTTCAGTAAGTTAAAGGTATTGTAACAAGAGGACTACAACTAACCCTATAAAAGTGTAAGTCACTGAGTTGTGTCTGATTCTTTGCGACCCCATGGACTATAGCCTGCCAGGCTCCTCTGTCCATGGAATTCTCCAGGCAAGAATACTGGAACAGGTAGCTGTTCTCTTCTCCAGGGAATCTTCCACAACTGACCCCATAACTGGGACTTAATAAAGCACCAAAGAATCCTATTTCTCTCAGCTGTGAATTCAACAACTTTTCTTCTCCATGTGGAGCTTGGGAAAGACATTAGATGAGATTACTTTCCAGTCAGAGTGTGAATTGTTTTAGTTACATGTTATATAGCAGATTAAGTCAGTATATATCAAGGTAACCTTACTGAAATTTAAAAATAAAATATATTAATGAACATGTTCAAAATTGTTTCCTAACTGTAGGTTTGCTGATTCAGGATGTTGGCATATTGCTAGACCTCCTAGTTGGGTAATATTGTGGTTTGCTGATGAATAGACCCACTTTAAAAAAAATCCCACAGTTCAGATTATAAGCATCCTAAATCCATTAGAAAAAAACAACAACAACAACACAGTTGTCAATAATGATTGTATTAGATTGCATGTAGTCAGGATCAAGAAGAGAAAATTTTAAATCCCTATCACCAGTCCCTAAGAATAGTGGTTCTCAAAGCTCAGTTTCTGGACTGTGCTTGGGACATCAACTGAAAATTTATAAGACTGCAAAATATCAGCCTCATCCTCAATAAGAATCTAAATCAGAAACTTTGGGGATGAGGTACAGCAATGTGTTTTAATAAGCCTTCCAGGGTGTTCTGATCTGTGATAGTGTTGTTGTTGTTGTTGGCTTTGCTGGGTCTTCATTTCTTTGCTCTGACTTTCTCTAGATGTGGTGAGCAGGGGCATGAGGGCTTCTCGTTGAGGTGGCTTATCTTGTTGTCAAGCACAGGCTCTAGCCACTAAGGGTTCAGTAAGTGGAACAGTGGACTCAATTGTTGCCACTCACAGGCTCTGGAGCTCAGGCTCAGTAGTTGAAACGCATGGGCTTGGTTATTCTATAGCATGTGAAATCTTCCTGGACCTGGGACTGAACCTATGTCCCCTGCATTAGTAGACAGATTTTTTTTTTTTTTTATGCACTGCATCACGAGGGAAATTCCCAGGACATATTTGAGAACCATATTTCATAGTCTAGTCATCTTTCCTCTTTTTTTTTCCAGTTTGGACATGGTCAGATGTTTGGTTTCCAATGTAGTAGATATTAAGGTACCCTACTATATTATTGATTTTTAGCAAATCTGGACTCAAGAACATTGTGCTGCAATATTGTTTCCAGACTGATAGCTCAGCTGGAGATGCTGTTTTGTATCAAAGGACAAATGCCTGAGCACTTAAGGAGGTATACTTAACCCAGTTCCCAGTGAGGTAAAGAAGGCATCCCAGGGAGTATGGCATTCAGGTTGTTGTTAAAGGGCAAACATAATACAAGTTAGTAAATAGCAACTGGGAAAAAGTTGCCCTAGACAAGGGGAATTGCAAGGACAAAGCATCCATTATGGTTACATGTTTTTCTCTTGTTTGGAAGCTTAAAGAAATCAATGACTATATTCACTTAATTTTTATTCATGGATAGCACACTTATAATCTCATCAATATTTAACAAATACTTTAAATGAAAAATAACAGAATTATTAGCATATATTAACCTATAGGATTTATGTTGTTTTGTAAAACTTAGGGGACTGAAACTGAAGAGTATCTGAAGAGTACTAGCAGTCTTCTAATTTATTCTTACAGTTTTATTTTAATTTAATGCATGCTCCCAAAATATATAATTTATTTTTAATATATAAACTACGATGCTAGTAAGCGATAAAGGCTTTAAAATTTATAGAAAATAATGCAAAATTTGGGGGAAATTTTGGATGATATTATAAAATAAATATGAATGCAATTTTGATTTTTTTCTCACCCCATTGTATAATCCCACATGAACCCTGTGACCAGACACCTCTGGCTTGGTAAACAATGATCTGGAGAATCTTGCTAGCTGCCAGCTTGAGGACAAGTTCCTTTGTTACCTAGTGCTAAAGCCAGGAACACTGCTTGGCCATGCTTTAAATGATGAGCATTACTGGTGTACTGGGTCATGATTTTACCCTTCAGAAAGATCACTCAGAGCACATCTGTAACATATCTGCTATGAACAGAGAGAAAGAAGTGAACAGTATCTGTTCATCATGGGAACAGAACCACATAATAAGCTAACTGAAAATAAAGATGCAAAATGATTGTTGAAACAGCAATAGACAATAGAAAAGCTACACTATACTAAATGATATACGTAGATATCATGCATGTGCATGAGTTTAACTGTTTGAGATGGCCAAAACATTCATTAGGACTTCCTGTAAATCTTATAGAAAAACTGAAAGAATGTTTTTGGCCAACCCAATATTATACTAGCATACTCAATATAAACTATATATTATATCTTTTGAATATATTTAGTATTTAGGTCTCAAATCAGTGAGTAATGGGAAATAAGTGATAAGAGAGGCTTCTGTTCTATAGGATCAAGGCAACTGAATTTATGTCATTGGACTTCAAATGCTTTTTGCATATTCAAGAATGTAGTGTGTTGAAATCTTAATATTCTGACTAACTCTGACATTCTCTGAAGGTCATGTCCATTCACTTTGTCATAGTGAATGACACATGGCTATGACAACTGTCTGTAAGGGATCATGCTGAGAGGACCATGAATGGGATTGTCATCTTTCAGGCTGAGGGCTGCCTTACAGATTAGATAGTTTTAAAGACTTTTCAGGGTAATTGACAAAATATCTAGTAACCACTGAAAATGTCAGGCTTTGGCCTATCTAAGCAGAGGCAAGTGAGTGCAAAGTGAAGAGGCTTCTGATTTCTGGTCCTGGTGTGAATAGGGTAAATATTGAGATCTGTCTTGGTATGGCAACAACAGAGATTTCCTCAGTATATCTGCCTAGAGGATGGGTTCACAGAGAACTGTTAGCAAAGGACTGTCATGAGAGGGGAAAAGTAAAGGAGTCAGACATATACAGGTAGAGAAGACTTGCAAAGTGAAGTTTATCACCACAAGTTTTAATGGATAGTGTTACAGTTCATCATGATCACAGCTGCACTGAAACAGTTGAACAGAACTACCAGAGGACCTCAGTTTTCATCACATTCACATTTACTACTGTGCTAAATTAAAGTGCTACTGAAGAGGCCTCAAGAAGAGATGCTTTTATTTTGTTTTGTGCTATTCTGAAATTCCATTGGCAAACATTCAGGGAAAACAAGGCTTAAGAAATTTCAAGCACCACATTATTTTTGTTTCGGATGAATTAAGATCTAGGATTTGAATGGGAAAAAAAAAAAAAGGAGGAGAAGAAAAAAGAAGATACATTTATACCATCAAACATGAGATACTACTGTGAAATCACAGATCCCAGAAATGCTCCCAGTAAGGCTATGTCAACCACTTTCTAACCTTGGACTTCCAAAGAGAGCAATCCTATTTTGTGCCATAATAGTATCAAGCAAAAGGAAACTGATATGATGGGTGTGATTCTCATAAAGTAACGCCCTGCTAATAGTTTAATTGAATTTTGTAAAATGAGTATTTGAAGTACAAGAAAATACCTTTCTAAGATGCAAATCCTACATCTACTTCTTAGTTGTCCTTTATATATAACAAAATTAAATAGTGCTAGATTAACAAAGATAAAATCAATAAAAATTAAATCTGAAGACTGGAATAATAAAAACTATTAATACTTTCAAAATCTACTGTCTTTGTCACTCAACAAATGTTTATTAATTAATTAATTAATACAATGTCTACATTGTATACTTTCTGACCAAGAAACCAAAATAGTACCTACTGATCAAGTGTTTCATGGGGAGGTTTTAAAAAGTATGTTCTAAGGCCAGTCATTAGAGATGCTGGTCATACAGGCAAAGGGAGATATAGGTATACTCCATTTTATTGCACTTCGCTTTATTTGCCATGCACAGGAATTATGTTTTTTTTTTAACAAATTGAAGCTTGTGGCAACCCTACTTTAAACAAATCTATTGGTGCCATTTTCCAAACAGAATATGCTCAGTTTGTGTCTTTGTATCACATTGTGGTAATTCTCAAAATGTTTCTATTATTATATTTGTTTTGGTGATCTGAGACAAGTGATCTTTAATATTACTACTGTAATAGTTTTGGGAGGGTGCCATGAACTGGACCCATATAAGACTCTGAGCCTTTGTGTGTTCTGACTGGTCCATATTGCTGATTAGCCTTGCCTTCATCTCTCTCTATTTCTCTCTCTCTCTCTTGCCACCACCATCCTTGGGCCTCCATCTATTCTCTGAGACACAAAAATATTGAAATTAGGCCAATGAGTAACCCTACAATGGCCTCTAAATGTTCAAGTGGAAAGAAGAGTTGCACATCTCACACTTTAAATCAAAAGCTAGAAATGATCAAGCTTAGTGAGAAAGGTATACTGAAAGATGAGATGGTCTGAAAGCTGGGCCTCTTGCACCAAATACTCAGTCAAGCTGTGAATGCAAAGCAAAAGTTCTCGAGGGAAATTAAAAGTACTAGTCCAGTGAACACATGAATCACAAGAAATAAAAACAGCCTTACTGCTGATAAGAGAAAGTTTTTGTGGTCTGGATAGAAAATCAAACCAGCCACACATTCCCTTAAAACAGAGCAAGACTTTAACTCTCTTCAGTTATATGAAGGTTGAGAGAGGTGAGGAAGCTGCAGAAGAAAAGTCTGAAGCTCACAGAGGTTGGTTCCTGAGGTTTATGGAAAGAAGTTGTCTCTATAACCTCAAAGTGCAAGGTGAAGCACCAAATGCTGATACAGAAGGCCCAGCAAGTTATCCAAAGGATCTAGCTAGGATAATTGATGAAGGTGGCTATACTAAACAACAGGTTTTTGGTTTAAACAAAACACCCTTCCTTTGGATGAAGATGCCGTGCAGGACTTTCACAGATAGAAGTCAATGCATGGCTTTAGAATTTCAAAGCTCAAGCTGACTCTCTTGTCAAGGGAGAGTAATTACACTAATACAGCTGGTGTTTAAGTTGAAACCAGTGTTCATTTGCAATTCCAAAAAACCTAGGGCCCTCAAACAGTATGCTAAATCTACTGTGCCCTCTGGTCTGTAAATGAAACAACAAAGCCTGGATGACATCTGTTTACACATCTGTTTACAACATGGTTTACTGGATATTTTAAGCCCATTGTTGAAGAGCTATTGCTGAGGGGAAAAAAAAGACTCTTTATAAAATATTACTGTTCACTCACAGTGCACTAAATGGATACGGACAATGAGATTAATATTGTTCATGCCTGCTGATACAACATCCATTGTGCAGCCATGGATCAAGGAGCAATTTTGACTTTCAAGTCTTATTATTAGGTTGATGCAAAAGTAATTGCGGTTTCAGACCATGAATCATCATAACCAGACTTGAACACATCTTTATTAATCAAAATAGGAACCATTACAAGTAACACGTTTTTGACAACGAGAAGTTTGCTTATTCATTTAGCATAAAAATCTGTGCTTCAGGATTTGATGAATTCTTGGAAAGCATTTTCTGCCTCCTGATGGTTGTGGGAGCATTTTCCCTGCAAAAAGTTGTCAAGACACTTGAAGAAGTGGTAGTTGGTTGGCAACAGCTCAGGTGAATATGGTGGATGAGGCAAAACTTCGTAGGCCAATTCATTCAATTTTTGAAGTATTGGTTGTGTGACGTGCAGTTGGGTGTTGTTGAGAAGAACTGGGCCCTTTCTGTTGACAAATGCTAACTGTAGATGTTGTGGTTTTCCATGCATCTCATTGATTTGCTGAGCATACCTCTCAGATGTAATGATTTTGCCAAATTCAGATAACTGTAGTGGATCAGACTGGCAGCAGATCACCAAACAGTGACCATGACCTTTTATTGGTACAAGTTTGGCTATGGGAAGTTCTTTGGAGCTTCTTCTCGGTCTAGCCACTGAGCTGGTCACCACTGGTTGTCATATAAATCCACTTTTCATCGCACATCACAATCCAATTGAAAAATGGTTCATTGTTGTTGTGTAGAATAAGAGAAGACAACACTTAAAGACGACGATTTTTTTAATTTTCAGTCAGCTCATGAGGCACCCAGTTATCAAGCTTTTCCCCCTTTTCCACTTGCTTCAAATGCTGAACCACCATAGAATGGTCGACGCTGAGTTCTTTGGCAACTTCTCATGTAGTTTTAAGAGGATCAGCTCCGATGATGCTCTTAATTGGTCACTGTCACCTTCCAATGGCTGGCCACTGTGCTCCTCGTCTTCAAGGCTCTCATCTCCTTTGCAAAATTTCTTGAACCATCACTACACTGTATATTCATTAGCAGTTCCTGGGCCAAATGTGTTGATGTTGCAAGTTGTCTCCACTGCTTTATGATCCATTTTAAATTCAAAGAAGAAAGTCGCTCAGATTTGCTTTTTGTCTTAACATCATTTCGATAGTCTAAGGTAAATATCAAATATACAGCAAGTAATAAGTCATTAGAAAAAATATATAAACCAAGAAATTCACATTAAAATGATGTATAACATGACTGCATTTATGAAGAATGCATTCCAATATCAAATGGCAAATATCCACAATGCAAAACTGCAATTACGTTTACACCAACATTAATATTTAAGAAAAAACATTTTTTACGGCTAAAGTTGCCATAGATAGTGATGCCTCTGATGATCTGGGTAAAGTCAATTGACACTCTCCTGGAAAGGATTCACCATTCTAGATGCCATTAAAAACATTTCATGGCTCCTGGGAAGAGGTCAAGGTATCAACATTCACAGTTTAGAAGAAGTTGATTCTAGCCCTCATGGATGACTTTGAGAGGTGCAAGACTTCAGTGGGGGAAGTAACTACAGAGACAGAGAGAGAGATCAGTCGCTCAGTCGTGTCTGACTCTTTGCAACCCCATGAATCGCAGCACGCCAGGCCTCCCTGTCCATCACCAACTCCCGGAGTTCACTCAGACTCACGTCCATCGAGTCAGTGATCCCATCCAGCCATCTCATCCTCTGTTGTCCCCTTCTCCTCCTGCCCCCAATCCCTCCCAGCATCAGTCTTTTCCAATGAGTCAACTCTTTGAATGAGGTGGCCAAAGTACTGGAGTTTCAGCTTTAGCATCATTCCTTCCAAAGAAATCCCAGGGCTGATCTCCTTCAGAATGGACTGGTTGGATCTTCTTGCAGTCCAAGGGACTCTCAAGAGTCTTCTCCAACACCACAGTTCAAAAGCATCGATTCTTCGGCACTAAGCCTTCTTCACAGTCCAACTCTCACATCCATACATGACCACAGGAAAAACCATAGCCTTGTCTAGCCAGACCTTTGTTGGCAAAGTAATGTCTTTGCTTTTGAATATGCTGTCTAGGTTGGTCATAACTTTCCTTCCAAGGAGTAAGCGTCTTTTAATTTCATGGCTGCAGTCACCATCTGTAGTAATTTTGGAGCCCAGAAAAATAAAGTCTGATACTGTTTCCACTGTTTCCCCATCGATTTCCCATGAAGTGATGGGACCGGATGCCATGATCTTCGTTTTCTGAATGTTGAGCTTTAAGCCCACTTTTTCACTCTCCACTTTCACTTTCATCAAGAGGCTTTTGAGTTCCTCTTCACTTTCTGCCATAATGGTGGTGTCATCTGCATATCTGAGGTTATTGATATTTCTCCCGGCAATCTTGATTCCAGCTTGTGTTTCTTTCAGTCCAGCGTTTCTCATGATATACTCTGCATAGAAGTTAAATAAGCAGGGTGACAATATACAGCCTTGATGAACTCCTTTTCCTATTTGGAACCAGTCTGTTGTTTCATGTCCAGTTCTAACTGTTGCTTCCTGACCTGCATATGACATAAATAGCAAGAGAATTAGATTTGGAAGTGGAGCCTGAAGATGGGACTGAATTGCTATAATCTTACGATGAAGCTTTAACAGGTGAAGTGGAGTTGCTTCTTATGGTTAAGCAAATCAACTTGTTTCTTGAGGTGGAATCTACTCTTGGTAAAGATGCCATGAAGATTGTTGAAATGACAACAAAAACTTTTAAATATTACATAACTTAGTTGATAAAACAACAGCACAGCTTGAGCAGATTGATTGCAATTTAAAAAAACATTCTACTGTGGATAAATGCTATCAAACAGCATTGCCTGCTACAGAGAAATCATTTGTCAAAGAGGCAGCATGTCATCTTATTTGAAGAAGTTGCTGCAACCACCCCGACCTTCAGCCTGATTAGTCAGCAACCATCAACAGCAGGGTAAGACCCTCCACCATTGAAAGATTACAATTTGCTGAAGGCTCAGATGATAGTTAGCATTCTTTTAGCAATAAAGTATTTTTAAACAAGTTATGTATGTTTTTTAAAGACATATTGCTATTGCTCACTTAATAGACTACAGTATATTATAAACATCACTTTTATATGCACCAGGAAACCAAAAAGTTTGTGTGACTCACTTTATTGCTATATTCACTTTATTATGGCGTTCTGAAATTGAACCTGCAATATCTCCAAGGTATGACTGTATCTAGCTAGGTATTGGTATGTTTTTTTAAGAACCTTTTTCTGACATGTGCTTCCCAGGTGATGCTAGCAGTAAAGAACCTGCCTACCAATGCAGGAGACATAAGAGACGTGGGTTTAATCCCTGGGTTGGGAAGATCCCCTGGAGGAGGGCATGGCAACACACTCCAATATTCTTGCCTAGAGAATCCCATGGACAGAGGAGTCTGGCGGGCTATAAGTCCATAGGGTCACCAAGAGGCAGACACGACTGAAGTGACTGAGCACACACACACGTTTCTGACACCACCAGGTTTGGGAACAGCTCTAGAAATTCAAAAGCTGAATCAGATATGTACACTGCTCTAAGAAAATTACAATCCTTGTCCATATTCTGTGTATGTTGATTATGTTCCAGAGCTTCATAAAGACTCATAATTTCACACATGGGAGTTTTCTTTCCTTTATTGCTAAGGAACTTTATGGGGGTTTTCCTGGTGGCTCAGTGGTAAAGAACCAACCTGCAATGCAAGAGAGGCAGGTTCAGTCACTGGATTGGGAAGATTACCCTGGAGAAGGAAATGGCAACCCACTCCAGTATTCTTGCCTGGAAAATCCCAGGGACAGAGGAGCTGGGCGGGCCACAGTCCACAGGGTCACAGAGAATCAGACATGACTTACCGACTAAACAACAACGAACTTTATGCATCTGATCCATTACTCGTTATACATATTATACAGTGATAGAACACTAATAATTTGACAGGGACATCAGCAGATGCTGACTAGCCTTAATAATCAGTGTGACCTGACTGACCACCCAGGTTCTCCGTGATATATAATGTCAATTTTCAATTATCTTCAAATAGATTATCCACAGTGAAAGCTTAAGTGTCTCCATATGCTGGCGTATGCTTCCCTGATTCCATTTGTTTATATACAAGGAATGAAAACTTATTTTAAGAGCAGCTAAATAAACATTATTGGCCTAAAAATCACATAAATAACTTCAAAGTAAATCATGTTATTTTGAAATTTTTAAAAACCTTTGTATTACTGATGCAGTTCTTCCCTTCTCTCATATGTTTTAAAAGAGCTATCTGCATAAACACTAAAATCTATAAAGTCAGGGATATAACATAAATATTGTAATTATTTTAAGTGATATGGACAACTTAGAGGACTTGTTTACATACACATATTTTTCCTCTTCTAATAAGACAGTTATTTTGTAATATTTATAAAATAAATTTATTTTATTTTAGCAGATATTTTATTTTATTTTAGCAAATATTTTATTTTATTTTAGCAGATATTTTATTTTATTTTATTTCAGCAGATATTTCTCTGCTGAATACTCCTGTGATAGGATTATCCTCATTTCTGACCCTGGAAAAATCCTCATAAAAATACTTTTCTTCTTCCATAGCTGCTTATCATTTGGCAATGTAGGAAAGACAAACAATTCTATTATGTCTATACATTAAACATTGCAGTCTTTTTAGTTATGTGAAGCAGGTATCTGTAACTATTTAAAAATATTTTATATCACTGTACATAATTCTGTAAAGGCTTTTAATTTTTACTGATCACTTACTATGTATAACACTCTAGATTAAAAACTTAAAATTGGTTGTAGAGAACAAATTGGAAAGATTAAAATAATGCAATATGTTCTTTACTCTCAATGAATTTATAATATGGTGATAAATACAGACATTAAATATAAATAATAGATGGCAGCGAGTGGAAAAGGAGGAGAAAAGAAAGTAGTAGGTACATCTTGAATATGAAATTGGACAACATTACCTTTTTAAAATAAAATATTATATACCCTTTCAGGGGCATAGTCAGTTGTAAGCAGTCTTGTTTTCTTGTCAAGGAAATGAGATGAAAAAGCTGCTTTGAAGTCCGGTCTCAAGTATCAGAGTTAAGTTAGATGTGAGATGTCTCTGGAGGTTTTATCTGAACCCAAGGTATATGTGCATCATATGTGTTTCAATTACCAATGATACACATATATGTATCATCAGTAAAACCAGTTCAGTTCACTTCAGTCACTCAGTCCTGTCCGACTCTTTGCGACCCCATGAATCACAGCACGTCAGGCCTCCCTGTCCATCACCAACTCCTGGAGTTCACGTCCATAGAGTCAGTGATGCCATCCAGCCATCTCATCCTCTGTCGTCCCCTTCTCCTCCTGCCCCCAATCCCTCCCAGCATCAGAGGCTTTTCCAATGAGTCAACTCTTCGCATGAGGTGGCCAAAGTACTGGAGTTTCAGTTTTAGCATCATTCCCTCCAAAGAAATCCCAGGGCTGATCTCCTTCAGAATGGACTGGTTGGATCTCTTTGCAGTCCAAGGGACTCTCAAGAGTCTTCTCCAACACCACAGTCAAAAGCATCAATTCTTCAGCACTCAGCTTTCTTCACAGTCCAACTCTCACATCCATACATGACCACTGGAAAAAACATAGCCTTGACTAGACAAACATTTGTTGGCAAAGTAATGTCTCTGCTTTTGAATATGCTATCTAGATTGGTCATAACTTTCCTTCCAAGGAGTAAGTGCCTTTTAATTTCATGGCTGCGGTCACCATCTGCAGTGGTTTTGCAGCCCAAAGAAATAAAGTCTGACACTATTTCCACTGTTTCCCCATCGATTTCCCATGAAGTGATGGGACCAGATGCCTGATCTTCATTTTCTGAATGTTGAGCTTTAAGCCGACTTTCTCACTCTCCTTTTTCACTTTCATCAAGAGGCTTTTGAGTTCCTCTTCACTTTCTGCCATAAGGGTGGTGTCATCTGCACATCTGAGGTTATTGATATTTCTCCCGGCAATCTTGATTCCAGCTTGTGCTTCTTCCAGACCAGCGTTTCTCACGATGTACTCTGCATAGAAGTTAAATAAGCAGGGTGACAATATACAGCCTTGACATACTCCTTTTCCTATTTGGAACCAGTCTGTTGTTCCATGTCCAGTTCTAACTGTTGCTTCCTGATCTACATACAAATTTCTCAAGAGGCAGGTCAGGTAGTCTGGTATTCCCATCTCTTTCAGAATTTTCCACAGTTTATTGTGATCCACATAGTCAAAGGCTTTTGCATAGTCAATAAAGCAGAAATAAATGTTTTTCTGGAACTCTCTTGCTTTTTCGATGATCCAGCGGATGTTGGCAATTTGATCTCTGGTTCCTCTGCCTTTTCTTAAACCAGCTTGAACATCTGGAAGTTCACGGTTCACGTAATGCTGAAGCCTGGCTTGGAGAATTTTGAGTATTATTTTACTAGCATGTGAGATGAGTGCAATTGTGCAGTAGTTTGAGCATTCTTTGGCATTGCCTTTCTTTGGGATTGGAATGAAAACTGACCTTTTCCAGTCCTGTGGCCATTGCTGCGTTTTCCAAATTTGCTGGCATATTGAGTGCAGCACTTTCACAGCATCATCTTTCAGGATTTGAAATAGCTTAACTGGAATTCCATCACTTCCACTAGTTTTGTTCATAGTGATGCTTTCTAAGGCCCACTTGACTTCACATTCCAGGATGTCTGGCTCTAGGTGAGTGATCACACCATCGTGATTATCTGGATTGTAAAGATCTTTTTTGTATAGTTCTTCTGTGTATTCTTGTCACCTCTTCTTAATATCTTCTGCTTCTGTTAGGTCCATACCATTTCTGTCCTTTATTGGGCCCATCTTTGCATGAAATGTTCCCTAGGTATCTCTAATTTTCTTGGAGAGATCCTTAGTCTTTCCCATTCTGTTGTTTTCCTCTATTTCTTTGCATTGATCACTGAGGAAGGCTTTCTTATCTCTTCTTGCTATTCTTTGGAACTCTGCATTCAGATGCTTATATCTTTCCTTTTCTCCTTTGCTTTTTGCTTCTCTTCTTTTCACAGCTATTTGTAAGGCCTCCTCAGACAGCCATTTTGCTTTTTTGCATTTCTTTTCCATGGAGATGGTCTTGATTCCTGTCTCCTGTACAATATCACGAACCTCCGTCCATACTTCATCAGGCACTGTATCTATCAGATCTAGTCCCTTAAATCTATTTCTCACTTCCACTGTATAATCATAAGGGATTTGATTTAGGTCATACCTGAATGGTCTGGTGGTTTTCCCTACTTTCTTCAATTTCAGTCTGAATTTGGCAATAAGGAGTTCATGATCTGAGCCACAGTCAGCTCCTGGTCTTGTTTTGGTTGACTCTATAGAGCTTCTCCATCCTTGGCTGCAAAGAATAGAATCAATCTGATTTCGGTGTTGACCATCTGGTGATGTCCATGTGTAGAGTCTTCTCTTGTGTTGTTGGACGAGGGTGTTTGCTATGACCAGTGCATTTTCTTGGCAAAACTCTATTAGTCTTTGCCCTGCTTCATTCCGTATTCCAAGACCAAATTTGCCTGTTACTCCAGGTGTTTCTTGACTTCCTACTTTTGCATTCCAGTCCCCTATAATGAAAAGGACATCTTTTTTGGGTGTTAGTTCTAAAAGGTCTTGTAGATCTTCGTAGAACCATTCAACTTCAGCTTCTTCAGTGTTACTGGTTGGGGCATAGACTTGGATTACTATGATACTGAATAGTTTGCTTTGGAAACAAACAGAGATCGTTCTGTCGTTTTTGAGATTGCATCCAAGTACTGCATTTCAAACTCTTTTGTTGACCATGATGGCTACTCCATTTCTTCTGAGGGATTCCTGCCTGAAGTAGTAGATATAGTGGTCATCTGAGTTAAATTCACCCATCCAGTCCATTTTAGTTCACTGATTCCTAGAATGTTGATGTTCACTCTTGCCATCTCCTGTTTGACCACTTCCAATTTGCCTTGATTAATGGACCTGACATTCCAGCTTCCTATGCAATATTGCTCTTTACAGCATTGAACCTGCTTCTATCACCAGTCTCATTCACAACTGGGTATTGTTTTTGCTTTGGCTCCAACCCTTCATTCTTTCTGGAGTTATTTCTCCACTGATCTCCAGTAGCATACTGGGCACCTACTGACCTGGGGAGTTCCTCTTTCAGTATCCTATCATTTTGCCTTTTCATACTGTTCATGGGGTTCTCAAGGCAAGAATACTGAAGTGGTTTGCCATTCCCTTCTCCAGTGGACCACATTCTGTCAGACCTCTCCACCATTACCTGCCCATCTTGGGTGGCCCCACAAGGCATGGCTTAGTTTCATTGAGTTAGACAAGGCTGTGGTTCTAGTGTGATTAGATTGACTATTTTTCTCTGAGTATGGTTTCAGTGTGTCTGCGCTCTGATGCCCTCTTGCAACACCTACCATCTTACTTGGGTTTCTCTTACCTTGGACGTGGGGTATCTCTTCACAGCTGCTCCAGCAAAGCGCAGCCACTGCTCCTTACCTTTGACGAGGGCTATCTCCTCACTGCCGCCCCTTCTGACTTTGAACATGGAATAGCTCCTCTAGGCCAGTAACTCAAATAGAGGGATGACTATGAATCCCTGAGACCATCGTTCTCCCCTCTCCTTCTCTCTCTTCTCTCCACTCCCCTTCTCCACACATAAATTGGCTGATAAAACAGACAAAAATGAGGACTGCAGTTACACACTATTTCACTTTCTTCTAATGAGGCTGTAAGCACCAATTTAGACATTCTAGCCCTCTATCTACTTGGTTTTATTTTTGCTTGTTTAGCTTGACTCCCGTCCCTCGAACTGATTGAAACTTCTTTTTTTCTTTCAATGTGTGCAGTTTCATTCCACAAGTAAACGATAGTCGTCATAACAGGGATTCCTTTTGTTTCTTTAAATTTTGCTCTGTTTTGGTTAAATTATGTTGTAAACTAAGTAAGATCTTTATAAAGGGCAATATAAACATGTAATAAAAGTTACAGCAAATGATTGCAGTACCTAAACAAATGTGTTCCCACACTGGGTTTAGCTGAGATAATCCAACAGCTGTTGTCTGAAAACTTTTAAAAACCATATTCACTGTGATTTTTAGCTCTTAGTCTTATTGCTTATTTCTAGTAGTCCCTTAAAATAAGGAATGCTATCACTTTCGGCATAAGCAATATTATTTTTTTAAGCAGAAATCAAATGTCAAAATAAATCCAAACGGGTAAATCCTGTCTTAATAGTGAACATATGTTTCTTGTTCTCTGCTTGCTAAACCCAGATGTTAATTACTGCATTTGTCACTATATTGCTCTTTTCCTATTTGAAGCTGGCTGAGCTTATGATGCAGGCAGGATAAATGTCATATGTGTATCATCAGTAAAACTAAGATTATTTTTCAGACTCTGGAAAAATGCTGATGACATTTTAGAGCCAGGATTATAAAAGATTCCTTAGAAGTTCACTATTTTTCACAGTGCCATTCTTCCATGTAACTCCAATACAAATATAGTGGGTTGAACTACATTAAAGACTGGACATTCTGACAAGCTGCTCTATGAAAAAAGCAATAAAATATAATTACTGTTCAACTTTGATTTAAAACTCTTGAAGGAATTCATTTTTAAATTCACATTTTTATAGTGCTTCATGGTGTTTGAGAGAGATAGATTTAGCTTATTGTTTTAACTTGTTGAAACTAAATCTTGCAGTCAGTTCTAGATGTTGGCTGGCCAGTTAATAAATGGGAATTCTTAATGTGTTATTTTAAAGAAAGAAAAAATTGATCTCAGTGTCATATTACATTACTTCTGATCTTTGCAAGGATTTAACTCTCTGTCGTCTTTGAGAACAAGAATATATTCATATGCTATTAGAAAAACACTTAGGTTTTGGGTGACTTTGAATTGATCAACTCTCTCAAAAATCAATTATTTAAAATTACAAACGACTTATTAATATAATTGGTAAACAAACTATTAATATGAGCTCTGAGTTTGAAATATAAGCTGATGGTGATTTTGGTTTAAAATTGCTCAGTTGGCTTTTAGATTTACTTTTTGCTGACTGAATTTCTAATTTAAAAACACATTATTAGACATTAAGAATCCTGTATTAGTTAAATAAAGATCAACTTTAGCAAAGAAAAAATATGTGTAACCTCATAGTGTATTTAGTATAGCTTAGTGCATTTACCTGGATAATTGATATCAAAGTTCAATAACTTTAGAATCATTTAAGATAAATGGAAGTGGAAGTGAGAAATAGATTTAAGGGTCTAGATCTGGTAGATAGAGTGCCTGATGAACTATGGACAGAGGTTTGTGACATTGTACAGGAGACAGGGATTAAGACCATCCCTAAGAAAAAGAAATGCAAAAAAGCAAAATGGCTATCTGAGGAGGCCTTACAAATAGCTGTGAAAAGAAGAGAAGGAAAAAGCAAAGGAGAAAAGGAAAGATATAAGCATCTGAATGCAGAGTTCCAAAGAATACCAAGGAGAGATAAGAAAGCCTTCCTCAGTGATCAATGCAAAGAAATAGAGGAAAACAACAGAATGGGAAAGACTAGAGATCTCTTCAAGAAAATCAGAGATACCAGGGAACATTTCATGCAAAGATGGGCTCGATAAAGGACAGAAATGGTATGGACCTTACAGAAGCAGAAGATGTTAAGAGGTGGCAAGAATACACAGAAGACCTGTGCAAAAAAGATCTTCATGACCCAAATAATGATGATGGTATGATCACTCACCTACAACCAGAAATCCTGAAATGTGAAGTCAAGTGGGCCTTAGAAAGCATCACTACGAACAAAGCTAGTGGAAGTGATGGAATTCCAGTTGAGCTATTCCAAATCCTGAAAGATGATGCTATGAAAGTGCTGCACTCAATATGTCAGCAAATTTGGAAAACTCAGCAGTGGCCACAGGACTGGAAAAGGTCAGTTTTCATTCCAATCCCAAAGAAAGGCAATGCCAAAGAATGCTCAAACTACTGCACAATTGCACTCATCTCACACGCTACTAAAGTAATACTCAAAATTCTCCAAGCCAGGCTTCAGCATTACGTGAACTGTGAACTTCCAGATGTTCGAGCTGGTTTTAGAAAAGGCAGAGGAACCAGAGATCAAATTGCCAATATCCGCTGGCTCATCAAAAAAGCAAGAGAGTTCCAGAAAAACATCTATTTCTGCTTTATTGACTATGCCAAAGCCTTTGACTGTGTGGGTCACAATAAACTGTGGGAAATTCTGAAAGAGATGGGAATACCAGACCACCTGATCTGCCTCTTGAGAAACCTATATGCAGGTCAGGAAGCAAGAGTTAGAACTGGACATGGAACAACAGACTGGCTCCAAATAGGAAAAGGAGTACATCAAGGTTATATATTGTCACCCTGCTTATTTAACTTATATGCAGAGTACCTCATGAGAAACGCTGGTCTGGAAGAAGCACAAGCTGGAATCAATATTGCTGGGAGAAATATCAATAACCTCAGATATGCAGATGACACCACCATTATGGCAGAAAGTAAAGAGGAACTAAAAAGCCTCTTGATGAACGTGAAAAAGGAGAGTGAGAAAGTCGGCTCAACATTCAGAAAACTAAGATCATGGCATCTGGTCCCATCACTTCATGGGAAATAGATAGGGAAACAGTGGAAACAGTATCAGATTTTATTTTTTGAGGGGGCTCCAAAATCACTGCAGATGGTGATTGCAGCCATGAAATTAAAAGATGCTTACTCCTTGGAAGGAAAGTTATGACCAACCTAGACAGTATATTCAAAAGCAGAGACATTACTTTGCCAACAAAGGTCCATGTATGGATGTGAGAGTTGGACTGTGAAGAAAGTTGAGCACCAAAGAATTGATGCTTTTGAACTGTGGTGTTGGAGAAGACTCTTGAGAGTCCCTTGGACTGCAAGGAGATCCAACCAGTCCATCCTAAAGGAGATCAGTCCTGGGTGTTCATTGCAAGGACTGATGCTGAAGCTGAAACTCCAATACTCTGGCCACCTCATGCGAAGATTTGACTCATTGGAAAAGACTCTGATGCTGGGAAAGATTGAGGGCAGGAGGAGAAGGAGACAACAGAGGAGGAGGTGGCTGGATGGCATCACCGACTCAATGGACATGAGTTTGGGTAAACTCTAGGAGCTGGTGATGGAAAGGGAGGCCTGGCGTGTTGCCATTCATGGGGTCGCAAAGAGTGGGACACAAATGAATGACTGAACTGAACCGAACTGAAGATGAATATCAACCATGCATTAATTTACTCACCAAGTATATAATGTTTTACATAGGAAGGATGTTCCATATATTAACAACTGTTAGGGCACATGAACTGATTAATCAGGATAAATGCAGGCCAACAACCCACCTTTTTGGCCATACATGCTTGCATTGGTTGAATGTTTGTTGTGATGGATAAAACTACAGGAGGAGCAGTGGGGAGTGAAGGTTTTCAGGAGTTTGGATCAAAATATACTGAGTTGCTTATGAGGCTTTTAAGTAGAGATGTCCAGTAGAAAATTGACTATTTTCAGTTGAGGGGAAAAGAGAGACTGGAAATATAAATATTGGAGTTTCAGCTAATAATTGGTTTTTCTTGCCATGAGTCTGGATATTACTTAGGGTAAAAATGTAAATATTAAAGAGAAGAGGTCTGAGGATGAGACCATGTAGCACACCAATTTTGAAATTTGAGATGATGGAAGAGAATCAATCTAAGAGACTGAGAAAAAGCAATCTGTTAGAAACTGAAAGAATCTGGTGCCTGGAATTCAAGAGAAGGAAATATTTCAAAGAAGAAGGGATGATGACATCCTGTTTCAGATGCTACTGATGGGTCAAAAATTGAGAACTGACCACTGGATTAACAAAATGGATATCTTTGGTGAATTTACCAAGTCAGTTTGATGAGAGTGTTGGGAACAAAAATCTGATTAAAATGGGCTCAAAGGAGAATGTGAAGAGAGAAATTTGGGGTAGAAAGAAGAAAACAATCCTTGTAGAATCTTTGCTCTAAGGATGAATGGGGAGGGGAGGCAAAGGAGGAGGGGGAAAATAGTGTGCAGGGAAATGTAAGTCAAGAATTTTTTTTTTTTTTTAATGAATGATGTATAAGCTGGTAGGAAAATCCACTAAAGAATCAAAAATTGGTGATGCACTTAGCCAGATATCAGAGTGATGACGTAAAGTAGAGAAGAAGGCATGCTATCTGGTGCCCAATCAGTCTCAAATTAGACCACAGGCAGTCCACCTACGTAGCAGACAAAATGGCAGAGGTATGGTAAGATAATAGATATTGGGAGCTTATAAAAATTCTTCTCTGTGGCTGTTTTTTCTATCAACAAGAAGATTGAAAGATGGAGAAAGCATGTTCACATTTTGAGGAGTGAGGTTAAGACATTAAATAGTCCTATAGGTGAATGGAACACCAAATGGGATAGTGATATGTGTAAAATTGCCAGAAAATCTTGAATGCCAATTCAAGTACCATCGGGTAGTGGGCTTGAGGTGACAGTAAGATCAGTAAGCATGAATGAGTGATTTTCTTTAGCAATATTCTTCAGGCCTGTTACAGTTGCAGAGTTGGCAGAGAGTAACCAGAGTTATTTTGTTTTCATTTTTTGCAAGTGAATGATAACATAAAGGGAGAAAGGGTCAAAGGAGTTGAAAGGAGTATGCAAGAGAGTTATTATAAGTATCGACCATAAGATCCATATTGGCTAAGGAAGGATATTAGAATATGAGAGGGGTTAAGTTCAGTGTAAAGATCAACAGATTGTTCAAGTTACATAACTAGAGGAAGTGAGCTGAAAAGGAGGGAGCAGGTGCTTGTAGCCTCAGAGGCTAGAAATCAAGACAATGGAAGAACTTCAGTCATTGATCAAGATAAGATCAATAGAACAAAAGTGAGCAATGGAGTGAGATGCAGAATAAGATTACTGGATGAAATGAATGTTTTTTTAAAAGGATGTTTTGTGTCAATATTAAAGTATATGACTGATTCATGTCAACGTATGGCAAAAACCACTACAATATTGTAAAGTAATTGGAAAGAAAGAAAGAAAAAGAAAAACATAAGTGTGAATTGTGACTGGTACTATAGGAAAAAATGACAATGTTCCAAGATTTTAAATGTTCTTGGAATAAAGGCCAGTGACCTAGAGCTCAGTAGACAAGTGAAACAAGAGGGAGAGGGCTGTGTAGTAGACATGGATATTCAAAGCAAGGCATTTTTAGATAGGAAGCAAGTGTGGAGATTAGAAGAGAAAGGAGATGCAAGGAGGAGACCTACCCCATCACCAGGGCCAGGGTTATAAAGGGAAATGTGAGACAGCACTTCCATCATTTCAGAAACTTACAAGGAAAGCAGAGTGGAATACTTGGAGAATAGAATACGTTGAGCTTACAAGGGATTTTGCTGATGACATTCTCTAAGTCTGGCTTCTATTTTTCCTTTCCTCCACAATGCTGCACTGTAAACTTTCTAAGAAATATCTTAGAAATATACTCATCGCATATAAGCATATTGTGTGTGTTAGTTGCTCAGTCATGTCCGACTCTTTGCAACCCCGTTGACTGTAGCTCGCCAGGCTCCCCATCCATGGAATTTTCCAGACAGAAGTACTAGAGTGGGTTGCCATTCCCTTCTCCAGAATATATAGTATATAAGTATAAAATTATTTTTCTGAAAATTATATCATATTTTTCTGTTTATAACTCATCAATATGTCCCAGTTGCTTCACGCTTGTGCAGAAGACTAGAGTGCCCTAGGATTCCTGCAAAACTCTCTGTAGGCACACCTGTCCCCCTAGGTATTCTTCATGTCTATAGGTCATTGGCAGTGGTAACACAGTTGAGCCTGGGCATACCAATTATACTCTACATTCTTTTTTATACTAATTTCAATCAGTCAACCCCTTATGAGTTCTGATATTCAGTTTTCTCATTTCTAGAATGAAGTGGAGTTTTTCCTCTGGGAAACTATTACCATTTGAAGAATTAAACAGAAAAGTAACATTCTTTGTGATGGGAGAATATTGTAGGTATGTCAGGATATTTAGAATAAGTAGCCTTATTCATTAATTGCCAATTGTACTTGCTAGTCATTGAGACAACCAAAAGTGTGCCCATACATCTTTAAGCATCTTACACTGTAGGATAGCTAGATAAAATGTAGGCTGCCCAGTTAAATCTGAATATGAGATAAATAAATTTCTGGCTCAGGTGGTAAAGAATCTGCCTGCAATGTGGGAGACCCAGGTTCTGTCCCTGGGTCAGGAAGATCCCTTGGGAAAGGGCACGGCAACCCACTCCAGTGTTCTTGCCTGGAGAATCCCATGGATAGAGGAGTATGGCCGGCTACAAGCCAGGGGATTGCAAAGAGTTGGACATAGCTGAGTGACTAACACTTTCAGTTTTCACACTGCAAATATTGCATGGACATCATCTTTTTTTAAAACATATATATTAAAAAAAATATTGATTGATTTATCTGGCTGTGCCAGGTCCTAGTTGCAGCATGCAGGATCTTCAATTTTCATTGTGGCATGCAGGAATCTTTTAATTGCAGCATGTGGGATCTAGTTCCTTGACCAGTGATAGAATCCAGCTCCCCTACATTGGGACCAGGGACTTAGCCACTGGACCACTTGGATGCTCGGGATGAAGTCCCGAGCATCATCTGTTTTTTATTTATTATATCTGGCAGCTCTACATTTGGAGAGCCCTGCAGACTAGGAGTATATCTATAGTCAATGTAAAGAAGGCACCCATAGAGTTGCTCAGTCTACACGACTAAAGACAGCCACACTGCCTGGTGGTCAGAACAAACTCAACTGAAAACACTGGTTCAGGGTTTCAGTGAAAGCAATCATAGCACTAACATTTCGGTAATTCTCCAAACCCTCCAGTAGTGCAACGTGCTAAAAAGCTGTGGGATACATGTGCACAAGTAAAGTCAAATGTGAGAAAAAAATTGATTATTTTGAAATCCAGCAATATTAACTTTCCTATCCTATCATCATTTTTATTGATTTTTTTCCCCTTCCATTGACACTGGATCATGTTTCTCATCGAGTTAAAACCATCTTGCCACAAGAAGAAATTAGCGTTAAGCATGTCACCCACACCTGGAATTACAAATGAGGGTTTCAAGGATATGACAGTGTAAACACAAGGGAATAATTAGCTAGTGGTGACATTTCAGACACTAATTGGGGAGATATTCTGCCTACTACTGAAGTTTAATAACCATTAGGAGGTGAGGTCAAAATGTTGCCAAAATGAGAAGAATAACTGACTAGTTGGCAAAAACCAATGAAGTCAGATTTCCTTCCACAAATTCTGCATGGCCTGAAATTTGACTTCAGACTCTCAAACTAAAAAACTTGATTTGGTCAGCTCTCTGAATATGGATATATTTCTTAAAGATACATTATTAAACAAGTTCACAAGAGAACAACATGTAGAGATCAAAATTGTTAATCAACTAGTTTATAATGATGCATAAAACTGCTACACAGATAAAAATATTTCCATTAGAAGATCAATGTATTCTATATCTGAAATCAGATCTGTTTTTATTAATAAATATTTATTGAGTAAAACTACTCTACTAGATATGAGTGAATAAATGATCTCTGCTCTTGATATCACACTGACTACCCTAAATGAGTAGAGAAAAGAGAATGTGATAAAGCTTGGGCAAGTGGGTGGATAGAGGTGGAAAGAATGGAGAAAGGAACATATAGAAAAGCAGAGGTGAGAGAGCATGAGGAAATACAGTTCAGTAGAGTGGTGGCACTACTCTTGCCTGGAAAATCCCATGGACGGAGAAGCCTGGGGGGCTGCAGTCCATGGGGTCGCTAAGAGTTGGACATGACTGAGCGACTTCACTTTCACTTTTCACTTTCATGCACTGGAGAAAGAAATGGCAACCCACTCCAGTGTTCTTGCCTGGAGAATCCCAGGGACGAGGGAGTCTGGTGGGCTGCCGTCTATGGGGTCACACAGAGTTGGACACGACTGAAGCAACTTAGCAGCGGCAGCAGCATAGTGGTGGCACAGTGGCAAAGCATCTGCCTACAGTGCAGGAGATATGGGAGATGTGGGTTTGATCCCTGGGTCAGGAAGATCCCCTGGAGGAGGAAATGGCAACCCACTCTGGTATTCTTGCCTGAAAAATCCCATGGACAGAGGAGCCTGGTGGGCCACAGTCCATAGGGTTGCAAAGAGTCAGACACTACTTAGTGACTGAGCATGCATGCACAGAAAGAAGTAGCAAATCAAGAGAAAAGAAAATGCATTTAGTTGTGTTCTTTGGGGGTTTTAATTATCTTTAGAACAGTCAAGGAAGCCAATAAAAAGATATTTTGATGTAGTGAAGTAGAGGGCTGAGGTTCAAGAGATAGAATGGAGATAAAACTGTAGATTTGCAAATCATTATAATGTCTAGTTTTTAAAAATATTTATGTATTTATTCATTTGTTTATTTGGCTATGCCGGGTCTTAGCTGCGGTGTGTGAACTCTCAGCTGCACCATGTGGGATGTAGTTCCTTGACCAGTTATCAAACCTGGGTTCCCTGCATTGGGAGTTCAGAATCTTACCCCTAGACCACCAGAGAATATAGAAGCCACCAAAGGGGATAACATTACCCGGAAAGAACATGTTAGAACAATGAGAGAAATGAGCCAGAAGTGAAGGACACTAGATCTGAAGTTATAAGCAAAACGAAAAGGAGTCTGAAAAAAAGTGTAAGAAGAGATGGCAGGACAAATGGAAGGAAAACTGGGAGAACAAGAAAGCAAGTGAAAGAGAATTTTTCACTAAAAATGGAGCAGCTATATATATATAAAGGGCCAAGAAAATCTCCATTGGATTTAGGGGGGGAAAAGACCTTAAACAAGAGAAATGATGGTAAGAGCATTTTCAAAGTTCAATTAATGACAGAAACCTGAGTGTGGTAGATCGTAAAGTGAGAGGAAGTTGAAGAAGTGGAATCAGTATGAGTACTGACAGCTCTTCCCATAAGTTTGTGTTAGAGAGGAGAAAAATAACAGGACTTGAAAAGGACATTAATGACAAGAAATTGTTTTTGTATGCGTATACTTTGCATGGTTTGAGAAATTTTATAACTCATCTGGGGTACCATGTCAGTGTATAAGCTGTCCTACTCTTCCACACTGAGAAAACTTTGACTTTTTTTTAAACTTATCTGGTGGGAAAATAGGATACTGAAAACTGAAACTGAAAGTCGTTCAGTCATGTCCGACTCTTTGCGACCCCATGGACTGTACAGTCCATGGAATTCTCTAGGCCAGAATACTGGAGTGGGTAGCCTTTCCCTTCTCCAGGGGATCTTCCCAACCCAGGGACTGAAGCCAGGTCTCCCACATTGCAGGTGGATTCCTTACCAGCTGAACCACAAGGGAAGCCCAGGAAAAATAAGATGGTACCAGCTAAATTGGGTCCTTATTGTTTTTGTCCAAGTTAATATTGTGATGGCGATTACTCCTTATGGACATATTAATCATCCTTCTCTCTCTTTCTGGAATAAAACTTGGAAGGAATGGAAATGGTGAAGGAAAAATTTCTCTAGGAATAACTGTTAGGGCTATAGTCTTTTTGTGCTTTATGTATACTGTGGCCTCCCTTGCAGTTACTTTTAAATAAAGTGAAGTCTCTCAGTTGTGTCCGACTCTTTGCGACCCCGTGGACTGTAGCCCACCAAGCTCCTCCGTCCATGGGATTCTCCAGGCAAGAATACTGGAGTGGGTTGCCATTTCCTTCTCCAGGGGATCTTCCCGACTTAGGGATCGAACCCAGGTCTCCCACATTGCAGGCAGAGGCTTTAACCTCTGAGCCACCAGGGAAGCCCTACTTTTAAATAAGATGCTATTAATAAAATGGACAGAAATGTAAACATCATAAAAAGAGAAATATGGTTGTAAAGTGAAGGGAAATGGCCATACTTGATTCTTAAGGGAGAGAAAGAAAGAGGGAGGAAAGGAAGAGGAAGGAAGGAAGCAAGCAAGAATGAGAGGGAAGGAGGGAGGGAAAGGAGGAAGGAAGAAAAAGACTATAGACTGGGATATTCTACAAGGTTCTTGAGGAGAAAGGTATAGAATCTGGGACACTGAAGGACATGAGCAGCATTCAGTGGTGTTTTAGTTTGCAAGGGCTGCCATAACAAAGTACCATACACTGGGTGACTTAAAACAACAGAAATGCATTGCACCACAGTTCTCGAAGCTGTGAATGAACACCTGAAATCAAGGTGTCACAGGGTTGATTTCTTCTGACAGGTGTGAATGAAGAATCTATCCCAGGCTTTCACCATGGATTGTAGATGATAGATGGCCATCTCCTCCCTGTCTCTCCACACCATCTTTGCAGCATGAAATATGTCTAAATTTCCCCTTTTTATAAAGACACTAGTCATATCGGATGAGAGGTCCACCCTCCACCATATGACCTCATCCTAACTTAACTAATTATATCTGTAGTTATCCTATTTCCAAAGAAGTTCACATTCTGAGCTACTGTGGGTTAGGATTTCAACATTTTGGGGGAGGGTGCAATTCAATTTAGAATAGATGGGAAGAGAGACAGATCTTCCCTTGGAGAAGGAAGAAAAGAGAAAACATGACTTTGTGCATCTGTAGATTTTTCAGCAGGAAATTCAGAAATCTCCATCTGCCTTTTGTTTTTCTCTAGAGTGGAGACAAAATCATCAGGAAAGGAGTCAGAGTTGGAAGCTTAAGTTTCTGGAAAAGGTTGAAAGAACCATTGCACAGAACAAAGCTAGCTGGGGAGGATGGAGAATGTCAGGTGGCTTTGCAGCTAATATGGCATCAGCTTATGATAGTCAAAAGCAGTAATCAGTTATGTAGTGGTGCCCTTCAGATAAAAAAAAAATATAGGAAAGGCTACTTTGCTTAAAACAAAATGCGTGTCAATATAATGGCTTAAAACAAAATGCCTGTCAGTGTCACTAAGGACAAGTCATTCTGATTCATCAGTTAGCCCATTTATTTGGAGTCCAGGTTAAATGTCAGTTTGTTTGTGATCATATCAGTTTAAAAGAGAAGCACACTCACTTCTTTGTAGTAAAATTACACAGAACTAGAATTTCTGCTGAAGCATTCAATACAATCTGTTTCCTCCACTAATCAGATTGTGTTCTAATACAGAGGTCACCTTTTGCATCTTTCTCTTTCTAAATATACCCTAACATTCCATAATGCTTAAAGCTTAGTGAGCATTTCTAGAACTGAACTCTGAAGAGCAATGGTTTTTCACTGAGTGTCTGTGTCCTACTGAGAGTAATTTTTCTCCAAAAGTTTTGTCCAACAGTACACATTTTCTAGAAAAAGGACATGTGAGATTTATGCATAATTATAAAGTTCAAGAGTGTAAACATTGTGGTGAGCTCTAAAAGCGGTGTACACCTGAGCCTCTTAAAGAAATATAAAATAGCCAGATTCTAATCTCGTGAGAGATTAGCTTAATTTAGTGAAAAATTATAGCATTGGCTTAATAGATTTCCTAGTATATTTTGCTTATTTATGGAATCTATAAATATAGATATATCTATAAATAAAAACAGGTATATATAAATATTCTATATTTGGGTCAGTGTTTTCAGAGACTAAGAAATAGGAATGATAAATAAATGTATGAAATGAAAAAAATATATTTTGTCTTATTTTTCAGAGTGATTGTGTACTTAGCTTTTTTCTCTCTGAGCCTGTGGAACAAGCAGTGAAAGAATCATCAGCTGTGGACCTAGGCAAGTAATTTTATCATTATTACCATGTACAATTATTGAGTTTCAATATAATTGTGAGGCTTCCCCAGTGGCTCAGTGGTAAAGAATCTGCCTGCCAGTGCAGGAGACCCAGGTTCAATTCCTGGATTGGGAAGATCCCCTGGAGGAGGAAATGGCAACCCACTCCAGTATTCTTGCCTGGAGAATCCCGTGGACAGAGAAGCCTCGTGGGCTATAGGCCATGGGTTGCAGAGTCAGACCACAACAGAGCATGTATGTACAATTATTGAGTTTTAATTGTATAAAAAATAAGAACTATATGTTTTTAATTTTCAAATTAAAATATTTTTAAAAATAAGGCTTTCATAGTCTTTTCAAACCATTTTTAACCCCTTAGAATATGTTTATCAAGTTAAATTAAACCCAGGTGTGTTTGTCTAATTATAATAATTCCATGCTACCCCACTATTAACTTATTTCAGTTAATTGTGCTTTGAGGTGGAATTGCATTTCAGAGAGAGAGATCCTGGTTTCCCCTGCATGTAAATCTTACAGTTTACTCAACATCTTAGAAAATAACAAAAATAAATATTGGGCAATAATAATGACCATGAATTATCTAGCAGTTTCATACTTATCTTTTAAAGCTCAATAATTATTCCACCTCCTTCATGAAGTCTTATTTTATTAACAGGATCCTAAATGAGCCCAGCAAAATTATCTACCCTATTCTCTGCCAAATGTGTGTTAATTCTAATTAATTTCTCTATCATCTCACATAGATTGGCAAAGACTTTTTTTTTTTTCTAATTTTATTTTATTTTTAAACTTTACATAATTGTATTAGTTTTGCCAAATATCAAAGTGAATCCGCCACAGGTATATATGTGTTCCCCATCCCGAACCCTCCTCCCTCCTCCCTCTCCATACCATCCCTCTGGGCCGTCCAGTGCACCAGCCCCAAGCATCCAGCATCGTGCATCGAACCTGGACTGGCAACTCATTTCCTACATGATATTTTACATGTTTCAATGCCATTCTCCCAAATCTTCCCACCCTCTCCCTCTCCCACAGAGTCCATAAGACTGTTCTATACATCAGTGTCTCTTTTGCTGTCTCATATACAGAGTTATTGTTACCATCTTTCTAAATTCCATATATATGCGTTAGTATACTGTATTTATGTTTTTCCTTCTGGCTTACTTCACTCTGTATAATAGGCTCCAGTTTCATCCACCTCATTAGAACTGATTCAAATGTATTCTTTTTAATGGCTGAGTAATACTCCATTGTGTATATGTACCACAGCTTTCTTATCCATTCATCTGCTGATGGACATCTAGGTTGCTTCCATGTCCTGGCTATTATAAACAGTGCTGCGATGAACATTGGGGTACACGTGTCTCTTTCCCTTCTGGTTTCCTCAGTGTGTATGCCTAGCAGTGGGATTGCTGGATCATAAGGCAGTTCTATTTCCAGTTTTTTAAGGAATCTCCACACTGTTCTCCATAGTGGCTGTACTAGGTTGCATTCCCACCAACAGTGTAAGAGGGTTCCCTTTTCTCCACACCCTCTCCAGCATTTATTATTTGTAGACTTTTGGATCGCAGCCATTCTGACTGGTGTGAAATGGTACCTCATAGTGGTTTTGATTTGCATTTCTCTGATAATGAGTGATGTTGAGCATCTTTTCATGTGTTTGTTAGCCATCTGTATGTCTTCTTTGGAGAAATGTCTATTTAGTTCTTTGGCCCATTTTTTGATTGGGTCGTTTATTTTTCTGGAGTTGAGCTGTAGGAGTTGCTTGTATATTTTTGAGATTAGTTGTTTGTCGGTTGCTTCATTTGCTATTATTTTCTCCCATTCTGAAGGCTGTCTTTTCACCTTGCTAATAGTTTCCTTTGATGTGCAGAAGCTTTTAAGGTTAATTAGGTCCCATTTGTTTATTTTTGCTTTTATTTCCAATATTCTGGGAGGTGGGTCATAGAGGATCCTGCTGTGATGTATGTCGGAGAGTGTTTTGCCTATGTTCTCCTCTAGGAGTTTTATAGTTTCTGGTCTTACGTTTAGATCTTTAATCCATTTTGAGTTTATTTTTGTGTATGGTGTTAGAAAGTGGTCCAGTTTCATTCTTTTACAAGTGGTTGACCAGATATCCCAGCACCACTTGTTAAAGAGATTGTCTTTAATCCATTGTATATTCTTGCCTCCTTTGTCAAAGATAAGGTGTCCATATGTGCGTGGATTTATCTCTGGGCTTTCTATTTTATTCCATTGATCAATATTTCTGTCTTTGTGCCAGTACCATACTGTCTTGATAACTGTGGCTTTGTAGTAGAGCCTGAAGTCAGGTAGGTTGATTCCTCCAGTTCCATTAGACTTTAATACCCCACTTACACCTATGGATAGATCAACTAAACAGAAAATTAACAAGGAAACACAAACTTTAAATGATACAATAGACCAGTTAGACCTAATTGATATCTATAGGACATTTCATCCCAAAACAATGAATTTCACCTTTTTCTCAAGCGCACATGGAACCTTCTCCAGGATAGATCACATCCTGGGCCATAAAGCTAGCCTTGGTAAATTCAAAAAAATAGAAATCATTCCAAGCATTTTTTCTGACCACAATGCAGTAAGATTAGATCTCAATTACAGGAGAAAAACTATTAAAAATTCCAACATATGGAGGCTGAACAACACACTGCTGAATAACCAACAAATCACAGAAGAAATCAAAAAAGAAATCAAAATTTGCATAGAAACGAATGAAAATGAAAACACAACAACCCAAAACCTGTGGGACACGGTAAAAGCAGTCCTAAGGGGAAAGTTCATAGCAATACAGGCACACCTCAAGAAACAAGAAAAAAGTCAAATAAATAACCTAACTCTACACCTAAAGCAACTAGAAAAGGAAGAAATGAAGAACCCCAGGGTTAGTAGAAGGAAAGAAATCTTAAAAATTAGAGCAGAAATAAATGCAAAAGAAACAAAAGAGACCATAGCAAAAATCAACAAAACCAAAAGCTGGTTCTTTGAAAGGATAAATAAAATTGACAAACCATTAGCCAGACTCATCAAGAAACAAAGGGAGAAAAATCAAATCAACAAAATTAGAAACGAAAATGGAGAGATCACAACAGACAGCACAGAAATACAAAGGATCATAAGAGACTACTATCAACAATTATATGCCAATAAAGTGGACAACGTGGAAGAAATGGACAAATTCTTAGAAAAGTACAACTTTCCAAAATTGGACCAGGAAGAAATAGAAAATCTTAACAGACCCATCACAAGCATGGAAATTGAAACTGTAATCAAAAATCTTCCAGCAAACAAAAGCCCCGGTCCAGACGGCTTCACAGCTGAATTCTACCAAAAATTTAGAGAAGAGCTCACACCTATCCTGCTCAAACTCTTCCAGAAAATTGCAGAGGAAGGTAAACTTCCAAACTCATTCTATGAGGCCACCATCACCCTAATACCAAAACCTGACAAAGATGCCACAAAAAAAGAAAACTACAGGCCAATATCACTGATGAACATAGATGCAAAAATCCTTAACAAAATTCTAGCAATCAGAATCCAGCAACACATTAAAAAGATCATACACCATGATCAAGTGGGCTTTATCCCAGGGATGCAAGGATTCTTCAATATCCGCAAATCAATCAATGTAATACACCACATTAACAAATTGAAAAATAAAAACCATATGATTATCTCAATAGATGCAGAGAAAGCCTTTGACAAAATTCAACATCCATTTATGATAAAAACTCTCCAGAAAGCAGGAATAGAAGGAACATACCTCAACATAATAAAAGCTATATATGACAAACCCACAGCAAACATTATCCTCAATGGTGAAAAATTGAAAGCATTTCCTCTAAAGTCAGGAACAAGACAAGGGTGCCCACTTTCACCATTACTATTCAACATAGTTTTGGAAGTTTTGGCCACAGCAATCAGAGCAGAAAAAGAAATAAAAGGAATCCAAATTGGAAAAGAAGAAGTAAAACTCTCACTATTTGCAGATGACATGATCCTCTACATAGAAAACCCTAAAGATTCCACCAGAAAATTACTAGAAATAATCAATGACTATAGTAAAGTTGCAGGATATAAAATCAACACACAGAAATCCCTTGCATTCCTATACACTAATAATGAGAAAACAGAAAGAGAAATTAAGGAAACAATTCCATTCACCATTGCAACGGAAAGAATAAAATACTTAGGAATATATCTACCTAAAGAAACTAAAGACCTATATATAGAAAACTATAAAACACTGGTGAAAGAAATCAAAGAGGACACTAATAGATGGAGAAATATACCATGTTCATGGATTGGAAGAATCAATATAGTGAAAATGAGTATACTACCCAAAGCAATTTATAGATTCAATGCAATCCCTATCAAGCTACCAACAGTATTCTTCACAGAGCTAGAACAAATAATTTCACAATTTGTATGGAAATACAAAAAACCTCGAATAGCCAAGGCAAAGACTTTTTAAATATCCTATCAATCTAAAGCATTCTTTAATGTAAATCCATTGCCAGTGGCCATCTAATACTGATACTGGTTTTTATCTCACACAAAATTTGCAAACTCATGATTGGCTAGGCCTCACCACCCCCCACCCCAAACTTCCCTTTGCAACTCCCAGTCTTCCTTTTGTCCACATCCACCTTCGTATTCTCTACCTTTAAGATTAGGCCCATCTGCTCATCACCTCTCTCTGTACCTGATATCCTAGTTACTTACCCCTTATGAGTACAGTTCTCTATAGCCAGATCAGGTCTTATAGTGTGATTGTTTACTGTTACATATTTATTTTTGTGTCTGCCTTGTTTCTCTTGTTAGACTGAAAATAACTTTCAGTCAAGCACTCACTTCTCCATTATGTACTGCTCTACACTAACAAATTCTAAATTAATATATGATAATTAAATCACTTTTATTGTGCCTATATTTTATTCATGTAAGTAATGTTACCCTCTAAGATGCTTTGCTTTTATAGTTAAACCATAAACAGTATTGAGTAAGGAAATTTCTTACATTTCATAGCATGTATCTAAAGAAGAATGATGTCCACAGAATAAAATATTTTTAGAGACTGAGACAGAACTGTGTTTGAACGTCTCCTGTGGAGGTGCGGGTCAGCAGTGGACTGCCACTGGGACGGGGCTCTGGGTGCTGCAGACTTGGGTATGACATAAGCCCTCTTGGAGAAGTCACCATTAACACCACCACAGAGCTGCCAGAACTTACACAGGACTGAGAAATAGACTCTTGGAGGGCACAAACAGAAGCTTGTCTACGAGGACCCAGGAGAAAGGAGCAGTGACCACACAAGAGACTGACCCAGATTTGCATGTGAGTGTCCAGGAGTGTCTAGCAGAGGCATGGCTTGGTGGTAGCCTGCTGCAGGGCTGGGGGCACTGAGTGTAGCAGTACATGCATGGGATCTTTTGAAGGAGGTCATCATTATCTTCATTACCTCCACCATAGTTTGGCCACAGGTAAATAGCAGGGAGGGAACACAGCTCCAGCCATCAACAGAAAATTGGATTAAAGATTTATTGAGCATAGCCCTGCCCATAAGAACAAGATCCAATTTTCCCCACAGTCAGTCTCTCCCATCAGGAAGCTTCCATAACCCTCTTATCCTTCTCCATCAGACAGCAGACAGACTGAAAACCACAATCACAGAAAACTAACCATTCTAATCCCATAGACCACAGCCTTGTCTTACTCAATGAAACTATGAGCCATGTCCTGTAGGGCCACCCAAGAGAGAGAGGTCATGGTGGAGAATTCTGACAAAATGTGATCCACTGGAGAAGAGAATGGCAAACCCCTTCAGTATTCTTGCCTTGAGAACCCCATGAACAGTATGAAAAGGTGAAAAGATAGGACACTGAAAGATGAACTCCCCAGGTCAGTAGGTGCCCAATATGCTACTGGAGATCAGTAGAGAAATAACTCCAGAAAGAATGAAGAGACAGAGCCAAAGCAAAAACAACACCCAGTTGTGGATGTGACTGGTGATAGAAGCAAGGTCCAATGCCATAAAGAGCAATATTGCATAAGAACCTGGAATGTTAGGTCCATGAGTCAAGGCAAATTGGAAGTGGTCAAACAGGAGATGGCAAGAGTGAACATCGACATTTTAGGAATCAGCGAACTAAAATGGACTGGAATGGGTGAATTTATCTCAGATGACCATTATATCTGCTATTGTGGGCAAGAATCCCTTAGAAGGAAACGAGTCAACAAAAGAGTCCGAAATGCAGTTCTTGGATGCAGTCTCAAAAAGGACAGAATGATCTCTGTTTGTTTCCAAAGCAAACCATTCAATATCACAGTAATCCAAGTCCATGCCCCGACCAGTAATGCTGAAGAAGCTGAAGTTGAATGGTTCTATGAAGAATTACAAGACCTTCTAGAATTAATACCCAAAAAAAGACATCCTTTTCATTATAGGGGACTGAAATGCAAAACTAGGAAGTCAAAAACACCTGGAGTAACAGGCAAATTTGGCCATGGAGTACAGAATGAAGCAGGACAAAGTAATAGAGTTTTGCCAAGAGAACGCACTGGTCATAGCAAACAACCTCTTCCAACAAGACAAGAGAAGACTCTACACATATACATCACCAGATGGTTAACACTGAAATCAGATTGAATATATTCTTTGCAGCCAAAGATGGAGAAGCTCTATACAGTCAACAAAAACAAGACTGGGAGCTAGCTGTGGCTCAGATCATGAACTCCTTACTGCCAAATTCAAACTGAAACTGAAGAAAGTAGGGGAAATCACTAGACCATTCAGGTATGATTTAAATCAAATCCCTTATGATTATACAGTGGAAGTGAGAAATAGATTTAAGGGACTAGATCTGATAGACAGAGTGCCTGATGAACTATCAACAGAGGTTGGTGACATTGTACAGGAGACAGGGATCAAGACCATCCACAAGAAAAAGAAATGCAAAACAGCAAAATGGTTGTCTGAGGAGGCCTTACAAATAGCTTTGAAAAGAAGGGAAGTGAAAAACAAAGGAGAAAAGGAAAGATATACCCATTTGAATGCAGAGTTTCAAAGAACAGCAAGGAGAGATAAGAAAGCCTTCCTCAGAGATCAGTGCAAAGAAATAGAGGAAAACAATAGAATGCAAAAGACTAGAGATCTCTTCAAGAAAATTAGAAATACCAAGGGAACATTTCATGCAAAGATGGGCTCGAGAAAGGACAGAAGTGGTACGAATCTAACCGAAGCCAACGATATTAAGAAAAGATCATAAGAATACACAGAAGAACTGTACAAAAGATCTTCATGACCCAGACAATCATGATGGTGTAATCACTCAACTAGAGCCAGACATCCTGGAATGTGAAGTCAAGTGGGCCATAGGAAATATCACTATGAACAAAGCTAGTGGAGGTGATAGAACTCCAGTTGAGCTATTTCAAATCCTAAAAAATGATGCTGTGAAAATGCTGCACTAAATATGCCAGCAAATTTGGAAAATGCAGCAGTAGCCACAGGATTGGAAAATATCAGGTTTAATTCCAAAGAAATTCAAAGAAAGGCAATGCCAAAGAATGCTCAAACTACCACACAATTGCATTCATCTCACATGCTAGTAAAGTAATGCTCAAAATTCTCTAAGCCAGGCTTCAACAATATGTGAACCATAATCTTCCAGATGTTCAAGCTGGTTTTAGAAAAGGCAGAGGAACCAGAGATCAAATTACCAACATCCACTGGATGATGGAAAAAGCAAGAGAGTTCCAGAAAAACACCTACTTCTATTTTATTGACTATGCCAAAGCCTTTGACTGTGTGGATCACAATAAACTGTGGAAAATTCTTAAAAAGATGGGAATATCAGACCACCTGACCTGCCTCTTGAGAAACCTGTATGCAGGTCAAGAAGCAATAGTTAGAACTCAACATGGAACAACAGACTGGCTCCAAATAGGGAAAGGAGTACATCAAGGCTGTATATTTTCACCCTGCTTATTTACCTTCTATGCAGAAAACATCATTAGACATGCTGGGCTGAATGAACCACAAGCTAGAATCAAGATTTCCAGGACAAATATCAATAACGTCAGATACGCAGATGACACCACCCTCACGGCAGAAAGTGAAGAAGAACTAAAGAGCCTCTTGATGACAGTGAAAAAGGAGAGTGAAAAAGCTGGCTTAAAGCTCAATGTTCGGAAAACTAAGATCATAGCATCTGGTCCCATCACTTCATGGCAAATAGATGGGGAAGCATTGACAGACTTTATTTTTGGGGGCTGCAAAGTCACTGTAGATGGTGACTGCATCCATGAAATTAAAAGATGCTTACTCCTTGGAAGGAAAGTTATGACCAACCTAGACAGCATATTCAAAAGCAGAGACATTACTTTGCCAACAAAGGTCCGTCTAGTCAAGGCTATGGTTTTCCCAGTAGTCGTGTATGGATGTGATAGTTGGACTGTAAAGAAAGCTGATCGCCGAAGAATTGATGCTTTTGAACTATGGTGTTGGAGAAGACTCTTGAGAGTCCCTTGGACTGCAAGGTGATCCAACCAGTCCATCCTAAAGGAGATCAGTCCTGAGTGTTCATTGGAAGGACTGATGTTGAAGCTGAAACTTCAATACTTTGGCCACCTGATGTGAAGAGCTTACACACTGGAAAAGACCCTGATGCTGGGAAAGACTGAAGGCAGGAGGAGAAGGTGACGACAGAGGATGAGATGGTTGGATGGTATCACCAACTCAGTGGACATGAGTTTGAATAAACTCCAGGAGTTGGTGATGGACTGGGAGGCCTGGCGTGCTGCAGTCCATGGGGTGGCAAAGAGTCAGACAGGACTAAGTGACTAAAGTGAACTGACTGTCATAATTTATAAATATTCTCTAAAAAACAGTATTAATTGAATAGATTTTTAACAATCATTATTTGTAAACTTGAGTTAACCAGATTAAAAAAACAAATAATAAGAAAGTAGCCAATTTCTAGAGAAGTTAACTTAAAAAAAAAAGCTACTAGGTTGGCCTCTATTTTGTCATTAAAGCCCTCAAAGAAAATTCTTTCAAAACATAAACTATGGGTCACTATCAAGTTTTCAATTTTGGTGATTATTATTTGTCTATAAAGTGTTTTAATATACATGCATACAAAAAAAGTAGGGTTCTTATTACAAAAACTAAAATGGTTGTTTCAGAATTCTTTTTGTTTTTTTGGTTTGCTTTCTTCTTACTACATCATATAATACTTAAGACTTTTTTGTCAGTGATAATGGACAAAAGTTTTGGTTCTCGATATTTTATGTTACAACAGCAGGACTGCATATTCTAAGCAGGATATGCAAATCACTGAAACAAAGAAGGATTAGCAGGAAGTTGTTCCTTTTTGTATTCTTTAAATTATTTCCTCTTTCTTATTCTGAATTCTGAATACTTTTGTCACAGAATATCAGTTGATTCCAAAAAAGAAGCACACTACTAAGGACACTTCTTGTCAGTCATTTGAAACTTTGAATTGTTAAATAATTAGATGATAAATTTATTCAGTGTATTAAAGTAATGGTTAAATAGGATGACCTGAAGCAAAAATCCCAGACTGTACCATTTTACTACCCCTACTAACGAACTGAGAGTGGATTGAAGTGACTTAGCACAGCACATCTGGACACCTATGTATCTAGGCACAAGACTTGCAAAAATCATATTAGTAATCATTTGTAGTCCCACCTCTGCCGTTGCTGCTGCTGCTAAGTTGATTCAGTTGTGTCCGACTCTGTGCGACCCCATAGACGGCAGCCCACCAGGCTCCCCTGTCCCTGGGATTCTCCAGGCAAGAACACTGGAGTGGATTGCCATTTCCTTCTCCAATGTATGAAAGTGAAAAGTGAAAGTGAAGTCACTCAGTCGTGTCTGACTCTTCGCAACCCCATGGACTGCAGCCTACCAGGCTCCTCCATCCATGGGATTTTCCAGGCAAGAGTACTGGAGTGGGGTGCCATCGCCTTCTCCAGTTACTCACTAACTAAACATGCCTTGGTAGAACAACAGGAAGTGCCAACCAAGTATACTCTCTCCTCTACTTATCCCTTTTCCTTGGCTTTGCATTGCCTAATTTAGGCAGAGCCAACTTCCTGGGCTTGTAACCTATGCAGTCGTACAAAGTACAGTACTTAGAACAATCCTATACTTGGTTTAATATTCTGTTGTCACTAACTTGAAATTCTTAATAAAAAGTTTTTTGGGGAAAAGAACTGTGAATTTTCATCTTGCATTTTTATTTCAATGACTCCCACACATTATGTATGCGGCTGGCCCAGCAATTTGGAAAAAGATCAGAATTCTCCAGCTGTATCTCAGCAGAATCTGGTACCCACCAATTTCCCTTAAAAGTCAAATATCAGGTCCTTCCCAATCTTGACTCTTGTCTTTTTCCAATTCTTCAACTAAGACAAGACCCTCAGTACCTCACAGATCAATTTTCTCTGCCTAGATTTCTTGATTCCTGTTCCACCTTCCCCATCATTATCTGCATCCTTCAGATCTCATCTCAATTGCCTTTACTATATAGACCTATATAATGTTTTTTTTCCCTCAAAACACATATTGCAATGATAACTATGCTATGTGCTTCTTTGCAGACTAAAAATCCATGAAGACACAAGCCATGTGTATCTGGCTTACCAGTGTAAACCCAGTGCTGTCCATAAAGAATTCCTGAATAAATAACTGACAATAAAAGGACAGTAGAGAAGACACCAAAATCCAAATTTAAGCTCCTTCTCTCACACTCACCATTTTAAGTGGAAAAATCCCAGCACAAGGAATTCAAAGCTTCCCAACCACTAGAATTCTCCTGAAGTATCACCAGGGGGAAAAAAAAATCTGTAAATTATCATGTTTAATATTATAGACACCAGACTCAACCAAGGCACTAACCAGAAAGTTGCTGAATTTTATCTTGTGTATTCGTTAATTCTCTTATGACAGACTCTCTGTACTCCTCACAAATTAATACAGCCACCATGCCAAATAATACTTTTACAAAAATAAAAATTATCCACCTTCCACCAGTACGCAGCTCTGATACACAGAAGATAGATTTTTGTCACAATACAGAAATAATAATGTAGGTAATGGGCTAGAACTTGATCAAAGACAACAGTTGCCAGAGTTAAGAGGATGAATTAATGAGCATGTTTAGATGCCATTGATAATTATAAATGATTACAAAGAGGAGCTTTCAATCATTACCTTACATCACTACTTTCCCTTTGAGATGTTAATTTAAAAGGAAGCCACACAGTCTCTATGGCAAGGTCTCTCTGGTTAATGTTCTAGCTGCTTGTTCTGGCAAAGCCCAGACCAATTGTCCATAGGTTGAAGTATGTTACTCATGCAAGCGTGCTCAGTCGCTCAGTCATGGCCAACTTGTTGTGACCTCCCTGGACTGTAGCCGCCAGTCTCCTCAGTCTGTGGGATTTCCCAGGCAAGAATACCGGAGTGGTTTGCCATTTCCTATTCCAGGAGATCTTCTCAACCCGGGGATCAAACCCAAGTCTACACCATTGGCAGGTGGCTTCTTTACCACTGAGCCACTGGGGAAGTCCATGTTACTCAGGTTTTGAATTTAAATTTTACTGATATGGAAGGACAAGAGATGAAGGGCTAGTTATGATTGTCTGTAAATAAATACTTGTATTGTTTTTTAAATTTTCCACTGAAAGCTTTGAAATATACATTTTGCTACAATATATCATATGATCTCATGTTTTTAATTAGAAGATTATTTTAGATTAGGCTTCCCTGGTGGGAAGACGGTTCAGACAGTCAAGAATTTACCTACAGTATGGGAGACCTGGGTTTGATCCCCTGCAGAAGGGACTGCCAACCCACTTCAGTATTCTTGCCTGGAGAATCCCATGTACAGAGGAGCTTGGCCACCTACAGTCCATGGGGTTGGAAAGCTTTAAAATATACACTTTGCTATAGCATCTCATATAATCTCATGTAATTAGATTATTTTAGACTGTTGCTGTGGCTGATATAGGAAGGAAAAGATGAAACAAAGATGAGAAAAAACTTTCTCTAATTACTTCATGTCTAATAGCTCTGTGTCAAAAGATATCACTTAAACTGTAGCAAATCAAGCAATAAAAAATTTTAGCATATGTAATATTAGTATTAGAAAAACACTGAGAAAGATCACAACATTGAATGTAATTGGGTGGTAGATCAAAGTAGATGAGAAAGATCATCACACTAATTTTATCTTTGCTTCTATTAGGAAAGAAATATTGTCAAAAGAAATAAAAATCTAAGAATATTAAATAAAATAACCACTAGAACAAAAATTAAAACTTCTATAAATATCATAAGTACATAAAGCAAATTACTTTGTGAAAGACTTTCTTTAAAAATCATTGTTAAAAGTTATATTTCTTTTTTTATGTGTTAATTTAATTCTCCTGTACATTTCTGTCCACATGAGCCAACAAAAGTCAAGAATGCATACTTTACAATATTTACCTGTTTTGAGATATTCAAGTCAATTTCAGATGGCAAAAGTAGAATTCAGTCACTAATGACATGTTTAAAAATATATATATTTTTAAAAATGTTTTTACAAGATAAAAAATAATCTTCCACAAGATCATTCTTGCAGATCTTGCAGATCACTGAAATTTTAACTCTAGATAATTTCACTTCAGTTTTTGGTTTCAAAATCTAGAGACAATTGAAAGGAAAAAGCATTGGCAGAATTTCTATTTTTAAGTCTCTCTTTTTTGTTTCAACTATTTGTTACACTGTTTAAAGATGTTAAGGATGAAGGTGCTCTTTGACTGATGGCCTTTGGATGATCAAAAAGTTTATTTCGGGATGGAAATTCACTGTGGCAGGTTGTACAGCTGATAAGCACATCACTCATTGTCTGTGGTTCAGCAGGTACTCTGACAGACTTTTTAGTATCTTTGGCTTTCTTTCCTTTGGGTTTAGAAACCCTTTTAGCCTCAGTTTTTGGGTCATCGCACAGTTCCACAGTCTCTGTGACCCCAACATTTTCTTGGAGACTATCTTCCAATTCTCTGGCATTGTTTTCATTTAGGTTGGTATCTTCCGGGTCAAGCTTTACTCCTTCTCCAGTTCCATTTTCATGGAAATTATCATCACAGTTCTGTGCTGGTTTCTGTTTCTTTTTCTTCTGTTTTTTAGAAAGCTTTTGTTTTGGCGCCTCCTCCATTTCTTCCTAGGAATTGACATTCAGACTGTTTTCACCAGTTTGAGGTCCTGAAAAATTTGCTTCCTCCTCCTCCAACTGTTGTTTTAATAAGGCAGCCATTTCCCGATGCTTCTTTGATTTTTCATGATTCCTCAGAGCCTTTTCAGTCTTGAAAGACTTATCACACGCGGGGCAGTAAAGGCCATCATAAAGTTCTGTGTCCTCGGCCTCGTCTCTGTCTTTACCATCCTATCCGTCTCTGAGCTCCAGTTCTTCCGCTTCATCTTCACCCAATCCATTTCCAAACTGCTTTTCATACTGCGCCTCCATCTCCCTGAGCTCCTTCCCCAAGTCAGCCACTGCCATCCAGCTCTGCTCTCTGTACTGCTCTGCCAGCTTGGCCTGTTTTAGCTTCTGCTGCCACCTCATTGCCTCCGCTTTCCTTGCCTTCTCTGCATTTTGTTCTTCCACAAGCTTTCGATGAGCCTGCACTCTTCTATCCTTTTTATGGATGAAAGCGACCTGCTGACGGACAAGTTCATTCTCCTTCCTCCCCTTTCCTCGCTTTTCCTCACTTTTTCGTTTGTTTTCTTTTTCCATGGCTCGTTTCTCCCAGCCGTTTGAAGCCTGCTGTGTATCATACTCTTCTTTCCAAGCAAAGTTCTGAGTGCAGAAACTCTGCCGGTAAGCATAGAATGGTGGACTACCATATCATAGTCACTCTGGGAGTCTCCAAAAGTTGGGAAATCTTCCATGTCCTCTTCTAAAGCAGATTCTAGTTCTTCCTTTGCAGTCATTTCAGAGTCATTACGGCGCACCATGTAAAAGCCCTTTTCATCATCGCCATAACCAGGGTAGCAGGTCACAGTGAAATAGTGAAGCAAGTCTAAGCTGTCATCTTGATATTCTGCATCACGTCCACCTTTCACCAGAGCTTCTCTATGATTATTGCACCACGTGCTTTCCTGAGGGTCGCTCAACACATTATACGCCGCTTGGATTAGTTTAAATTGTTCAGCTGCTTCTGCGGCATCATCCAGATTTTTATCCGGGTGCCCTTTCTGGGCCAGCTTCCGATAGGCCTTCTTGAGCTCCTCCTCGCTGGCGTGGCGCTGCACCCCTAGCGCTTCGTCGTGACAATTCATCGCCCGACAGAGCAGGGGGCTCCGGCCGGGGCGGGGCTGGGCTAAAGTGGTGGCCCCGGCCCTAGTGGTCGTCTCCTGCGGCGGGAGCCCGGCGCCCGCACGGGACCAGCCAGTGAGTGCAGCGGCGGCGCGGGCTATTTCTTTACTAATTTAATAAGAACAAAGAGAGAATATATTATATCAATAAAAATAAGAATGAAGAGAAAAACTATATATCAATAAATATAACTCTATTAAGAAAATTCCTATAGGAGTGAAAGGGAAAATCCTAACTATATTTAATGTAAAAATACACCTAAAGCAAAATGATTTTAGAAGACTGAAAATTGAAATATAGGCATAGGTATATTAGGCAATGGGCTTCCTAGGTGGCTCAGTGGTAAAGAAGCCTCCTGCCACTACAGGAGACGAAGTAAACATGGGTTCAGTCCCTGGGTGAGGAACATTCCCTGAGTAGGAAATGTCAACCCACTCCAGTCTTCTTGCCTGGAAAATTCCATGGACTGAGGAGCCTGGTGGGCTGTAGTCCATGGAGTCACCAAAGAATTGGACACAACTGAGCAACTGAGCACACACATATTAGGCAAGGCAAGAACATGGAAATCAAAAGTCACAAGCATATATAAAAACAAATGCAATTTAGTCCCAGAAGACTTGAATAGAACTTTAGACTATAACAAGTACAATTCTCAATAAAGATATAAGCAACTGCTGCAACATGTATAAAATTATGGAAATTGTGGAACATACAAGGAGAAACATACAAAAACAAACCAGTAATAGGATATTCTAATTTACTTCTCTTGACTTTTGAAAGATTGAGTAGAAAAAATAAGCTATACATAGAAAAACTAAATAGTAACATTAATAAGGCAAACTGTAATTTATACCAAACTCTTATTCTGAAAATAGAGAATATATCTTCTTTTCAAGAGCCCATGGAATATTCATGAAAACAGATTATATAGTAAGTCACAAAGGAAATTAATTTCAATAAATCCTCAAAAGTAGAAATTGCCTAAGAAATATTCCCTGATCATGAGACAATACAGTGAGACACCCATGGAAAAATTCATAAAACTAAAAGATACTTAAGTTTGAAGGTTTAAAAAATTAAGTTCTCTTGAACAACTTTTGGGTCAAAGGACTTACAAATCAAAATTACAAAACTTACAAAGAATAGCAATAATGAAAAACCACATCTCATAAAACTACAAGAGAAAGATAAAGCAGCGCTCAGAGGGAAATTGGAATAATTAGAATAAAAGCCAAAAAACAAACCAAAGGAAGACAAAAAAAAAATGGATAAAGGTAAAAGTAAATATATGAGTTAGAACAAAGCTTTTCACCATTGAATATGATATTAGTTGTCAGCATGTCCTAAATGAATTTTATTATGTCCAAGAAGATACGTGGGCTTCCCAGATGGTGCATTTGGTAAAGAATCCATCTGCCAATGCAGGAGTTGGAAGAGAGGGTTCAATTCCTGGGTTGGGAAGATCCCCTGGAGGAGGAAATGGCAATCCACTCCAGTATTCTTGTCTGGGAAATCCCATGGACAGAGGAGCCTGGCGGGCTACAGTCCATGAGGTCACAAAGAGTCAGACACAACTGAGCAAGAAGATATATTGAGATACGTTCCCTGTGTATTCACTTTGATGAGAGTTTTTATCATGAATAAATGTTGCATTTTGTGAAATGTTTTTTTCTGCATCTATTAAGATGCTCATGTAAGGATTATCCTTCCTTTTGCTAATATGGTATTTCACATCGATGGATTTGTCAGTATTGAACCATCTTTGTGTCCCTGGAATAAAACCAGCTTGATCATGGTGAATGATCCTTTTTATATATTGTTAAATTCACTTTTCTGTTATTAAGGATTTTTACATATATAGTCATCATAGAAATTAGCCTGTAATTTTATTTTATTGTAGTGTCTTTGTCCGGTTTTGGTATCAGGGTGGCCTAGTAAAATAAACTTAAGAGTTTCTGTCCTCTTCAATTTTTTGGAATAGTTTGAGAAAGATAGGCATTAGTCCTTCTTTATATGTTTTGTAAAATTCCCCTGTGTAGTCATCCAGTCCTGAACTCTCGTTTGCTGGGAGTTTTTAAATTACAAATGCAGTTTCACCACTGGTGATTGGTTTGTTCAAATTATCTATTTTTCTTGACTCAATCTTGACATGCTGTATGTTTCCAGCAATCTGTCCATTTCTTTTAGGTTATCCAATTAATTGGCATCTGACTTATGGTAGTATTTTATGTTTTTTTTTTTTTTTTTTTGTATCTCTATGGTATCAGTATGTATCTCTATGGTATCTTCTCTTTCAGTTCTCATTTTATTTGGGTCCTCTTTCTTTTCTTCTTGGTGAGCCTGGATAAATGTTTATCAATTTTATCTTTTCAAAAAACTAACTCCTGGTTTCATTGATCATTCATACTTTCTTCTGTATCAATCTACTATTCATTCCTTCTAGTATGTTATTTATTTAGGCTATTGAATTCTTCATTTCTGATTGAGTCTTTTTTATATTTTCTAGTTCTTTGTAAATTTTCCACTGTATTCATCTATTCTTTACCCTAATTCAATTAACATTTTGACTGCCAGTGCTTTGAATTCTTTATTTCTGTTTCATTATCTGCTTTTTCAAGGGTTTTCTCTTGCTCTTTCAACTGAGAGCATTTCCTCTGTCTTTTCATTTCGCTTAACTTTCTCTGACTCCATGAACTTAGTGTGAAACAGTTGCCTGTTGCAGTCTTGAAGGGGTGTTCTTATGTGGGAACATCCCTATTCAGACCGCACACACTCAGGGCTTTAATGGGAGAGCTGGATTTGACATGGGTGCAAATCACATCTTTAGTCAGGGTGTGATGACAGCTACCCCCTTGGTAGGGAGTGAAACTGGAAATGGAAGGGCTGGAGCTGGAGTCAAGTGCTAAAAAATGGCAAGTTCCTTTTTAAAATAGTTTTATTTATTTATTTTTGGCTTTGCTGGGTCTTCCTTGTTGCTCGGGCTTTTCTCTAGTCACGGCAAGCAGGGTTACTCTCTTGCTGCGGTATGCGGGCTTCTCTTTGCAGTGGCTTCTCTTGTGGAGCACAGGTTTCAGGGTGCAAGGGCCTCAGTAGTTGCAGCACACAGGCTCAGTAGTTGTGGCGCACAGGCTTAGTTGCTCTGCGGCATGTGGGATCTTCCTGGATCAGAGATCAAACCCATGTCTGCTGCATTAGCAGGCAGATTCTTTACCATTTAGCCACCAAGGAAAACCCACAGGTACCTTTAAGGGTGGATTTTCCCCTATCCCCACACTGGAACCTATGCCCCAGAGTTGGGGAGTATTGAAGCAAGGGGGCCCATGCAAGCTATCAGCTTGTGTCAACCATAGCAGAGGTCCAAGCTTTCTGCGCCACACTGCCTGTGCAAGCACCTGCAAGTGTGTCCCTTAGCTCAGTTGCAGCCTGAGGTCCAAGTATTCTTCATCCTTCACAGTCAGTCACTGCCCCCAGCCTCCACCACCCTCCTTTCCACTGTGGAGCCACACCACAGGGCAGGCAGGGCCCCACATGGATACTCAGCATTTACTGGAGCTGCGGTGGAAGGGCTGCTATCAGAGCTCTGGGCTGCTTCTGATGCGCAGCTTGAGTAAGCACCAACCATGGCCACTGCCACCCCACAAGACTTGCCCTGGGTCTGGGTAGTCTCTGGATCCCTAAGTTATGTCTTCTCCTCAGTAATAGCTGCCCTAGATCCAACACCACACTGTGATATGAAGAGTGAATGGGGCTGGAATATTCACTCAACTGGGGCTGGGACATGCACCAAGGTGGTTGTGGGAAACCAAGCGGCCACTTGACCACCTCCTTCTGCCCGTCCTGGGGGCAAGCCAGTGTGCATGTGCTCCTCAGGAGCAGAATCCAGGCTTCTCACAGCTCCCCTACTAGTTCCAGTGGTCCCCCAGCCAGCCAAGGGGGCGCTTCTTACAGGACTGGGGTGCCCAACCCACAGCTCTCACTGCTCACTCCCCAGGGCAGGTGTCTTCCAATGAATTCTCCCTTTTCCTCTGAGTCTCTCCCAGGAGCAAAGATCCCAACTCAATCTCTTTTCTTTCCTTCCTACCTGATTACATGTATATCTTTCTTATAGCCTTGATTGTATAGGAGTCCTTCTGCCAATTTCTAGTGAAATTTGTCCCACATTTAGATGTATTTTCTGATATGTTCTTGAGGGGAGGTACGCTCTACATCCCCTTACCCCACCATCTTGATTGATCTCCAGAAGATTTATTTTTAACAACATGAGCTAATTCTACAGTTTATAAACAAAAATAAACAAAGAAAAATCAGGAAAACTTAGCAAAACAAAGAGGTGAGGTTGCCTTATCTGATACAAAAACACATTAAAAGTCTCAATAATTAAAATGGTGTGATGTCAGTGCATAAGTAGAGGAGCAAGTAAAATATAATAGAATGTCCATAGAGTCAAATATATTCAGGAATTTAATAGGTGCCCAAACCAGTAAGAGAAAACAAAGAATGTTGGCATAGTATACTTCATACCATATGCCAGGAAAAATACCAAGTGAATGAAAGACTTTAAATGTAAATAATGAAATCATATATATGACAAAGAAAACATGGAAAAATTCTTTTTAATCTTGGGATGAGCTGCTATAGCTGTGACAGCTGAGTGCCAATGAATTGATGCTTTAGAACTGTGGTGTTGGAGAAGACTCGTAAGAGTCCCTTGGACTGCACAGAGATCAAACCAGACAATCCTGAAGGAAATCAATCCTGAATATTCATTGGAAGGACTGATGTTGAAGCTGAAGCTCCATTACTTTGGCCACCTGATACAAAGAGCCAACTCATTGGAAAAGACCCTGATGTGAGGAAAGATTGAAGGCAGGAGGAGAAGGGGATGATAGAGGACGAGATGGTTGGATGGCATCACCGACTCAATGGACATGATTTGAGCAAGCTTCGGAAGATGATGAAGGACAGGAAGCCTAGCATGCTGCAGTCCATGAGGTCAAAAAGAGTCAGACACAACTGAGCAACTGAACGACAATGATAAATTCAGAAGCTGTAACAATTCTGCATGATATAAGACACTGTAGCAAAGTTCAAAAAAGTGAAGATAAGTGACAAAATGGGTGAAATATTTGCAAGTATTTAACATGTTACCATCTCCTATAAATTGGTTTTCAAAAATGACCAAATATAAAACAGTGTAAAGAATACAATAATAAATAAATAAATAAATCCAAACCTTCAGAAAACAAAAACAGAATGCAAGTGGCTCTTAATGAAATGAAAGAATCCTCAATGTCACTCGTAAGAAAAATGCAAATTACAGCTACACTGACCCTGTTTTAACTCATCAGATCAGCAAAAATTCAAAAACTTAATTAACAAGCTTGGTTATGAATCAGCAAGTACTCATACACTGTTGGTGGTAATGCAAATTGGTACAACCTTCATGGAAGGCAATTTGGCGAATTTACCAAAATTACAAATACCAATACCCATTGACCCCGAAATTCTGCTGTTGAAATTTATCCTATAACACTTGTACAGGGGTACAAAATAATACACATACAAAGCTATTTAATGCAGCATGGTTTGTAACAGCTGGAAAGCATTGGAAACAACCGACTTGCCCATCAGTGGGTAAATTGTTAAATAAATTATGGTATTTCCTCATGATGGAATATTCTGAAAGTATATTTAAAAATAAAGAAGCTTTGTATTATTGATATGAAAGTATCTCCAAGATGGTTGTGCAGAAGAGTAAATATGCTATTCTTTTTGAGGAAAAGGGGGAAGAATAAAAATACTTATTCATATTTACTTAAATGGAGAAATTCTGGAAAAATATGTGTCCCTCTGGAGGAATACTTGCAAAACTAATAAAATAATAATTGGAGAACTGGCTGGATAGGTATTAGGAACAGGAGAAAGACTTTTTACTGTGTACTTTGAAAATGCATTTTCACTTTTGAATCATATGAATATATTATCAGCTGAAAGGAAGTTAAATTTTGAAATGCCATTTTTAACATGAATGTACACATTATGCATAATAAGCCCTGTATTATCTACTGTATGGCATGCATTCAAGCATTTCAACATGGTCATTCTTTGGATCAACATTATTTTAACAGTTCTTGGGGTTACTATAAATGGTTAGATTAAGCATGATGAGATTCCCCCAGAATAACTTGAGACAGAAAAATCAAAATATTCTAGCATCTTCTTGTCCATCTGAAGCTATTCTCAAATCTCTCTCAGGATTTCTGATGGTCCAGTGGTTAGGACTCTGAGCTTTCAATGCCAGGGGCGCAGGTTCGATCCCTGGTAGGGGGACCAAGATCTCCTATGCCCTGTAGTCAAAAAAAAAAAAAAAGCCTCCCTCTCTGGGCTGTTCATTTAAAGTCTTTCCCCTTAGTTTACAGACTCTTCATCTACCCTTTACCGCATGATATTCAAAAACAGGCTGTAATTCTATTTTATTTTATGTACATATAATCACACCAAAAAAAAAAAAAAACAGGCTGTAGAGATCATTTGACCAGATATCATTAATTGTCTGCATAAGCTTGGACCAAACACTTCAATTTCCTCAGGTGTAAAATGGAAGTAAACATAAACTTTATAGATTTACTGTGAGGAGTTAGTGAGTTACGTACGTGAAACTCTGAGCCCACCATTGGCATATGATAAGAATTCTAGAAATACTAAGCACCTCGACTATTCTTACACTGACTACAAGGACTTCCTGTGTTGCAGTTGTTTAGTCGCTTAGTCGTATCTGACTCTTCGCAACACCACGGACTACGGCACACCAGGCTTCCCCGTCCTTCACTAGCTTCTTGGGTTTGCTCAAACTCATGTCCATTGAGTTGGTGACTTCCTAGTGGCTGGCATTTCCAGTGGGTTCTAAACTCTGACGTGTTTTGATGGATACTCTGGTTACTAATCTTGCATGAGATGGTTGGATGGCATCATCAACTCGATGGACATAAATTTGAGTACATTCCGGGAGTTGGTGATGGACAGGGAAACCTGGCGTGCTGCAGTCCATGGGGTCGCAAAGTCGGACACGACTGAGCAACTGAACTGAACTGAACTGATCCTCTTGTCAATTCAAGTAACAGTTGTATGGCTATCATTTAGACACTCATCCATAAATTTATATTAATTTCCTATCTTTGAATTAATGCTCCTCTAATTCAACACATTAAGTTTCTTATTAATGTGTCTAATAATCCTTTCACTCTTTAATTCAAAAATAATGTTCATTGTTCATCAGAAAGTATCAGCATTTTTTAGCATCCTCATACCAAAAGTTCAGCTACATTTTTTAATCATGAAATGCAGTTTACCCATGTAATACAGTCAGAATTACCTCATAGTATCTCAGACTCACAGTATCACTCTATCACTGTAATCAAGATATTCTTAGGAAGAATTCTTTATTTATCTACATAATTGTCATTTTAGTGGTAAGAAACACTCGATGTCAATTTTAATTATTTCAATGTCAATAATCCACATTAACATGAAAACTATTAATAATTAATACACCTGTTTACAATGTGTGCAATTCTAATAAACATGTAAAAGACTTTGGGAGAGGAAACATACCACTCAGCTTTAATATTCAAACGTTAGGGCCAGAGAGCTAAGATTGACTATCAGAAAACAACCTAGACCCCAATAAGCCCACAAGACATTGCCAAATTTCTTATTATTAATAAATTTCTTCTCTCTGAATTCCCTCAGAGAACATACAACCAGTGATTACCAAGGGAAATATTAGAAAACTGTGAATTATATTTAATCCTTGGGCTATAAACTGCAAATTTTTAATTAAAAAACTAAAGCCTTCATTTTAATGTTGGAATGCTATTATATAACTTGAAAAGAAAATTGAGGTTTACTTTTGTCATTAAATAGACGTTTAGTGCAACTTATGGAGCAAGTGCTGATTTACATATCCTTTGGGGAAAGAGGGAAAAAAGTAAGCCTTAAGGGAGATTGTAATCTACTAAGCAAATTGAGACAGGTAAGGTAATAATTAAAATATAAATAATAAGTGATAAGGGCTGTGCTAGTGAAATTCAGAGGGAGGTGACCACAGAAACTATTTTGCATTTTAATTCGGCTTTGTGGAGAGGTAAAAATTCAACAGCCAGTAATAGTGAAAAGAGATCATTTCAAATAAAGGGAATAATATGAGCAATGTCTGGAAGCAAATAGCAGAGCATGTCTGTAGAACTGAGCATATGGACTGCAGTATGAAATAATATTAATGGGAAATAAAACAAACATGGATTCAATAAGAAGCAACAATATGAAGCCGAGAAATTCAGAATTTTTTTCATAAGCAATGGAAAGCTATGAACAGTACTTTGATTGAAAGGGTAATTTTATAAAAGTTGCCCTAGGAAGATTATACTGGTAATTGTGTACAATATGGGTTACATTTGGGTTCTGGGGATGGGCAAGAGAGTGTTCTAGCAATTTAGGCAAAAGATCCATATGTATCTGAACTAGGTGCCATGGAACTGGAAAGGAAGAGACGAGGTAAATATATGGAGTATATTTTAGTTTTAGTCTTTGAATGTTCAGTGTATCATGTGGTCATGCTCAGTCACGTCCAACTCTTTGCAGCCCCATGGACTGTAGATCACCAGGCTCCTCTGTACATGAGATTTCCCAGGCAAGAATACTGGAGTGGGTTCCCATTTCCTCTTCCAGGGGATCTTCCCCACCCAGGGATCAAACCCACGTCTCCTATGTAAGCAGGCGCATTCATTACCACTGAGCCACCTGGGAAGCCCCCATCCCATGATCAGCCACTTCCAATTTAACTCACTGAAATTCTACTCTTTCATCAGGTGAGAAGTTTGCTGACAAGAAGCCTAAAGTGCAGTTAGCCATATCCTACAAAGACGCGAAGCTGACCATACTTGTGAAGCACATGAAAAACATCGTGAGTTTCTCTTATCTAATAAGAAACATGTAAACCTACATTTAGAAATAACTTTCTTCCTTTAAGCAATTAATGTCAACACTTGTGAGAGGAATGGGGCCAGCCACCAAGTATCAGTGAGGAACAATGAGCCAATTACAGTATTCAGTATGCTCAGTGTACAGGATAATGGTGATCCTTGCTGGAAAGGCTATAACATATTTCACAGGTAAAGTCCTAAAATGAAAGTCAGACTTTTTTCAAAGTGAACTGTCAGAACAAGTCAAGTCCAGCATAGCTAGAATATTGAGAACCAAAAGAAGGAAAAGAAGAAGAAAAAAAAAAAAAGTCCCAACAGTTTACATCTGTCTCATCAAGCTAAGCTTCATGGAAGGCTGACTCATCTCTTTGAACAGTGCCAACACCTTCTATGTGAAGCCAGAGAAGTAATTTTCTCACAGATTCCCATTTAGTGCTTTGAACACTTATCATATTCTGATATAATTGCTCAAAGATGTTTTTCTTCCCTCAAAAAGTAATAATTTTTCCAATAACAGGGACCCCCCATCTTTGCATCCCCAGAACCAAGAATGGTAGTTAGCCTCTAAGGAAAACCAAAAACTGCTCTATTATACCCCATTACTCCCTGAAGATGGGTCAAGTCAGAGAGACCAGGATGGCAATTGCTGCTGCTAAGTCACTTTAGTCCTATCCAACTGTACAACCCCATGGATGGCAGCCCGCCAGGCTCCTCTGTCCACAGGATTCTCCAGGCAAGAATACTAGAGTGGGTTGCCATTTCCTTCTCCAAGGATGGCAAATGGATCATGTCATTAAGAGAGGGAGCCTTCTGTGTCACAGTTAGTCTCTCAGTCATGCCCGACTCTTTGCAACCCTATGGAGTGCAGCACGCCAGGGTTCCCTGTCCATCACCAACTCCCAGAGCTTGCTCAAACTCATGTCCATTGAGTCGGTGATGCCATCCAACCATCTCACTCTCTGTCATCCCCTTATCCTCCTGCCTTCAATCTTTCCCAGCACCAAGGTCTTTTCCAGTGAGTCAGTTCTTCACATCAGGTGGCCAAAGGATTGGAGATTTAGCACCAGTCCTTCCAGTGAATATTCAGGACTGACTTCCTTTAGGATTGACTGGTTGGATCTCCTTGCAGTTCAAGGGACTCTCAAGAGTCTTCTCCAAACCACAGTTCAAAACCATCAATTCTTCAGCTCTCAGCTTTCTTTATCATCCAACTCTCATATCCATACATGACTACTGGAAAAACCTTGATTTGTCTAGATGGACCTTTGTTGGCAAAGTAACATCTCGGCTTTTTAATATGCTGTCTAGGTTTGTGATAGCTTTTCTTCCAAGGAGCAAGCAGCTTTTAGTTTCATGGCCACAGTCACCATCTGCAGTGATTTTGGAGCCCAAGAAAACAGTTTCTCATTGTTTCCACTGTTTCCCCATCTATTTGCCATGGAGTGATGGGACCAGATGCCATGATCTTAGTTTTCTGAATGTTGAGCTTTAAGCCAACTTATTCACTCTCTTCTTTCACTTTCATCAAGAGGCTCTTTAGTTCCTCTTCACTTTCTGCCGTAAGGGTGGTGTCATCTGCATATCTGAGGTTATTGATATTTCCCCCTGCAATCTTGATTCCAGCTTGTGCTTCATCCCAGCCTGGCATTTCTCATAATGTACTCTTCAGAGAAGTTAAACAAGCAAGGTGACAATATACAACTTTGACGTACTCCTTTCCCAATTTGGAACCAATCCGTTGTTTCATGCCCGGTTCTAACTGTTGCTTCTTGACCTGCCTACAGGCTTCTCAGGAGGCAGGTCAGGTGGTCTGGTATTCCCATCTCTAAAAATTTTCCACAGTTTGTTGTGATCCACACAATCAAAAACTTTAGCATAGTCAATGAAACAGAAGTAAATGTTTTTCTGGAACTCTCTTGCTTTTTCTATGATCCAACAAGATGTTGACAATTTGATCTCTGATTCCTCTGACTTTTCTAAATCCAGCTTGAATATCTGAGTCACCTTTAATTGGTTAAACGTCTGAATCTGGATGCAGTAAGTGGCAAGGGTAACACTAAGCCTCACTAGCTTCTCTGGTCTTCCACTAGCCTAGCAAAATGGATCCTCCACATGGCAAAACTCCCCGGAGAATCCACTAATGTGGCAAGTCAGAAGCACTACTTCGGCTCTCTCCTTTGTGCATATAAATCTCTAAGGATGCACTTGGATGGACTTAAAGGAGCAAACTCTTCTCAACATGATGTGCATCTGGAACATACTAGCACTTGATAAATATTTGTTCACTGAAAAATATTTGGCATAATTTTCAGGGAATACATCCTTTATAAATTTAGTATTAGCCAGACATCCAAAGATGCCTGTCTGTAAATCTGTGTTGTTTGCAATCAGCAATTTTTATAAGAACTGGGCAAATATTATTAAATGTGCTTTGTAGAACTTTTACTCTTTAAAAATAATTATTTTCAATTGCTTTAGCTTATTTAAGTTATATGCAGAGGGCATCATGAGAAACGCTGGGCTGGAAGAAGCACAAGCTGGAATCAAGATTGCCGGGAGAAATATCAATAACCTCAGATATGCAGATGACATCACCCTTATGGCAGAAAGTGAAGAGGAACTAAAAAGCCTCTTGATGAAAGTGAAAGAGAAGAGTGAAAAAGTGGGCTTAAAGCTCAACATTCAGAAAACGAAGATCATGGCATCTGGTCCCATCACTTCATGGGAAATAGATGGGGAAACAGTGGAAACAGTGTCAGACTTTATTTTTGGGGGCTCCAAAATCACTGAAGATGGTGATTGTAGCCATGAAATTAAAGGATGCTTACTCCTTGGAAGGAAAGTTATGACCAACCTAGATAGCATATTGAAAAGCAGAGACATTACTTTGCCAACAAAGGTCCATCTAGTCAAGGCTATGGTTTTCCAGTGGTCATGTACGGATGTTAGAATTGGACTGTGAAGAAAGCTGAGTGCTGAAGAATTGATGCTTTTGAACTGTGGTGCTGGAGAAGACTCTCGAGAGTCCCTTGGACTGCAAGGAGATCCAACCAGTCCATTCTAAAGGAGATTAGTCCTGGGTGTTCTTTGGAAGGACTGATGCTAAAGCTGAAACTCCAGTACTTTGGCCACCTCATGCGAAGAGTTGACTCATTGGAAAAGACTCTGATGCTGGGAGGGGTTGGGGGCAGGAGGAGAAGGGGACGACAGAGGATGAGATGGCTGGATGGCATCACTGACTCGATGGATGTGAGTCTGGGTGAACTCCAGGAGTTAGTGATGGACAGGGAGGCCTGGCGTGCTGCAATTCATGGGGTCGCAAAGAGTCGGACATGACTGAGTGACTGAACTGAACTGAACTGAGTAAGTTAATCAGCTTAACTGAGAATAGCAGTTGTTTAAGACAGTCTTAGGCTGGGAAATGAAGATTAAGTTAGATATAATTTATAGCAATATGTATGTTCATGGACTTTAAGAATCTATATAAATACACATGATAAAGAAATAGTATTTAAGAAATAGTGTTAATCAATTTAACAGAATTTATATATATATATATGACATATAATGGGCAACTGAAAATAGTCCTCTTGGAAACTATACATATATTTCAGTAATGTCATTGCTGAAGACATTTTAGAACATGCCTGTCGACATTGCTTTTAGATCTGCAGATAAACCACACAGTAAGCTTGTTGATATTATTCAACAGTCACGCCTAATGTTTCATCAAAAACAGTATTAACCAACCTGATCACTCATTTTATTCATTAGCGAAATCCCCAAATTACTTTTGACAGTTTTCAAAAATGCATTTTACACTCCGATCAAGTTGTACTACCAATAAGTATATTCAAAACAAGTGTGATGAAAGCATAAAGGAGGGGAGTGAGTAAAAGTAAGAGTTTAAGATTTGGATCAAGTTATGAGTAAATGGAAAATGAGACAGTGAATCCTTTAAAAATTTGAAAACTGCTTGGAATTCCCCGGTGGCTCAGACAGTAAACAATCTGCCTGCAACACAGGAGACCAGGGTTCAATCCCTGAGTGGGAAAGATCCCATGGAAGGACATGATCACCCACTCCAGTATTCTTGCCTGGAGAATTCCATGGACAGAGGAGGCTGGCAGGCTACAGTCCATGGGGACACAATTGAGTGACTAACATGTTAGGGCCACTAGGGCCTATATGTTGCCAATGCCCTTGAAAGGGAAGTTGTTAATAATGAAGTCATGTTTCCTCCTGGTTGTTCTCTGCCCCCTAATCTCTTAACATTGCCCTGGAACTCATCTCTTTCTCTCTTTTAAAAATATTTTCTTTGCCTCACCTCACAGATGTGGGATCTTAGTTCCCCAACCCAGGTTCAAACCCTTGCCCCTTGCATTGGAAGTAGATTCTTAACCACTGGACCACCAGGGCAGTCCCTCTTCGCTTTTTATTGCCAGGCCTGTAGCTTTAAATACCCTTTACATGTCTTTTCCTTCTGTATTTATAATACAACTTGAAAGTCCCCCTAAAATCCAGTTATATGTACAACTGATTACTCAACAACTCTAGTAGAAATTCAATAGGCATCACGACTTAACATACATCCAGTCAAACTTCTGATTATTTTCCCCCTAAACCTGCTTCTTTGGCAACTTGTCTCACCTCTAAATAACACCCTTATCCTACTAGTTGCTCAGGTTAAAATCTTTAGAGTTCTTTTGACTGCTCTCAAAAACTACATCCCAATTTATCAGCAAATTCTCAGTTTCATCTTGCAAAATAAAGCCAGGATTCCATTGTGTTTTACCACCACCACTACCACAATTGGATCAAGCTGCCATCTATTCTCACTTGAATTACTGCTGTTGCCTCTCAATAGCTTTCCCTGATTTTACCTTTATATCAGGAGCTCCCAACCTCCAGGATCTAATGCCTGATGATCTGCAGTGGAGCTGATGTAATAATAATAGAAATAAAGTGCACAATAAAGGTAATGTTGTTGAATCATTCCCAAACCATCCCCCCACCCCCTAATCCATGGAAAAACTGTCTTCACGAAACCAGACACTGGTGCCAAAAAGGTTAGGGACTGCTGCTTTATATCTTTTTAGTCTTTTTCTAACCTAGCATCCAAAATATTCCTTTGAGAATAAAAGTCAAATCCTATATTCCTCTGCAGAAGGAATCTCATTCTACTTACAATGATAGCCAAGTACCACCCTTGACCTCTCCAGCTTCACCTCACGCCTGTTGTAATCAGTCCCAGAGTCATGTCAGACTCTTACAACCCTGTGGACTGTAGCCTGCCAGTCTCCTCTCTCCATGGGATTTCCCAGGCAGACTCCCTAAATCACTCCATTCCAGCTGCAATGATTTTCTTCCTATATCTTGAATACTGAAGCATGTTTCTGCCCCAGGGCATTTGTACCTACTACTCAGCATACCTGGACTGCTCTTCCCCAAGCCCGTGGTTCAAATTCCCCAGTGGTTCAATCTCACATATGCTAAACAGCTATTTTTACTGTCACCTTTTCCCATGAGGTCCTCTCCTACTCCCATATATAAAATTGCGGAAACACCCCTGTTGGTTGGCACTTCCAAACTTCCTTCCTCCACTGCCCTGTATCAGTGTTATAACCCCAGGGCTAAAGCAGGGTCAAGTATATCATAGGTGCTCAATGAATACTTTGTTAAATAAAAGGATGTTAAGTTACTTCTAATGTGGACAACAATCTCTCACCTTCCCAAAATCATCACAACAAAGTTCTCATGCTTTGCATTTTTCACAGTTTCTTTTAAATGACTACTTTATTTCTTTGGCTTATCTGAAGACTGAGATGACACTATAATGCAAATGACAAAAAAATCTATCTATAAATTCTCAACACATTTTCTTTGCTCATTTCAAGTTGTAACTAATTGTTATTTATTTTTTTCGCCTTCAGTATTTTCACATGCTTGAGTAATCAGACTAAAGAAGTTGTGTTTGATTTTATTTTAATATTAAAATGAATTATTCTGCCTGCAGTTCTGTTATATTTGATAGTAAGCTTGATGAAAAGAATTGTTTATCTTATATTAAATCTTTGAAGCTTTGCTGTCAGAACTTCCCTCCTGTGAATTCACAGCCTAAAACAAAATTGCTAAAATTCTTCCCTTTCAAAGCCACACAATATGATTTATCCTAGTGAACAGAGACTGACAAAATAGTGCAGTTATTTAGAACTGACCAAGATTTTTAAAAATAATAGTTCAGTTTGTATAACCGAGAAACAGAAAAATGATTTACAGTTAAAATATGTCTTTAAATCTTTCTAGTGTTTTCCCATGTAGCCTACATTAAAATGCTCTCTTCCACTGACTTCTGCGATCTCTCTTTGCATTGCTGTGTGTCTCCTGGTCTTGTGGATTCCCCTAGTGTTGTGTCATTTCTAGACTGTTTTCTTCTACCTGCTCCTGAGTGATCACGTTCCAGAAGCCTCTTAAGATAATCAGTAAGGATTACTGATTAGCATCAGTAATGGCATCAGTAGGGATGCCAAACCCCCTTCTGATATGGAATATGCTCACACCAGGAGAGTCTCCTTAGTCTGTAACAGAATAATAAGTCATTTCATATGAAGAGCAAGTAATGACCAGGAAAGTCGGATATATCTCAGCTGGAGTGCTCTTTAGTCCTTTCCTAAGACACAAAATGGCAGAAAATCATTACTGTATGAAATCAACGGAAGAGAGAGAAGTAGTCAAACACAACAAAAAGAACTAAATACACACATTAAATTTTATTATGTTTTATTTTTAAAAATTCTTACAGTTTTACTATGTATTTGTAGTCTGGCGGGGGCTGGGGGGTCTTGTTTTTAAAATCCACATTCCTGGATGCAACTTCCATGACATTGACTCTGTCAGTATGGGTTGGGATTTCTGCATCTGCCTTTTATAGGCGATTCGTGGATTCCTCTACTCTTGCATTTCTAGACTTGTTTTCTTCTCTCCTGCTCTCAATTCTTTTCAATTTTTTAAAATCTAGACCTTTAAAAGAAATTTGTCATTGCTCCATCTTAGATTCACTTTATGTAAATGAATGACAATTTCTTGTTAAAGGGAAATTTTCTAATAATAATTATTCAAACAACTATATTTGCCTTGTATTCCATGAATAAAAATTGTTCTTCCAGAGTTGGCGTATTATGACATCCATTTCCCATTTCAAAGAATAAATGAGATGCAAAGCAATGAACAGTGAGGAGTACCCAGCCCAGATATACATAACTTACTTTGTTTCATGACTTTTCAACCAAAAAATTGACCCTCAAAGATTACCAATTGTTTCTTAAGGAAACAAACTATGTTGTAGTTCAGTTGCTAAGTCCTGTCCGACTCTTCCCAACCTCACGGATGCAGCAGGCCAGGCTTCCCTGTCCTTCACTATCTCCCTGAGTTTGCTCAAACTCACATCGATTGAGTTGATGATGCTTCCAACTATTTCATCTTCTGTTGCCCACTACTCCTCTTGTCCTCAATCTTTTCTGCCATCAGGGTCTTTTCCAATGGGTCAACTCTTTGCAACAGGTGGCCAAAGTACTGGAGTTTCAGCTTCACAATCAGTCCTTCCAATGAATATTCGGGGTTGATTTCCCTTAGGATTGACTGGTTTGATCTCCTTGCAGTCCAAGGGACTCTTAAGAGTCTTCTCCACACCACAGTTCAAAAGCATCAGTTCTTCAGTGCTCAGCTTTCTTTATAGTCCAACTCTCATATCCATACATGATTACTGGAAAAACCATAGCTTTAACTAGACAAACCTTTGTTGGCAAAGTGACGTCTCTGCTTTTTAATATGCTCTCTAGGTTAGTCATAGCTTTTCTTCCAAGGAGCAAGCATCTTTTAATTTCATGGCTGCAGTCACCATCTGCAGTGATCTTAGAGTCCAAGAAAATGAAGTCTCTCACTGTTTCCATTGTTGCCTCATCTATTTGCCATGAAGTGATGAGACAAGATGCCATGATCTTCATTTTCTGAATGTTGGGTTTTAAGCCATTTTTTTTCACTCTCCTCTTTCACATTCATCAAGAGGCTCTTTAGTTCTTCTTTGTTTTCTGCCAAAAGGGTGGTATCATCTGCATATCTGAGGTTATTGATATTTCTCCCAGCAATCTTGATTCCAGCTTGTGCTTCATCCAGCCTGGCATTTGCATGATATGCTCTGCATAGACGTTAAACAAGTAGGGTAACAATTCACAGCCTTGACATACTCCTTTCCCAATTTGTAATCAGTCTGTTGTTCCATGTCTGGTTCTAACTATTACTTCTTGACCTGCATACAGATTTCTCAGGAGACAGGAAAGGTGGTCTGGTATTCCCATCTCTAAGAATTTTCCACAGTTTGTTGTGGTCCACACAGTCAGAGACGTTGGCATAGTCAATAAATCAGAAATAGATGTTTTTCTGGTATTCTCTTGCTTTTACAATGACCCAGCGGATGTTGGCAATTTGATCTCTCATTCCTCTGCCTTTTCTAAAACCAGCTTGAACATCTGGAAGTTCACGGTTCATGTATTGCTGAAGCCTGGCTTGGAGAATTTTGAGCATTACTTTACTAGCGTGTGAGATGAGTGCAATTGTGTGGTAGTTTGAGCATTCTTTGGCATTGTCTTTCTTTGGGATTGGAATGAAAACTGACCTTTTCCGGTCTTGTGGCCACTGATGAGTTTTCCAAATTTGCTGGCATATTGAGTGCAGCACTTTCACAGCATCATCTTTCAAGATTTGAAATAGCTCAACTGGAATTCCATCACCTCCACTAGCTTTGTTCTTAGTAATGCATACTAAGGCCCACTTGACTTCACATTCCAGGATGTCTGGCTTTAGGTGAGTGATCACACCATCGTGGTTATCTGGGTCATTAAGACATTTTTTTGCACAGTTCTTTCGTATATTCTTCCCACTTCTTCTTAGCATCTTCTGCTTCTATTAGTCCCATAACATTTCTGTCGTTTATTGTCCCCATCTTTGCATGAAATGTTCCCTTGGTATCTCTAATTTTCTTGAATAAATTGCTTTCCTTTATTTCTTTGCATTGTTCATGTAAGAAGGCCTTCTTATCTCTCCTTGCTATTCTCTGGAACTCTGCATTCAGTTGGGCATATCTTTCCCTTTCTCCCTTGCTTTTTGATTCTCTTTTCTCAGCTATTTATAAAGCCTCCTTGGGCAATCATTTTGCCTTTTTGTATCACTTTTTCTTTAGGATGGGGTCACTGCCTCCTGTATAATATCATGAACCTCTGTCCATAGTTCTTCAGGCACTCTGTCTACCAAATCTAATTCCTTGAATCTATTCATCATCTCCATGTAAAATTATAAGGAATTTAATTAAGGTCATACCTGAATGGCCTAGTAGTTTTCTCTACTTTCTTCAATTCAAGCCTAAATTTTGCAATACAGAGCTGATGATATGAGCCACAATCAGCTCCAGGGCTTGTTTTTGCTGACTGTATAGAGCCTCTCCATCTTTGACTGCAAAGAATATAATCAATCTGATTTCAGTATTGACCATTTGTGTTGTTGGGAAAAGGAGTTTGCTGTGACCAGTGTATTCTCTTTACAAAACTGTTAGCCTTTGCCCTGCTTCATTTTGTACTCCAAAGCCAAACTTGCTTATAACTCCAGGTATATCTTGACTTTGGCATTCCAATGCCCTGTGATAAAAAGGACATCTTTTTGAGTGTTACTTCCAGAAGGCCTTTTAGGTCTTCATAGAACCATACAACTTCAGCTTCTTCAGCATCAGTGGTTGGATCATAGACTTGGACTACTGTGATTTTGAGTGGTTTGCCTTGGAAATAAACTGAGATCATTCTGTGGTTTTTGAGATTGCACCCAAGTACTGCATTTTGGGCTCTTTTGTTGACACTGAGGGCTACTCCATTTCTTCTAAGGGATTCTTACCCACAGTAGCAGATATAAGGGCCATCTGAATTAAATTCACCCATTCCCTTCCCTACAAGTTCACTGATTCCTAGGATGTTAATATTCACTCTTGCCATCTCCCACTTGACCACATCCAATTTACCTTGATTCATGGACCTAACATTCCACATTTCTATGCAATATGGTTCTTAACATCATTGGACTTTACTTTCACCACCAGATACATCTGCAACTGGGCCTTGTTTCTTCTTCGGCTCAGGCTTCATTCCTTCTAGAGCTATTAGTAATTTCCCTCCATTCCTCCCCAGTAGCATACTGGACACCTTCCACCTTGGGGCCTCAATTTTCAGCATCATATCTTTTTGCCTTTTCATATTGTCCATAGGGTTCTCGTGGCAAGAATATTAGAGTGGCTTGCCATTTCTTCCTCCAGCGGACCATATTTTGTCAGAATTCTTCACTATGACCTGTCCATCTTGGGTGGCTCTGCATGGCATGGCTCGTAGCTTCATTGAGTTACACAAGCCCCTTCACCACAACAAGGCTGTGATCCATGAAAGGGACTGTGGGGGGGTGGGGGGCGGGGGGGGCAGGAGCAGGGGGAGGGCAGCTAACATTGTACTCAATGGTAAAAATCTTAGAGCTTCTCCTCAAAAATCAAGAACAAGACAAGGATACCAACTCTCACCACTCTTACTCAGCTAGGTCAGAAAAAGAAATTAAAGGCATCCAAATTGGAAAGGAAGGTATAAAAATGTCCCTGTTTATAGATGACATGATATTACATATAGAAAACCCTGATCACTTCTCAAACAGTTATTAGAATTAATAAATAAATTCAGTAAAATTGCAGGATATGAAATCACTACATTTCCCTCACTATCTAAAAATAGGGCATTCCTATGAAATCTTAAGTAAGCCAAAATGGCAAAAATGAAAAAGCAATTACCTTCAGGTGCATTTTGCTAACAAATTCACAGAATAAATCAAGATAAAGCATACATGCTTACAGACAGTTCAGAGCTATAGCAGCTTGATACTGAAGTTCTAAGTGTTGTTCTTGGGGAATGAGCTTGGCAGCATATCTCACTGTTCAGGGTTCATGCTACCTTGAGCAATGAGAGCAATGCTATTAACAGATTGTTGCCCCCCAAAAACACTGAAGGCTGTTTTCACTTTTCACCTTTCCTTGTAAAAGCGAAAATTCTCTGGATTTTGTTCAGTTAGCAAAAACAGGTGATAATGTAGGTTTTTCCTAAAAGCAAAATGGCATAAAGCAAACTTCCAAAAAGCAGAAAATACATATATATACATATATATATATAAATCACCTGCATTATAATAATAATGAGCAATCAGAAAGAGAAATTAAGATAACAATTCCAAGTATAACTGCATTTAAAAGAATTAAATACCTAGGAATAAACTTAACCAAGGAGATGAAAGACCTGTTCACAGAAAAGTCATAAGATACCAAAATAAATTTGAAGAATTAAAAGTAAATGGAAAATATTCCATACTCATGAATTGGAAGAATTAACATTAAACGTCCATACTACCCAAAGTGGTCTACAGATTCACTCAATATTTTTTAATATAAATTTATTTATTTTAATTGGAGGTTAATTACTTTACAATATTGTATTGGTTTTGCCATACATCAACATGAATTCGCCACAGGTATACACGTGTTCCCCATCCTGAACCCCCTCCCTCCTCCCTCCCCGTACCATCCCTCTGAGTCATCTCAATATGAATCAGTTTTCTACCAATATCCCAATGGCCTTTCCAAAGAAACAGAAGAAACAATCTTAAAATTTGTATGGAACCATAAAAGACCCCAAATAGCCAAAGCAGTCTTGAGAAAGAACAAATTTATGGCATATGAGCCTAAAACATACAATAGGGGAAAACAGTCTCTTTAATAACAGTGCTTGGAAAACTGGACAGCTACATGCTTTAAAAAAAAAAAAAAAGGAACTGGGTCACTATCTTATACTTGTTGCTTTTATTTAGTCGCTACGTTGTGTCTGTCTCTTTTGTGACCCCATGGGCCGTAGCCTGCCAGACTCCTCTGTGCAGGCAAAAAATAGTGGAGTGGATTGCCATTTCCTTCTCCAGGGAATCTTCCCAACCCATGGATCGAAACTGAGTCTCCTCCGTTGGCAGGTGGATTCTTTACCTGAGCCACCAGGGGAGCCCATCTTATACCATACACAAATCTTAAGTCAAAATTGATTAAGGACTTGAATGTAAGACTTGAAACCATAAAACACCTAGGCAAAAAAAAAAAAAAAAACACTGGAAAAAGGCTCCCTGAGATTGATCTTTCTGATGATTTTTGGATTTGATACCAAAAATAAAGGCAACAAAAGGAGAAATAAACAAGTGAGACTATATCAATCTACAAAGCTTCCACACATCATGGAAAGCCATCATCAACAAAATGAGAAGGCAGCTTACTGAATGGGAGTAAGATACATGATTAACAAATCAGATATCTAGTAAAAGACGAATATCTAAAATACAGAGACCTCATTTAATTCAGCAAGAAAACCAAACAAGCAAATTAAAAACTGGACAGATGATCTGAAAAGACATTTTCCCAAAGAAAATATACAGATGGCCAATAGGTACTTGAAAAGGTATTGCACATCACTAATCATCAGGAAAATACTAATCAAAACCATGGTGAGATATCACTTCACAAATAGAATGGCTATTATAAAAAAAAAAAGACAAGAAATAACAGGTGTTGGCAAAGATGTATAGAAAAGTGGACCCTCATCCACTGTTGGTGGAAATGTAAATTGTTATTTTCCCTTATGAAAAAATATGAAGTTTCCTGAAGAAATTGAAAATAGAACTACCATGTGATCTAGCAATTTTACTTCTGAATATTTATTCAAAGAAAATGAAAATGCTAATTCAAAATTATATGTGTACCTCCATGTTTACTGCAGCATTATTGGCTGTAGACAAGATGTGGGGGCAACTTAAGTGTCCATCAATGGATGAATGAATAAAGAAAGTGTATAGTCATATAATGGAATATTATTCATCCATAAAAAGAAGAAAATCTTGTCTTTGGTGACATCATGGATGGACTTTAAGGGCACCGTGCTTAGCAAAACAAGTCAGGCAAAGAAAATACCACAAGATTTCATTTGTATGTGGAATCTAGACAAAAAATGAAACCAAGCTTATAGATACAGATAATAGACTGATGACTGCCAGAGATCAGGGAAGGGGTGAAATGGATAAAGGGAATCAAAAAGTATAATCTATCAGTTATAAAATACATAAATAACTGAGGATACAGCGTACAGCATGCTCACTATAGTTAATAATACTGTATTGTATATTTGAAAGCTGGGGAGAGTAGATTTTAAAAGTTTTTGCTATCATAAGAAAAAAATTTAACTCTGTGTGGTCATGGGTGTAAATTAGGCATCATAATCAAATCATTATGTTGTACCCCTAAAATTAATATAATGCTATATTGATATTGTTCTATTAATGGTCTAATCCTAACCCTAACCCTAAGCTTCATTTTTTAAGTACCAGTATAAATTTAAGGACTTAAATATAAAATATCTAAAATTAAAAATCTTGCACTCAAGAGAAGAATGGAGATGATGGGAGAGTCAGTAAACCAGAAGATAGATCAAGGGAAATTATCCAATTTAAAGAACATGGAGAAAAAATATTAGAAAAAGAAGAATAGAATTTTAAAGGTCTGTGGGAAAATACTCAAAGATCTAACATTAGGTCACATTTGTTTCTGGACTCCAAAGACAGAAGTAAGAGTTTGAGGCAGAAAAATATTTGAAGAAATAATTGCCAGAAATGTACAAAGTTTAGTGAAAGGCATACATTTATAAATTTAAGTACCTTATTGAGTACCAAAAGGAAAAGCTCAAACAAAAGCATGCATTTATATATTGTTCTCAAACTGCTAAAAACCAAAGATAGTGGGAAAAAATTGTGAAAGAGCTAGAGAAAAACACTTGGCAAGTAGGAGAACAAAAAAAAAAATGTAGGTAAGAAATAACCAAAGCTTGAAGACAGGGGAACATGTTAAAGAATTGGAAAATAAAAAGGAATGTCAATTTAGATTTCTGCAGATGGCATATCCCCTTCAGCAACAAAAGAAAAATGCCTATTCCAGTGGAGGAAAGCAAAAAGAATTTCATACCCTGGATTTGCAGAATGAGTTTTCCAGGCCCAAAAGAAGAATTTGACATTCAGTCTATTGTTTTTAACTTTGTTAGATATAGTTCATCATTCCAGCCGGTCATAACTCAGTCCCGATGATCTGATCTAGCATATTAGCCATAACTGTTTAGTTGGACATGATCAAGGCAAATATTTGAGGTATATGGATAAAAAAAAAGTGTTACATTTTACCTCTAAATTACTAGTTTCTGCTTTTTATAATTCATCTTTTTTTCTCCCATCTATCAAATATAACATCATCAAAGCTAACCTTCCAGTATTTATCTGTTCATCACAATTCCTCAGCAATCACTAACAAAACATAGTCTGTCTCTTGTATTTCGATTTCTCAGCACTGTAAATAGAAGCTAAGGCTTTGGAAATTGGAAATCATCTACAGTGGTTCAATGCAACTGTAAAAAAAAAAAAAAAAATTAATTACCAGTTAACTCAAATAGTTCTTCAGTATTATCTATTAGGTAGATTGTAAAAAGTAAATAAGGTTAATGCCTTACTTGTTACATGTTATTAAGACTGAGAAATGGAAAAACTTTTCAAGCTTCACAAGATACTTCAGTGAAAGTCTGGAGTCCTAGTTAGAATTCTGAACTTTTAAAAGCAATTCAATCCATATGTACTGAGTCAGAAAAGAATTTCTATCTAGTAGACTGTGACTTCTGTCTGGTTGCTAACTATATTAAGTAGAGGATTAAAAATTTTAATATATATATATATGATACAAGATGATCATGCCAATGAGTTTGTTATTGCTTTGAAGGCAGAAACTATTTTGATCACTTTTCTGTGTCCTCTCTCAGAACATCCAAAGTGCTAGACATATGGTAGTTTGATTTTTTTTTTAATTATTGGAAATCACCTATTGATGATAAGCTCTATTTAAGGCTTAAATTGATGTGAAATGAAGCAGAAGACCATTCGAATTGAATTCACGAAGACCTGAAATCATCCCATTCTACACAAATTAACACAAAGACTGGAAAAACCATTCCACCATTTCTTTGAGGCATACAGCAAACCATACATCACAAGCATTTTTATTGTACTCCTGTACTTTTATTGTACATTGTCATTTTATAAAAACACCCTCTTCATGATGGCCAGCCTGAATTTCAAAATTGCCATTTGGCAGGCACATAAATGAGGGAAATACTTTTTTATTACATTGTTTTGTTTCTGGCATAGACCTCAGGTTTTGATAGTCCTATCTTGTTTTAATCGTTGTCAGTTGAATTCTACCAATGCCTATACTACCCTATGATTGGAAACATTTAAGTTAAAAAAAAAAAAAACTTGATGGAAAATTCTCATAAATTATTCATCAAAAAGATAATAACCTATTAAATACAATTAAACTTTGAATTAATCTACAGACACTTCCAAAGAGTCTGATATTTTTAAACCATGTACCTTCATCACATAACTAAGAAAATTTGATCTAGAAGTGCTCTTAATTTGAATCTGTCAGTTTCCTTTGCATTCTCTGTAGAGACCTTACAAGATAGTGGATAAAAGCATAGCCTGTACATTGAAAAATCTTGAATAAAATAAAGACAATACCAGCTCAATGATTATTTTAAGAGAGTGCTTTAAATGAACTAAATATTCACGATGTGGTAGCTCTTATTATTATTACTGTGTATGAAAGATAAAAGTCTTTTTTCATATACTCATATGAAGAGTTGCTGGCATACCCTACAATGTGAAGATGGTTTTATTTACTTAACAAACAGTTTATATTTCATTTTCTTTCTACACCAACTTACTACTGCTTACTATTTTTTCAATTCTGATAAATTATATTTTCAAGATACTTTCATCCACTGATCACAAAAAATACAAAAGTAACACTGAAAACCATTTGAAAGGCTGTGTGCAACCTAAGGCAAGAAATGAAGACAGAAATTTGGCATATTTAACTATTAACAGGGCTACCCAGGTGGCACTGGGCTTCCCTGGTGGCTCAGATGGTAAAGAATCCACCTGCAATGTGGGAGACATGGGCTCAATCCCTGGGTTGGGAAATTCCCCTGGAGGAGGGCATGGCAAACCACTCCAGTATTCTTGCCTGGAGAATCCCCATGGACAGAGGAGCCTAATGGGCTTCTGTCCACAGGCCTGCAAAGAGTAGGACATGACTGAGCAACTAAGTACACATTGTGAATAAAGATTTACTAATGTATATATTTATATATATATATATATTAATTTTTCTAATTTAAAACGAGAATCCCCTATATTTCACTCTTCAGTTGAGAAGTCTCTTCCACCAGTGAATGCTAAGAGTATCCTAAGACTTTTGTTTCTAATCTTTTCAACTAGAGGAGCCTCTTTTTAAACAAGCAAAAAAGTTTCTGATTTCTCAGATGCCACTGAAGTCCTTTTGCTATCTGATATATCTAAGAAATACAAAAAGTGTTTAAAACTACTATAAATGCAGCAGTGCTTTTAAATAATAAAATTGTGTTAACAAAAGCGCCTACATATATTTGAAAAAATAGTAAATACGTGTGAGACATATTTATTTCCTCTGCAGGGAGTGCTTGCTGCTAATGTGGGGCCATCTCCCTGCCCCCACACAAAATCCCCCATAAGGCACTCCTCCAATTAAACTGAATGTACCTCTTTCTGTTTCCTCCATGTACTCCACACAGCAGGACATGGAGAGGAAAACTTATTGGTGGTTGCGAGAGGGCATAGGAATGTAGCGCAAAAATATGACTTTAGTTCACACTCTGCCATTTATTAGGTCCCCAAGAAATTGTTGGATAATCATTAGCTCCTAGAAGCAGACTTAAATAACCTGCTGTGCTTATTGTCAAGGAGATTTTTAATGAGTTAGTAAAGTCTGGAGGGTTGAGAGGACTATCACAGAAGAGTAAACAAGATCTCAGGAAAAGGACAGCAATTAGAGATCAAGCCTCTGAGTGAGAAGAATGGTGACCAAGGACTCATTCTGAGACAGAGTGCAAGTAGTTATGTTACAAATACAGTCTAGCTCCAGTTGGAGCAAAAAAGGAGTAAGAAAGGGTCATAAGGATCTAATTGTCTAACAGGATCTGAGAGATTAGATGAAGTCAAAGTTTTTGAAGTGAAGCATTAAGAGACTATTCAGATGGTAAAGAATCTGCCTGCAATGCGGGAGACCTGGGTTCCATCCCTGGGTCGGGATATAGCCAACTGAGCGGCTACATTAAGATACTGAACATAACAAACAGACCTTAACGCATAAGTTCCTGATGCAGCGGTGTGCATGAAAAGATCAGCTCTAGCAGAGAGATGCCTTCAGACAGCTTGCCTTCAGACAGCTTTGCGTTCAGGGTAAACACCTAGGACAGACCTGGGAAGCAGACCCCAAGATACATCTATTTTACCCTGCAGTCAGCTTTTTTTCTCTTTTTTTAACTGGGATAGTTTCTTTATAGTGTTGTGTTAATTTCTGCTGAACAACCAAGTGAATCAATTATGTTGTTCAGTCGCTCAGTCATGTTCAACTCTTTGCGACCCCATGGACAGCAGCATGCCAGGCTTCCTGGAGTTTGGTCAAACTCCTGTCCATTGAATCAGTAATGCCATCCAACCATCTCATCCTCTGTCGTCCCCTTCTCCTCCCGCCTTCAGTCTCTCTCAGCATCAGGGTCTTTTCTAATGAGTCGGCTCTTCACATCAGGTGGCCAAATTATTGGAGCTTCAGCCTCAGCATCAGTCCCTCCAGTGAATATTCAAAAGGATTGATTTCCTTTAGGATTGACTAGTTTGATCTCCTTGCAGTTCAAGGGACTCTCAAGGAAGAGCTAAAAATATTCACATATCCCCTCTATATTGGACCTCCCTCCCAACCCACCATCCCACCCCTCTATGTCATCATAGAGCATGGAGCAGAGCTCCCTGTGCTATATAGCTGCTTCCCAATAGCTATCTGTTTTACACTTGGCAGCACACATATGTCAATCCCAGTCTCCCAATTCAGCCCACCACCTCGTCCCCTGTGTCCACACATCCATTCCCTACGTCTGTGTCTCTATCTCTGCCTTCCACATAGGTTCATCCATACCATTTTCCTGGATTCCACACATATGCACACATGTTAATATACAATATTGTTTTCCTTTCTCTGACTTACTTCACTGTTTATGACAGACTCTTAAGTCCATCCAGTGGGCTTTTTATTGCTTGGTTACAGTACTCTTGCCTGGAGAATCCCATGGATGGAGGAGCCTGGTGGGCTGCAGTCCATGGGGTCGTTGGGAGTCGGGCACTACTGAGCGACTTCACTTTCACTTTTCACTTTCATGCATTGGAGAAGGAAATGGAAACCCACTCCAGTGTTCTTGCCTGGAGAATCCCAGGGACAGAGGAGCCTAGTGGGCTGCCGTCTATGGGGTTGCACAGAGTCGAACATGACTGAAGCAACTTAGCAGCACAGTAAGAAATGTTGCAGTAGGTAACAGAAACTACTTATATCTTAGGAAGTTAGGAAGACTTCTGGTTTTTATGTTGTTGTTCAGTTGCTAAGCCATGTCTGACTTTACAACCTCATGGACTGCAGGCCAGACCTCCCTGTCCCTTACCATCTCCTGGAGTTCACCCAAGTTCATGTCCATTGAATCAGTGATACTATCCAATGATCTCATCCTCTGGAAAAGGTCAGTTTTCATCCCAATTCCAAAAAAGGGCAGTCCTAAAGAATGTTCAAATTACCAGTCAGTTGTGCTCACTTCCCATCCTAGTAAGGTTATGCTCAAAATCCTTCAAGCTAGGCTTCAGCAATACTTGAGTCAAGAGCTTCCAGGTATACAAGCTGGGCTTAGAAAAGGCAGAGGAATCGGAGATCAAATTGCCAACATTCGTTGGTTGGATCATAGAGAAAACAAGGGAATTCCAGAAAAAATCTACTTGTTTTCTTGATGACGCAAAAGCCTTTGTGTGGATCACAACAAACTGTGGAACAAACTGGTTTTTATATTGCATTATAAATAATGATTCAGCAAATATTTATGAATAACTTTCGAAGAGCCAGGCACTATAAATATATGGCTTATTTACTCAGTCATTTGATAGCTGCTTCTTGAGTATTTGGACGCTCAGCTGGTAAAAATCTGCCCGCAATGAGGGAGACCTGGGTTTGATCCCTGGATTCAGAAAATCCCCTGGAGAAAGGAGCAGCTACCCACTCCAGTATTCTGGCCTGGAGAATACCATGGACTGTATAGTCCATGGGGTCGTGAAGAGTCAGACACAACTGAGCGACTTCTACTTCATTTTGCTTCATTTCTTGAGTATTGACTAAGTGCCAAGTACTGTGTTAGGGTTAGAGCTTCTAAGAAGGAAAAGAATGCTATTGAGGAAGACAGCTGTGAAAAGAAAGACACGAATAAGGTAAAGAAAAGCCCAATCTCAAGTGAGGATTTAAAGTTTTTAATTGGTGATTCAGAAACATACTGAACGCTTAGAAGAAGGAAATGAGGGTTGGGGTTAGGTTAGCAGGATAAAATAACCAATGCAGCAAAATCCAAAGCAAATGCAGGGGTAGGGGAAGAGAGGAACAAGAAGACATGGATTTTCCTTTTAAATGATTTCTTATCTCATAAGGAAACTAACACACATATAAAACTATTTATTGAACTTTGAAAAATAATAAGCAGTTTAACGGGAAATCTAGAATATAAAAATTCAGAATTGGTCTAGGCAACAAAATGAAATTTGGATGACTTCACATCATCTTCTGAGCACAGTAAGAACATCAGGCAGAATTCTAGAAGACTGTGGTAGTGTTCCTTGACCTTAGCCAACCATGAATAAGAACGTCCTCTGGGTGATACAAGGAAACGTCTCATTGTTTAGACTGAACCTCAGACTAAGAACTCTAACCCCAAGCCTTATCACTCTTCAAAGTGTTAAGTCTTTGTGAAGGTCTAAAACACAACCAGAATACAATCCTGGGGTAAGACAGACAAGTAGGAGTTATTTAGTCATTTTAAAATAAAAATTTAGTTCATATAAACATAAGGGTGAAATGAGAAGTGTTGATGAAAAGACACCTAGTGATTTCTTTGACATATCATCTGAGATCTTTAAGGGGCAGGTTACAGTCCCAGTAAGAGGAGCAAGGGAAAAGTGTTGATAAGACAGCTGCTACGGGAAAAAAGTGAAAGTGAAAGTTGCTCGGTCATGTCCGTCTCTTTGCAACCCCATGGACTATACAGTCCATGGAATTCTCCAGGCCAGAATACTGGAGTGGGTAGCCTTTCCCTGCTCCAGGAGATCTTCCCAATCCAGGAATGGAACCCAGGTCTCTCACATTGCAGGTGGATTCTTTACCAGCTGAGCCACAAGGGAAGCCCCAAAATACTGGAGTGGGTGGCCTATCCCTTCTCCAGCGGATCTTCCCTATCCAGGAATCAAACCAGGGTCTCCTGCATTCTAGGTGTATTATTTAGGGGGAAAAAGAATTTTCTTAAAGACTTGAGAAATCCATGTCTGCATATTTACAGCTGCTAAGGACAGACTAACTGTGCTGCTCAAATCAAACGCATCCCTGACTTAAATTGTTCTATTATTCTGAAAACAATAGGATATTCAAAGATCTTGTCAAAGACACTAATTGGAAACAGAAGCCCAAACCTTTAATTAGTAAATGCCTGGTGAAAGCTGGTATACAAAATCCTTTTTCTGTTCTGTGATTGGGAGCTTATCCCTTTGTGGGGAATCCTTGAAATGTTCTGAGAAGGAAAGTGACACAGTCAAAACAGTTTCCAAGAAGGTTAAATACAACAGTGATAAACAGAATAAATGAGGGAATGAAGTGGGAAGACTGGGACACAAAAAAGGAACTGAAATCTAATTATAAGGTAGGGAATAAAGATCTATGGTGGCAGATGAACTAAAGCAAAAAGGGAGGATGTTGATCTTGGTACATACTTGGATTTGAAAATCAGTGACAAGGGAGATACTGGAGAAATGAAACTGTATCATTTAATACAATTTCAACAGGCTGAAAAAGAAATCGATTTTGGAGTAGTGAGGAAAGTGAAGATGAATTTTGGTTAGAGTGTAACCTACTTGTAGAGCTCTTCATAGGTCACTAGACTGGAATCTGAAGGCTGAATTACAGATTCCAATTTGGGAGTCATCAATATCAGTGGTTTTCAATTGGGGTCAGCTTTGCCCCCCAGGGGTCATTTAACAATGTCTGGGAACATCTTTGCTGTCACAACTAGCAGGATGGTATTGCTGCAGGCTGGTAGGTAAAGGTCAGTGATGCTGTTAAAGTATCCTCTGTGCACACAACAGCTCCCTACAACAAAGACTCACTTGGCCCCAAATGCCAATAGTGTCAATGATGAGAAATCCTGCTCTCAAATGTCAGAGTACATTAGGGCTATCTAGTCCAATCAGTGCATATAGTGTATTCTTATTCAATTTATAGAAAATAAAAATAGTAGGAAGCATATATTGGATCTTACTCTTTCAGGCACTATACTCACATTACATGGTTTATTTTATTTAATCTTTTGAATGCTTTGAGATCAACACCACCTTTATCTCCATTTAAGAGGTTAGGAAACCGATCCACAGAGAAGTTATCTACCAAAAGCCACACGGTTGAGAAATTTGGGGGCCCAGACTGCAACCAAAAAGCCCCTCCCAGAACCACAATTCTAAGATGTCACCACTAAGATGACACATACAGTGATTATAGGTATGGAATGCTCAAGCCCCGTGGTAGGAAAGAGAGACAATTACACAGAGCAGAAACACTTTACTGCCTTCATTTCTCTCTCTCTTTCTCTGTCTCTCACACACACACAAAATCAGCTCTCTCAAATATTAATAGCAATGTTTTTCTGTGTCACAGAAAAGTCCATTGTGTCATTGAAAAATTCCAGAGCTCCTCTTGGGGGAGGGTTTTGAGTGGAGCAAGGTACCTTGAGCACCATCCAAAGCAGCAGTTTTGATGATCTTAGCATTTGGACATGTGCATGTGTCCAGATGTATTTTATCTAATTTGTGAATAATAATAAAGACCCAGATTCTCCTGATGACATGATTTTTACTATGTAAATTAGAACAGAATAGAAGTTAGTCCTATAATAATGTATATCACATTTCCTTACTCTCCTTCCTTTCCAATATGCTTCTCTAACTGCCAAAGAACGATGTAAAATTCAAGCTAATGACCTTGGGGATGGCACTGGATGTTCATGTGTGATTGTCACTGTCATTCACAGAATTGGTTGAAAACTACTGATTTAGTAGTTAGGATGTATTCACCAAGATAAGCATTTAAACTCCTCAATTGTGACTTTCAAATCATCCATTTTAAATGTAAATTACACAAACATTTCTCATTTTATCAAGCGAGATAGGCACAGCTTTTAGTACAATTTTCTCTCCATTTGGTTACAAAGATAGAACCCATTTCTCTGAAGTACAGTTGTTTCCAAACTTTTAAAAGTATACTCTGTCTTCAAATTTATTAAGAAATAAAAATATTCATAAGAAAAAAGGTTGAAAAAGGGAGACGTTCTGAAGCCGTTGGGGAAGTTTGGGGGGAGGAAGGCTGGAGAGCATTGATCCACCAATCAGGCCGGAACTCACGCAACTTTGGGAGCGCCACAGAACACAATTTTAAACGGATCATCCAATATATTTTAGGATAATTTAGATCAGTGCTCCCCAACATTTTTGGCACCAAGGACTGGTTTTATGGAGGACAGTTTTTCCACGGACTGGAGTGGGGGGTGGTTTAGGATGATTCATGCACATCACATTTATTGTGGACTTTATTTCTATTATTATTACATCAGCTCTACCTCACATCATCAGGCATTAGGTCTCAGAGGTTGGGGACACCTGAATCAGATAATAAAATTATTAAAACTACCTTAAAATCTTGTAAGTAGGTCTAATTGATATTTTATTTAAATTCTATCTGAAAATATGGTATTATGCAATATACATGTCATTAAGTGCTACATCTTATTTTAGGTGTTAAACTTGAAATATTTTTTTTCTTTTTTTTTTTAATTTTCAAGTGGTGTACAGTCCCCTGAGGCACTCAGGTCCTATCTCAGCCAGTGGCTTATATCAACTCTTGACCATTTCTGTCAAAAATGCAAATTTCATTTTTACTACAAAAAACTAAAGTAACTCATACTTACTGGAGTTTTAAATGTAGCTCTCTGAAACAGTGCTTAATTTAAGATGGACTGTTTTACTCCTTTAAACTGTATTTTGGGATTCCTTTGGAGCCGTGATGTATTTCTTTTGATTGTTCTCTTCTTTTCTGGTAAACAGTGACTGTAATAAATCTTGATCCTGTCTTTGGTCTAGATATTTAGTAGCCATGTATTTGTTTTCTTTGATAGCTGCGCACATTAATATTTATAACCATTTTTCTCTGCAGCATCTCCCAGATGGCTCCGCGCCCAGCGCACATGTTGAATTTTATCTTTTACCGTATCCCAGTGAAGCCCGGAGGAGGAAAACAAAATCTGTTCCAAAATGTACTGACCCCACTTACAATGAGATTGTAAGTATGATTCATCTCTTGTCCAGTCACTTTGTATTTTTTCTTACCATTTTTCAGCTTCACAATGAAATATGGAAAATCTGTAGTAATTGGCAGCATTATTTCATAAAGGGAAGATGTTTCCCAAAATAGCCACTGTGTGACACTCACTGTTCTTGATGCTATAGGAATAGGAAAATACAGCTTTCAAAATGCTTATGAACCAATTTTCAAATTGTGGCTAGCTTACAGCAAGAGCCCAAGACTTTATGGCATTTGTTTCGCCTCCTAACATTATCCCTGACTCCATCTTGTTTTCTCTAATAAGCTTTTCTTTCCCTCATTTTCCTTACCTGATAACTTTATCATAGTCTAATCTATTGTAAACATTATAAAATCTCCTTTGAAAAACTGAAAAAAAAAATAAGTACAAAGCACAAATTATATTAAAGTTAATTTATATTATATACAGCTCTCTAATTCCTTTGTAGTATACAATCTGAACATCCGATCCTCTCTTTTTTTCTACGGCAAACCCTACATTTTCCTCTTGATTCCATCCTTTCCTATCTCCTCTGTAGCTTGCTCACTTGATTCTTTGCTTACCTTTCCAGTGGGTTATCTTACCCACTGGATCCTCAACTCCAAAATCTTAAAAAAAAAAGTCTTCAACTCAGCTTTTATAAAGCATCAATTTTTTCTTCTCTTGCTATCACCTCCACACTTTAGCAGACTTGGCATATTTCCTGCTCTCTGTTCATCGCCTCCTTCTCACCACTTAATCCTTTGCAATATGGATTCTACCTTGACCAATGCTGCTTTGTTCAAAGGGCACCAGAAGACTCCTGATTGTTCAGTCCAGTGATCCAATGGGCTGTCCTCTCCTGAGCACTTAGACAGCAACTCTATTAACTGCTTTCTCTTTCTTGACACCTCCCTTTTGCTTCTTGAGCTCTGCCTTTTAACTCCCTTGTTTTCTTTAACCACTCTCTCATTTTCCTTCATTGCCATTCTTCCCCTGAAAATATTTATTTACTGGAGTTCCATGATGTGACCTCATCTCTTCTTAATATATACACTCAAAATGATCTTATGGATCTACAGATTTTCATTTATTACCTACTTGAAGCTTGCATCTCAATTATTTCCTCAAACTCTAGCTTCTTTCCTAAGCTCTAAACCTGTGTGTGCATGTTCAGTCGTGTCTGAGTCTTTGTGACCCTGTGGACCCACCAGGCTGCTCTGTCCGTGGGGATTCTCCAGGAAAGAATACTGGATTGGTTTGCCATGCCCTCCTCCAGGGGATCTTCCCAACCTAGGGATTGAACCCAGGTCTCCAGATGGCAGGCAGATTCTTTATCACTAAGCCACCAGGGGAGCCCTTTAAACCTGTACTTTTACCTGATTATTGAAGAGCCCCTGAGATGTCAGGGAGGGTGGGAGGGAAGCTGAAGATGAAGGGGATATATGTATACTTATAGCTGAATTCACATTGTACGGCAGAAATCAACACAAGATTGTAAAGCAATTACAAAAGTAAGTTAACAGTTAGTGACTCAGTTGTGACTGACTCTTTGCAACCCCATGGACTGTAGCCCACCAGGCTCCTCTATCCATGGAATTCTCCAGGCAAGAGTAGTGGAATGGATAGCCATTCCTTTCTCCAGGGTATCTTCCTGATCCAGGGATTGACTGGGGCTGCCAGAGTCCTTTGTGAGTTGACTCAGATGCTCATCTGGCCTCACTTCTCTCTGGTTGTTGGAGGAGGTCTCAGGTGTTAGCCACATGTGTGCTTGATGTTCTTTACCACATGCTGCTGGCTTCCCAAAACAGCAAGTTATCCAAGACAGAGACAAAGATGCCACACTACTTTCTGAGCCACCAGGGAAGCCCAAAGCAATTATACTCCAATTAAAAAAGAAAGAGCCCCTTTAGGATGCCTCCTAGGCCCTTTTAAACCAGGTTTCCCTCCACTGTCATCTCAGAAGATACTAATGACATCACTCTCCTCCTCACTCACAAGTCCAGTTAATCCCCAAGTTTTGTCAGTTTCACTTGGGCAGTCATCTGCCTCTTCAATCCATCTTCTCCTCTGTGTCCCATAACTGTGTCTCTGGTGAAAGGCCTCATAACTTTGGCTAATATAATAGCTTCCTATCTGCCCATCTTGCGCTTTTCAATTAAATCATTCAAATTTCTATCTAAAGTGTCAAAAACTACTCATTTTTATTGCTCTCCTACATAACTTTTTCCAAATGTTCCTTACTACCTACTGGATAATATCCAAAATCCTAAGTGTGGCATTCACAGCCCTTCAAATTTGACTCAGTAATTTTCCAAAGTTGTCTCTGGAGCAGTATCATCCTTATATACCTTTAAAATTTTTTTTGTTTTGAGATAATCGTAGATTCACAAGCAGTTAGAAGAAACAATATAGAGAGAATTCAAATACCCTTCAACCACTTTTCCTAAAATGGTAACACTTTGCCTGACTATTGACAATATCATAATCAGGAAATTAACATTGGTACAATTCACTGACCTTATTAGGATTTCTCATTTTACACGTGTTCTTATGTATGCATATATTTAGTTCTGTACATTTATATCACATGTATAGGTTTGTGTGATCACCACAATCAACCAAGGTCTAGGCCATTCCATCACAGTGATTCCTGGTGCTGTCGGAGTAAAGCCACAGTCACTTTTCCCACTCTAACACTCCACGCCCAACTCTGGCAATGCTTAATATATTCACTATCTCTATAATTTTGTCATTTCAAATGTTATATAAATGGAATCATACAGTTTGTAACATTTTGAGGTTGGCTTTTTTCTTTTACTATACATCTCACGAGAGATCCATCCAAGTAGCTGCATGTATCAACAGTTTGTTTTCGCTGCTGAGTAGTAGTCACGGCAGGGAGGTATGAAAGTTTAACTATTTACCAATTAAAGGACATTTGGGTTGTTTCTGACTGGGGACTACTGCAATACAAAGCTGTTCTGAACACTGATGTATAGATTTTCGTGTAAATATAAGTTGTAATTTCTCTAAGAGAGATGCTCAAGATGTAATTACAGGGGTATATGGTAATGCCACATATAGTTTTTTCTTTTTTTTAAATTTTATTTTATTTAACTTTATAATATTGTATTGGTTTTGCCATATATCAAAATGAATCTGCCACAGGTATACATGTGTTCCCCATCCTGAACCCTCCTCCGTCCTCCCTCCCCATACCATCCCTCTGGGTCGTCCCAGTGTATAGTTTTCCAAAGAAATTGTCATACTCTTTTTCCACACCATTTTACACTCCCAATGCAATATTTGTGCTAGTTTCGCTGCATCTCTGCCAGCATTTGGTATCATTTTTATTTTATCAAATAAAAATATCACTTTTTAATTTTAGTTCATTTGACAAGTAATGAGTGATAGCTCACTGTGGTTTTAATTTGCATATATCTAGTAGCTAATGATCAGAGAAGGAATGGCACCCCACTCCAGTACTCTTGCCTGAAAAATCCTATGGACGGAGGAGCCTGGTGGGCTGCAGTCCATGGGGTCGCACAGAATCGGACACGACTGAAGCGACTTAGCAGTAGCAGCAGCAGTAGCTAATGATGCAAATTTCTTTTCATGTGCTTATTTACTATCTACATATCTTCTTTGGTGAAATATGTCTGTGTGTCTTTGTTCATTTTCTAATTAGAGAGTCTACATTTTTACTTATGTTTACTATTGACTTTTGAGATTCTTTATATATTATCAATAACCTTTGTCAGATATGTGGTTTGCAAATATTTTCTCCAAGTCTGTAGCTTGACTTTCCATCCTTTTCTCAGGGTCTTTCACAAGTAAAAGTTTTTAATCTTGATGAGGTTCTATTCATCAGTTGTTTTTCTCTTATAGACTGCATATTTGGTGGAAAGTCTAAGAACTCTTCACCTAGCACTTTCTAAAGATTTTCTCCCATAGAAAGTGAGTCACTCAGTCGTGTCCGACTCCTTGCGATCCCATGGACTGTAGTCTACCAGGCTTCTCTGTCCATGGGATTTTCCAGGCAAGAGTACTGGAGTGGGTTGCCATTTCCTTCTCCAGGGGATCTTCCTGACACAGGGATCGAACCCAGGTCTCCTACATTGCCGGCAGACACTTTACCCTCTGAGCCACCAGGGAAGCCCAAATATTTTATAGTTTTATATTTTACATCTAAGTCCATTATTCATTTTGAGTTGACTTTTGAATAAAGTGTGTATTTTAGGTTAAAGTTCACTTTTCTTTTGCCTATGAATGCCAATTATTCCAGCACCATCTATTGAAAAAGCAATTCTTCCTACATTTAATGTCTTTTGCACCTTTCAGCACCTTTAACAAAAATAAGTCAGGAACATTTGCTTGCTCATGCCCTTCCACTGCCCCACACTTAGTCATATTCTCCAGTCACATTACACAGCTTGTCACTCCCTGAATAATCCCTGTGACCTCTGTGACTGAGCTCATGAGGCTGTTCACCCTCCTGCCCTTTTCTGCCAACTTTGAGGTTCCCCTCAAATATGGACTCTGTGAACCACTCTTTCCTCCCTGACTCTTATACCACATTTACCATCTCTTGTTCAGTCCTACATAATTATTTTTTTCTTTTAGTACACTGAAAACTTCTTGAGGACAAAGAAAAAGTTTTATCTTTCTTAGTATCTCTGAAACTTAGCTATTTCTTTTTTTTTTTTAACTTTACAATATTGTATTGGTTTTGCCATATATCAAAATGAGTCCACCACAGGTATACATGCGTTCCCCATCCTGAACCCTCCTCCCTCCTCCCTCCCCATACCACCCCTCTGGGTTGTCCCAGTGGTTCGATGCACAATACTGAAACTTAGCTATTTCTTAAAAGATTTGTGGAATTAAATATTTGGGGTAATTCCATAAGTGACACTTTTTGTGTATGTGGAAAAATGTAAAACCAGCAAACATTTATATATATTCAACTATATGTATAATTTAGTAAGGAAAGATACTTTGACATTTTATTATTTGCCATGATGTCAACCACTAGAGATATATGTACATGCTCAGTTGCATCCAACTGTTTGCAACCCTATGGGCCATAGCCTGCTAGGCTCCTCTGTCCATGGGATTCTCCAGGCAAAGATACTGGAGTGGGTTGCCATGCCCTCCTCCAGGGCATCTTCCTGACCCAGGGATCAAACCCACATCTCTTAAATCTCCTGCATTGGCAGGTGAATTATTTAGCACTAGCACCACCTGGGAAGCCCATAAGTCTATGCATAGCAAACTCCAATTCATACATAATCCGAATGAGCAGGAAGATGAATTCATGCGTGAGTAAGTGACTGCCTTAATAGTAACGATCATCATGTAAACAAATTTGTCAAGGAAGTGGTTGAATTTAGAAAGCCATGAGAAGAAAAAGACATCTTTTTTAGGAGTCCTTGTTAATATTTTAATAAGTATTCTTTCTGAATTATGTCTCTTTCTCTCAACAGACACATTCTCTAACAAAATTGGGATCATATTGTACCTATTAATTTGTTACCTGCTTTATTCAATAAGCATATAAGACTACAGTATTTTAATTTTTCTCCCATTATGCTGTGTCTGTATCAATACAAGAATATTTCTAAGAAATATCCCACAAAAGGGTACCAGTTTTAACTGTGGTTTTACTTTCTCTCCCCTTCAACTATACTATAGGCCCCCATCTCTTTGCTAAGTCCCCTCTATTATTTCTGTGCATTCTTAGCAACACCTTATACAGACGTCCTCATCCCTTCGTATCCGCAGGGGAGGTTAGCTCCGGGACTCCTGAGCATACCAAAATTCTCGGGTGCCCAAGTTCTTTCTATAAAATGGCGTATTTGCATATAACCTATACACATCCCCCATTTACATTAAATTGTCTCTAGGTGACTCATAAGAGTTGATACAATGTATATGCCATGCAAATAGTAGCTGGTAGGCAACCTATTCAAATTTGCTTTCTAGAACTTTGGAAATATTTTTCCCTGAATATTTTTTGATATGTGGTTGATTGAGTCCATGACTGCAGAGCTCATGGCTACAGAGGGCCAACCATTTGTGTTTTCTGAGGAGCCTGGTAATTATCACATGGCATCTACCTTGTATTTAACTTCTCCCATTTGCTTCCTGAGGGCTGCTATATCAGGGACTTTGGGATTTCTCAAACTGCCAAAGCCAGGCAGAGATCTGGGGAGTGGGAGAGAACGACTTCACTCCCCTTCTTATATAAACCTCTTAGAGGAATTCAAAGGGAATATCATATTGCATCACTTCAGAAAGCTTTTCAGGAAAATAGTTCTTTGAGGTGTTATTCACAAGCCTCTTTCTCCCTAATACTCAGACCTGAGAGAGGCTGGGTCAGGACCACTGCCAAGTGTCCCTTCAGCATCTACCCTTCAGATACTAAAGCTCTGATACAAGGCCAAGTTTGTCACCTTGATGCTCTCCAGAGTGGTTCCCAACAGGACTGCCTGCAGCCTTCCTGAAAACCCTTCTCACATACAGAGCCCTGTGGTGGACACGACTGGGCTCAGGACAGGGTGGGGCTGGTGGTCGGAGTGCCCCCAGAACTTCCCTCCAAGTCTTTCAGAAGCAGAGTGGGCTGCTAACGCCGCTGCCACTGCTCTTTCTACTCTACTGTCTTTGTTATCTGGTTGAGAACCATCATTTTCCAATACAATATTGTAAAGTAATTAACCTCCAATTAAAATAAATAAATTTATATTAAAAATAAATAAATAAATAAAAAGTAAAAAAAAGAACCATCATTTTTAATGACTCATTAGAAATAGATTCAATTTTAAAAATTAATTATATTGTTATAGTCCATGTATCTTGCACATTGTATTCCTTTTTTTTTAATTGAAATATAATTGATTTACAGTGTTGTGTCAATCACTGGGCATATAGACTCACTTATACATATAGAGACATTCTTTTTATATTCTTTCCCATTCTGGTTATGACAGGATATTGAATATAGTTCTCTATGCTATACAGTAAGGCCTTGTGGTTTATCCATCCTGTATCTAGTAACTGACATTATATTCCTTTCTTAGACATTATCCTAGAGGAGATATTAGAAAGGACAGAATAAGAATGCTCTATGTAGTTCACATGCCTTAAAATATCCAGCATGTGCATGAATATCTAGCATAGAACGCGGTGAATGGTACACTCAGTAAGCAATGGTTATTGTTGTCTATAGCATCCTCTCATTCCATACTCATAAAGTAATGATAATTCTTTTTGTAGAGGAAGACCCTGAGGCCCTGAGGTAGATATTTTGATCAGGGTTAGGTAACTAAATTTCAAGCCCAGAAGTGCCTGATTCCAAAGCTCTGACTGACCCCATTAAACTTTCTGTGCTGTCCCTCCCTCGCTCTACCTGCAGAGTCCTGGCTTTCAACTCTCCCTTTCACAGTCACCTCTTCACTCCTTCTCTCACCAGCCCTAAGCACAATTCGGTTTCCATACTATTTTCCTCCCCTTGCAATCCTTCAAACACTCTTTAGAATTATTTACTAGAACTTGGTGTCAAATGACATAGTGAATGCTTGCATATAAGTTAGTAGATACTAAATTACCCTAAACAGTGTTCTACTTGATATAACAGTTTCAAACTTACACATTCAGTGTTTGTCAGAGGGCAGTGAAGACTTGACACATGCCTCAATGGCACCCCACTCCAGTACTCTTGCCTGGAGAATCCCATGGGCAGAGGAGCCTGGTGGGCTGCAGTCCATGGGGTCGCTAGGAGTCGGACACGACTGAGCGACTTCACTTTCACTTTCCGCTTTCATGCATTGGAGAAGGCAATGGCAACTCACTCCTGTGTTCTTGCCTGGAGAATCCCAGGGACAGGGAGCCTGGTCGGCTGCCGTCCATGGGGTCACACAGAGTCGGACACGACTGAAGTGACTTAGCAGCAGCAGCATGGGTAAAAAGTATTACAAAGTGAAATTAAAAGAGCTGTGTATTTTTGGTTCTTTTTATATTAAGGCAGAATACATATTAAATCATTTGGTGAAAAGTCTCAAAGAATATAGTCATCTGCATACATCTCTAGCATTACACACTAATTATTCATTGCAATGAAGAAAAAAGTGCTTATTTTTAAAATGTTACAGATGAAGTAAAGCAATTAGAATATATGTATATATCATCTATGATGTGCAATGATTACATGTTATAAAACAGTCACTTTCAAGAAAAATAGCTTTTACATAATAAAGCATAGGAAAAAAATCCATAGTAATATAAACTTTGGAGCTTAAATGTTTGCATTTTAACCAGGAAGGCAATTAATTCCTAGCATCGAATATTAGAGAAATTCTGCTTGCTAAATAGCTGGAGACTCAACTTTGTCTACCACTGTTATTTCCTGTCAGCTAAGGTAAAATGGGCTTCCCTGGTGCCTCAGCTGGTATAGAATCTGCCTGCAATGAGGGAGACCCAGGTTCGATCCCTAGTTGGGAAGATCCCCTGGAGAAGGGAATGGCCCTCACTCCACTATTCTTGCCTGGAGAATTCCATGGACAGAGGAGCCTGGTGGGCTACAGTCCATGGGGTCACAAAGAGTCGGCCATGACTGAGCAACTAACAGTTTCACTTTTCAAGACAAAAATACCAAGAAATGACTGTTCTTTTTTTGTGTATTTGATGGATCTTTTTTGGTTATAATTCATTAGTGTTTACTATGTACCAGGTTTTGCACCAAAGCTAATTATATTCATTCTCTCATTTCTTCCTCACAATACTAAAAGGTAAATATTATCACCATATTCAAATAAGAAAGTTCATTCAGATGGCCCCCAACTTGGGCTGGTTCAACCTGAAATTTTTTGAACTTACAGTGGTGCAAAAGCGGTATGCATTCAGTAGAACCTGTACTACAAATTCTGATCTTCTCCCAGCTTATCAGTGCGTGGTAGAATATTCTCTCCTGATGCTGGGCAGTGGCAGTGAGCCACAAGTCTCAGTCAGTCACGCAATCATGAGAGTAAACAACCAATACTCTCACAACCATTTTGTACCCAGCCAGCCATTCTGCTTTTCACTTTCAGTACTGTATCCAATAAATTATACGAGACATACACACATTGTTATAGAAGAGGCTTTGTGTTAGATGATTTTGTCTAACTGTAGGCTGACGTAAATGTCCTGAATGCATTTAAGGTAGATGAGGCTAAGCTATGATGTTCGACGGGTTAAGTGTGTGTGTGCTCAGTTGCTCAGTTGTCTCCGACTCTGCAACCTCATGGACAGTAGCCCGCTAGGCTCCTCTGTCCATGGAATTTCCCCAGGCAAGAATACTGGAGTGGGTTGCTATGCCCTCCTCCAGGGGATCTTCCCAACCCAGGGATCGAACCCAGGTCTCTTATGTCTCCTGTATGGGCAGGCAGGTTCTACCACTAGCGCCACCTGTTCAGTTTACCATGGGTTTATAAGCCCATCAGGATGTAACCCCACTGTAAATGTAAACTGATCAGATCAGTCGCTCAGTCGTGTCCGACTCTTTGTGACCCCATGAATCGCAGCACGCCAGGCCTCCCTGTCCATCACCAACTCCCGGACTTCACTCAGACTCACGTCCATCGAGTCAGTGATGCCATCCAGCCATCTCATCCTCGGTCGTCCCCTTCTTCTCTTGCCCCCAATCCCTCCCAGCATCAGAGTCTTTTCTAATGAGTCAACTCTTTGCATGAGGTGGCCAAAGAACTGGAGTTTCAGCTTTAGCATCATTCCTTCCAAAGAAATCCCAGGGCTGATTCCTTCAGAATGGACTGGTTGGATCTCCTTGCAGTCATAGTGACAACAGATTTAAATAAATATGTATCATAGATATGTTTCTTAGAAAGTTACATCTTTAGCACTAATTTATAAGATTCCCAGTGTTCTGAAACCAGATTTTCCAAAAGCCTAATGGTCAGAGCTATTCCATTTTTTTTAATATACTTTGAAGAGCCCTTTGTCTATTTCCTCTGTAAAATAGGAATTGAGTGTATCTGCCGAATGTGTTGTGGGGAGGAAAATGGAGGATAATTTAGACAGTTCAAAATAACCACCATAGAGAAGAGGAAAAGGAGCTTACTCTGAAGTCCTGGAAAAATAGGTGTTCAGGAGATAAGAGTGATTCAGAGTCCACGTTAGACTTCTCTTTGCCATTAAAGATGAATTACATCAGTAAGACTTTGAAATTTTTAAGGCAGCCCTTAAAGTCCTTTACTATCTGGGGGAACTCAAGAACTTAAGTGGAATAACTTGAATAAGCAGTTCTGCCCTGAGAATCCCATGGACAGAGGAGTCTGGCAGGCTACAGTCCATGGGGTCTCAAAGAGTCGGACACAGCTGAGGTGACTTAGTACGCACACACAAGAATTTAAAAGGTAATCTCCTGCCTGGAATGGGAGCAAGATAATAGAAGAGTAGGTAGCCAGGAGCTGTCACAAGAAATAATATAGACTGTATCAACATCCTGTATTGTGTGTCATATCCCTTAATTGAATTATTATTTTTTTGATAAATAAATCACTGCTCAGAGCTGCTGGTAGATTCTTTAGTGGAATTTCATTGATATCTTAAGATGGCCAGAAATCACATCCATACACACTGAGCAGGCTTCCTAGAAGATTCAAGGCTTTCCTCTCAATTTGTTTCCTCTGATTCTTCTTTGCATATAAAGCACTTCTTTCTATCTTGTAGCTTCACTATAAAAAGCAAGCACATTTGTAGCATCATATGAGACTCCTCTAAATGTGTTATAAGGAGTTTCCTTGGCAACCACTTTGGGTTTATACACAGCAATCTCCTCCTTTTATGATGTATAACTAACTTCTTGATCCTGCAGTTTTTAAAGTTTCTTTACCACTGCAGGAACACAGTGATAATGCCTGTAACTTACTTCTTGGATATTATAAATCGCAGTTGAATAGCTCTCTCTCCTTAAAAATAGTTCCATGACTAGTAAATGAAAAGAAGAAAGACACAAAACTGTACACACAACATAATCATAGCTCAGAATCTAAAAATTGATTATATATAGAAAACAAAAAGCACAGCAAAATGTTAACTATAATTATCTCCTAATGGTAGAAATATAAAAATGTTCTTTTATATTCATTTCTGTTTCATCCCCATATTTTACTTAATGAGCATATATTTTCATAACTAAATATTAAACAATTTTAAATTAAAGTAACCATAGTATGACTGCTTCACATGGAGAAGGAAATATTGTTGGACTACATTAACACAAGGAAATCATGGAGATTGGTCTGATTTCCTCATTAGCCTTCAACAAAGAAAAATAGTGTTCAAGGCTCCATGCTGCACATAAATTCAAGGACAGTTAAAAGGTGGTAAGTATTTAAATTTCTTCCTAGAGAATGATTTGCAACCTTATTAAATTTGGGATAGACAATTATTAATGGAATCAGAGTAAATTTTAAGCTTCTTAAGAAATACTTTGTCATTAAACTCCTTCATGTTAGCAGAACCTTTAGCTCTTCAGAATTAAGAGTTAGAAATGAAAGATTCTAACAACATTAACCTGTCCATTCCAAGGTACAAATATGAGATGCAATTATTTTGTTAAAAGAAATATTTTTTAAAAGATGCATTTAAGCATATCTAATTTATATTTTCAAAATTCTCTCCCTTTTCAGGTAGTATATGATGAAGTCACAGAGCTCCAAGGACATGTCTTAATGCTTATTGTAAAGAGCAAAACCACGTTTGTAGGAGCAATTAACATCCAACTCTGCAGTGTCACACTCAATGAAGAAAAATGGTATCCACTAGGTAACAGTATAATTTGAGCATTCCTTTGAACATACAGATTCATTAACTACTCATATTTTTTTCACTTTTGGGCCTCTCTATCACAAGATCAGGACATTTTTTTAATCAAAGGTAGTGTGGTAAATTAAGGACACAGAGAAAAGAAATCAGAATCAATGTTTTTAGTTATTTATTCTCTGTGTATTTCACTGTTTTCTTAGAACCATTTCTCCAATTGATTGTGTAAATTCAATATGTAAAATAATAAAAGGATATTTTAGTGTATCTTTTAAATCAAACATGTGTGCACTTTATAATTATGTGCCTATAGTTAAAAGCAATACTTTTAATGTAGTTTTCAAAAAAAACCAAAGCAAATAAATCTTATCACTTCAAGACCTAAGTATATCTGAAACAAGTTTTTAAAATTTGGATTAAGTATATATACCTACACATCCACTTATAATTTTATATGTATTGAAGGCATTAGTAAGCTCTGGCAGAATACTATAGTTATTTTCTAACAGAAAAACCAAGCATAAATGCCTAAAATTCTTAAATCCAATTTTTGGAAGAATTTTTGTAGTTTTTCACCGTCTTCAATACTCATCACCACTGGATATCACCCAATCAGAGGCATTATCACATTTTAAACTGTGGTATACCTTAATTCAAAGATCTCAAACTCTGAAACCCTCCCCTCTGATCAAAACATCTTTTCTGTACAACAAAAAGTTTTCTTACTTCTGAACCTACTTTCATACCCATCGTGACCTGAGTAGACAATCCTGGAGGGACTTCCCCGGTGATTCAGTGGTTAAGAATCTACATTGCAGTGCAGGGGACACAGGTTCGATCCCTGGTCAAGGAATGAATATACCACACGCCACAGGGCAACTACGCCCTAGTGCCTTACTATGGAGCCTGGGAGCCCTAGAGCTGTGCCCCACAACGAGAGGAGCCATCGCAACAAGAAGCCCACGCACCACCACCAGAAAGTACTCCCGCTTACCACAGATAGAGAAAGCCCTTACACAGCAGCAAGACCCAGTGCAGCCATAAATTAACTTTTTCAAAATCCTGCAGATTTCCACCCTGCAAAGTAGGTACAAATCAAGGCACTTTATAATATTTTTTAAGAGAATTAAATTGCTTTAAAAAATTCCTGCCAATTAAATTATTAAAACCCTTGCTTTACTCAGCGTTCTCCTGTGTGTATATTAAAAAAGCAACTTAAGTTCTTTTTTATACAGTCATTGGTATAAACTTGTAAAAGACTGTACATTTATTCATTGAAAATACATGTGTGCCTAGTGTGGGCTGATATGGTCTTGCTCTGAACACATGATCATGTGAGTCAAATCATCCATAATCCTCTGGGCGGTGACTGGGTGTTTCAGGTCGATTCCCTGTCCTTTTCTAATAGAGTGATTCCATATCCTTCTCTCTGATGAAACCCCAGAACCCTCTACCGTAATCCTCACTCTCAGTTGATGACTGTGTTTCCTACTTCACTTAGAAATTGGAATCAGTCCACGAGCACGTCTACCCACTCAGCACAGTCTACATTCCACCTTTCTACTTATTATCATAGAAAAACCACCCCAGCTCCTACCCAAAACCAATCCCTCAGCTTGTACATTTGACTCCAGGCCCTCTTAGCTCATGCATTGGCAAGTGGTTCTTTACCAATTGTGCCACCTGGGAAGCTTTTGGATCATAGAAAAAGCAAGGGAATTCCAGAAAAACATCTACTTCTGTTTCATTGACTGTGCGAAAGCCCTTGACTGTGTGGATCACAACAAACTGTATAAAATTCTTAAAGACATGGGAATAACAGACTACCTTATCTGCCTCCTGAGAAACTTGTATGCAGGTCAAGAAGCAACAGTGAGGACCAAACCTGGAACAACACATTGGTTCCAAATTGGGGAGGAATATGTCAAGGCTGTATATTGTCACCCTGCTTATTTAACTTATATGCAGAGTACATCATGTGAAATGCTGGGCTGGATGAATCACAAGCTGGAATCAAGTCTGCAGGGAGAAATATCAATAACCTCAGATATGCAGATGACACCATCTTAATGGCAGAAAGTGAAAAGGAACCAAAGAGCCTCTTGACAAAGGCAGAAGAGGAGAGTGAAAAAGCTGGCCTAAAACTCAACATTCAAAATACAAAGATCATGGCATCTTGTCCCATCACTTCATGGCATAGAGATGGGGAAACAATGAAAACAGTGAAAGGCTTTGTTTACTTGGGCTCCAAAAACACTGTGGACAGTGACTGCAGCCATGAAATTAAAAGGCGCTGGCTCCTTGGAAGAAAAGCTATGAAAAACCTAGACAGTATATTAAAAAGCAAAGACATCACTTTGCCAACAAAAATCCATCTAATCAAAGCTATGGTTTTTCCAGTAGTCATGTATGGATGTGAGAGTTAGACTATAAAGAAGGCTGAGCACCAAAGAACTGATTTTTGTTTTTTTTAAAACATCAAGGTCTCTTTATTTATAACAGGTAAAAACTGCAGTAAGGTCATCTAATATACAATAAAAAAAAAAAAAAAACAAGTGTAATTACATCCTTAACAAAAGGACAGCCAGCATGTTTTCTTCCATAGCACAGAATTACTGGTTTGTCTCCTGGTTGGTCCTCATCATCTGGTACATTTTCCCCCCAGGAATTTCCTTTTCAAAGGAAGACGGTCTTCAGGGCAAAAAATGTTTGTCAGACTCTAGTCCCAGTAGTATATATTTTATTCACTTATAGATCCATAACCACCCCACCCCACGCTATCTTGCTCCAGCCTTCCTTGAATTCCTATTGACATCAGTCATTTATTACAACTCTCCCCCAACATTTATTATAACCCCCCAAGTTGTATTTACAGTTAAGAAGAATCTGTAAATACCACAAAACGACTCAGCTGTTAGTGCACAGAAGTCAAATGATCCTCTGAAACACTGAAGTACATTTCTCAAGCTTTTGGTAAACAATTATATGTTCATTTAAAACACAGACAACATTCCTTAGACAAACATAACTCCTGAAGCTCATCTGGCAAGACAAATTGCTTTGTATTTCTTAGCACAATAAAATGTATCTTTGGAAACTGAGAAGAACCAAAATTATTTAAAACAATAACAGAACACCACACATAAAAATCACACAACAGATTGACTGATACATTGAAATTCTGTCAAAATTGATTTTCAGTGAGGCTTTGCATTTCAAATAGGCCAGAAAAAAAAATGATCCTAAAAGGTGTATTTTATACATGTGACGTTTCATCCTCCAAAGAGCTGTTTTTCTCACTTGAAGTTTCTAAATAACATTTAGAAAAAGAAATATTATAAGAGGGATTATCCAGCTCAGTCGAACTGATGGTTTTGAACTGTGGATTTGGAAAAGACTCTTGAGAGTCCCTTGGACTGCAAGGAGATCCAATCAGTCAGTCCTAAAGGAATCAACTCTGAATATTCATCGGAAGACCGATGCTGAAGCTGAAGCTCCAATACTTTGGCCACCTGATGCAAAGAGTCAACTCGTTGAGAAAGACTCTGATGCTGGGAAAGATAGAAGGCAGGAGGAGAAGGGGACGACAGAGCACAAGATGGTTGAATGGCATCACCAACTCAATGGACATGAGTCTGAGCATGCTGGGAGATGATGAAGGACAGGGAAGCCTGGCATGATGCAGTCCATGGGGTCGCAAAGAGTCAGACATGACTGAGGGACTGAACAACAACAACGTCTTACCTACTCAAAAACAGTACTGGAATTCTCCTCTATGCAAAAGCATCATTTCTTTATTCTCTTCTAGACAAGTCTCTTCAACATACATGGTTACATGATGGAACAACTATTCTAAAAAATATCTCAGCACTTCTGTCTTCTTTCCAAATATTCATCTAATTGACTGGCTCTTTTCTGCAGCAGAACTTTTCAAAATGGTTGTCTCTAATCTCTGCCTCCAGATTTTCTCTTCTCATTTTCTCTCATATCATTCCAAGGAGATGTTTGTCCCAAACACTTCAACAAAACTGCTTTTGTCACGATACCTACTGACCTCCACAAAGCTAAATCCAAAGGTCAGTTTCCAAACTGATTCCTTTGGATTTAGCTATTTAGTTTCCTTGGGATTTAGCTATTTAGCCCTGATCCAAACTTACCTATCAGCAGCATTGAAATACACAGTCAATAACCTTCTTTCTCAAAGCTCTTCCTTTGACTTCCAGAATACAACACCCCCTTGTGCTTTCCTTCTATAACACTGGTCCCTCCTTCTCAGTCTTCCGTGCAGGAGCATCTCCACAGTCTCCAATGTTGAAGTGTCTAGGGCCCAGTCCTTGGTCCTCTTCTCCATCAACTTCCACTCCCTACTGGTCTCATCCCATTTTGATGGCTTTAAATATCATATGCTACATACGTGCTAAGTTGCTTCAGTCATGTCTGACTCTGTGACCCATGAACTGTAGCCCACCAGCCTCCTCTGTCCATAGGATTCTCCAGGCAAGAATACTGGAGTGGGTTGCCACATCCTCCTCCAGGGTCTTTCCAACCCAGAATCTTTCCAACCCAGGAATTGAACACTTATCTCTTATGTATTCCCCAGTTTTACAACTCCAGCCCAAAGAATGGCCAGGATGATGGAGTAGGAAGACTCTGAATTCGCCTCCTTCCATAAGCACACCAAAATAACAACCAATTACAAAGCAACTCAGCTATTTCTAAAGACAGCCACTCAATGGACATGAATTTGCACAAACTCTGGGCAATAGTGGAGGACAGAGGAGCCTCAGAGTGCTGCAGTCCATGTCGGATACAACTTAGCTACTGAACAACAACAGAGCAACTATAAATAAGAATAATCTGAAGACTAGTAGAAAATTTCTACAATTGGAGATAAGAAGAAGGAATCACAACAAGATGAATAGGAGGGATGGACACACAAAGTATAGTCAACTTTTCCCAGATCCAACCACTTACCCCTCTCCATCTGTTTCCTCTCCTGTTCAAGGCAATCCTATCAACTTTGGCCCAAATTACTACAATTGCCTTCTTCTAAATAGTCTTAGTTTCTGTGTTTACCCCGCCTGCCCTTACAGTTGGGAGAAGGCAATGGCACCCCACTCCAGTACTCTTGCCTGGAAAATCCTATGGACAGAGGAGCCCGGTAGGCTGCAGTCCATGGGGTCGCTAAGAGTCAGACCTGACTGAGTGACTTCACTTTCACTTTTCACTTTCATGCATTGGAGAAGGAAATGGCAACCCATTCCAGTGTTCTTGCCTGGAGAATCCCAGGGATGGGGGAGCCTGGTGGGTTGGACACGACTGAAGTGACTTAGCAGCAGCAGCCCTTATAGTAATAGTAATAGTTTCAGTCGCTCAGTCATGTCAGACTCTTTGTGACCCCAAGGACTGTATCCTGCCAGGATCCTCTGTCCTTGGGATTCTCCAGGCAAGAATACTGGTGTGGGTTGCCATTTCCTTATCCAGAAGATCTTCCCAACCCAAGAATCAAACTCAGGTCTCCTGTGTTGCAAGAAGATTCTCTACTGTTTGAGCTACAGAGAAGTCCTTACAGTGTATTCTCAACTCAGCAACTGGAGTCATCCTATTGTTCTTCTGGCTCAAAACCTTGCAGAGCCTTCTAATCTCAGAGTAAAAGCACAAACCTTCAAAATAGCCTAAAAGCCCAATGTGATCTGGCCTCCCATTGGTCATCTCTCTGATTTTAACTCCCATTACATCCTCCTATGCTCAACACACTCAAGAAACACTGGCCTCCTTTCCATTCCCTGAGTGTTCTAGGCATATGCTTCTTCCCTGGAATCTTTCACGCAGCTCCTTTCCTCCAAAATGTGTTTTTGTCCCATGTATCCACCTACCTGTTCTCTCACCTCTTTCAAGTTTTGGTCATATGTTTCCATCTCGACCTGTCTGTGTCATACTGAAACCTGCTCTGTCCTCAAATACACACCAGATCCTTCCCACTTGGCTCTACTTTTTTTCTTATATCCTTATAACCTTTGAACATTCTATACAATTTACTTATTTATTTTTTTTATTATTCATGTTTTGTATCCTTTCACTAAAACACAAGACTCTCAAGAAGTGTTGTCACTGACAGTACAGCTATAGACCCAGGCAAGAAGAATCCTTGCTCAGTTGCCCTCACCATATACCTATGGTGAGGTCTATGACTCACCTATACCCACAAGCCTCATTCTAGACCAAATTCTAGGTACACATGACTCCAGAATTCCCTGCCCAAACAGCCTCTGCAGGCCTTCTAAGGATCCATTCGCCTGAAGTCAGACACCACATCAGGGCGAGGAATGCCTAGGCTCCAGTGGTGGCCAAGGGCAAGCTGCTTACAGTGTATATGGATGCAGCTTAAATGTACCAGCTGGAGCGTCCACAAATGTGCATGAGGCCGCTGACAGTACAGGAGGGAGCCCGTAGGCGAAACAGGACATACAGAAGGAGAGCCAGTTCTAGGAGAGGACCCAGTCCTTTTCAGGTCACCATAATCCAACACAGATCTCTAAGACATCCAAGAATTCTCCATTAAAAGCTGTCTTTTCAGGTGTTTATAGAGGAGAACAAGACATGTTGCACTTAATGACTTCTTGGCTTTATTTATAACTTTTATATTTAGACAGATGTTATGTAAGTTTTGGACTTCCCTGGTGGCTCAGACGGTAAAGCATCTGTCTACAATGCAGAAGACCCAAGTTCGAGCCCTGGGTTGGGAAGATCCCCTGGAGAAGGAAATGGCAATCCACTCCAGCACTATTGCCTGGAAAATCCCATGGACAGAGGAGCCTGGTACGCTACAGTCTATGGGGTCACAAAGAGTTGGACATGACTGAGCAACTTCACTTTCACTTTCACTACGTAAGTTTTATGGACTGAATTATGTCCCCTCAAAATTGATAAGTCCTAACAACCAGAAGGGCTTCCCAGGTAGCTCAGTGATATAGAACCTGCCTGCCAATGCAGGAAATGTGGGTTCGATCCCTGGTTTGGAAAGATCTCTTGGAGAAGGAAATGGCAACCACTCCAGTATTCTTGCCTGGGAAATTCCATGGACAGAGGACCCTGTAGGGTTACAGTCCATGGGGTCACGGAAGAGTTGGACACAACTGAGCACAACAAAGCACAGTAACCACCAGTAACCTCAAAATGCAACTTTATTTGGAAATGGGGTCACTGCAGATGTAACTAGCTAAGAAGAGGTCATCCTAGAGTAGAGTGGGCCTGTAATCCAATAAGACCAGTGTCCTTATAAAAGGAGGAAATCTGGACATTGACCTGCAACCAGAGAGAACGCCATATGAAAACATGAAGTAGAGGTTAAAGTGATGCATGTATAAGCCAAGGAATACCAACAAACTACCTGAGCTAGGAGAGATGTGTGGAACAGATTGTCAGAAGGAACCAACACTGCCAGCCCCTTAATTTCAGGCTTGTATCTCCCAGAAGTGTGAGACAAAAACATTTCTGTTGTTTAAGTCACCAAGTTGGTGTAATTTTTCATGGCAGCTCTAACAAATGAATCTAACATTGAGTCTTCATTTGTTTTGCTGTTCTAGCCCCTACAAAAACCTGGCATGTAGTAGATGCTTAGTAAGTCTTTATAAATTAAATGCCTGAATAATGACTGAATGACACACCAGTGAACGAGAAAAACAAGACACCAGTGAATGAGAAAAACAAGGTTCCTAGTCTTAACTCTCATTCATATCATGTTTTACAGCTCTTTTAGCCTTTTTATATCTGTATTTTATTTGCCTTTTACAAGAAGTCTAATGAGATGGGGAAGTGAAAGCCGCTCAGTCGTGTCCAACTCTTTGTGATCTCATGGGCTATACAGTCCATGGAATTCTCTGGGCCAGAATACTGCAGTGGGTAGCCTTTTCTTTCTCTAGGGCATCTTTCCAACCAGGGATCACACCCAGGTCTCACACATTGCAGGAGGATTCTTTACCAGCTGATCCAAAAGGGAAGCCCAAGAATACTGTCGTGGGTAGCCTATCCCTTCTCTAGTGAATTTTCCTGACCCAGGAATTGAACTGGGGTCTCCTGCATTGCAGGTGGATTCTTTACCAACTGAGCTATCAGGGAAACCCAATGAGATGGGGAAGGGAGAGATTATTATAGTTTTAGAAACTAATAATATTCAAATGTCTCATAGTGTAAATTCATTTCCAGTCAAATGAATTCTTGAATGTAATGTTTACATACACACTGGGGGAGGGGCGGATTTTTAAGTTACCTGGATGTGAGGGACTGGAAGCACTGGACAACTGCCCATCCCATGAACCCCAACCCCTGCATTCTCATCTTCAAAATCCCTGAGAAACTTCCACAGAAAACTAAGACATCTCAAAACGAGCGGGCTAAAAGAAACTGAGGGTCACAGATATGACATGGCTACTGATATCAAACAATTAAGCGGTTATGGTAACAGACTCATTTCTAGCAAACACAGCTCAAGGTCAGGACTTGATTCCCAAAAAGAAATGGATTATTGAAGAGCTACCATGACTGACATATTATCTAGGCCCAAAGTGAAGATTTAATACATGAGAGAAATTCTAGTGACTAAACTGCCCAGCAACCTTAACCCTCATATTGTTAACACAAATGTCACAAATTAAGATATACTTTATTTCTTAGCACAGGATCCAGAATGTTCTCAATACAATTTAGATAAACATATTAAACCTAACACTTTTTCTTCAAAAAAATATTGGAGGGCTTCCCTGTTGGCTCAATGATGGAGAATCCACCAGCCAATGCAGGAGACATGGTTTGATCCTTGCTCTGGAAAGATCCCACATGCTGCAGATCAACTAAGCCCATGTACCACAACTGCTGAGCCTGTGCTTTAGAGCCCAGGAGCCACAACTACTAAAACTCGCATGCTGAAACCACTGAAACCCATGAGCCCTAGAGCCTGTGCTTGGCAACAAGAGAAGCCACTGCAATGAGAAGCCCATGCCCTATAATGAATTGTAGCCCCTGCTCGCTGAAACTAGAGAAAAGCCAACACAAGAATGAAGACCCAACACAGCCAAAATTAAATTAAAAAAAATGTTTTTAATGTTGGAGTAAACACAGCATCAACACAAGTTTCAGTAGACCAAGAGACACTGCTTGGACTTTAGGCTTTGGTAAGCACGGGCTATGTGGATTTATTAACCTTGGTAGTTTGTAATGGCTTAGATTGCACCAAATGACTGGTTTTTATCATTAAAGGGATGTAGCATTAAACCTTTAGGCATTAATGAGTACAGACCATGTAAGATTTAGTCTTTAGAACAAAACAGACTATAAGAGAAAGATAACCCTTTTAAAATTTTCTTAAGCTTTTTAAGCATTAGGTGATAAAAGAACATCGGCTGCTTTCTTTAATGGATTTCTCAGCCATATCTCAAAATAACTAGGCCAGAAATTTGAACATTAGCTGAATTTAAAGTGTGCTACAAGCTCTAGTAAAGTTAGAGCTTAAAATTCTTAGCTCTTAGAGACAGATATGTTTCCTACTGTATCAACTTCCCCAAACTGTGTTCTTGTGTGTGTGTGTGTGTGTGTGTGTGCGTATGTGTATTATTTTGAAGTGACTTTAGGATAACAGCTGTGGAAGAGATGGGGCCAAACCTGAATTTGTGTGTCATGTCCACAGTCTTCAGTCAAAGAAATAACACTAGTCTCAAGGAGGTACTGCATTTGATAATTAAAGAAACTCTAATTATTAGAGTTCAGATATTTCAACCATGCCTCCAATTGCCAGAAAGGAAGTGGATTTTATTAATATTTAAATTTAAAAAATGGGTATTCTTTTCATAAAGAGAATATGCCCTCTTTCTAGGCTGAGGTCAAAAAATAACTGACTGAGATTATTAAATGCCCCAAAACTGAAAAAGCAATTTAAAAGTCTGTGCCCGTTAGCCTCTGGCTCTGAAATTCTGATTTACCCCAGGAATCAAGAAGGAACTGGAATTTCTTACCATCAGAACAAAGGTAGTAGAAAAAGGAAAATAAAATAGAAGGCATCAAACAGAGTAGTAATGAGAATGATATTTCCTTGAAAGAAATACTGGGGTCTTAAAAACATAAACCGGGCAGATATGAAGGGGAAATGAGATGCTAAGAGCCAGGAGAGAGAACTACAAAGTGAAAAAGGTGACAGATTCAAATCCAGTTTCTCTTGAAAAAGTAATCAAAAACGGCAATATATTTCAATTGTTACTGGTTCAAAAAAAAAGTCAACCAGATAAAAAGAGGAAAGGCCTTGGAGAGCAGCTATCATGACATCCTAGAGAGAGTTAAAATTAGAAAAACTTTAAAAAGATTTCTCATAAAGCAGCAGCATTTTGTAAGAACAACTGGGAAACCATCTCTCAAAAACTGAGACAGAGTAATTAAGTGATAAGCAAATCTGGTCATATTTGAGAGGGAAACCCAGGAAGACAGGTATAAAGGATTCCAAGAATTATTATGTGACTTTCAAAAGGAAATAATTATTGGCAAGAGGGCCTAGGGGAACCTATTTGGAAAATCTCTAGAACTGGTACTGTAAGGGAAAATGAAGCAAACAGGACTTACTGAAGGGAAATCAGACAGGATGGTTACAGATCAAGACTTGCTCTGGAGCAGATATTGGTCTGAAAGGAACAGTTTAGGTGAGACTAACCATTTCCTGGGTGGCTCAGTGGTAAAGAATCGCCTGCCAGTGCAGGAGATGAGGGTTTGATCCCTGGGTCAGGAAGATCCCCTGGAGAAGGAAATGGCAACCCACTCCAGCATCCTTGCCTGTAGAATTCCATGGACAGAGGAGCCTGGCGGGCTATAATCTATGGAGTCACAGAAGAGTCAGACATGACTTGCAACTAAATAATAACAACACAACCTACTCCAGAGGATCAAGATGGTCAAGACTCATGTGAACAAGGGATGTGGAACAAACATGAAACTCACTGACTTCATCTCCCTCTAGACAGAACTTTGAGAGTAGAAAGAAAAACAAACGCCTAGGCCAGAGCGAAGGGATAGGAAAAGTAAACATGACACTCAGGTCCAGGAAACACTGTTATCCTTATATGAACTACAGAAATAGACCAAAGGATGGAGTAACAAAAAAAAAGGTATAAATCCAGCTCAAACTATAAATCCAGCTCAAACTATCTGAAAATAATATTAAAACAATAAGAGGGGGGAAATACAAGAAGTTTTCCTCATGTCATCAGAAAAAGAACTTTAGGGACAGTGGTTAAGACTTCGCCGTCCAATGCAGGGGGTGTGGATTTGATCCCTGGTTGGGGAGGTAAGGTCCCACGTGCCTCTAGGTCAAAAAACCAGAAACATAAAACAACTAGCCCCCACGTGCTGCAACCAAGACCTGGCACAGTCAAATAAATAAATAATTTTTTAAAGGTTAAATTGTATACAAATGGAATGGAAAGTAGACAGAGAGCATGGGTTCCTGCGAATGTGTAGGTTTGTAAGGAATTTAACATCAGCTCCCACCACCATCCCCGCCACTACCATGTGCTAAGGTGATGCATAAGAATGCAAGACTCAAAGAAGACCAACCTCTCATAAGCTCAAATTCCACTTTAATCTACCTCTTTGATGTTTAAGTGGAAATTTCTAGTGGCTGGTAAAAATAACTTACCTCCAAATACTACAGGGGACTCAAACTTTATGGCCTAAGAATCCAGAATGCATCACAAGAAAGCTTTGTTGGTACAAATATTTCCAGAGGGTTGTTACCTTGAAAGAAATGTAATTCAGCAAATGTTTAGAGACTAGCAAAAAACAAGGAATTTCAATAACTCCTGAAAATAGAATCTAATTCATATAGTCTCTCAATAAAATGTTTATTGGTCAAGCCCAGAAGGGCTTCACTAAAAGTAAGCGATTCCATTTTCCCGATCCTAATCCACAGCATGAGGTTCCTGCCTTTGTGGCTCCCAAATAACCCCTGAAATTTGCATAAATTTTTCAAGTGGAATCTGGGATTCTCATGTCTGCATCTCAGGACACCATATACTCCTCCCTAACCAAAATTTACATAAAGACCTCCTTTTTACAGCTCTATGCAGTTCTTCTACACTTCTTTCAAAAATAGGGCAACTTAAGAGCACCCACCATCAGTGGCCTCCAGTGGCCACCATCTCCCAAACAAAAGTCAAGGTAAGTCTAGACTGTGATCTGCATGTTTTCTATTTGAAGTTCTAAACAACCAGAAGCAAGGGGGGGAAAAATAAAGGTCAAAGTTAATGACATAACAAAACTTTCCTGTCATTGATCACTAGAAGGTCATGAGAGTAACAAAAGGAAGAGTCCAGGTTTGTGTTAATGACCTCCAGCCAAAGACCACCAGAAACACACACGGTGGGTTGACTCCTCATCTCAATGAGGGAGATACACAAATGAAGAGCCATGGAGTGTCTCAGCAAAGGACGTACTGTTGGATTCAGGCTTGTGTTAGGTGATTTGAGAGAAGGTCCAAGGAAGCAGGTGAAGAATCCAAGAGTCATTCACGTTTCCCCAGGAGTGTTTGGCACTTTGGTGTTTGGACAATATTCATGCTTCTGTCAGGTGCCCCACCAGGGTTGCAGACTTACAGACTGGTCCCGTTTTTCTCCTTATCCATTGTGGTCACACAGTGGCCCTGTTGGGTATTGATGTGAAATCGTTCACGTCTGGCAAAAGAACACCGTAGCCTGACTGTGAGTGTCAGGCTAGCTCCCAGCAACACCAAGGCCTCCCTGACAGTGCAAAGTCACTTCCTAGCTGTCACTTTCCTCAGTTGCATGGAGACATAAAGCAAGGAATGTAACCTAATCTAGGAGGTCATGGTTGGCCACCCTGAGGAAGTGACATTTAAACTAGAGTTTAAAAGCTAAAAGATCTTCCGTTAGCACAGCCTAGAGGTTCATTTTAGCTGTTTCTTCTGTTTCTTTTCCCTCACCAACACAATTATTTTTCTACAAGTGAATTAGGCTTAGAAATAAGTCAAAGCTGGCTTTTCACACCATTCCCAATCTTCTCTAATATGAGAACATCTCTGGCAGTGGAGTTTCTATGGGTAGTATCTGGTAAAAGCTCTTGTGAGAAAATAATAATAGTAATAATAATGGTACCAGTTTAATTTAAAGGGTGATGTAAATGATAAATAATGCACATAAAATGAAAACAGACATGCCTAAAGACATTCCAAGATTACTGGAAGGGAAATAACAATCTAATGTTTCCTTTCAAAATTGCATTTCTAAAGTAGTGTGGGATATTAAAGAAAGATTTTGTCTTCAAAGAGTGAGCTGAGTTTGAGTGGTACCTGAAGGAAAGTGAGAAAAGGAAAGATCCTTTTTTCTTCCTTATTTTAAATCTTTTCGGTGTAAATGAGAAATAAGTTCTTTCTGCTTCAAGAATTAAGGAACTCTTACAATATTCACCGATAAAAGCCTTTAAACTTTCATGGAATTCCAAATCTTCAAAAGGCTTTAGGAGTTTAGAGAAGGTGAAAGCCTTGCATTAATGGGTGGAACAGGCCACTTGCTATTAGGTTGAACAGTAAATGATTTAAATAAGATCCTTCTGGAATGGATCATGCTTGAAAAAACAACTTACAGGGATCCTACTGGTCACACAAGAAGTTGTGAAACAGCAAAGCAAAGAGGATAGTCGGGTGATGGGGGTGGCAGTTACCCCAGAGCCTCAAAGAACCCTTTGCTAGGAACGCATCATTCTAGTGAAGCAGTTCCAACCACCAGTGGGAGGCTACTGCCATGAATTCCCCCCAGTCCGATGGATGACAGCGAAAGCCCAGAAGCAGCTGCTCTTCGGGAGCTCGAGGAAGAAAACCAGCTTTTATAAGGGTAATGCTGCATGTTCTTCAGCCATACGTATGGATCTGGGTTTGTCAAATTAGTTGCACCCCACACATCTCTACCATAACTCTCAGTGCAGATGATAATGAAAATGTAAGGCCTAAGCCACAGTCAGGAGATGGAGAATTTGTGGAAGTAATTTCCTTACTAAAGAATGACCTGCTGAAGAGATGGGGTGCTCTGGTAGCTGAAGGGTATCTGAGAGTAAATGCCAGAGTCTATTTCTGTGCTCAGGTCACTAAAACATGCACACGTGAGGCCTTTTTAAGGGCTCTTCCTGAAGCTGGAATGCCAAAGGACAGTAGCCATGTTTCTGCACACAGAACCACCAGGCCTCCTTCACTAAGACTTTGTATCCGGCTTAGTTTTCAGGGAGATTTGAAATTGGTTTTTTCATAAAATAAAAGCATTATAAACAAATATAAAATCCTTTTGTAATCTGGCAAAAGAGAAGCATTCCTGTGAGAATTGGCTGTTCATTTCCCCCCTGGGAAGACTGTGCTTATGTGCTCATTATGCCCAACTCCTGTGTGAGTCCATAAGCCATAGCCTGCCAGGCTCCTCAGTCTATGAGTTTTTACCAGTGCTTTCCTACTCTAAAGGATCTTCCCAACCCAAGGATCAAACCTGCATCTCTGGAGTCCTCTGCACTGCAGGCACCGTGCCACTGGGGAAGCCCACTGGGAAGACTGTCTCTTGGTCTTAACTCCTGACAGCCCATGAAGGAGGATCTGGATGATTATACACTGAGCAATCTGGGATACCCAACTTTTTATAGGCTGGGTATTTCAATTCCCAGTGGCATGTTTATTTTAAATATTTAGTTCTGAGGCTAAACCATGATAGTAGGAAAACATGGTAGATGACTTTTAGTGTATTTTTCTGGCTATCAAGTGATAATGCATTAACAATCATAAACAAAGAGTCATTTTTGTTGTTTTAATTATAAAGTCAGATTTAATTTCAAGAAATACTTATAATGGCTCTTTTTGTTGTCAAAAGGGCAACTGGGTGATTTCACCTCACTGCCATGCAACAATATGGTAGAATCAGTATTAGTATGCTTGGTTTTTTGAAAAACAGTTAATACTGAACCATATTCTTCTACATATGACATTTAGTAAAGCAAAACCTTGCTGATGGTGAGAAGCCCAGTATATGAAATAGCACAGCAATTTTCAAATCTGACCAAGAGACTAACTTCAATGTACACTTAGTGCAGATTCAGAAGGGAAGTGAAAGTCACTCAGTTGCATCTGACTCTTTGAGACCCCATGGACTATATGGTCCATGGAATTCTCCAGGCCAGAATACTGGAGTGGGTAGCCTTTCCCTTCTCCAGGGGATCTTCCCAACCCAGGGATCATACCCAGGTCTCCCACATTGCAGGCAGATTCTTTACCAGCTGAGCCACCAGGGAAGCAGATTCAGACACAGTGCAAATTCATTCCGAGATCTGAGCATGTAAGCCACTGTAGTAGATCACTTTTAGAGATACAGAGTCTGGAAGGCAGTTTGAACGCAAATCAAAATCATATGCACTCATAAAAACGTCTATGTAATTACAGGGTACCCAATCCAGTGCACAACATTTAAGAAGTAGTCTGACAGTGTAAGGGCTAATTACTCTCCGGGATGTAAAAGGGCACTAAGCACCTGGAATCCAATTCCTTCCCACTACAATATGCACTAGTGGGTGTCTAGAAGTTAAAACACTCTTAGATTTCACATTTCTTTTATACCTCCAAATATTTGCCAACATATCTTATTCACTCAGACATATTTTAGAAACTTGTAAATTCTACTAATTAAACATGATACAAGCAAGTTGAAAGAGCAGCCTCAGAAACAGGGGGGGAAGAGAAATTGGCTGACAAGGATGTCACGCTGAGTCGGGACCCACTGAAGCTTTTGTTTTGTTTCCATTGCTCTAGTTTGCATATTTAAAAGTGAATTTGCTCAGTACTTCAAAATAATTATTTTTCTTTACATTAAAAAATAATAAAATAATAATAAATAAATAAATTTAAAAAGAGAAAAAATATCTAGACATTCATTCTAGACTGTTTTATTGCAATGTGTAAGCTAATGATATGTCAAGTACCATGAGTGGCTATCTGATGTACCAAACATAAATAAAAAGGGAAGCGGGCTCAAGACTCTCACCCATTTTGGAAAACAGAGGAACACGACGGTAACCTGCAAAAGGAATCACATCTGATTAACACAATAAAAATACATTCATCAGCAGGGGCCCCAATAGGGCTCCTGAGAAATAACATACTTTGTTGTTTGTTGCTCAGTCGTCTGACTCTTTGCAACCCCATGGACTATACAGCATGCCAGACTCCTCTGTCTACCACTATCTCCTGGAGTTTGCTCAAATTCATGTCCATGAGTTGGGCTATAGGGATGCCCAAAATATTTTCCACTGCTACAGTGTTAACTGTAAAAATACACTGTGTTCTACTGAATCTCAAACTTGGGGTAGATATAAATTGACTGTCTCATGTCAAGTCTTGTGCTGTCTGTTGTTGTGCCAGAAATCCATGTCTATTGAGTCGGTGATGCTATCTAACCATCTCATCCTCTGCTTCCCCCTTCTCCTTTTGCCTTCAATCTTTCCCAGCAAGAAATATAAAGTACATATAAAAACTAGGACTACGCAACTATATTCCATCATGTATATTCATTTTCCTCCAAACTAAAATATTTGAAGTTTCTACTCCAACTTCATATTAAGTACCACAACACCTCATACTTCCCCCCTGCCCTGCCCCGAAAATGATGCATCTCCAAAATTAGCCATCACCATCACGGCCTTCTGCTTCAGAAAGGCCGTTTTCTAGGTACATCTCAGATGGTACTAGAGAAGTAAATATAAGGATAAAATTGGGAGCACACTGTAAATCACCCCAGAGAGGTGACTGCAAGGCAGCTCTGAAAAGAGTCAAGATAAGAATCTTGGGCTCCCTGTCTGTTCTCAGGTGGAAAAAAAGAGTCACTGCTTCTCCCTTCTGAATGGTTCCCATCCTTCATTCCTTCATGGCAGTCATGCCTACTCTTAACTGAAACAAAAGAGCTATAATCCATGCAGAGAAATTTTCATATAAGTCAAGTTTGTCTAATTAGTCTTCCTGGCATTCCCAGTCCCCAATCCCACCTTATGTATCAGAACATACTTCTATAATTCCACTAGGAAGAACTATATCAATATATATATATGTATATATAAATTTTTTTTCTTTACATATCTGTAATGAAGACAGCTATTTGGTATATCAAAGAGTCTCTTTGTTAAACTCAAGTTACACATAAATATTAGCACAGTCATCTTACTTTTCAGAATATTACCTCTGTTCATGCATAGAACTGGTAAAGTATATTGTCCAAGAAATTCATTTCCAGCTATTAAACCTTGATTTTCAGCAACAAAACGAATCAATGCTAATTCTGGCACCTGAATAACAAATGTGAATGTTTCATTCCATCTTGGATTAAAAGCTGAAATATAAAGGAAGAGATAGAATAAAAAAAAAAAATCAAAGACTGTTCCTAGGGGAAAATGCTTAATATCTGTTCTCTAAAATTCTTATTTTTAACACTTTAATAGTAATAATGAAAGCTAATGGTTTAGAGGACTTAAATCTTTATGCATCCAATGAGAAAGAAATAATAATGGCAATAATAATACTTATTAGGTGTTTACAAGTGCTGGGCAATATTCTAAAAACTTTAAGGAGATAATCTCACTTATCCCCACACCAGGGTTATCTCTGTCAACACTTACAGATGGGAAACTGAGTCACAAAGATGTTTCATAATCTTCAAAAAATAGCCATTTTTGTGTGTGTATGAAATAGCCTTCAAGAAATAGCCATTAAGTAGTGGGGCAGGAAATCAAACAAATGGTGTCTGATTTCACAGCAGAAACGTGTAACTGTTGTATAATATGACTGTTGGTGTTCAACAGGAAGTTATATAACAACAGGAAGTTATATAACAGGAGACTAGATCAGGACATATTATGGGAAGAACTACAGACAGTGGTTGGACTGAGAGTTCACTAATGTTTGCTCTAAAGTCAGCTCTTGATCCTTCTTTTGATTAAATGCTTATTTTCAAATCCAAAATTGATGAGTAATCTATGTCCCTAGCGAAACAGATCATCCCAAATACTCTCCTGCCAAACAAGAAATCCAAATTGCATTACAATGTGACCCAAATCAGATAAAAATTAAGCATAATTGAATGGAACCAAGAAATTCTCATCCAGATCAAATAAATGCTCTTACTTAATAAAAAAAAGTTCAGGGAAAAATAATGCATTGTTTTTCATGTACAAAGGCAATGCTACACATTATACCTCAAAAGATTTGCCCTTTGTGTCACGTTTCAGCACATATTGAAGCATCTGTGACTTATTATACCTTATCTATGCTTTTTATGGTATATCTTTGGTCACAAGTGCATGTTTACTAGGTAGGAATTCAGAATGCAGTCAATGCTAGTGAAAATATTAAACGAATTGACTCACATTGAAATAATGACCACCTTACCTTGCCCTAGTAGAGAAATAATTCAGTGAAGTACAGGAAACAGGTTTAAGAGTGAAATCTCTATAGACACTACAAAATATCTGCACAAAATTCTTATACTGACTTATTCTCTGTCTTCTAACCCTGCTTGACCATACTCTTTCATATACACATAAAATCATACATAGATATATGTGAAAGTCCTTTTAGTTGTCAAAGTAAAAAATAATAATAATAATTTGATAGTTACAAATATAGTTAAAAATCACGGGACTTCCCCGGTGGTCCAGTGGTTAAGAATCCACCTTGCAATACAGGAGACCCAGGTTCAATCCCTGTTCAGGGAACTAAGATCCCACGTGCTTTGGAGCAACAAGGCCTACCCACCACACCTAGAAAGACCAAGTGCTGCAGCTACTGAAGCCTGTACATCCCAGAGCCTGCGCCACAACTAGAGAGTCCAGCACCACAAGGAAAGATCCCACATGACGAAATGAAGATACTCCATGCTGCAGCTAACACCTGATGCAACCAAATGATTAAGTGTTTCTAAAAACTCACTTCCTTATTGTACGCAAACGTGATTGTTTTCCTCCCAGACGCTCCTGTCTTTCAATGCACTACCATCACCCTAGCAGCTAGGCGATCTCAGCACCCTTCTCGTCCGCTATCGACACTTTCAGTCCTGCCGGTCTTCCTCACGTGCATCCTCCGTTCCTTTTCTGACGGTGCAGCCCTTCTTTAAGACTTGATTTCTGCATCGTGTCGCTGTGAAACCACATCCTGACTCTCCTGTATTTCTCATCTTTCTCTCTCACACTTCTTCCTCTCTACTCTGTAGAAACGATCTCTGTGAACACTCAGTTCTTAGTGCTTTATATCCCTGTTTAAAAGTTTTAGTTTTATTCATTTTATACAGAAAAGAAAGTTTCTATTACTGTGTCATGGCTTTCATGATTTTCCATAGCCATCTCCAAAGTAAATCTCTCATTTTATCTCACAACTAATCTTTCTTAAGTATACTGTACTTGAACTTTTGTACTTTCTGCTAACATGTTTGAATTTTGTTTTCTCCATGTTTTAGCACACATATTACTTTTGCCTTAAATTCCCTTATCCTAGGGAATTCCCTAGAGGAACAGTGGTTAGGATTCAGCATGTTCTCTATCACCTGGGTTCTATCCCTGGTCAGAGAACTAAGATCCCACAAGTCTCAAAGTGTGGCCAAAAATGGAGAAAAAAGAAAGAAAGAAAATTCCCTTATCTTCAATCTCTATTAAAAAAAATTCTACTCATTTGCCAAGAACCATCTTCAAATTTGCCCCTTCCATACAATTCTTTGTACTTTCTTTAAGGCACTAATGACTCTTTCATAACAATTTCACTTACATCTCATATTCCACACTGAACTATAAACTATCTATAATAAAATTAGTTGGGGCATACATAAGAATGTAGTCAATAGAGGTTTTAAGTTTTTTGATACTTAGAATCAGGCTTTTAACATGATAGGCTCAATAATGTCTGGTGAACCAAACTGAATTTTTGTAGGTATATTCCCATGAAACCAGGGATGCAATCAAATTTCTAATGGGAGCTAAAATCACAGTATTACGTAAGGGGTGCATGGAATAAATTAATGTTCTGTGCATTTAGTCATGAAGACTCAAGTAAGGGGGATGGAGAGAACAAAGGATAGGTTACTAGAAGCTTCCTGATATTAGCAGTTACCATTTCTTGACATTGCCATTTCAACTCTAACAGAAGCCAAATAAGGCAGTGAGTTACTACTAGTATCCCTTCCCGATGATAACACAGGATGAGGTAATAAAACTTTCCAAAACTTTTTTCTCTCCTTTGTTCCTAGAGGCTGAGGTGGAGGAATATTTGGGGTTTGGGAGGAGGCAAACATTGGATTTTGAGGGAATTATCACCAAAGAAGAAAAAGATAGCTCAAACTGCACCTGCTTCTCTGTCCATGCCATTCAACCTGGAGCAGATTTCCAGACTCTGAAATGAAGTCCACTATACTTTGAGAATATTCACTCAAAGAAGGTTCTGCTCTCAAAGGATCAGTTGCAAGTTCTCTTCCTGAGTGATTCTGACTATCTAACAGTCAGCCCCAAGAATCTATACTTTTCTAATGTCCTTAATGATTTCAACTTCAGAGAATAAATAACAGTGTTAGTACTGTATTATGTAAACTGTCATGAGATGCTGGCACACTGAAAATCTCACCAAAGTCACTTCTTTCATTCCTACATTTCCCTTCTGGCAAAAATGACTGAATTATGAATCTAAATACTGTTATGAGTAGGTTTCTATGGCATATTGAGTCAGAAGCCACAGACTTTTGATCTAAAATAATTCAAGCTGTTAAGTAAAACTGTGCAACACACTATATCAGAGAAATCTTAAGCTCTTTATTTTACACAGAAGATAGCAGCTAGATTTGAGGCAGTCAAAATATCTCTCTTAACCAGTCAAATAAGAAAACATAAAGAGGAAGTACAAATGGAAAAAATACTACTTCTTCAGGTCAGATACATTTTTGTATCTGTAATTAAAACTATATCTAACCAACATTAAGTAATTATTAAATTTTTTGCTGATATAATACTTTCATCATCTTGAACATCATGCAAAAGCCCTTATGAAAAATAAATATGTATCAAAACACTATCAATACATAATTTTTAAGCTTTCCAACATGAAGTCTAATAGACCGATCAATAAAATATATTAGGAGCTCACCATTTTTTTTAATTACACGACTCTGCTGCTTCATTTGATCATTTGGAACCCCAAAAATTTCTACAATCACTAAGGTATCAGCTTTGTTTTGATAACTGGGAGGCAACTGGATACCACTGATGAGCTGCACAAAAATAAGTAAATTCAAGAACTCAGCAGAACAAACTGTATCAGTGCTAATTTTCAAAACAAAATGTTTTCCAAAAATTATGATGAACTAAGTCAAGTCCCACCAAAAAACAACATAGAAAACAAGGCAAATCTTAAATTTTAGTCCTTTTTGAGTTAAATTTCAACTTAAGTATCAAAAGATGATTACCAAATTATTCCATTTGACCCAGATGTGGTTATAGTAGAATCCACATTCTCCAATAATTACGGTCGAACATATATTTTTATTCTAACAGCATTTGTTATGATTGTTATAAAACAATGTTAAAAATATTATGACCGCCCTTCGGCTTTAATACAGACTGAGCACTCTGACAACTTGAACTATTTTTAAATCTATATAGTCTATAAACAATGGAAAAAATGGAAACTATAAATATTACTTCTGAAATGTACGAAAAAGCACCACATAATTTTCTATGATAGCATTTTCTGACAATATAATTTATAAATTTGGATAAATTATCATGAATTTTTACCTTATTCATTGTTGTCTATATTATCATAAGTCACCTGAGTTTGAAAAATCAATTATTTCATATATACATATCTTAGGGATTGAATAGCAGAAAAATGTTAACAAAGTGATTAATAATAATATTATTTCACCTTCTATTATTCAAGCTAATTGTTGAAGCACAGATTTATTTTACTTTAAGGAACAAAGGAAATGATGTTGTTAAAGTGCTATACTCAATATGCCAGAAAATCTAGAAAATTCAGCAGTGGCCACAGGACTGGAAAAGGTCAGTTTTCATTCCAATCCCAAAGAAAGGCAATGCCAAAGAATGCTCAAACTACCACAAAACTGCACTCATCTCACACGCTAGCAAAGTAATGCTCAAAACTCTCCAAGCCAGGCTTCAACAGTACGTGAACTGTGAACTTCTGGATGTTCAAGCTGGTTTTAGAAAAGGCAGAGGAACCAGAGATCAAATTGCCAACATCCCCTGGATCATGGAAAAAGGAAGAGAGTTCCAGAAAACATGTATTTCTGCTTCATTGACTATGCCAAAGCCTTTGACTGTGTGGATCACAATAAACTGTGGAAAATTCTAAAAGAGATGGGAATACCAGACCACCTGACCTGCCTCTTGAGAAACCTATATGCAGGTCAGGAAGCAACAGTTAGAACTGGACATGGAACAACAGCCTGGTTCCCAATAGGGAAAGGAGTACGTCAAGGCTATATATTGTCACCCTGTTTATTTAACTTGTATGCAGAGTACATCATGAGAAATGCTGGACTGGATGAAGCACAAGCTGGAATCAAGATTGCTGGGAGAAATATCAATAACCTCAGATATGCAGATGACACAACCCTTATGGCAGAAAGTGAAGAAGAACTAAAGAGCCTCTTGATGAAAGTGAAAGAGGAGAGTGAAGAAGTTGGCTTAAAGCTCAACATTCAGAAAACAAAGATTATGGCATCTGGTCCCATCACTTCATGGCAAATAGATGGGGAAACAGTGAGAGACTTTATTTTCTTGGGCTCCAAAATCACTGCAGATGGTGACTGCAGCCATGAAATTAAAAGATGCTTGCTCCTTGGAAGAAAAGCTATGACCAACCTAGACAGCATATTAAAAAGCAGAGACATCACTTTGCTAGCAAAGGTCCATCTAGAAAAAGCTATGGTTTTTCCAGAAGTCATGTATGGATGTGAGAGTTGGACTATAAAGAAAGCTGAGCACCAAAGAATTGATGCTTTTGAACTGTGGTGTTGGAGAAGACTCTTGAGAGTCCCTTGGACAGTAAGGAGATCCAACCAGTCCATCCTAAAGGAGATCAGTCCTGGGTGTTCATTGGAAGGACTGATGTTGAAGCTGAAACTCCAATACTTTGGCCATGTGTTGCAAAGAACTGACTGATTGGAAAAGTCCCTGATGCTGGGAAAGATTGAAGTTTGGAGGAAAAGGGGACGACAGAGGATGATATGGCTGAATGGCATCATCGACTCAATGGACATGAGTTTGAGTAAACTCTGGGCATTGGTGACTGACAGGGAGGCCTGGCATGCTGCAGTCCATGGGATCGCAAAGAGTCGGACACGACAGCAACTGAACTGAACAAAGGGATCAAAGTCTAAATAAAAAAGAACAGCACTTGAAGTGTACTAATTTATAAAGTGTGAAAGTGAAAGTCGCTCAGTCCTGTCCAACTCTTTGGGACCCCAGGGACTATACAGCCCATGGAATTCTCTAGGCCAGAATACTGAAGTGGGTAGCCTTTCCCTTCTCCAGGCAATCTTCCCAACCCAGAGATCAAACCCATGTCTCCCGCATTGCAAGTGGATCCTTTACCAGCTGAGTCACAAGGGAAGCCCAAGAATACTGGAGTGAATAGCCTATCCCTTCTCCAGCTGATCTTCCCAACCCAGAAATCAAAGCAGGGTCACCTGCATTGCCAACAGATTCTTTACAAACTGAGCTATCACTAATGTAGAAATTGAGACATGATTTCAATTTCTGAAGATTATAATAAATAGGAACAAATAAATAACTTTGAATAAAGGGAAAAATGAAAGAAAGAAAAAAAATTAGGCCATATCCAATAAAAGTTTATTAAAAAGAAAAAAGGAGGAAAGAGAAAAGAAAAAAGTGCCAATTTGTAATTTTTCCTTTCCTACCTCCATACATAGCAGCACCCACTAGAAACCAGAGTGACTGCACAAATATTTAATGATCAGCTTGGAATTGGCCCAGCAACCCACTGTAGTATTCTTGCTTGGAGAATTCCATGGACAGAGGAGCCTAGTGGGTTACAGTCCACTGGGTCCCAAAGAGTCACGACAGTGACTGAACACCCACGCATCAGCTGACTATCAGCCCTCCGGGCGATATATCCTTTTCATTAGGGAGAAGGTGTAACTCATGACAAAAAAAAAAATTGCTAACTAAGTAATAATGATAATTGGATATGAGCACTTAAATAGAATTTAAGAGATTTATTGTTCAAATAATTTGTACACTCCGATTCACAAAGCCCTTTCAGGGGCCACTGCAGAGGATGGATGTCAAGCAGACGACCCTTAGTGGTCAACCAGATAGCTCTTGCTTTCATCTGGTGGTCTTACTCAGGAGACTTTAAACTTAGGAAATTATTCCATAGTTTTTATAAGCTTGAAAATAACTGATTTAATCCAAAGTTCTCTGTTTACAGATGACAAAGAGTAAACCAGAAATGCTGAATGACTTTATCAAGGAGCTAAGAAAAATAATGGCAAAACTGGGTCTTTTGATTCTCAAATCATGCTCTCCACAATTTGTGCAAGTAATCACAAAGCTCTCTAGAACAATCAGAAGAGGGGAAGACCCACGTGGCTATGAGAGCAGCTTCCTAGGAAAATCATTAACCCTACCTCTTTCACATCATGTCACTTAAGCCCCTTTTGGAGTATAAATAGGTGGCATTTATAAACAGTATAAAGCTGTGCATACCAGCTATCTTCCAGCTTTGCTTTTTCAAATTAACCTACATGTACTAAGCAAATACTTTGTGTCAGTGACTGTGGATAAGGATTGAACAAAACATAGTCCTTATTTTTAAAGGACTCTCTGACAAGTGAGGGGAGAAAGACAAGTATAACAAGTAAATAATTATAACTCACAGTGTGGTAAGTGCCATAATGCATGCATGTATAGGGTTTTATGGGCTTCCCTGGTGGCTCAGTGGTCAAGAATCTGCCTGCCAATGCAGGAGACATGGGTTCGATTCCTTGGCCAGGAAGACCTCCCAGAAAAGGAAATGGCAACCCACTCCAATATTCTTACCTAGGAAGTCCCATGGAGAGGGGAGCCTGGTCAGCTACAGTCCATGGAATTGCCAAAGAGTCGGACACGACTGAGTGACTAAACAACAACATAGGGTGTCATGGAAAAACAGAAGAAAACTCCGAAAGAAATGCAACTTAGCACAGGAAAAGGTTTCCAAAGAGAAGTGACTCTGAAAGTCTTGAAAATGAGTCAGAATGCAACAGGCAGATGAAGAATCGAAGAGTAGTCCAGTCAAAGGAAATAGCATATGCAGTACCTAGAGGTGCCATTGTGGACAAAAAAAAGGCTTCCATATGGTTTTACAATGGGTTAAAATGCTGGAAGTGGTGAGAGATGAGGCTAGAGGAGTGGGACAAAGCCAGACTAAGAAAACAATCAGGAGACAGAAATAAATATTAAGTAGACATGATCAGATTAGCCTCAGCAAAATCTCTCTTGTTGACTTGTAGAAGATGGATCAGGATGACTGAGACAGGCTACCTAAAAACCCCTTAGGAAGCCAAAGGAACAGAGGTGATGACAGGTAACAAATTCCTTTAAAAAAGGACAGCAGCAAATGACATCAGATCAAGGGAATGAATAAGAAAGACAGTTAAAGTAAGATCTACAGAAGTTAGAGACTGATAAGACATGGGACGTGAAGGAGATGTGGAAGAGAAGAATAGCTCCCAATTTTATGGCCTGAGTCAACTGAATAAATGAATTTGACTCAATACACTGAGATTTCAATAAAATAGAAGAGAGTTAACTAGGAAGGGATGTTCAGCTTTAATATTTTAAGTCTGACAGAACACTGGTAGGGATGCTAGATGGGCTATTAAAAATAAGCCTTTAGAGTCAAAAAATGAAGTCAGATTAGCAATGTGAGCACGTTTGTGGTTGAAACCATTAAAGTGTATAAAAGAACACAAAGAGAATGTTTAGTTTGAGATGAGGATTGAGAAAAAGCCTTTGGCAACATGAATATTTTAGGGGCACGTAGGGGCTACCCTGCAGAAGAGAATGGCTACCCACTCCAGTATTCTTGCCTGGAGAATCCCATAGACAGAGGAGCCTGGCAGGCTCCAGTGCATGGGGTCGCAAAAAGTTAGACACAACTGAGCAACTAAGCATGCAGGGGTTTCCCAGGTGGCTCAATAGTAAAGAAAACACCTGTCAAATCAGGAGATGTGGGTGCAATCCCTGGATTGGGAAGATTCTCTAGAGAAGGTAATGGAAACCCACCCCAGTATTCTTGTCTGGGAAATACCATGGACGCCTGGTGGGCTACGGTCCATGGGGCTGCAAAACAGTTAGACATGATTTAGTGACTAAATAACAACTAAAGAGGAACCCACAAATGAAAGTGAGAAAGAATTGCTTGGAGGTAGAAGGCAATGGCAACCCACTCCAGTACTCTTGCCTGGACAATCCCATGGACGGAGGAGCCTGGTAGGCTGCAGTCCATGGGGTCACACAGAGTCGGACACAACTGATGCGACTTAGCAGCAGCAGCAGCAGCAGCAGCAGATTGAAAAAGGAAAGAGGAAACACACAGAAGCACATCAATGAGATTTGTGTGGATTAGGAAGGGGCCTGAAAAAGTGGCTGCTTCGTCCCAGCTATTCCCTAGAACAACTAGACATGTTCCTCTAATTAGAACAATGCAACTTTTTGAACTTTTTCATTCATGCAAAAAGGCAACAAAAAGATATGGCAAGATGCTGCAATACCATCCACCTACAGTACCTGAAAAGATTAACAGAAATTTAAAAGGTATTAAGGAAAATCAGTAGAACTAAAAATATTAATGGGTACTATCTAGCTTATATCATAACTGAAAAAAAGGTAAAAGCAATCTTACCCTTATTGTAAGTGTGAGTGGATTACTGTCTATTTGTACTTTATGTGGATTAAACTTTGTTTTTTTATCTCTTAGGAAGCGTGGTTTTAAAACATATCCAGAACAACCATTATCCAAAAATTTCCCATTTTGAAGATCCATAGGGACACCAGGGGTCTGGAAATTTAAGGCCACTATAAGGGAAAAGAGTATTTTGACCTTGTCAGGAAATGAGGGAATATCTAAAAAAACATAGTTAAACAGTTGAGTGAAACCTAATCATGGATTATATATCTTTGAACATTTTAAGAGCAAGTGTTCACCGAATGACTCATGATGTTTAAATATTTGTTGTTACCATGTCTACATTAACAGATGAAGGTGAGTTTCAAAACTTAATCTGTAAATTATTCTACAGCTTTTGAGTTGAAAAATCAAAATGGCACATAGCACAGATTATAGAATAGCAATGTACATGTCAGATAACATTCAGGAAACATGAGAATAAAGAAAATCACTACATTAAATGCTGGGAGGGTTGACACCAATGTATCATAAACTTTCAGGTCTAAAGGGGTACTGTTATCACTTGAGGAGAAAGCAAGGAACAAGCAGAGCGGTAATTGTTGTTAAAATATACAGACAACTTCATATAGCCTGGTAAACAGACACTGGTGGTATTCAGTACCACCATCTGCCCCCCACTGCCCACTCTACCATCCTGGTCCCAATTGTTCCCTCTCTACAAACCTATGGGCCTTTCCACAGTTCAGTAACAGAAGAGTTAACACTTGGCACTTTCTAACTGGTTAATCCCAATGGCATACCAGTTGATCAGTTTGGAATAAGGAGGGTCTGACAAAGATAAATAACAGAGCTCATTACTCATTTTTCAATACTATGAATTCAGAAGTGATTAAAGTACAAAAAGCACAGGTCATTTGATTTGAAGAGGCCCTTATCAAATCTTTCATGCAAAGCACTTGATCTTCACTGTCCTCTTACATTCATTTTCAGTTTCCTTTTCTCCTTCTACATTTTCCATGCAAACTCTTCATGAATTTAACCTCCATGTCTATACCCTTACCTAGATTTATCCTATGCAACCCATTTAAGAATAAACTCAACTCTTGAAGTCAATGATTCATTATTGCTTGACTCCAAAACATCCAGGGTCAAAAATTTTTCAAAGGAAGCTCTTTTCATGAATATTTTATTAGTTCACAAAATGAACTTATTTTGTCTTATTTTTGCAAAAAAACAAACAAACAAAAATAAACCCAAAGCTCAATATTCTATATAACATACCCATTTGACAACCTACATTCCAAAATTCTTGAGGATTAAAATTAGAAGAGTCAGCTCTTAATGCTTTGGGATATACTCTGGTAATGAACCTCCTGGTGTGAAGAATAAATTCCCTGGCTGAAAAACAAATTTATTAAAATATTGTAAAATATTTCAAATAAACTACCATGTCTATATATTTATTTAATTCTACAATTTTGATGTCTACTGTCTTGGCAAAAGTATTTGCAATTCATGGAAATCAAAATAAATTCATGCTTTTGTTTCACAGTATAATTCAACTGTTATTGAAAAGTTAATAATTTATTTTACAATTTTATGTAATCATTCATTTAAAGAAAGAAACAACTGAATAACATGTTTCTTTTTCTCACATTCAAGTTAATTTCACTTTGACATAGAGCATATAAAATTCCAAAATAAAATATCATCCATAATGGTAAATAGTGCAAATTAGTTTTGAATCTTAAGTGATTTAAATAGAATAAATAAAAATGTGTAAAAAATATATGTAGACACTTAAAGAATATGTATAGGAATTGTAAAGAAAATGAAACAGACTGTGTGTATATATAGGTTTGTCCCAGGTGACTCAGTGGTACAGAGTCTGCCTGCCAATGTAAGAGACTCTGGTTCAATCCTTAGATCGGGAAGATCTCCTGGAGGAGGAAATGGCAACCCACTCTAGTGTTCTTGCCTGGGAAATCCCATGGACAGAGGAGGCCATGGGGTCCCATGGCATCACAAAGAGCCGGACATGACTTAGTGACTAAACAAAAACCACCATTGGATACCCCTCAAATTTTTGAACACAGACTTCATATTTCTCCAACGTTTTTATTCTTTCAATATGTAGATCCTCTTCCCACATCTATTTCAGCTAATATGGTGAGAATCGTGGAAGAAATGGTTATTGCCTACATCCACTCTATTTCCTAGTCAAGTTTGAGCAGAATCATTGTTACTCTCATCCTAAATGCTATTCTTTTCCTAAGATGCATGGTCAGATAAAAAATTGGTTACTGAAGTTAATAGTAATTATAGTTAATTTAAGTAACTCATTTCTAGAGGCTATACTCTCCTTGAGGAAAAGTTCATTTTGAAGCTGCTCATGTATAAATGTGTTTTGTGTGTCCAACTCTTACGATTCCTTATCTAGTCCTACATTAGATGTCTACCTTTTGATAAAACATGGACTCTTCTGGGTCTTAATTATTTTCATCTACAAGTTGATAAACATGAATGATCACTAAATATCCTTAATCTGATTTTGTTACTTCTGAAACTTAGAAATTAAACATGTTATGTTTTCACAAATGCGATTTATGTTTATTTTAGATAAATGAGAAAATCAAATAGAAAATAGAAGAAAACAACATACAATCTCATCTCTCTATTAATAACCCTGATAACCTCTTGATAAATATATTTCCATTCTTCTGACATAGGTATATACTTATGCTTCAATTGAATCTTATTGTTAACTCTCTTTTATAAACTTCCATTTTTGACTTACTAAGATAACATGAAAATCATTCCATTTAAATAATATTCACCTATGATATTATTTTTAGATGAATGAAAAGTATTCATATATATGAAAACTTGTTTCTGATTTTTCCTTATAATAAAATTAATGATGTTTATTATATTTTAAGAATGATGGACCTCTTTGTAGTACATCTTTGACCAATCATTATATACTAGAGCCAGGCATCTTGAAATGCGAACTCAAATGGGCCTTAGAAAGCATCAAACAAAGCTAGTGGAGGTGATGGAATTCCAGTTGAGCTATTTCAAATCCAAAAAGATGATGCTGTGAAAGTGCTGCACTCAATATGCCAGCAAATCTGGAAAACTCAGCAGTGGCCACAGGACTGGAAAAGGTCAGTTTTCATTCCAATCCCAAAGAAAAGTGAAAGTGAAGTCTCTCAGTCATGTCCAACTCTTTCTGACCCCCTGGATTGTAGCCTCCTCTGTCCATGGAATTTTCAAGGCAAGAGTACTGGAGTGGGCTGCCATTTCCTTCTCCAGGGGATCTTCCCAACTCAGGGATCGTACCTGGGTCTCCTGCATTGCAGGCAGACACTTTACCATCTGAGCCACCAGGGAAGTCCCAAAAAAAGGCAATGCCAAAGATTGCTCAAACTACCATACAATTGCATTCATCTCACACACTTGCAAAGTAATGCTTAAAACTCTCCAAGCCAGGCTTCAACAGTATGTGAACCCTGAAATTCCAGATATTCAAGCTGGATTTGGAAAAGGCAGAGGAACCAGAGATCAAATTGCCAACATCCGCTGGATCATTAAAAAAGCAAGAGAGTTCCAGAAAACCATCTACTTCTGCTTTATTAACTACACCAGAGCCTCCCACTGTCTGGATCACAACAAACTGTGGAAAATTTTGAAAGAGATGGGAATACCAGACCACCTTACCTGTCTCCTGAGAAATCTGTATGCAGGTCAAGAAGCAATAGTTAGAACCAGACATGGAACAACAGACTGATTACAAACTGGGAAAGGAGTAGGTCAAGGCTGTATATTGTCATCCTGCTTATTTAACTTATATGCAGAGTACATCATGAGAAATGCTGGACTGGGTGAAGCACAAGCTGGAATCAAGATTGCCAGGAGAAATATCAATAACCTCAGATATGCAGATGACACCACCCTTATGGCAGAAAGCAAAGAAGAACTAAAGAGCCTCTTGATGAAAGTGAAAGAGGAGAGTGAAAAAGTTGGCTTAAAGTTCAACATTCAGAAAACAAAGATCATAGCATCTTGTCTCATCACTTTATGGCAAATAGATGGTGAAACAGTGGAAACAGTGAGAGACTTTATTTTCTTGGGCACTAAAATCACTGCAGATGGTGACTACAGCCATGAAATTAAAAGACGCTTGCTCCTTGGAAGAAAAGCTATGACCAACCTAGATAGCATATTAAAAAGCAGAGACAATACTTTGCCAACAAAGGTCCATCTAGACAAAGCTATGGTTTTTCCAGAAGTCATGTATGGATGTGAGAGTTGGACTATAAAGAAAGCTGAGTGCCAAAGAATTGATGCTTTTGAACTATGGTGTTGGAGAAGACTCTTGAGAGTCCCTTGGACTGCAAGGAGATCCAAACAGTCAATCCTTAAGTAAATCAACTCTGAATATTCATTGGAAGAACTGATGCTGAAGCTAGAACTCCAATATTTTGGCCACGTGATGTGAAGAGCTGACTCATTGGAAAAGACCTTGATGCAGGGAAGGACTGAAGGCAGGAGGAGAAGGGGACAACAGAGGATGAGATGGTTGGATGGCATCACCAAATTGATGAATATGAGTTTGAGCAAGCTCCGGGAGTTGGTGATGGACAGGGAGACCTGGCATGCTTCAGTCCAGGGCGTCACAAAGAGTCGGACACAACTGAGCGACCGTACTGAACTGAACTGAGTTTTGTTTCAAGAAAAGTGCTCTATACTCTTTCCAAAGAAATGGTGATGCTATCTTTTCTGACTCTACTCAGTCCCTTTTCAAATGCTGATCTAGTGTTTAATATGATGAGAATGAGAGAATAATAACCACCGTTGCTGTGCCCAGAAGTCCCAACCGCATGAACAACAACAAAAACCATCCTATAGTTTGAAATCATGGACTCTAGTAAAGTAGGTCAAATTCAAACTCCGTTCACAATATTTCACAGTAAAAATATACTTTATATCACAATCCAACACCATACACACACACACAATTGTTTTATAAAATAATACTTATGTTTCCCGCATACAATATACTCTTCTATATTCTATTATTTAGTTCTATTCCATTCCATTTTTTTATGTTACATTTCATTCTAAGAGCTACTGAATAGATTTTTGGTCACAAGCCTCAGTTTACAACAAAAACCAAAAAGTCCTAAAATATCCAGCATGTTTCTAACAGGCATTTTGAGGAGATGAGTTAAAGCATGCCTCAAAACCCTAAAGCACCAGTGGCCAGCCCAATGAGGTTAACCACCATATATATTAGAATCTGCATTTCCAAATAGCCAGGAGCTTTTCTCAAGTTTTCTTTTGCAGGTTTGGAGGTGCTGATTTTTCTGTTTCTAGATGTATGGCAAAACCAATACAATATTGTAAAGTAATTAACCTCCAATTAAAATAAATAAATTTATATTTTAAAAAAAGATAGTAGATTGCAGTTTTTAAAAAGGATATGGCAAGTCACCTTATTCTCATTGACTGTGGAGGCCCAGCATGCTGCTGCTGCTGCTGTGTCGTGTCAGTCGTGTCCGACTCTGTGCAACCCCATAGACGGCAGTCCACCAGGCTCCCCAGTCCCTGGGATTCTCCAGGCAAAAACACTGGAGTGGGTTGCCATTTCCTTCTCCAATGCATGAAAGTGAAAAGTGAAGTCGCTTAGTCGTGTCCGACTCTTGGCGACCCCGTGGACTGCAGCCCACCAGGCTCCTCCGTCCATGGGATTTCCCAGGCAAGAGTACTGGAGTGGGGTGCCATTGCATAGGCTGCCTCAAAATGTGCCTCAGTGGCATACTGATTATTTTGGATTAAAGTTAAGCAATGGTCAGTGCAAGAGAGACACTCTCCCTCTTTTCTTTCTCTTTCAAAACAGTAAATAAATCTCTCATGTGACAGGTACATTCCCTGTATCCGAAGGTAGGACATCCTTTCCACTAATGACAGGGAATTCAGAGCTGAGAAGCCTATAAATATAAACCTGGTGCCTTATTTAATTACAACCCCAAGCTCAAACTGTTTAGATTCTTCACTAATTTCCTGTCAGTTTCTCACACATTTGTTTCTTTGTCTGGAAAGCATAAAAGCTGCCTACTTTGGTCACTTCTTAGGGTCCCATTTCTATGAATTAATTTTGTTTCTTTTTCTCATGTCAATATGTCTGGCATCAATTTTATTACTAGTCCAGTCACAAGAACTCAGGAGGGGTAAGAGAGAAAAGATTTCCCCTACCAACAGACAATTCCTTTTTAAGTTGATAACTGTTATTTAGTCATTAAGTTATGTCTGACTCTTTTGTGACCCCATGGACTGTAGCCACCAGGCTCCTCTGTCCATGGGATTTTCCAGGAAAGAACTGGAGTGGGTTGCCATTTTCTTCTCCAGGGGATTTTCCTGACCCAGGGATGTAACCTGAGTCTCCCACTTTGGCAGCTGTATTCTTTACCGCTGAGCCACCAAGGAAGCTCCAAGTTGATGATGTTCCCCACCATGTAAGTCTGAGAACAAGGCAGAGTCCGCTTTCCATTCTTTTTCCCAGGCCTAACAGTTGTATCTCTGGCTGTACCATGTAGAGCAACGCACCTCAGATTTAGAGTCTGGAAACAATGAAAACAAGATTCAGAGACAAATGGCTCCTCTGTAGGTACACAGCCATCTGGCAGCCTGGTCTGGGTACCATTTTTACCTTCTTCTTCACTTTAGAGATGCAGCTTCCAGTCTATTTATCTCTACCTCATAGATGCCCACTTCTGCTAGTGGTAAAGAATCCTACCAATGCAGGAGACACAGGAGACATGGCTTTGATCCCTGGGTTGGGAAGATCCCATGGAGTAGGATCCCACTCCAGTATTCTTGGCTGTAAAATTCCACGGAAAGAGGAGCCTGGCAGGCTACAGTCACAAAGAGTCAGACACAACTGAGTGACTAGGCATTCATTCATTCATAGATGTCCACAAAGTTCACCCTGGCTTCAATTTTGCTGCCACAAGCCAATCAATCTCAAGGGAAATCAACCCTGAATACTCGCCGGAAGGCCTGATGCTGAAGCTGAACCTTCAGTATTTTGGTCATCTGACGTGAACAGCTGACTCATTGGAAAAGCCCCTGGTGCTGGGAAAGATTGAGAGCAGGAGGAGAAGAGGGTATCAGAGGATGAGATGGCTGGATGGCATCACCGATGCAATGGACATGAATTTGGGCAAACTTCAGGAGATGGTGAGGGATAGGGAGGCCTGGCATGCTGCAGTCCATGGGGTCTCAAAAGAGTCAGACACAAATGGGTGACTGAACAACAACAAGCCTTTATCATCTCCTGCCTACAGCCAGCATCACTTTTAGGCTGCTAACAGAGCATCTATTAGAAACATACAACTGTACTGTACTGTAATTCACTTCAGTCGTGTCTGACTCTGTGCGACCCCAGAGATGGCAGCCCACCAGGCTTCCCCATCCCTGGGATTCTCAAGGCAAGAACACTGGAGTGGGTTGCTGTTTCCTTCTCCAATGCATGAAAGTGAAAAGTGAAAGTGAAAGTGAAGTCGCTCAGTCATGTCCGACTCCTAGTGACCCCATGGACTGCAGCCCACCAGGCCCCTCGGTCCACAGGATTTTCCAGGCAAGAGTACTGGAGTGGGTTGCCATTGCCTTCTCCGGTCAGTATGGTATCTCCGAATAAAGTATTATTAAGTTCAGCAGCACTTAGAAATTCAATGAATCTATGTACTAAGCATCCAATATTTAAGAAATTAAGTCAAATTGTAGAACTCTTTAGTCCCTCCTCCTGCCACACGCTTCTACTTTTCCTAGTCACTGAACTAGCACCTACAGCCTAAGCGTTTTCCTAAATGCTTGCCATACTTGCCTGTATTTTTGTTAGAGAGCAGAGAGTGCATCAGCATCACACTGTGTCTTAGTCCCCCTTTTCCACAGTCTGCAAGTTTACGCACAAGGGATCATGTAACTCCTGAGATTTCAATCTTCTGCTCACTTACAAAGTTCAAGTTTCTTGTAATTTAGCTTTGCCTACATCTGCAACCTTGTCACTCACTACTCTCTCATATAACCTGCTCACCACAGCCCCTCCCAACAAAGTGTCCAGACTGGACATTCTCAAGCAAACTTTCATGACTTAGAGAAGTAAATTAATGGTTCAGTTCTGTGAAATAAAATGTAAAGTGACCTGAGGCATATAACCCTTTTTAAAATCTGTTAAATACATTGAAATTGTATTAGAACATAGTTTTATGAACATCAATGACCAATTTTGACATCTTAAGAGTGAATATAACTTGTTTAAACACTTCCTCTATTTGAATTATAAGAATTTACCTGCCAACTTTGTAAGTTTTCGGGCTTGGGACTCCCCAATAGAGTTGCTTTCATTAAATTGTTGATATAGATGTGAATGATGAAAACTTTTGAACTTCTCAACTTTAGTATAAATAACAAGATCAGATAGGGCCATAGACATTTTTATCTTTGTGATGCAAACAAACAAAAAAAAAAACAGTAATTTCACAATTTTGCACTAATCATTTGAAAAATTCTTTCTCCAATAAAGAAAATATGCTTTCAAATCAATGATTTTAGTTTTTTCATAAGATTATATCCTCAAAAACTATTTGGATTAGGTCAATGTAAATATGTTCAATGATAATAGCACTTGATGTTACTTACCAGGCCATCTAAACCTAAAATCCCAATTTATGCAGTAAGTACTGAAGATGGCAATTATTTCTATTTCCTTTTCCCAAAGGTCTTAGTCTGGTCTCATAAATTTTACAAGTTCAGGTATTTTAGACTATTTCCAATGTGATCTAACATTTTGGAATAACTTCTGCTGTATAGTACACTATTGTACACTTTTCCAGCCCAGGATCTATATTTTCTGCACTTCTGTTAGCCTCTTCCAAAGTGTGTTTTTTTTTTTCTTTTTTCAGGAAAACTTTGCCAGCCCATGCTCAATCCATGTGCTTAAGTGTCGATCATGTGGAGTGGGCGTGGCTAAGCAGACTGCATTCCCCTGGCAACAGTAACCAACTTAGGCATGTGTGCATGCTTGGATCACAGCCAGCCTGCCGAGATCCAAAAGGAGTCAGCTTGGGCAGCTGAAAAGACAGGACTTTCAGATTTGAATCTGAAAGCATGTAAAACTGAAGGTTTGCAAAGGCTTGCACCCATATTAGGAAAGCGGGGCCAAAGTTGGCAGAAAGAAAATTCTGTGGACTTTGCTTAATACAACTTTAACCAATCATTCCTGAAATTAGATTCCCTTTCCTGAATGTTTCATTTCTATGGACCAGCTGAATTAATTCATATTTTACTTAAAGCAGCTGAATTAGTTTTGTATTGCTTGCAACCTTGTATACCTTCCTTTGTCGTGCTAACTTGTATACCTAAAATACTACATAATATAAGCAGTGATTTTCTTATCTTGACAGTAAGCTCTCCTTCAAGGCAGAGACATTACCTTTTGTACACGGCACAAGGTCTAATATATGAGAAGGCTTAATATGCGTTGGCTGTAGAGAAAAAGAATTTACGAACAGCTAACACGGGGAAAGAGGTAACAACTTCTAAAATTTCTTTTCCACTGCTAATTTTTCCCAAAATAAATTTTAAATGATAAACTAAAGTGATTACAAGTAGGAAAAAGATGTTTTCCTCCAAAAAGTTTAAAAAATTCTCAACTAACAAAAAAATAAAACAACTTTTCAATCACTTGTAAAATTTTCACAAAACGTTGCCTCACCTTCTTTTTCCTGAAGAGTGGGATTCCGACCACCCGTTTCAACTGTTCTTCCTTTGCCAAATCATCTTGAAAATCACCCACTGGTTCTGGTTCTTTGGCACCACTTCCATCCTCCTCTTGTTCTATCTCCTCCTCTTCTTCAAATTCCTCTACCTTCCCATGCATATCAGAACCTTTCCTTTCAAGGGTTTCATGTAAGGTTCCTATTTTCTTGTTTCTAACTAATATTTTGAATTTTAATGCCTAGAGAAACAATTTGAAAAAGAAACGATTATACATGTACAGGTAAATTTGTACTTGTCATGGTCATTGAAAAGTCTTTCATCATATTTTCAATTTGCCCACAGTAGTAATATATGTAGCTCCTTTTTCCATATTCCTAAAAACCTAATAGAAACCAAGAGATCTACCTGGTGGCTCAGAGGCAAAGAATCTCCCTGAAATGCAGGAGACCTGGGCTTGAACCCTGGTTGAGGCAGATTCCCTGCAGAAGGGAATGACTATCCACTCCAGTATTCTTACCTGGAGAATCCCATGGACAGAGGAGCCTGGAGGGCTACAATCTATAGGGTTGCAAAGAGTCAGATACGACTGAGCTACACTAGACTATCCTTTTTATCAAAATATATTCACCTAAATGCTCACGGGCTATTTCCTAGGAACATTGCAAAGATACACCACTATAATTAAAACTAAGCATTTTTCATTGATCTCTAGCTCAGTTTCATTGGCAATTATAATAGCAGTAGGCTTTTTCTTAGCCTAAGTTTCTCAGACAAAATATTACCTCTGGTGAAGGTAGTCTGTCTGAAAAATTATCAAGCGTATATGACAGCAAGGCATCCCCAAAAGTAGCGAGCAAACTGTCGGCCATCACTTCTTGTTGGGAAGGGGAGCAGTGATTTTCTAAAGAGAGCACCACTGGGTACTCAGATGCCTAAAAAAATTAACCAGTACCACGGTTAATAGTCAAAATTCTTCGATAACTTTAATGCAATTAATAGAAGTACTTAATTGATTTTAAAACTAACTTCTAATGTTCAGTATCTTAGCAAAATAATTACCTATTCTTTAAACTGAAAATACTTTTGAGTCTGACAAAACAGGGAACATTAAATCTGTATATAAAGGTAAATTAGTCCTAGTTGTACTTAAAATATAGGGAAAAAACTGAAACTCCCAATAGTTTAAATAAATTTGTTAAAACTCCCAATTTTTTAAAATAAATTATAGCATAGTCATATAAAGAAATGATAAAGATCTGTCACAAAGGAAGTAGAGCTATATACACTGCTATAGATATACGGTATCTTTGATCTAGTCTTATGAAGAAAAACAAGTTGCCAAACAGTAAGATTCTACATTTTTACTTTATAAGGTACATATGTTTCAATATTTTTAGGAAAAACTTTAACACTGATATGTTAGAGAAAATGTTAATTTTCTACTTTTTTCTATTTTAAATTCTATAATCGAAATTCACTGCATTATAATTAGAAACAAAGATAAAGATATTTCCAGGTTTTAAATAAGAAAGAATATCTAGTAAGTAAAAGCAACTTTGTGTGTGCGTGCGTGTGTGTGTGTGTGTGTGTGTGTGTGTGTGTGCATGCTAAGTCACTTCAGTCATGTCTATTCTTTGTGACTCTGTGGATTCTAGCCCACCAGGCTCCTCTGTCCATGGGAATCTCTAGGCAAGAATACTGGAGTGGGTCAAAAGTGACTCTACAAAGGTGTTTTCCACCACTGTAACTTTTAAATTTGCCACAAAATAGTGAATATCACTCATTTGGAGATCTTATTCAAAATTATTTTCTTCCTTTCCACATATAATTTTCAGGGCACATTTGCCAATTTACAGTAACAAGAAAAGGAATTGTAAGGTCTGCTGAATTATTATAGACCTTTGATATATATGTCATATGTCATATTGCATATAGCATACCACATTAAGTCTGAGTCTATTAATTTCTTATGGCTGCTGTAACAAATTACTATAAATTAGGTGGCATGAAACAACAGATATTTATCTTTTCATAATTGTGAAGGCCTAGATTTTGAAATCAGTTTCACAGGCTAAAATGAAGATGCCAGCAGGTTCTAGGGGAGATCTGGTCCCTGCCTCTTTCAGCTTCTGATGGTGGCCAACATTTCTTGGCTTGTGGTCATATCACTCCAGTGTCTGGCCCTCATCTTTGCATTGCCTCTTCTTCTGTTATGTGTCAAATCTCCCTCTGCCTCCCATGAATAAGGATACAATACTGGCATTTAGGACCCGTCCAGATAATTCAGGGTGGTGTCTCATCTCAAGATTCTTAACTTATCACATCTGCAAAGATCCTTTTAACAAATAAAATAACATTTACAGGTTCCAGGAATTAGAATCTAGTATCTTTGGGGCTCTTATTCAGCCTACAAAATGATCTTCCTGTAAATACCCATATATATTTATAGGGCTTCCCTGGTGGCTCAGACAGTAAAGAATCTGCCTGTGGAGACCCAAGTTCAATCCCTGGGTCAGGAAGATTCCCTGGAGAAAGGAATGGCAACCCATTTCAGTATTCTTGCCTGGAGAATTCCTTGGACAGAGAAGCCTGCTGGGCTACAGTCCATGGGGTCACAAAGAGTTGGATACAACTGATAAACTAATACTTTCATTTTCATTTATACATATATAAACTTAAGTCTAATATCAAGAGAAGAGTGTAAATTTTTTTTCCCAAATATAATAAGTGATTTTGAGTTTAGGCAAAGTGAAGGCCTAGCAAATAGATTTCTCACTTAGGCCCTGACTTTACTCACTGGGAAGAGCTCATTGTCTTCTGTGGTCTTTGTTCCATCCTCTGGGAAGATCATCTTGTCTTTATCCTCCTTGGCCATATCTGAAGTACGAACTGAGGAGTTGGCTTTTCTTAAAGCCAAACAACTTTTGCAGCTCGCTTTCTGACTAATGGTGGTTTTAGGTTTCCCCTAACAAGTCAGGCTTATCTTTTGTTTTTAGCAATCTAATGCCCTCAAAAACCACAATTTCGTATAAACCACAATTTCGTATATGCTTGTTTCTAGTAAGTCGCATGTGCTGAGGCCTATACTCAAAGTTCTTTCTGCACCATAGATATCAAGTGTATTTTATTTCATCACTCTCTTATCCCCAAGTTAATGGCAACTATGTTGAGTAGAAAGTCTAAACTTCAGTCTAATCTTTGCTGCAAAACTGTGTCACTGCATCCAACTGAGAAGTTTCATTGAGTCTGTTGAAAGCTTTTTTTTTTTTTCATTCCATCACGTACTCTTTGGAGTCTTAGAAGTTGTAGATGTCTGTCCATCCTTGTAAGGCCTTTGAATTTTCAGACTGTCTCTATTTCCTTTTATTCCCTCAGTTATACACCCTGAATGAAGTGGGAGAGTTTGGTACAAAAATATTTGGGAAGAGTATTTCAGATGAAGGGAATAGCAAGTGCAAAGGCTTTGAGATGGGTCTGAAAAGAGGTAAGGAGGCCAGAATGGCCACATGAACAAAGGAGAGAGGAGGAGAAGACGTCAGGGAGGTAATGGTAAACAGGTCATGTAGGGCCTTGGGAGTCATGGTACAGATTTTAACTTTTATTTTGAGTGGAATTAAAGAGTTTGAAAAGGGGAATGCCATGATTGGACTTATCAAAAAGTCACTCTGCTATATTAAGATGAAACTGCGGAAGAGGAGGGAGAGAAGCAGAGACCCTGGATAAGAAGCCATTGCAATAATGCAAGTCAGAGGTGATGGTAGTTGACCAGGAGAGTGACAGTGAGAATGGGGGAAAGGGATTAAATTCAGTGTACATTTGGAAAGTAGAGCCAGGAGGATTTGCTGAAGAATATATAGAGGATTTAGAGAGAAAAGAAGGGAACATTAAAGTAGACAATAATGATTTAGGGCAAACACAGTTGTCATTAAGTGAGAAGGAAAAGACCATAGGAAAAGTGGGACTAGGAAAAAGAAGGATATGATCTGGAGCTCAAGCTGAAACATGTTAACTATAGCTATTAAACATGCAAGTGGAAATGTCAAATAGGAAGTTGTCTACACTGGTGTAAAATTTAAAGGAGAAGTTTGGATAAATTTAAACATCAGAAATTAGATGTTTAAGAGAATCAATGCCATATATTAAGGTTTTATATTATGATAAATTTTAAAACATTTTATAAATATTTATTATTTTATACTCTAATAAATAATGGAACAATGAATCTAAGTATGTGATTTTAAGTTAGGCTTCTATTTACAGATAAAAGATTGACCAAGCTAGGAGAACTTTAGGTTTTTCAACTTTTTAAGTTTAATTTATTAAATAGACATTAAGTACTTAGATTTTGTTAAATCTCTTCAATTACACTACAATTGAAGTACTTAAGAAAGAAATCAAATATACTAAGTTTAAAAACACAATTTAAAATGTCTGAAGGTGTTCAATTAACCAAGCTTGTCAATGAGACCAAGTATTACTCAAAATTCAGTGACTATTAAAACCTGCTCAATTTACAGATGAGTATTTTTAAACTGAATTAGAAGCTTTAGACAGAAAGAAATAGATCTTTGAATCTTTAACTTAATAAATTTAATAATAATTTTTAAATCCAAAGTAAACTTTTAAACATTCTTTTCTGTATAAATACCTGCCATCAGAGTATAAAATATGCCAAAAGTTGAGATAATACATTTTTTACATTTGTGTCCTGAAAGTAAAATATCTGAATGTTGGTAAAATATTTACTATTACATAGAACAGTATTTCTTAAACTTTTTGGCCATAACTCATGGTAAGAAATATAATTTACATTAAGACACAATACACATGCATGCATACATATACACACATATAATATAATTACATAATTAAACAAAAAGTTCCTTGAAACTACATATACCTTCCTACCTGAGATCTGTTTTAATAAATCTACCTTTAATGATATACTCCCTGAAGAAGGAAATGGTAACCCACTCCAGCATTCCTGCCTGGAAAATCCCACCTGATGGGCATACAGTCCATGGGGTCACAAAGAGTGGGATATGACTGAGCATACACACATAATGATACATAATACATGGATTTTGCTGCCAACTAATGGATCATAACCTACAATTGAAAGGTCACTGATCTAAACTAAGGCCAAGCATTATAGGATTTTGAAACAAATTATCTTATGTTTAAATAACTGTGACTTAACAAAGGCATGTACATACTAGGAATGCATATTTGTTTATAGCTTGGATAACAGTTTTAAACAGAAGCTTGCTGGTGAATGTATAGCCATGGTATACAACAGGTTCATTTTGTGATCCATCCCAGCAGTCAATTTCCAGACAGCGGCATCCTTTCACAAGGGCACTAGTAAAATTTAAACAAAATAAAATTGTCACTCCTGGACTATAGGTTAAACCTTTAACCATATTCCATGGACTATACAGTGCATGGGGTTGCAAAGAATCAGACACAACTGAGTGACTTTTACTTTCATTTTTAACCATATACTACCTGGGTTATATTGCCTACTAGTAGATCAAAACCCTCTGTGGTTTTATAGAAAAATTTTTTTTCATGGAGGACAAACTTAAGAATATTGCTTCTTGCTACAATCTCTCAGTTCAGTTCACTTCAGTCAGACTGCTCAGTCATGTCCATCTCTTTGCGACCCCACGAATTGCAGCATACCAGGCCTCCCTGTCCATCACCAACTCCTGGAGTTCACTCAAACTCACGTCCATTGAGTCAGTGATGCCATCCAGCCATCTCATCCTCTGTCGTCTCCTGCCCCCAATTCCTCCCAGCATCAGAGTCTTTTCCAATGAGTCAACTCTTCACATGAGGTAGCCAAAGTATTGGAGTTTCAGCTTCAACATAATTCTTTCCAAAGAAATCCCAGGGCTGATCTCCTTTAGGATGGACTGATTGGATCTCCTTGCAGTCCAAGGGACTCTCACGAGTCTTCTTCAACACCACAGTTTAAAAGCATCAATTCTTCAGCGCTCAGCTTTCTTCACAGTCCAACTCTCACACCCACACATGACCACTGGAAAAACCATAGCCTTGACTAGACGGACCTTTGTTGGCAAAGTATGTCTCTGCTTTTCAATATGCTATCTAGCTTGGTCATAAAGATAGGTTAACTTTATCCATGATCAAGCCAACCTTTAGCTGCTTATTTTAACTACATGGTTTGGTCCCCAGCAAAAAATGAGGGGACTGCACTGTGTCATGGCAAACCCTTTACTCAGAAGCTGGTAAGAGAAAGCTCTCTTTCAGTGGTGGTATGGAAGCCACTTTTCACTGTCTCACACTGAGTGAAATGATTGAATAACGAATCATGGGAATGAATCATGAAAAATTTCTCACTCAATAAAGAAATTCTCCACTTAAATAAATCTAAGGGGGTTTAAAATCTTTAGTGCAGTTAATATTGGTTTTTATCTTTTAAAGAGGAGGAAACTGAGACATAAAAAATGTTATACCCATCAGGTAATTAACAAATGAGGGACTGAGAGGAAAGATAAAAACCAGAAACGTAAATATTAATAGGTAAACATCACTCTACACCACCTCTCACAAGTAGAGAAATTTCGAAGACTTTTATCAAACTGTAACCCTCATAAGTGGGTAAGGAAATAGAGGAAGAAATATAATTAAAGTTAACTTTAAATGTTCACAGGGGTAGAACATTTTCTCAGAATTCAAAATTAAATTTCTGTATTTCTAAATAAACCTATTGAAAAGGTATTTTCTCTCAAAAAAATATAATGGTGTATGAACAGAAATTTCTGTAGAGCTATGAATGGGCTTATCCTTACAGGATTTTAAGTGGGTATATTTCTGAATTTGGGGATTTATGTACTTACTTAGATTTTAAATTATAGAAGCAATGTTAATTTGTGAGTTTGATGTTATCATGGGATTATAAGATATATTTTCTATGATTTTTCCTAAGTAATATCACCCAATCACATAGCTTTGAATGACATCTATATGCCAAGGGCTTCCAAGATTATTTTTCCAACCTGGATACTTCTTAAGGTCAAGAGGGGTGGTGGTGAGAAGATACCCTTCATCCAAGGTAAGGAACAGCAGCTAAGCTTTGCTGGAGCAGCCATGAAGAGATACCCCACGTCCAAGGTAAGAGAAACCCAAGTAAGATGGTAGGTGTTGTAAGAGGGCATCAGAGGGCAGACACACTGAAACCATAATCACAGAACTAGTCAATCTAATCACACTAGGACCACAGCCTTGTCTAACTCAATGAAACTAAGCCATGCCCGTGGGGCCACCCAAGATGGACGTGTCATGGTGGAGAGGTCCGACAGAATGTGGTCCACTGGAGAAGGGAATGGCAAGCCACTTCAGTATTCTTGCCTTGAGAATCCCATGAACAGTATGAAAATGCAGAATGATAGAATACTGAAAGAGGAACTCCCCAGGTCAGTAAGTGCCCAATATGCTACTAGAGATCAGTAGAGAAATAACTCCAGAAAGAATGAAGGGATGGAGCCAAAGCAAAAACAATACCCAGTTGTGGGTGTGACTGGTGATAGAAGCAAGGTCCAATGCTGTAAAGAGCAATATTGCATAGGAAGCTGGAATGTCAGGTCCATGAATCAAGGCAAATTGGAAGTGGTCAAACAAGAGATGGCAAGAGTGAACATCGACATTCTAAGAATCAGCGAACTAAAGTGGACTGGAATGGGTGAATTTAACTCAGATGACCATTATATCTACTACTACAGGCAGGAATCCCTCAGAAGAAATGGAGTAGCCATCATGGTCAACAAAAGAGTCTGAAATGCAGTACTTGGATGCAATCTCAAAAACGACAAAATGATCTCTGCTTGTTTCCAAGGCAAACCATTCAATATCACAGTAATCCAAGTCTATGCCCCAACCAGTAACACTGAAGAAGCTGAAGTTGAATGGTTCTATGAAGACCTACAAGACCTTTTAGAACTAACACCCAAAAGAGATGTCCTTTTCATTATAGAGGACTGGAATGCAAAAGTAGGAAGTCAAGAAATACCTGGAGTAACAGGCAAATTTGGCCTTGGAATAAAGAATGAAGCTGGGCAAAGGCTAATAGAGTTTTGCCAAGAGAACACACTGGTCATAGCAAACACCCTCTTCCAACAACACAAGAGAATACTCTACACATGGACATCACCAGATGGTCAACACCAAAATCAGATTGATTATATTCTTTGCAGCCAAAGATGGAGAAGCTCTATACAGTCAGCAAAAACAAGACCGGGAGCTGACTGTTGCTCAGATCATGAACTCCTTACTGCCAAATTCAGACGTAAATTGAAGAAAGTAGGGAAAACCACTAAACTATTCAGATATGATCCAAATCAAATCCCTTACGATTATACAGTGGAAGTGACAAATAGATTTAAGGTATTAGATCTGATAGAGTGCCTGAAGAACTATAGATGGAGGTTCGTGACAATGTACAGGAGTCAGGGATCAAGACCACCCCCAAAAGAAATGCAAAAATGCAAAATAGCTGTCTGGGGAGGCCTTACAAATAGCTGTGAAAAGAAGAGAAGCAAAAAGCAAAGGAGAAAAGGAAAGATATAAGCATCTGAATGCAGAGTTCCAAAGAATAGCAAGGAAAGATTAAAGCCTTCTTCAGCGATCAATGCAAAGAAATAGAGGAAAACAATAGAATGGGAAAGACTAGAGATCTCTTCAAGAAAATTAGAGATACCAAGGGAACATTTCATGCAAAGATGGCCTCGATAAAGGACGGAAATGGTATGGACCTAACAGAAGCAGAAGATATCAAGAAGAGGTGGCAAGAATACACAGAAAAACTGTACAAAAAAGATCCTCACAACCAAGATAATCACAATGGTGTAATCACTCACATAGAGCCAGACATCCTTGAATGTGAAGTCAAGTGGGCCTTAGAAAGCATCACTACAAACAAAGCTAGCAGAGGTGATGGAATTCCAGTTGAGCTATTTCAAATCCTGAAAGATGGTGCAGTGAAAGTGCTTCACTCAATATGCCAGCAAATAAGGAAACCTCAGCAGTGGCCACAGGACTGGAAAAGGTCAGTTTTCATTCCAATACCAAAGAAAGGCAATGCCAAAGAATGTTCAAACTACCGCACAATTGCTCTCATCTCACATGCTAGTCAAGTGATGCTTAAAATTCTTCAAGCCAGGCTTCAGCAGTATGTGAACTGTGAACTTCCAGATGTTCAAGCTGGTTTTAGAAAAGGCAGAGGAACCAGAGATCAAATTGCCAACATCCGCTGGATCATCAAAAAAGCAAGAGAGTTCCAGAAAAACGTTTATTTCTGCTTTATTGACTATGCCAAAGCCTTTGACTGTGTGGATCACAATAAACTGTGGAAAATTCTGAAAGAGATGGGAATACCAGACCACCCGACCTGCCTCTTGAGAAACCTATATGCAGGTCAGGAAGCAACAGTTAGAACTGGACATGGAACAACTGACTGGTTCCAAATAGGAAAAGGAGTATGTCAAGGCTGTATATTGTCACCCTGCTTATCGAACATATATACAGAGTACATCATGAGAAACGCTGGGCTGGAAGAAACATAAGGTGGAATCAAGATTGCTGGGAGAAATATCAATAACCTCAGATATGCAGATGACACCACTCTTATGGCAGAAAGTGAAGAGGAACTAAAAAGCTTCTTGATGAAAATGAAAGAGGAGAGTGGAAAAAGTTGGCTTAAAGCTCAACATTCAGAAAACAAAGATCATGGCATCTGGTCCCATCACTTCATGGCAAGTAGATGGGGAAACAGTGGAAACAGTGTCAGAACTTATTTTTTGGGGGGTCTAACATCACTGCAGATGGTGACTGCAGCCATGAAATTAAAAGACGCTTATTCTTTGGAAGGAAAGTTATGACCAACCTAGATAGCATATTGAAAAGCAGAAACATTACTTTGCCAACAAAGGTCCGTCTAGTCAAGGCTACGGTTTTTCCAGTGGTCATGTATGGATGTGAGAGTTGGACTGTGAAGAAAGCTGAGCACCAAAGAATTGATGCTTTTGAACTGTGGTGTTGGAGAAGACTCTTGAGAGTCCCTTGGACTGCAAGGAGATCCAACCAGTCCATTCTAAAGATCAGTCTTGGGTGTTCTTTGGAAGAAAGGATGCTAAAGCTGAAACTCCAGTACTTTGGCCACCTCATGCGAAGAGTTGACTCATTGGAAAAGACTCTGATGCTGGGATGGATTGGGGGCAGGAGGAAAAGGGGATGACAGAGGATGAGATGGCTGGATGGCATCACTGACTCCAATGGACGTGAGTCGGAGTGAACTCCAGGAGTTGCTGATGGACAGGGAGGCCTGGCGTGCTGCAATTCATGGGGTCGCAAATAGTGGGACATGACTGAGCGACTGAACTGAACTGAACTGAACTGGATACTTCTTCCAAATCCCAGACACATATACCCCACTGACTATCTAGCCTAGCCCTTTGATAACTAACTGATATCTCCAACTGAACACAGACATCATGGAACTTTTGCTTTTGAATCACACCCTACAATGGCTTCACCATCTCTGCCCATAATGTCTTCACATTCTAGGTTATCAGGCCCAAAATCCTGATACTCTCTTTCCCTCATACTTCTCTTCAAACTGCCTGGTAAATCACCTTGTTGGCTCTGTCTCCCTAAAATATTTCAAATTCAACCATGTATCTCAACTGCTGCCTCATGAATTAACCATCTAGATTACCATCATCCCTGGACTCCTACAATATTTTCCCAAAGCATCTTCTACCTCCACTCTTTCACCATCAGTCTTTCCTCCTCAGTAAAGAATAAATTAAATTATGACATTTTCCTAAGGAAAACCCCTCCAATGAATTACAGCTTGCTGGAGTAGAAACCACTAGGAACTTTCAAACATTTTTTAAATGTGATGGATTCAAAAATCAAAAGAAATACCTTATATATCCCCAAAGGTCACTTGGTCCCCATAATTGGTCAGATATCAAGTATGTATTATGTGAACTTGAAATAAAATAATCAGTCAATGGATGAGTCATATCTTGGTAAACATGATCACACTTATTATCAAATAGCAGACATTCAGATGAATCCATGTATCTTCTAAAACCTTCAAATGACATCTGGTGTGCTTGTTTAACTTTAAAAAATAAAAAGAATGCAGAAATACCATAAATAGTATAAAAATTACATTTCAGTTTAAACATAGTAGCAGAGCATGATTCTAAAGTATTCATTTAGAATTAATACTGATCTAAGTTTCTTTGGAAACAAATTTTTCTAAGGTTTTTATTTTTAGTTCTTTCAAGACTAAATATTACTTAATCATCTCTTCTTTTAATGTTTAAAAAACATATACAAGACTACTATATTTAAAATAGATAACCAACAAGGAACTATTGTTAAAAAAATTTTTTTTAATAATTAAAATACATACAAGAAAAGGACACATGTCGTAGATTCATGAATTTCCACAAGTGAACCATCCATGTAGCCAACACCAAGGTCAAAGAACAGAAGATGACAGCACCCCAGAAGACTGCTGCCTGCCAACTTTCTAGTTTTCCTCCAAACCCCAACCCCCAACTGCCAAGTATATTCAATGGTATGGTTTCTAGAAGCAGATAAGTTTTCTTTAGTTTTTGCGTTTTACATAAATGAACTCACACAATATGTACTTTTTATGACTGGTTTGTTTTGCTCAACATTATTTATAAAATTTATTCTTATAGTGGTACACAGATATTTTTTATTCCTATTTTTGTATAGCTCTCCATTGTGTGAATATACCACAATTTATCAATTCTGTTCTTGACAAGCATTTAGATAATTTCCAGTTTGGGGCTATTTACAAAACTATACTGCTATAAATAACCAGTATATATCTTTTGGTGCAAATATGTACATGTTTCTATTGGGTGCATTCTTATGAATCAAATTACTAAGTTATTTGCATATAATTATCTTTAGCAAATGATCTGTGAACTTTTTTGCTCAGTATCATATATACCAAAATTATCTATTTAAGCAGAACACTGGCTCTGGAATGAGACAGCTTGGGTTAAATCCACTAATTTGTTATATACGACGAGTCTGTTAACCTCTCCCTGTCTTAGGAATGATGGCAATCATAACACCCATTCGTGCATACTAGTGCTGTATATTAGATCTATAAAAGTTAGTTACTGTTGCTTTTGTTGCTGATAACTCAGTTTGCCTCATATTAAAAGTTGGTGTGAGTATTCACTTTAGAGAGTGGTCCTTGGCAGAGAATTTTATTTCTGGGAATTTAAATTACAGAAATAGAGACTCAGACAAAGCTTGATGTGCAAGAATGCTCACACCAGCATTATTTATAAAAGCAAAATAAATGGGGGAGGGGAGGAAAGAGATTAAATCTCAAAATATGACACAATACTAAGCAGCCATTACAAATAATGTATCAGAAAAAAATATATAGTGACATTAAGTAAATGTTTATGACATCATAAAAACAAAAAAGCCAGCATTCAAAATGCTATTACAATCTTATTTTTAAAAATGAAAGCCAGAATAAAATACATAAAATGTTTATAGTGATGCAAACTAAACTCTCTATTTCAAAGCTATGCAAATTAGAAACATGCAAGTGTATGGGGCAAATGCTTCATATATCATAATTGTAATGATTTGCATGAATTTATTCTTTTTCCCAGTGCAATTACCAGTGATTGGCTTATAGCTCTTTGAACTATTAACTAAGTAAATATCTTTGGTAATGGAATAGAAAACAAACTCATGTTATGCCCTTAAAAACTACCAGACTGAGATGACAGTTAATCTGATGGATTTTTATATTTAAAATAAAATGAGGTTCTCCTCATTTGGTACATGTCACATATCACTGTGGGACAAGCTTGAGAAACTTAGCAGCATTTGGGACTATAAGTTCATAATTCAAATTGGCCCCAATAAGTCTCTAAAGTGATCAATAGCCTTGTAAATGAAATGAGTGGTCTTGCCTGTGTGCAAAACTATCTGAATGGAAAGCAGAGGAAGACTCAAAAGATGGAATAGATACACATTATAATATTATAGTTAAAATGTAAACACAATTCCAAAATGTCAGTGGCACCATTCCACTATCCTTTTGTACCTTTTAAGTTGGGCTCCCCTGGTGGCTTAAACTGTAAAGAATCCTCCTGCAGTGCAGGAGACCTGGGTTCAATTCCTGGTTGGGCAGATCCCCTGGAGAAGAAAATGGCAACCTACTCCAATATTCTTGCCTGGGAAATCCCATGAACAAAGATGCCTGGCGGGCTACAGTCCATGTGGTCGCAAAAGAGTCAGACACAATTTAGCAACTAAACAACAACCATTTAATTTACCATCTGCAGGTAACAATTCCAAAGTACGTGTTTTAAAAATCTTCACTGGAACAGGGCCATAAAGTGCATGTCTGTGAACTGGTTGTTTCCAGGTGGAAATGATATAAAGAGTTTGAACCAAAACATAAATCAATTCACTACTTTCTTATGGAAAGTCTTTGCAATTGAAAGTAAAGACTCCATTGTGTATATGTACCACAGCTTTTTTATCCATTCATCTGATGATGGACATCTAGGTTGCTTCTATGTCCTGGCTATGGCAAAACCAATACAATATTGTAAAGTTAAAAAATAAAATAAAATTAAATTAAATTTTAAAAAAAAGAAGAAAAAAAAAGGAAGAAAGAAAGTAAAGACTAAGCATCTGGACTCATCAGATGTGCTTAGAGACGTACTTGTTTTACATTCTGATACAAGCGCTTTATCTTGCTGCAAACTTGCAAGTTTTAATGGAGACCAAACTCTTACTAGCACTATCTTCAGTCTTACCACAACGATGCTTAGAAGCATTCCAAGTCTTTATGTGGTACTGAGTCATGAGCCAAAATCTAGCTTACGACCAATGAGACCAACATGATTTAATCCCTGCCTATCTCTCCAGGTTCGAACCACACTGTCCTCTTCCTGTTCCTTGCCTCTCCACCTCAGGGCCAATACTTCCCTTGCCTAGACGTCAGACCCTTCTCCCATTTTGTCACATGACTAATTCTTTCTCATCATTTTTGTCTCAGCTCAAATGTTACATTCCCCATGAAGGACTCTCCTAAACACTCACCTGAGCTAGACCTTGTGGGTTGTCTACTGTCTATTTTATTTTTTTCATAGTACATAGTACTCTCTGAAACTATTTGTATGTTTAATTATTTATTGTCAGTCTCCTTCCAACCCTTATCAGGAATATAAGACCTAGTTTGCCTCATACTCCACTGTGTCCTCAGGCCCTAGAAACATGCTTGGTTGCCACAAATAAATACTTCAGTAAATCAGGAATGTATGAGTCCATGAAGGAATGTTTTGTTTTGTTAGAACCCATATCATCATATGTTAAGCACTGGTAGACATAAACCAGTTTGCAAAGGCAGAACTGGGGCTTTCACATGTGTGTGTGTGTCTGCTAAGTCCCTTTTTCTTGTTTGACTCCTTGCGACCCTATGGAGTGTAAACTGCCAGACTCCTCTGTCCATGGAATTCTCCAGGCAAGAATACTGGGGTGGGTTGCCATGCTCTCCTCCAGGGGATCTTCCTGACCCAGGGACTGAACTCACATCTCTTGTATCCTGCATTGGCAGGTGAGTTCTTTACCAATAGTGCCTCCTGAAAAGCCCTACACTTTCATATATCCCTTATTAAATAAATATTCTGAGCTATTCCATTAATCTCTGTAGGGTTAAACAGCATGCTTTAATAGTGCTTTTTCTGCAACTATATGAATATTGTATTATATTATGTCTTTATTATTTTATTTAAAAATAAGTATAAATGGAAAAAATTGAAGCGCTTTACCCATTAAAGATGAAACAAAGATCAAAAACTATACAAGAGATCACTAGCCAAAATGGTTATTGGACTTAAACCAGATAAGTGCATAGGAAAATGAAAGAAAAGCAAAAATCTTTTAATGTTTATGAAATGTTGTAGACAATTAAGTGTCAACAACAGAGAAATGAGTGATTTTACAATGTTTTATCTCTTCCCTAGAACTGTTTTCGTTTAGCTAATTTAATATTCTATATTTTGTCAATAATATATAAAAACGGAAAACCGCCTACACCTGGGTTTTTATCTTACTAATGAATATCAGGACCCTTTCTTCCATTATGGTATTTATAATAATAAGATCCTCATCTTGTTTTCCATGCCTAAGTTCATCTCTGAACACTTGAAAGATACAGAAACAGTTAAAAGGAAGGAACTGGACAATGAAAGAAAGTCGTGGTTACACAACATAGCTTTCTAAAAGGTATGTACACTGTCTGTAAGTTACAAAATTATAACTGTCAATATATAATATTACCTAGAAGAAAGCTGACCCAATCAAGTTTGAATTTGAAAACTTCTATTAATAAAAAACAGTTTGCATATAAATATTTGATAAAACTTTGAAGTACAAGCATACCTTCTTCAATAGGCTCATATTTCTGAATGATCTCAGAAGCAATACTTTTATTGAAGTCAAGTGTATACTGTTCTCGCATCAAAAATTCGACCAGGTTCTTTTCTAAAAGAATTTTCCGGTTTTCAGAATACGTGTTGAAAATCTCAATAATTTCTTCTCTGTATGTAATAATTCGATAAATTGTTCTAAATTCTTCTATGGTGATTCTTCCTTGTTTCAGCCTGTCATTATCCTACTAAAAAAATTTACTGGTGGGCTCACATTTCGAATGTAAAAAATACACAAAACAAAAATGTTAGAGTAGTTGTGTAACATATATACCAACTCATCCTGAAAACAAGTTACATTGGATTCTTATTTTACATAAATATATAAAACTGCATGAGATGATGCCAAAGCTTGGGAATCACTAGTGGATAACTACCACTTAAAACCTGGTGGCTTTATTCTCTATTACTACTTCTGCTTTGCAAATAGGTTGGATTTCACATATATGCATTAATATATGATATTTGTTTTTCTCTTTCTGACTTACTTTACTCTATATGATAGTCTCTAGGTCCAACCACATCTCTACAAATGACCTAATTCCATTCCTTTTTAATGTGAAAAATAGATAACTAATTCAAATGGGTTGAATACAGAGTTCCAAAGAACAGCAAGGAGAGATAAGAAAGCCTTCCTCAGCGATCAATGCAAAGAAATAGAGGAAAACAATAGAATGCGAAAGACTAGAGATCTCTTCAAGAAATTAGAGATACCAAGGGAACATTTCATGGAAAGATAGGTACAATAAAGGACAGAAAAGGTATGGACCTAACAGAAGCAGAAGATATTAAGAGGTGATGGCAAGAATACACAGAAGAACTGTACAAAAAAGATCTTCATGACCCAGATGATCATGAAGATATGATCACCCACCTAGAGCCAGACATCCTGGAGTATGAAGTCAAGTGGGCCTTAGGAAGCATCACTAAAAACAGAGCTAGTGGAGGTGATGGAATTCCAGTGGAGTTATTTCAAATCCTGAAAGATGATGCCGTGAAAGTGCTGCACTCAATATGCCAGCAAATCTGGAAAACTCAGCAGTGGCCACAGGACTGGAAAAGGTCAGTTTTCATTACAATCCCAAAGAAAGGCAATGCCAAAGAATGCTCAAACTACCACACAACTGCACTCATCTCACATGCTAGTAAAGTAATGCTCAAAACTCTCCAAGCCAGGCTTCAACAATATGTGAACCATGAACCTCCAAATGTTCAAGCTGAATTTAGAAAAGACAGAGGAACCAGAGATCAAATTGCCAACACCCACTGGATCTTCAAAAAAGCAAGAGAGTTCCAGAAAAAACATCTATTTCTGCTTTATTGACTATGCCAAAGACTTTGACTGTGTGGATCACAACAAACTGTGGAAAATTCTGAAAGAGATGGGAATACCAGACTACCTGACCTGCCTCTTGAGAAATCTATATGCAAGTCAGGAAGCAACACTTAAAACTGGACATAGAACAACAGACTGGCTCCAAATAGGGAAAGGAGTATGTCAAGGGTATATATTGTCACCCTGTTTATTTAACTTATATGCAGAGTACATCATGAGAAACGCTAGGCTGGAGAAGCACAAGCTGGAATCAAGATTGCCAGGAGAAATATCAATAACCTTAGATATGCAGATGACACCACCCTTATGGCAGAAAGCGAAGAACTAAAGAGCCCCTTGATGAAAGTGAAAGAGAAGAGTGAAAAAGTTAGCTTAAAATGCAAAATTCAGAAAACTAAGGTCATGGCATCTGGTCCCATCACTTCATAGCAAATAGAAGGAGAAACAGCAGAAACAGTGACAGAATATTTTGGGGGGCTCCAAAATCACTGCAGATGGTGACTGCAGCCATGAAATTAAAAGGTGCTTGCTCCTTGGAAGAAAAGTTATGACCAACCTAAACAGCATATTAAAAAGCAGAGACATTACTTTGCCAACAAAGGTCTGACTAGTCAAAGCTATGGTTTTTCCTATAGTCATGTATGGATGTGAGCTGGACTATAAAGAAAGCTGACCACCTAAGAATTTATGCTTTTGAACTATGGTGTTGGAGAAGACTCTTGAGAGTTCCTTGTACTGCAAGAAGATCCAACCAGTCCATCCTAAAAGAAATCAGTCCTGAATATTCATTGGAAGGACTGATGTTGAAGCTGAAACTCCAATACTTTGGTCACCTGATACAAAGAGCTGACTCATTGGAAAGGACCCTGATGCTGGGGACGATTGAAAATGGGAAGAGAAGGGGACGACAGAGGATGAGATGGTTGGATGGCATCACCAACTCAATGGACATGAGTTTGAGCAAATTCCGGGAGTTGGTGATGGACAGGGAGGCCTGGCGTGCTGCAGTCCATGTGGTCTTGGACACAACTAAGTCGGACACAACTAAGCGACTGTACTGAATGAGAACATATTGTATAGCACAGGGAACTCTATTCAGTGCTCTGTGGTGATCCTAAAGGGAAAAGGACATCTGAAAGAGGGGATATATGTATATTTATCGCTCATTCCCTTTGCTGTACAGTAGAAACTAATACACTATTTTAAAGCAACCATACCTCAATACAAATTAAAAAAAAAAAAAAACTGGTGGCCTGGGCTGCCCAGTTTAAGCAAAGAAGCAAACCCTGTTCCTCAGGAGAACTGCAGCCCATAAATAGCTCTCTGCCCAGAAAGACTTGCCCAACTTCAGGCTGAGGTATTGATACTCGTGATTCTTCAAGACTGAGGACGTCCCTGAACCATCTGGATTTGCTTCAAACCTCGTCCTTACTGTGGTGATGACATCCACCATCCTGGGAGGTACTTAGGTGTGCTCAGTCATGTCCGACTTTTTTGCAACCTCATAGACTGTCGCCCACCAGGTTCCTCTATCCATGGGATTTTTAAGGTAAGAATACTGGAATGGGTTGCCATTTCCTTCTGCAGGGGATCTTCCTGACCCAGGAATCGAACTGGGGTCTCCTACTCTGCAGGCAGATATTTTACCAGCTGAGCTACCAGGGAAACCTATCATTGAAGATGGGAAATTATAATTTTGGTAGAGAAGGGAAAGGAAAGCACAAAGGGTAAGTAATAAGGAGAAGAAATATAAGGCCTAGGGAACACAGTGTCAGCAGAAGAAAAGGGAGAAGAAGAATAGTGGTAAGCAAGGAAGGTTCAAATCTGAGTACTGAACCTCTTAACAGCAGCCTCAATGTTAACATAGGGTATCAATGTATTAATATCTCCCCTGTAGGATAAAACTGAAGAGCAAAAACCTTTATATGTTGATTGTCACCAGTCCCAGAGCCATGGTAGACCAGGACTTGAACTAACTCCAAGGAAGGAAAGAAAAAACAATACACTATTGCCTGTACTCAAAGTGAGAAATGGAATATTTCCTGCCATATCAATAAACAAAGGATATCATCAGTGATTGCAGCCCTCCAATGTGAGCTGGCAGGGGGCTTCCCTGATAGCTCAGTTGGTAAAAAATCACCTGTAATGCAGGAGACCCTGGTTCAATTCCTGGGTCAGGAAGATCCACTGGAGAAGGGATAGGCTACCCACTCCAGTATTCGTGGGCTTCCCTTGTGGCTCAGCTGGTAAAGAATCCGCCTGCAATGCGGGAAACCTGGGTTTGATCCCTGGGTTGAGAAGATCCTCTGGAGAAGGGAAAGGCTACCCACACCAGTATTCTGGCCTGGAGAATCCCATGGACTTTACAGTCTATGGGTTCTCAGAGAGTCAGACAAGACTGAATGACTTTCACTTTCACCTTCTTTCAATATGAGCTGGTGAGCCCTGAGGGAACTCAGGAAGGAAAGAACACCTGCCATCAGACTGCAGCCACTCCCCATGTTGAGCCCTGAGGAGGATATGAAAACACAGAACAATGACCCCAGATAGCTGAGGTGCATATCAAAGGAAGGATTTCAGTGAGCCCAGACACTTACATCTTCGTATACTTAGAAAAGTACTAAACTACTTAAGATATCTGGTTTTCTTTAATTTACAATGAACTTTTGACATTCAGACTACCTACCCTTTGTAAAATTTCTATGTAACCTGGGTCCCCCTTGCCTCCTCAGAGCAATTCTCCCAGGATTACTTTAGATGCTACCTCCCAGGGCCAAAATCCTAAAACTTCCCATCAAACAGAACGTAACTCTCAACTTTTAGGTTGCATGTATTGATTCAGTTGACAAGAGTATATGTGCAGAAATAAATTGCCAAATACAAGTCTGATCTCTCTAATTCTCTTAAATTTCTCAGTGTTTCTCCTCTGGTTTCAAGACAAAATCCAAACTATTGGCATCCAAGACCCTCAAAGACATGGTTTCTTCCCCCGCCCCACCACCACTTCTTCCATGCATTTCACACTGTACTGTGCTCTGAATCAGTTACAATACAAATACCAAGCTACCTCTTGCTATTGTAAAGGCTCTTTCTTCTGTCTGGAATATTGTTTTCTTTTTTATTTAAGTTGGTTGGGAAGAGCCCCTGGAGCAGGAAATGCCAACCCACTCCAGTATTCTTGCCTGGAAAATTCCATGGACAGATGAGCCTAAGGGACTGCAGTCCATGGGGTCACAAAGAGTCAGACATGATCAAATGACTGAGCATGAGCATGAATTTCTACTAATCTTCAAAAAAATGTCCTTCTCTTGAAGTCTTCCCTATGTCCCTCTGTGTCTCCTCCCCACATCATGTTAGAGAGCCCTACCTAAGATTCCTAGAAGATTCTATACCTGCTTCTCTACTGGGGTTTATTACACCAGAATAAAACCTTTACGCATCCCTTCTAGAATTGTCTCAGATGCAAAGTCTGTCATTTGTTTCCCATATCCTTAGTACATATAGGGCTTCCCTGTTGGCTCAGATGGTAAATAATTTCCCTTTAATGTAGGAGACCTGGGTTCAATCCCAGGATCGAGAAGATCCCCTGAAGGAAGAAATGGCAACCCACTCCAGTATTCTTGCCTGGAGAGTTCCATGGACAGAGGAGCTTGGCGGGCTACAGTCCATGGGATCACAAAGAATCGAACATGACTGACTAACACTTGGTATGTATAAGAGTGTCTGACTGAGGCCTTCAGAACTTGATGATTCTGATGAAATATGTTCGTTTAATTGGAAAAAGGAACTAAGTATCTCCCTAAAACTAGGGAGAGCAGGAAAAGATGTCTTTTATTACAGAAAATATGCAAAATCTCAGGGCCCACTGCAGGGAATACTACAGCTTTTCAAAATGTTACATATTAATCACTTACAGTTTACAACATAAAAAAAAAGAGTAATGAAATCATCTTTCTCAAGTTTACAAAAAAATAAAAGTTCATTAAGTGGTTATTTTTTGCAAGGCATTACAAAAAGAATTTTCCCAAATAATTTATGTATAATTCCAAAATATATCTTTTGGGGACTTCCATGGCAGTCCAGTGGCCAAGACACCATGCTTCCAATGCAGGGAGCCAGGGTTTGATCCCTAGTAAGAGAACTAAACCCACACATCATGCAGTACAGCCAATAATAACTAAATAAATAAATAAAAATGAAAAGTTTGAATAATTTTTTAAATTTAAGAAATAAAATATATCTTTTACCTTAAGCCTATGACCCCCATGAAGGTAGATACTTTATTCTTTTTTTATTTCCAAAGCCTATTACTGGAAGATGGAAATGGGAACCCTCTCCAGTATTCTTGTCTGGGAAATTCCATGGACAGGGGAGCCTGGCAGGCTATGGTCCAAGGGGCCACATGGGGCTGCAAAGAGTCAGAGATAACTGAGCAACTGAGTACACCCTAAATTAGGAGCCTAGTGATCATATGTTTAAATGAATGATTGAATCCAGGAGGATAAAAGAACATATTAAAATAATTCTATTGTTAGTCATTCTGATAGTACACTTTAGAAAACAGAATAAAGGTCTTTCACGTTGTTACCATTTCCATTGCTCAGTTTGCTAGTAAAAAGATGAAATGTTACTTAATAAACAACATTATAAGAAAGCTGATCTATCTGATGAGAAAGCTGAGCTATCAAAGCCAGAACTTCTAACATAAAATGTAGCATTTTAAAATTCTCTCTGAAATTACCCTAAAAACAATGTATTCAAAATATAGTCTAGGAAATCTTATGACTTGCAACTTTTTCCTCAAACTCTGATATACTTTTCTTATGCTCCTTGGAAGAAAAGTTATGACCAACCTAGACAGCTTATTAAAAAGCAGAGACATTACTTTGCCAACAAAGGTCCGTCTAGTCAAGGCTACGGTTTTTCCAGTGGGCATGTATGGATGATGGATGTGAGAGTTGGACTATAAAGAAAGCTGACCACCAAAGAATTGATGCTTTTGAACTGTGGTGTTGGAGAAGACTTTTGAGAGTCTCTTGAACTGCAAGGAGATTCAACCAGTCCATCCTAAAGGAAATCAACCCTGAATATTCATTAGAAGGACTAATGCTGAAGCTGGAACTCCAATATTTTGGCCACCTGATGTGAAGAACTGACTCATCTGAAAAGACCCTGATGCTTGGAAAGACTGAAGGCAGGAGGAGAAGGGGATGACAGAGGATGAGATGGTTGGATGGTATCACCAACTCAATGGACATGAGTTTGAGTAAACTCCAGGAGTTGGTGATGGACAGGGAGGCCTGGCATGCTGCAGTCCATGGGGTCTTAAAGAGTTGGACACGGCTGAGAGACTGAACTGAACTGACATACCAGTTTAAATTAGCAGGCAACTTGTTCTTTCCCCTTTTCTTATTCCCTGTTTCCTTCTGTCCCTAATGCATGCATGCATGCTATGCATGCTAAGTACTTCAGTCGTGTCCAACTCTGCGAGCACATGCACTGTCGCCTGCCAGGCTCCTCTGTCCATGGGATTCTCCAGGCAAGAACACTGCAGTGGGATGCCATGCCCTCCTCCAGGGTCTCTTAGGTCTCCAGCACTGGCAGGCAGGTTCTTTACCACTAGCACCACCTGGGAAGCCCTAATGCAGATACAGTAATCAAAGGCACCTAAGACCCAGTCTTCCCTGAAGAAGGCCTTTGTGCATATCTTGGAGTCTAGCCTGAAGAAGGGAGCTTGAGCACACAAGCTGCTGTGCAGAGGACACATTCCTTGTCCAGAGGTCACACCTCTTGTCCAGAGGACACACCCCTTGTCCAGAGGACACACTGGCTCCAGTAGCCAGTGGGGCTTGTATTTCTGGGTTCAGCTGAACCGTGGCAAATATAGAGAAATATAACCTCTTAAAATTGAAAAGGATACTATTTCATATTCAGCCAACAATCAAGACTGTAATCTAAGACTAGCTATGTGAATTGAAATGACAGGAGATAGTTCCTAAAATTAGCTTGTGCTGTGTTGTGCTGTGCTTAGTCTATCAGTTGTGTCAGACTCTTTGTGACCCCATGGACTGTACCCTGCAGGCTAATCTGTCCGTGTGGATTCTCCAGGCAAGAATACTGGAGTGGGTTGCCATACCCTCCTCCAGGGGATCTTTCCTGCTACAAATTAAAAATAATGATTAAAAACAATTTTTTTAATTTAATAAAGGGATTTTTTAAAGAAAACTTAGAGAACTACTGCTCAAGTCAAGATTCAGTAATTAATTTTGGAAAAAGAAGCTTAGAATATTTTGCCAGGGTCATGAAGTTATATGTGCTTTACTCAAGTTTTATAATAAAATTTCACCTTGTCAGAAAGTAAATTCATGTCAGAATTTATGTCAACTATTAAACACTTAGGAAATCAATAAATATAATGTAATTTTCTCTATTTTTTTGAACAGTCATGATGTAGCTTCAACTAAAATTTACTTGGTGCCTACTTTATGCCAAGCCTGATACTAGGTACATTCACAAATGATAACATTTAATATTTAGAACCATCCTGCAAAATAAATATATTAGTATCCCCATCCTGCAGATTAAGACATTTGCTCAGAGATTTCTGACTTGTCAATCAAGTACTGTACAACTAGGTTCTCAGAGACTGAAGACTCTCTACACCCACTAAGCTTGCTAATGATAACAGCTCTGAGACGCTGAGCGTCTTTGTGTTTGTGTGGACACCAAAAAAAAAAAAAAAAAAGATTCACTGTGATTCATTTTATTTGGTCTCACTAATAGGTGTATCTTTGCCGAGTGGAGAGATCAGCAACATAAGTTAAAGCAAAAGAGTTGGATGTTTAAGATTAATCTTGAGCTATCTAGAAAATTCAGTTAACCAATATACTTTCCCTAGGCATACTACTTAATCAACATTTTAACCAATATACAGCAATTTCACCTAAGGCAACAAAGTATTTCTATTAGGAGAGTTATTTAAATAGAAGATAATGGTTTACCATAATCATCACTCTTTTATACATAATTCATGCTTCTAAAGTATCTGAGGTCACTTTAAAGGGGTTTTTGAAGTATTCTAAGGAATCTCTGCTCCTCTAATTTTTATAATTAACATTGTTTTCATAGCTACTTTAAAAAGGTTTTGCTATACAAAATAGACCTTCAGCCTGGCTATGTCCAAATAATCATAAATTCCAATTAATGAGCTATTTATTTAATTGTTATACCTGTTGAACATTCTACATAATGCTTTTCGATACAGCTTGAGTTTTACTCAAGAGCATTTCAAAGACCTATCTCTATCTTGCAGCTAATTCAAAGCAACTTGAAAATCACTAAGATTTACAGTATTTCACATTAAATACAGATTTAACATATTACTACCTCTATATTGTGCTGAATGTGAATTTTATTAAACCAGAAAGCACACAGCTGTTTCTCCCTTTGGGCAATACCACTGGGTTAAAATTCTATGTGTAAAGGCCTTTCACATAAATTTGTGTTCTTCAGGTGTGGTATTAGAAATTAATCAAAATTCTTATCGCTTATGGCAGCACAAGCTACTTGGAGCCATAGAAGCAACTCTGAATTCTTTGTCTTTTACAGCAGTCTCCTGAGAAGTTCAGTTTTTCTTTTCTGAACCTCCTCTTTTGGTTAGTAAACCTGAGGACTAAATCTGACTGAGAGAAATGCTTGCTCCTGTGTTTCTGCTTATTTTCTGAGCAGAGTCACCAATTGCCTTTCTTCAGGACTAGCTCTTCAAGGATATTTACATGATGAAGAGATAGTTCTTCATTCCAGAGGAAAAAGCAGGTTTGTTTACTGTCCAGGATAATAACATTAATAACGACACCCTCCGCGGCAATCAGACAGGCTTATTGCCCATAATAAAAGCTCTGGGTTTCTTAAGCTTTCTTCTGAGGTCCCTCTCAGGTAATACACCCACTGTATGTGCACATGTCACCAGGCCCTCCTCATATCACTTTGGGAACAGGGCCAGGAGAAATGGCAGCAAAATGGTGATAGCCTGGCAACTGGTATATTTGGGAGTACCAAGCTGTCTTTTTTCTCTGAACTGGAACCTGCCTGTGCAAGCATTCCTGGAACTCTACCACGCTTGCTGGTTAGCCCACGTGTGAAGTAACAACAGGGGCTTCCCAGGTGGCTCAGACCATAAACAATCTGCCTGCAATGTAGAAGACTTGGGTTTGATCCCTCAGTCAGGAAGATCCCCTGAAGAAGGACATGGCTATCCACTCCAGAATTCTTGCCTGGAGAATCCCACAGACAGAGGAGACTGGAGGATTACAGTCCACAGGGTTACAAAGAGTTGGACAAGACTGTGCAACTAACACTTTCACTTTCAAAGTAACACAGGCTTCCCAGTATAGGTTAGTTGCTAACAATTTCACCACAGATTGTGTTATCTGGCTTCCCAGTTCCAAGAAACAAAATCATACTCAAGATGTCTACCCTTCCTAACTGTCTGGGTTGGCTAGTCTAGTATTCTTGCCTGATTCACCAAGAAATTTGCCATCTTCCTAGTAAAAAAAAAAAACAAAAAAAAAAAACTCAGCTCTAACATGCAGCTTTTTCTTTTTTTCATGATCTTTCCATTCATCCTCTAGTGACAGAATTGAACCAGGTTCCCTTCCTACTAATTCTTCTTTAAACAAAGGGAAGTGAAAGTCACTCAGTCGTATTTGACTCTTTGCAACCCCATGGACTATATACAGTGGGATCTCCAGGCCAGAATACTGGAGTTGGTAACCTTTCCCTTCTCCAGGGGAGCTTATGATATAATTCCTTGAAGATGAGTAAAATATGATTTTTATCAAGATTGCCCATGCCTTCTATAAATCACTAACATCCAATCCAGTTACCATTTCATCATTTATATGATTTGATCTAATCAGATGACAAATCTTAATCTGATGTGAACATCTATGCATTCTCAGCAGATTGTTCTAAGCAGATAACCTGGTATTATTTCAAATTTTATCAACAACTCATTTTTCCTCTTACCTAAATGCTTTCCATTTTGATTATAAATATATCTAACATAATTAATTGCTTTAATTTCTCAGAGACTAATCTTTCATATGTATTTTCTGCAGAAAACATACAAGTAGCTATCCACATTTCCTTATATTGGATGAAGTCCTTCCTAGGGTGGGATATGCAGGGGACAGATATTATCTCACCTTAAAAATATATTTCACATGAATAGTATTGCACTGAATATCTAATTTTTCAAGTAGTTTCAGAGCTTTTTCTAGAGTAATTTTTCCACCTTTGAAGTCATCTCGAACCATCAACAAAAACCATGTAGGAGACACACCAAAAAAATAAGTTAAGGAAATTCTCACAGAAAGTCATTAAGTACTTAAAATGACTAAAGAATATTTTGTCTCTCTTCAATTCAATGTTTTTCTTTTTCTTTTCAGAGGATAGTCTATCTCATGCCTAAGTGAGAAAATAATTATATGATAAATAATATTTAAAACAAAATTAAGTAGGTACTATTTAGTGTTAAAGGTATGAAAGGACTTAATAAAATAAGAATTATAGGAAAAGAACAAAAGTTAACATTTGAGAAATCCAGCTATTACTTGGGAAATACAGTCTATTTTCTGAAGACATGAACATCAAGATCTTTCTATCACTTGATCTCTCTCAGGGTTAATTTCCTCATCTGAAAAGTGGTCAAATTAATACTTCAGGAAGGTAGGGGTATTAAATGAGCTCATAATATATCATTCAATATAGTTTATGTTACTGAGAGTTCAATAAATAGTAACCACATCTGATATGATTATTACCATTATACTAGCCAAATGTCCAGCTACTCACATGCCTCCAAAAGCAACATTTTAAGGACCATCAGAAAGAGGTTTTTTTTTTTTTTTCTAATGCCATGATGAGTGTCTAATGAATACGAAGGAGAAAACAAAAATAATCAAGCTTGCTTTATCTACAGAGAAACAACAAAATTTAGGACACTTCAAATTGAAAAAATAAGATTGAGAAGGATTAATATGACAGCCTATAAAATCATGAAAAGTATCAGTAAAAATTGTTCAACAATACACTCAATTTCAGATTGTTAGAACTAATAGGAAGCCCTTCAATTTAATGGCTGTGACTTAATATGGCAAAGCTCATGTTATAAGAAAAAGATATAGGAAGGTAGGGAAATTTAAAAAAAAAAAAAAAAAAAAAAACTCAGGATGCAAAAAGAAGGAAGCAGTTTATACTCAAATGAGAGAAACAAGCTCAGGAGTCTTCAAAGGGGATAAATCAAGAGAAAGAAAGAGGAACAGAAAGGACTTCTGAGTGGATATTTGTTCTCCATATTTTCATGACCTGAAGTTTGTTCCTCCTCACTTAGAAGCTTCTCTCCATTATGAGTTGTTGCAGGTTCCAAATATAATTAACTCTGCCGCTTGGCAAGAAAGGGATTCCTTGAAACTCATCCGCTGTTGCCACTGCCCCTTTTCTAGAAAGAAAGCAGAAAACACAGTGGTTTGTTGCCTTTGTTCTTTGCAGTTAGCACAACACTTAAATCCCCCAGAGACTGTATGGAGGTTTGCGGTCTCTGCACTTCACTGCCCTTAAAATTTTTCTGGCTTCTTGCTTATGTTCTGACCATTTCCAAACCCACAATGTTTATGAGAGAGGCAACTCTTGCCGTCTGGCATTTTCCCATGAACAGCCATCATCTCTCATTTTATTTTTACTATCTTGTTTAAACTCCTCAAACCTTTCAGGATAATATGCTTCCACTGGGTTGGGGACAGTTATTCTGACGGTCTGATTACAAATCACTGCCATTGTGATCCCCAAAGCGTCAAAGAGCTTCCAAATACTCCTTAGAAACTCCGGGATGCTTCTCTTAGATCTATGACCACCTATGCAATAAACACACCACTTTATGAAGAAGGCTGTTCTGGAGGCTAAGTTCTTAAAAATTCTTCAAAATTCGTATAGCTGGTTGGCCGGGCACCACTCTGTCAGGTGACTGTCATGTTTTCCTTTGGGTCCAAACGCCCATTGTGATCTCATCAAAAGTTCCATACTTCACAGAGCAAGCTCCTTTATGACTTCATCAGGAGACTCAGAGCTGGCCAGACAACCTGGTTTTTGCATGGTCAGACATGGTAATCTTAAGCTTAAATGTTTAACACCTGGATGGGAAAGGTGCCCCATGGAATGTTCTCTCATCCTCTGAACACTGTTTATTCCAGAAGCTCTGCTTCTGCCGCAACCAAACATGTCACGTAGCACTCTGAGTAGGAAAGAGAAAGAAAAAGTAATTCGCAGACTATTGATACAGGCTCCTCCAGGGGAATTTGTAAATGCCTTTGACGATCTCTGTCTGCTTATCCGTGATGAAAAACTCATGCACCATCAAGGGGAGTGTGCGGGCCACCAACACTGCCAAAAATATTCTGTCCCACTCAGCATTGATGGGAATGCTGTCCTCCTGTCTCACCACAATGTCGTGGGCGACTACAGGTTTTTCGATTACCAGAGCAAACTTTCTTTCAAATTTGACCTGCTTCAAAACCAGTTAAAGGACATCCAGAGTCATGGAATCATTCGGAATGAGACAGAGTACCTGAGGACTGTAGTTCTGTGCGCCTTGAAGCTGTATGTGAACGACCACTACCCAAAGGGAAACTGCAATGTGCTGAGAAAAACAGTGAAAAATAAGGAGTTCTTGATCGCCTGCATCGAAGACCACAGCTATGAAACAGCAGACTACTGGAATGGGCTTTGGAAATCAAAATGGATTTTCCAAGTCAATCCATTTCTAACCCAGGTAACAGGGAGAATTTTTGTGCAAGCTCACTATTTCAGGTGTGTCAACCTACACATCGAAATCTCCAAGGACCTGAAAGAAAGCTTGGAGGTAGTGAACCAAGCTCAACTGGCTCTAAGTTTTGCAAGACTTGTGGAAGAGCAAGAGAATAAATTTCAAGCTGCACTGTTAGAAGAACTACAGGAGTTATCGAATGAAGCTCTGAGAAAAATTCTACGAAGAGATCTTCCAGTGACCCGTACTCATATTGACTGGCAGAGGATACTCTCTGACTTGAATCTGGTGATGTACCCTAAATTAGGGTATGTCATTTATTCAAGAAGTGTGCTATGCAACTGGATAATATAAAGGATTGCTCCTGGTAACTCTCTTGATCTGATTCAGTTGTGTTTCCAGGGACAGCGGGTGGGGGAGGCACTGAGGTTATTTTCCTAAAGTTAAGAACCCACAAGATATGTCCATCACTTGGCAGATGTAAATTTTGGGGCGATTTTTGGTTTTACTTTTTTGGGGTAGGGGCACATCACACAATTTGTAGGAACTTGGTTCCCCAGCCTAGGACTGAACCTGAGCCTTCAGCAACTGAAAGCAGAGTCCTCACCGCTGGACCACCAAGGAATTCCAGATGAAAGTTTAAATTAGGGACAAGTCTTTCAAATCATTTTATTCAAGGAATATTTACCAGTAACTTAAGGAAAGGGTGATGGTAATGTGGTTCATGGTAGTGACAATCACAAAGCCAGAAACATTTATTAGAACCTAAAATGACTTTGTAGAACGCGGCACCCAGAAGTATTAATATAGGTAGCCAGAGTTAAGGCTGTGTGAGTGTGTGTAGGAATGGCTTTTGACTTTCTTTGTAACTGGAGAAGGCATGCAAACAAAAGTCATTCTGCAAATGATAATTCACCTAACTCAACTCACCAATAAAGGGGTAGATTTCAATCAGTGACATTAGGGTTGGATGGTCCATGAAACCAAAAAATATCAAAAATCTAGCTCATATGAAGGACTACTGGACCCATGACCACTCCCCCTCATACCCCAACCCCTCAAAAGAATCTGGAATTACTCTAATCTCCAGGCTTTTCTTCAAAGAATCAAGTAGAAAAGCTTGATTCCCCAGCGTATATAGTCTAGCTCTTGTGAAGTCATTTATACAAGAATTAGATGCTGAACCCTGTGCTAGATGATTTACAACAAATTTTTTGTCATTAGGCTGCTACTAGTGGTAACCCCATTTTATATGAGAAGAATCTAAAAATGGAGTCACTTAATTCATCCAGGCACATGGTGAGTGATGAGTGTTACTGACCCCTAGCACTCTTAATCTCTAGGGCAGGGTCCCCAATCTCCAGGATCTAATGTCTGATGATCTGAGGTGCAGCTGATGTAATAATAATAGAAATAAAGTGCATAATAAATGTAATGTGCTTGAATCATCCTGAAACCACCTCCCACCCCTGGTCTGTGGAAAAACTCTTCCATGAAACTGGTCCCTGGTGCCAAAAATGTTGGACTCCGCTGCTCTAAAGCACTGCAGCTCTCGGGGGAAGCCCGTTTCATTAAAAGTTGTGAACTCTACTCTGCAATGACTCAGGTAAGCATTCCACCCAAAGGATACCACTCCCAAGGGAACTAGAACAGATGGGTCGCTGTTTTCTAGCCAACCAGTCCCCTATCATTTGTCCCAGCAATGTTACTGAACACTTTGTCTGTTCTTTAAGAATTCCAAATCTAAACCTCTCTACTAAGATTGCAGTTGAGCAGTAGCTGGGTCCCAGCCCTACATCCAACTTATGTGATAAGCAAAGTGCTTTACAATTTGGACCCATGCAACTGAAAAAAAAGGTTAAATTCTATTTAATGAACATTGGAGCCAATGTTTAAGGTTCCTCTACAAAAATGTCTAAATGTCATACCTCTCTTAATTGGTAGTAGATCTTAGAGAATCTCAGGAGGGTGACCCGGGGGTTATACCTTTAAAACAACTTCCCTGTACCTATCCTCAGATTCTGAATTACTAGGTCAGCAAATCTATGCTTGAGCAATTACAGTGATGATTCTGATACAAGGGGCTATAGGATATATTGTTCTACTCTTAAAGTAACACATCTCTGCTTTCCATTTACTTAATTGAACTCATTTCCTATACAGCTACTGTCCACTGAAGGCTGCTTCTACTCCTTCACTGCATTCACCACACACAGGCCAAAGACATAGTTCTACCTTCATTTGCCATGTTAAAAATTTAAGCAAAAAAAACTAAAGAAAAGCAACAAAGAAAAGTGCTCTCATTGCACTAAAATATACCCATCTGACAAATTCTTTCACAAAACTCTGAATTGATATTATGGTTATATATGGAAGCGCTGATATTCCAGATTGGTCCAGCATAAGAGTTCAGTGTTTCATGGGACAATCACAGAAGCATTTAATGCCTACTCTAACACTGGGGTTTTTATTTTTATTTTATGTATACAAATATTCCCTCCCTCTTGAGCCTCTGCCCATCCCCCATCCCCCATCCCCCATCCTCCACCCAGGTCATCACAGAGCACCAAGCTAAGCTCCCTGTGCTATATAGCAGCTTCCCACTAGCTACCTATTAACACAGGGTATTTAAAATAATATTTATTGCTATTTCTGAATATAAAAATCACATGTACAAATCATAAAAATGCTTAAAGTGTAAAGCATTTTGGCCTATTTCCTTGCATCCAATTTTATGGAATTGCTTTAAATATTAAGGATATACAGCATATAAAAATTTGTATCCTGTTCTTTTTATATAATTTCCTGTTTGTCCCATGTCATTAAAACTCCTTGAGCAAATACTTTTAATTATTTACATGATACTCATATTTTCACGTGCAATAACAAGACAACCATTTCTCTATTGATACATAATTTAAATTTTTAGCATTTTATTTCTGTTATTAATTACGCTACAGTATCTCTGTGTATAAAGCTTTGCCCACATTCTACATTATTTCCCTTAAGATAAATTCCCTAAAATCACATATTGAAAAGATATGAACATATTAATGTTCTTAGTACATACTGCCAAATTGCTTTCCAGACAGATTCAACAATTTATACTCCCATCGGTAGCATAACAGTGCCTTCCTAAAATCTTGGCAATACTGAATATCAAATTTTTCTTTGAAAGGAAACATACTTTAAAGTAAAACAAGTATAAAAGACATTTCACTAACTTATGCTCAGTTTCATTCAGTTCAGTCGCTCAGTCGTGTCCAACTCTTTTTCAGATCCAATGGACTGCAGCACGCCGGGCCTTCCTGTCCATCACCAAATCCTGGTGATGGGCACAAACTCATGTCCATTTAGTTGGTGATGCCATCCAACCATCTCATCCTCTGTTGTCCCCTTCTCCTCCCACCTTCAATCTTTCCCAGCATCTGGGTCTTTTCCAATGAGTCAGCTCTTTGCATCAGGTGGCCAAAGTATGGAGTTTCAGCTTCAGCATCAGTCCTTCCAATGACAGGTTGGATCTCCTTGCAGTCCAAGGGACTCTCAACAGTCTTCTCCAACACCACAATTCAAAACCAGCAATTCTTCGGCGCTCAGCATTCTCTATAGTCCAACTCTCATATTCATACATGACTACTGGAAAAACCATAGGTTTGTCTAGATGGACCTTTGTTGGCAAAGTAATGTCTCTTCTTTTGAATATGATGTCTAGGTTGCTCATAGCTTTTCTTCCAAGGAGCAAGCGTCTTTTAATTTCATGGCTGCAGTCACCATCTGCAGTGATTTTGGAGCCCAAGAAAATAAAATCTCTCACTGTTTCCACTGTTTCCCCATGATTTGCCAAGAAGTGATGGGACTAGATGCCATGATCTTCATTTTCTGAATGTTGAGTTTTAAGCCAACTTTTTCACTCCTCTTTGACTTTCATCAAGGGGCTCTTTAGTTCTTCTTTACTTTCTGCCTTAAGGGTGGTGTCACCTGCATATCTGAGGTTACTGATATTTCTCCCAGAAAATTTGATTCCAGCTTGTGCTTCATCCAGTCCAGCATTTCTCATGATGTACTCTGCATATAAGTTAATAAAGCAGGGTGACAATATACAGCCTTGATGTACTCCTTTCCCTATTTGGAAACAGTCTGTTTAATGTCCAGTTCTAACTGTTGCCTCCTAAACTGCACACAGATTTCTCAAGAGGCAGGTCACGTGGTCTGGTATTCCCATCTCTTTCAGAATTTTCCAGTTTGTTTTGATCCACACAATCAAAGCCTTTGGTGTAATCAAGAAAGCAGATGTTTTTCTGGAACTCTCTTGCTTTTGTGATGATCCAATGGATGTTGAATCTCTGGTTCCTCTGCCTTTTCTAAATACAGCTTGAACATCTGGAAGTTCACAGTTCACGTACTGTTGAAGACTGACTTGGAAAATTTTGAGCATTACTTTACTCACGTGTGAGATGAGTGCAATTGTGCGGTAGTTTGAGTACTTTTTAGCATTGCCTTTCTTTGAGATTGGAATGAAAACTGATATTTTCTAGTCCTATGGCCACTACTGACTTTTCCAAATTTGCTGGCATATTGAGTGCAGCACTTTCACAGCATCATCTTTTAGGCTTTGAAATAGTTCAACTGGAATTCCATCACATCCACTAGCTTTGTTCAGTGATGCTTCCTAAGGCCCACTTAACTTCACATTCCAGAATGTCTGGCTCTAGGTTGGTGATCACACCATCGTGATTATCTGGGTCATGAAGATCTTTTTTGTACGGTTCTTCTGTGTATTCTTGCCACCTCTTCTTAATATCATCTGCTTCTGTCAGGTCCATACCATTTCTATCCTTTATTGAGCCCATCTTTGCATGAAATGTTCCCTTGGTATCTCTAATTGTCTTGAAGAGATCTCTAGTCTTTCCCATTCTACTGTTTTCCTCTATTTCTTTGCACTGAGCTGATCTTATCTTTCCTTTCTATTCTTTGGAACTCTGCATTCAGATGGGTTTATCTTTCCTTTTCTCCTTTGCTTTTGGCTTCTCTTCTTTTCACAGCTATTTGTAAGGCCTCCTCAGACAGCCAATTTGCCTTTTTGCATTTCTTTTTCTTGGGGATGGTCTTGATCCCCACCTCCTGTACAATGTCAAGAACCTCTGCCCAAAGTTCTTCAGGTACTCTATCAGATCTAATCACTTGAATCTGTTTGTCACTTCCACTGTATAGCCGTAAGGGATTTGATTTGGGTCATACCTGAATGGTCTAGTGGATTCCCCTACTTTCTTCAGTTTCAGTCTGAATTTGGCAATAAGGAGTTCATGATCTGAGCCACAGTCAGCTCCCAGTCTTGTTTTTGCTGACTGTATAGGGCTTCTCCATCTTTGGCTGCAAAGAATATAATCAATCTGATTTCAGTGTTGACCATTTGGTGATGTCCATGTGTAGAGTCTTCTCTTGTGTTGTTGGAAGAGGGTGTTTGCTATGACCAGTGTGTTCTCTTGACAAAACTCTTTAGCTTTTGCCCTGCTTCATTCTGTACTCCTTCTAACTTATGCTGCCCTCTACCTAAAAGCATGTCCACAGTGATATTATTTAGTAGTTATTTTCTTTATATGAAGGCTGGCATAGTCAAGAAAATCTACAGTTACTACCTCTTCTCTGAATATTTATCGCACACATACACAAATACATTTACATTTAAAGCTGGATATGGATACAAACACATGTACATATGCCTAGGCATATAGGGATTTCCCAGGTGGCACTAGTAGTAAAGAAACTGCCTGTCAATGCAGGAGATGTAAGAGATGTGGGTTCGATCTCCAAGTTGGGAAGATCCCTGGGAGGAGGGCATTGGAAACCACTCCAGTATTCTTGCCTGGAGAATCCCATGGACAGAGGAACCTGGTGGGCTAAAGTCCAATGGGTTGCAAAGAGTCGGACATGACTGAAGTGATTTAGCATGCATACATACAGGCATATGCATACAGACACACAAAATGCTTCAGATTCTGAAGACTCAGTGTGATATTTTTCTTAATATTCTAGTATTTTCTCCTTCTCAATGCTATTTCCACCTGGACTGTGATCTCCATAAGAACATGGACCTTGTTTATCCCAAGTATCTAGTTTATTATTGTCTGTGTTAAGATAGGTACTCAACGAATGAACGAATGAATGAATGAACAAAGCAGGATAATAGACACATGAAGCATGGTAGACTTCATCGGGCTTGAGGTTTATTTTGTAAACCGTGAATTACTGCTGTCCCTTTAGGAGCCATGCATTCATCTGCCTATTACCAAGACTGACACTGGGACTCTTCATACTAAGGCAGTTGATTGCTTTCTGAAGCTGCCTCAAGCTCTAATGAAAACCTTTGCTCTTTTCCCACTCCCAATGGAGAGAGATTGTTTCCTCCAACATGTTTAAGAAAATCAAGTTCTCCAAAAATGATGTACAGTATTTTTTTTCTAACACTAAATAAACAACTTTGTTCCTTTACTAGCAAGACACATGCTTTCAAAAAGAGCTCTGACAGCTTATCTTCTCTGCACTTAAAAACATATTTATTTCCTTCTCCTTCCTAAGAGTCACCAAAGTTATGTATGTTCCCTTTGAGGCCCATTCTTCTTGCACACCTGATCCTAAATTCTTGATCTTTTGTCATCCAGGCTCTTGATTCATCATTTTTTGTTTTTTTGTTTTTTTTTTTTCTTGACTCTTCATGTTCTCTACCCTCTCTTAGCGTCTCTCCTCTATAAGCTAATGTATGTGTGTGTTAGTTGCTCATTCATTTCCAATTCTTTGTGACCCCATGGACTATAGCTCACCAGGCTCTATTGTCCATGGGATTCTTCAGACAAGAATATTGGAGTGGGTAGCCATCCCTTCTCCAGGGGATCTTCCTGACCCTGGGATTGAACCCGGGTCTCCTGCATTGCAGGCAGATTCTTTACCATCTGAGCCACCAGGGAAGCCCATACTGAATAAGCAAACATACTCAGTTCCAATTATCCTAAAAAAAAATCTTCCCTTGAATTTCTCAGGTCCTTTCACTGTGAAACTTTTCAAAAGATTACCCTATTCTTAGCTTTTTTTCTGTTTGCTTACCACTTATTATTTTCTTAAAGGAATAGGTTTAATTAAGGCTGTGCTATGTTCTAGGCATTCTACCAAGCAATTTCACCTGCCTCATTGAATTCTTATAAGAATCATACAACAGGGAATTATTTTTTACACTGTAGAAAACTAGGAATATTCTTAAGAAATTTGGCCAAATTGACACAGCTGGTAAGTGACAGAACTGGGATTCCAATTTAGGGATGTCACACTTCAAAACTCCTGCCCTTACCTCTGTGGCTTCTGGTCCAGGAGTATACTGAGAATCCATTCTTGCAAGTTTGCAGTATCATCGTTCTTCATTCCAGTGACATCCCCTTGGTCATCATCATGGGAACTTGACTATTTCTTTATCCTGAAAAGCTTTTCTTTCCTCAGTTCTAACTGCATCCTAGTCTCCTCCTCCTCTAAGTCTTTTCATTTTTCCTCTTCCAGTGTACCCCACACTCAATCAGACACAGGCATCCTCCAAGCTTTAGCTCTCCATTCTCTTCCTCTTACATGATCACCCTCACGTACCAAGGTTTTCAGCAACCACCCTTTTCTTCACAATATTCATCATAATATGCAGCTACAACGGTACTGGATACTCACAATCCACACCTATGATTAAGTAGCTCTTCAAAACAGTATTTTTTTTATAGCATATGTGTCTTCTCTTTGCTCTTGGCTTTCAAACTTGTTGCTTATTTTTTCAGTTTTATTTTATTATTGAACTTGTTGCTAAGCACTAAGATACAACCTTGACCACATCTCCCAGGGTAGCTTCACATGAACACATCTCCCAGTTAGACCTGACCTTCAAGAACATCCTGTCTTGACACAGCTCCCCCTTGACCCACACTCCATCCCACCATCCCTCCAACTCTGGCCACCTATGTTCTACAAATAAAAACAAGACATCTACTAAATAATATTAGAGATGACCCAATCAACTTGACTGTGCCTCACTTCTACATTTCAATATTCTCTAGAAGTCCTACTTACAGTGTGTCAAAGGCAGAAATTTCAGAATTAAGTTTTTATTCTTTCCTGCCTCTCTCCTCTTCAATAATATGATTTTTTCCTGCTTTAGTATCTCTGTCTTACCATTAATTCAAGGTCAAAACTTCTGGCATCTTTAACTTCCTTCCTATTTCCTAAAATCCAATTAGTCATTGTAACTTTTTATTTCTATTCTTTTAAGTATTTTTCTTATATTTTCCCTTTCTCATTTATCAGTAAATTTTGTTACTTCTCATATATCATGTTTTATAACTAGCCTTCTTTTATTTCCTTTTTAAAATCTCTTCTCTGAGATGCTGCCAAATTAATTTTCATAAACCTTAACTGATTATTCACTGGTGTTACAATCTTAATCAAATACTTTTAGAAAATATCTACTGACTAGGGGCTACATTTTAAATTTCCTGGCTTAGCATTCCAAGGTCCCCCATGACCCAAATGCCCCATCTTCCATGGATTTAATATGGCTAGACTGGACTTTAGGATTGGACTTAAACACCTTTTCCAAAAAGCCTATGAGAAGCTTCATCACAAATGCTATCTTCATTTCCTACGTGTAAACACCTACTTTCTCTAATTTTGCCATGAAACTTTACCATCCTATTTTGAATATTAGACATGTGTGTTTGTCCTATTCATCTTAATACACAAAGGAAGGGATTTTGCTTCATTCATACACAATGTAGTGGAAATCTATAAAATTTTGAGTCAGAATATCTAAATTTGAGTTCTGCTTCTACCAATAATCTCTTTTGTAACAAAACACAAGGTTAAATATATGATTTCTCTGATACCCAATTGTTCCATTTATTAAATTACATATAATGTATGAAAAATAAATAGTGTAAATGTCCCAGGTAGGAGAGCTTCCTGTAAGTCTCTCAGGTTGGCCAGAGCTTCACAAGCAGTATTTCCTAAATATAAAAGAAGGGATCTGAGAGCATCATTCCTCAATTTAACCAAAGCTCTCTATCTTCTTGGAACTGTTTACCAATATCTCTGATTTGGAAATACAGATTAATATTTTGAAGATCTTTCATAGTGTCTGGCACAAGATAAAAATATAATCCCATGCTATATTTTCCTGGAAATAAATTCTTTGTATCTTATTATATGCCAAATGAAAATAGATCCCTTAAGGAAGCCCCGCATCTGAGCTAAGGAGCAGCAGATGTGCTTTACTGGAGCAGCCATGGAGACCCCACGTCCAAGGTAAGAGAAACCCAAGTAAGACGGTAGGCACTGAGAGAGGGGGTCAGAGGGCAGACAAACTGAAACCACAATCACAGACAACTAGCCAATATGATCACAAAGACCACAGCCTTGTCTAACTCAATGAAACTAAGCCATGCCATGTGGGGCCACCCAAGATGGCCATGTCATGATGGAGAGGTCTGACAGAATGTGTTCCACTAGAGAAGGGAATGGCAAACCATTTCAGTATTCTTGCCTTGAGAACCCAATTAATAGTATGAAAGGGCAAAAAGATAGGACACTGAAAGACAAACTCCCCAGGTCGGTAAGTGCCCAATATGCTACTGGAGATCAGTGGAGAAATGACTCCAGAAAGAATGAAGGGATGGAGCCAAATCAAAAACAGCACCTAGTTGTGAATGGGATTGGTGATGGAACCAGGGTTCGATGCTGTAAAGAGCAATATTGCATAGGAACCTGGAATGTCAGGTCCATGAATCAAGGCAAATTGGAAGTGATCTAACAGGAGTTCACAATAGTGAACATTGACATTCTAGGAATCAGTGAACTAATATGGACTGGAATCTGTGAATTTAACTCAGATGACCATTATATCTACTTCTGTGGGGAGGAATCCCTTATAAGAAATGGAGTAGCCATCATAGTCAACAAAAGAGTCCAAAATGCAGTACTTGGATGCAATCTCAAAAACGACAGAATGATCTCTGTTCATTTCCAAGGAAAACCATTCAATATCACGGTAATCCAAGTCTATGCCCTGACCAGTAACACTGAAGAAGCTGAAGATGAAGAGTCTATGAAGACCTACAAGACCTTCTAGAACTAACACCCAAAAAAAGATGTCCTTTTCACTATAGGGGACTGGAATGCAAAAGTAGGAAGTCAAGAAACACCTGGAGTAACAGGCAAATTTGGCCTTGGAATACGGAATGAAGCAGGGCAAAAGCTAATAGAGTTCTGCCAAGAGAATGCACTGGTCATAGCAAACATCTGCTTCCAACAACACAGGAGAAGACTCTACACATGGACTTCACCAGACAGTCTACACAAAATCTATACTTTGCAGCCAAAGATGGAGAAGCTCTATACAGTCAGCAAAAACAAGACTGGAAGCTGACTATGGTTCGGATCATGAACTCCTTCTTGCCCAATATAGACTGAAATTGAAGAAAGTGGAGAAAACCACTAGACCATTCAGGTATGACCTAAATCAAATCCCTTATGATTATACAGTGGAAGTGAGAAATAGATTTAAGGGACTAGATCTGATAGACAGAGTGCCTGATGAACTATGGGTGGAGGTTTGTGACATTGTACAGGAGACAGGAATCAAGACCATCACCAAGAAAAAGACATGCAAAAACAGCAAAATGGCTGTCTGAAGAGGCCTTACAAATAGCTGTGAAAAGAAGAGAAGTGAAAAGCAAAGGAGAAAAGGAAAGATATACCCATTTGAATGCAGAGTTCCAAGGAATAGCAAGGAGAGATAAGAAAGCCTTCCTCAGTGATCAATGCAAAGAAATAGAGGAAAACAATAGAATGGGAAAGACTAGAGATCTCTTCAAGAAGATTAGAGATACCAAGGGAACATTTCATGCAAAGACGGGCTCGGTAAAGGACAGAAATGGTAGGGACCTAACAAAAGCAGAAGATATTAAGAAAAGGTGGCAAAAATACACAGAAGAACTGTACAAAAAAGATCTTCACAACCAAGATAATCACGATGGTGTGATCACTCACCTAGAGCCAGACATCCTGGAATGTGAAGTCAAGTGGGCCTTAGGAAGCATCACTATGAGTAAATCTAGTGGAGGTGATGGAATTCCAGTTGAGCTGTTTCAAATCCTGAAAGATGACACTATGAAAGTGCTACACTCAATATGCCAACAAATTTGGAAAACTCAGCAGGGGCCACAGGACTGGAAAAGGTCCGTTTTCATTCCAATCCCAAAGGAAGGCAATGCCAAAGAATGCTCAAACTACCGCACAATTGCACTCATCTCACACGCTAGTAAAGTAATGCTTAAAATTCTCCAAGCCAGACTTCAGCAATATGTGAACCATGAACTTTCAGATGTTCAAGCTGGTTTTAGAAAAGTCAGAGGAACGAGAGATCAAATTGCCAACATCCGATGGATCATCGAAAAAGCAAGAGAGTTCCAGATTTATTGACTATGCCAAAGCCTTTGACTGTGTGGATCACAATAAACTGTGGAAAATCCTGAAAGAGATGGGAAATCCAGACTAGCTGACCTGCCTTTTGAGAAACCTGTATGCAGGTCAGGAAGCTACAGTAAGAACTGGACATAGAACAACAGACTGGTTCCAAATAGGAAAAGGAGTACGTCAAGGTTGTATATTGTCACCCTGCTTATTTAACGTATATGCAGAGTACATCATGAGAAACGCTGGGCTGGAGGAAGCACAAGCTGGAATTAAGATTGCCAGGAGAAATATCAATAACCTCAGATATGCAGATGACACCACCCTTATGGCAGAAAGTGAAGAAGAACTAAAGAGCCTCTTACTGAAATTCAAAGAGGAGAGTGAAAAAGTTGGCTTAAAGCTCAACATTCAGAAAACTAATATCATGGCATCTGGTCCCCTCACTTCATGGCAAGTAGATGGGGAAACAGTGTCAGACTTTATTTTTCTGGGCTCCAAAATCACTGAAGATGGTGATTGCAGCCATGAAATTAAAAGACACTTACTCCTTGGAAGGAACATTATGACCAACCTAGACAGCATATTAAAGAGCAGAGACATTACTTTGCCAACAAAGGTCCGTCTAGTCAAGGCTATGGTTTTTCCAGTGGTCATGTATGGATGTGAGAGTTGGACTATAAAGAAAGCTGAGCGCCGAAGAATTGATGCTTTTGAACTGTGGTGTTGGAGAAGCCTTGAGAGTCCCTTGGACTGCAAGGAGATCCAACCGGTCCATCCTAAAGGAGATCAGTCCTGGGTGTTCACTGGAGGGACTGATGCTCAAGTTGAAACTCCAATACTTTGGCCACCTGATGCAAAGAGTTGACTCATTTGAAAAGACCCTGATGCTGGGAAAGATTGAGGGCAGGAGGAGAAGGGGACAACAGAGGATGAGATGGTTGGATGGCATCACCCACTTGGTGGACATGGGTTTGGGTGGACTCCAGGAGTTGGTGATGGACAGGGAGGCCCGGCATGCTGTGGTTTTTGGGGTCACAAAGAGTTGGACACAACCTAGCAACTGAACTGAACTACACTGAAGGAAGCTCCAGGGATAAGATTTGCTTTCAAATTTAATCAATCAGGCTTCCCTGGCAGCTCAGTGGTAAAGAATCCACCTGCCAATGCAGGAGACATGGGTTCAATCTTCCCTGGTCCGGGAAGATACAACATTCCAAGAACAATGAAGGCTGTGTGCCACAACTATGGAGTTTGTGCTCTAGAGCCTGGAAGTCACAGCTATTGAAACCCCCAAGCCCTAGAGTCCATGCTTCACAACAAGAGAAGCCACTGCAGTGAGAAGCCCGTGCATTGCAACTAGAGTAGCCCTCACTCCCTGCAACTAGAGAAAAGCCCGCACAGCAGCAGTGAAGACTCAGCACAGCCAAAAGTAAATAAATGAATAATTTAAAAATTCATCAACCTATGTCCCAACAGGAAACAGATACAAATACAGATAGGATACTTCACAGAAAGTATAATGAAGGGATTATCCACAAAGATGTGGGAACATAAGAGACAGTGGAATAAAGTGAGAGCTGTTTACCTCTTTAGAGCAGGGTCAGGGAGTGACCACTAGAATGTAGAAGGAGTCAATATAATGGCTCAACAGAAGAAATGCTGTAACCTTCTGTGGAGGAACACTCCAGCTCAAGGAGACCCCTCAGGAAGAGAGCCAAGGGCATCAGTATACTTCTTTCTCCAGCTTCTGTCAGAGATTCCCTTTGGCAAACCCAATCAAAAATGAGAGGGCAAGGGAGTCCATGAATAGTTCATGCACATCTGTCTTCCAAGGCCAAGAGTTGGGAGGCAGGGAGGTGAAAGGAAGAAGATGGGTCTGGATGGGGCAAATGGAAGATACCAGAAACACATTCATTCATCTGAATATGATTTCTCATACCAGGCAGGTCTTTTGTTTTAGCATGACAAACATCTGGCATTTTCTTAGTACATTCCATCCTTTTGTTCATTTAAAAATGTCATTATTTTGAACAAGTAAATATATTTTGTAAAGCTACATAAAAGCTGTGTTTGGAAGGATTTCAAATAATTTTTCTATATACTTCAGTCCATTTTAACTCCTCTGAAAAGGACAACCTCTTCTAGGTTATAAATGCAACAGCTTTCCTGAATTAATTTTATTACATAAATATAATGCTTATCATACTGTTCTTATTTCCCTAGCCACGTTTTATTCTTATTTTAGAATATGTAAAGTACCTGCACTTTGCAAGCACCATGTCTGTGCACCAAACTCTTATGAATAAAAAAGAATTTATGGTGTGAACAGGATTTACTAATTGGACAAATTCTTTTTTTTATTCCCCAAGAATGTGATCTGTGACCCTAACAGCATGCAAATGCAGCCCCTCAGTTCAGAGACAGTTAAGGCAAGGGACAATGAAGTAATGCAAAAATTCCATAAACATCATATTTTTTTAGTAGAGATACCTGAACGTATCCCAATGTTTCCAAAAGATATTTACTAGGTTCACTTCAGTACTTCATTTTATACCTCATTCTTGGATTAAACAATCTTCAACAGCTCAAATGCTTTCAGATTTATTAGAAAATAACAAAAAAAGAAAAATCAAGACTCTTTTGCCAAACTATTATTATAGCATAACAAATGCCCAAAGTTCAAGAAGGGTCTGAGGTATTTGTCTGGCATTAAATTCACCAAGTCTAGCACTGAAATTCCTTAGTCAAACTGATCTCTTCAGAATTTCTAGAAATTCTTGCAGTGTGTCATGATTTCTAATGACAAGATCTCATGATACAGAAGAAAATATGATGGCAGTGACTATTTATAGTCATATGGAACCATTCAATACACTTTATTGGCCATTGACTCTCAGTACACATCTATTCATATGGAATTTGACTAGAAAATTTGAGTTAAGCTGCATTGCCTTAGCTTGGCCTAGGATGTACTTTTATTTTTTAATTGGAGGAAAACTGCTTCACAATATTGTGTTGGTTTGGGGATGTACTTCTAACCAGCTACCAACACCCATAGTCACACTGTATTCATTCACCCAAGAAGACCTCATACCAAACCCTTTTGGACTTTGCAGAACAATCTGACCTGGCCCAACTCATCCATATGTGTCTCATCTTCTTCTTTTTTAAGAGACTAAAATCCCAAGATCCTCTCTTATGTTACTGCAAATTTATTTAACTCCAAAATTCTTCTGCAAAATATTTTCATGGACTTATTACTAACCCTGCTTCCTTTTTACATTCCTATTACTCAATTCTTTCTTTTAAATTAACCTTCAAAAAATAGGTTTTTATTAAAAAAAAATAGGTCTTTATAGATGTATGCCTCAAGAAAAAGGACTTACTTACTTTGGTGAGTCCATTACGGAGTGTGGAATATAATGAGTATTTAGTAGATTTTTTTTTTTTTTTTTGAGGACAATTACTTTATAATGTTGTGTTGGTTTCTACCATACAAAAATGTAAACCAGTCAGAATTTTATGTATATATTCTCTTCCTCTTGAGCCTCCCTCTCCCATCCCATCCCATCCCTCTAGGTTGTCACAGAGCACCAGGCTGGAATTCCCAGATTATATAGCTGCTTCCTGATAATTATCTATTTTACACATGATAAGGTAAAGTATGTCAATGCTACCTTCTCAATTCATCCTAAGATATTTGCGGAATGTGTAGATGGACAGTAAAATGAATGAATACATTGAAGGGAGAAAACAAACTCTGTTTCCTTTAAATAGATAACTTCTCTACTAAATATTTTAATCTTCAAAGCATCAAGAGATGATGCTGAAAATGCAGGGACAAAGGATGTGCCTGAGATCCCATATAAGTTTGAATATGCTGCATATGCCCCTACTTAGAGAGTCTCGATCTGCATTAAAGGCTCAGAGGTAGTCTGCTGCTAAAAAAGTTTTTTTAGTTGAGTATTTTCTGCAATCATTTTTGATTCCTCCTTTTCCCCCTCACCATCCACATCTAACTTATCTGCAAGGTCTATGAGTTTAACCTTTCAAAGAATATCTGTCTACTTCTCTCCACCACAACTGCTATTACTGTAGACTATGGCCCCATTGTGTCTCTCAGGAGTACTGCAATTGCCTCCCAATTGACATTTCTGCATCCGCTCTTAGACCCATAACCATTCCAACAATGAAGCCAAAATAAGCTTTCAAAAATATAAATTGATTCCCTGCATAACAATGAGTTAAATGTTCTTAAAGTACAGTCTTCATAAATAGGCCTGCAGAGCCTTTTGACCTTTAGCTGGAACCTCACTCTCAAACCTTATCAATCACTACTTGCCCACCACTCTTTTGTCCACTAGGTCCCATCCTCTGCCTTTTACCTGCCAAACCCTTTCCGACATGAGGGACTTTGTACTTGGAATTTCCTTTGCCTGAAAACATATCCTTCAGCTCTTATGATTAACTCTCTTGACTCTTTAAACCTCAGCTCAAGTGTCTTCTATCTGAACCTCCTCTAAAGCACTGGCCCTTCCCAGTTCTCCCCACATCACCAACTTTATTTATTTCATAGTGGGTGCTTGTATGCCCAGTTGCTTCAGTTGTATCCAACTGTTTGTGACCCCATGGACTGTAGCCTGCCAGGCTCCTCTGTCCATGGGATTCTCCAGGCAAGAATACTGGAGTAGATTGCCATGTCCTTCTCCAGGGGATCTTCCTGACCCAGGGATCCAACCAGCATTTCTTTATGTCTCCTGCATTGGCAGATTGGTTCTTTATCACTGGCACCACCTGGCAAGCACTCATCACCACTACAATTTTTTAAATTCTGATTTCAGAATACCAACCCTATGGGGGCAGCAACCTTGTTTATTTACTAGAACATCCTTAGCACCTAAATAATACCTGACACATGGTAGGGAATAAATATGCACTGAACAAATACGTTTATTTAGGGGATCCTCTTTGACGTAAAACTTACTAACATTCCACAGATCACAGAAAGTCAAGCATAGGTTGAAAAGTTATCACTTTACATAAGAGGTTGAGGCATATCTTCAAGGAGTTAAGAATTTCTATTCATATGTAATGAGCTTTATAATTCTGACACAAGATATTATATATGTGCTCAAAAATCCATTACAACTAATGTCAAGGCTATTAGGTGTGTGGAAGTGTGTGCTCAGTCACGGCCAACTCTTTTCAACCCCATGGACTCTAGCCACCAGGCTCCTCTGTCCATGAAATTTCCCAGGCAAGAATACTGAAGTGTTGCCATTTCCTCCTCCAGGGGATCTTTCAGAGCAGAGGATCAAACCCACATCTCTTTCGTCTCCTTCTTCGGTAGGTTGATTCTTCCCTGATTGCTCAGCAGTAAACAATCAACTTGCCAACGCAAGAGATGTGGGTTCAATACCTGGATCAGGAAAATCCCCTGGAGGAGGGCATGGAAACCCACTTCAGTATTCTTGTCTGGAGAATCCCATGGACAAAGGAGCCTGGTGGGCTATTTATGGAGTCACAAAGAGTCGGACATGACTGAGCAGGCACACACACACACACACACACACACACACACATCCCAGGGAAATCCTTTATTTATCTACTGTGTTAATACATTTTAATTAGCCATTATAGTCCTAATTTCTACAAATAATTCTCTCTTGCTTTGTATGTTTCCTTATAATTGATTTCATCCTTGACTTAAAAAATTGATGTTAAAGTCTTCTGTTGATAAACTCTTCTAAGTTTGGAAATAGTAAGAGTTTCATAGCATTTTTGGTTCTTTTTTGGACTAAATGTCTAATCACCATACAGTTTTATTTCTTCTTTTAGAGACTGGGAAATTGAAATGAGGTCCTGGGAATTTGAGTGCCTTTTTCAAAATCATGCAACTTTAATTAACACTATAGTCCTGGGTCCAGGTTACTTTCACATTTTGTTCTATTTTCCCTATTATTTCTAAGTTCACAAGACAGAAATTAGAAGGAGTATATATGGGATGTGTGTCATGTCCAGCTCTCTGCAGCCCCATGGACTGTAGCCTGCCAGATTCCTCTGTCCATGAGATTTTCCAGGCAAGAATACTGGAATGGGTTGCCATTTCCTCCTCCAGGGAATCTTTCTGACCTATGCAGGGATCAAATGGATGTCTCTTGTGTCTCCTGGATTGGCAGCCTGATTCTTTACCACTGAGCCATCCAGGAAGCCCATGTATGGGGGACTGGATCCAAACGACGATGTTGAGCAACACCTAATTTCAGAGAGGATGCCTGGAAAGACCCACTTCCATTTCTATTACAGTGCAGCAGTTGATTAGCTGTTCATTATGACCTAAGTAGAATCAGATACCCATTTATTTCCTTTTGATAATTATCTGTTGATAACTGGAGGAACTTGTCCTAACAAAGAAAATCCTAACAGTTCCACTCCCATTTATACTACCAACTTGCCTACAAGTGAATACTATCCTCCTCCCCTCAAAAAAAAGAAAAAAAAAAAAAAAAACCAGACTCTACAATTTCTTAGTAAATTGAGGTAACACTAATGCTCATAATTTTAACAGATTTTTTAAAAATTCTGTACATGTGGTTGATGAATGGTGAAATTACACAGGTCTTGAGTGAGAAGCTATAAAGAAGGGAAGTAAATCTTATTGTTCTTCTGTTAATGTACTCAATTTGACACAAGAAGCTGCTTAAATTAGACAGAAGAAGACAGCAATCCTAATTTTAAAATGGGAGAAGTATAGAAACAGGCAGTCTAGTGGTGGTTTAGATGCCAAGTTGTGTCTGACTCTTGCGACTCCATGGACTGTAGCCTGCCAGGCTCGTCTGTCCATGGGATTTCCCAGGTAAGGATACTGGACTGGATCACCATCTCCTCCTCCAGGGGAATCTTCCCCACCTAAGAATCGAACCTGCATCTCCTGCCTTCCTACAGTAAAGTAGATTCTTTCCTGACTGAGCCAAGATAATCCAAAACAAATAAGAAAAACATGTGCAATAATCAAAGAAATGCAAATTAAAACCACCATTAGTGGTTTTAATTTAAAAAGGCAAAATATTAGAAGCTGATTTAAGTAAATTATGGTAACAATGTGTAGTTGTGTATATGTACAAGTCCCCGTACATGTTTCCATATACATGCATGTGCGTGTATGTGCCTGTGTATGTGTGTGTGTGTAGGAACTCTCATATATTATTGCTAGTGGGAAATTAAACAAAAGGTCCTGTTCTCAGGAGCAATCTGGAACTATTTAGTCAAATTAATTGTATGCAGATCCTATGTCCTAGCAATTTCATTCCTGGATATATTTCCTTCCAAATTTCTCACATGTCTCCAGAAGGAAACATGTACAAGGATGTCCACTGCCGTGTTGTTTGTTGCAGCAGGAAGCTAATCTCAGTTTAGAAGTTCACCAATGATGGATTAAAGGTCAAATGTGGTGGGACTTTCCTGGCGGTCTATCAGCTGGGACTCCACGCTTCCACTGCAGGGGCACGCGGGTTTGATTCCTGGTTGGGGAACTAAGATCCCACATGCTGCATGGTGCAGCCAAAAAGTAAAGAAATGAATAAATTTTTGAAAAATTAAACATGGTAAATACACACCAAGGAATATCATGAATGGCTGGAAGAATAGAGCAAATGTACACAGAACAGTATATGTAAGCTAAATCACTTTAGTCATGTCTTGACTCTTTGTGACCCCATGGACTGTAGCCCACCAGGCTCCTCTGTTCACAGGATTTTCCAGGCAAGAATACTGGCATGGGTTGCCACATCCTTCTTGGTGGATGGTGTGAGCACACTGCTGGATAAAAGCAAGTAAGATACAATATGATTTGTATCACGAAAACAAATGCAGAGATTAAACACAGATACGCCAAATAATGCACACTTTTTAAGAACGTATTTTTTTAATTTAATTTTATTTTATTTTTTAATTTTACAATATTGTATTGGTTTTGCCATATATCAAAATGAATCCACCACAGGTATACACGTGTTCCCCATCCTGAACCCTCCTCCCTCCTCCCTCCCCATACCATCCCTCTGGGTCGTCCCAGTGCACCAGCCCCAAGCATCCAGTATTGTGCATCGAACCTGGACTGGCAACTCGTTTCATATATGATATTATACATGTTTCAATGCCATTTTCACAAATCATCCCACCCTCTCCCTCTCCCACAGAGTCCAAAAGACTGTTCTATCAATAACCCTGTATACGAGACAGCAAAAGAACGTATTTTTTAAAACATACATTAAATGCATTGGAATAGTTTCTGATATAGGAAACAAATTGAAAAGTACTAATAATAAACACACCTGTAAAATAGCTAGTGGGAAGTTGCTATAACACAGGGAGCTCAACCCACTGCTCTGTAACAACCTAGAGGAGTGAGATGGTGGGTGAGGGTGGGAGGGAGGTTCAAGAGGGAGGGGATACAATATACTTATGGCTGATTTGTGCTGTTGTATGGCAGAAAGCGACACGACATTGTAAAAGCAATTATCGTCCAATTAAAATTAAATTTTAGGCTTCCCTGGCGACTCAGTAGTAAAGAATTCGCCTTCCAATTTAGAAGATATGGATTCGAACCCTGATCCGGGAAGATCCCACATGCTGAGGAGCAACTGAGCTCGTGTGCCACAAATAACGAGCTCTAGAGCACAAGTGTCATAACTACTGAAGCATACAGACCCTAGAACCTGTGCTCCTCAACAAGAGAAGCCACTGCAGTGAGGAGCCTTAGCACTGCAGCTAGAGAGTAGCCCCCACTCCCCACAACTAGAGGAAAGCCCACACAGCAGCAAAGACCCATCACAGTCAGAAAGAGATAAATACATAAATAAAATTACCCCCCAAAAAAGAAATTTTAAACAATAAAGAAACAATTGCAGAAAAAAGGAAAGAGAAACAGAAGTAAAAAGAGCTTTACTTGGTTAGAAGCAGTGTGAACTTAAAGTCCCCAAAGACGAGCAGAAATACCGCCCCCCGCCCACATTTCCCTCACCATCCCTCACTTTGCTTGGTTTAGAAGGCACCACACTTCATCTCCAGCTCATGTAGCTGTGAAAAGTCTGCAGGAGTGAGACTGAGGCCAAGGACAAGAGAAGGCTGTGCCCTGAATGAAATCGGGAATGTCACTCACGGGTCTGAGGTTGCCTTCCTCAAGATAAGCATGAACTGGGGCTGGAAAAGAAAGTCCATCCCTGTTTTTCTCAAGGGGGTGACTGGAAAGGGTGAGTTTGGCTCCACAGACTGTCACGGGTACCACTGTCTAGGAGAGACCAACAAAGACCCGGACTTGTGGAAAATTGGAAAGGCAGCATATTTCTTGCCAGGTCAAAAAATTATAAAAGTCTGATCATAAAGATAGAGTGTAGCTTTACTGTAACTGGCACAAAATTGTAACAATTTTCTGTGTAATAAAAGTGCTGTATCGAGGACATAAATTACCTGCTTCTCCAGTTTCCCTCCTTCTGATCCTCAATTTCGTTCTCCTCTATCTTGTTGCCTCACCTAGCTTCCTGATGGTGAAGAAAATTAGCAGATAGAGGTTTCTGATATATGGCTGAACCAATACAATATTGTAAAGTTAAAAAATAAAATAAAATTAAATTAAAAAAAGAAAAAAAAAATTTACTTATTAGAATTCAGTGCGTGTGTCAGAAAAAGCAAAACCACCAAGATAAAATCCATTTATCTTTAAGCAGAGTACTGCATTTGAAGGAATTTAGCTGTAAAATTATCCGTGATATTTTTCTGGGAAAAATTAATTGACACTTTTCAAATAAGTACTGGAGGGGCTTTGATGCCCTCACCATACAATCACATGTATTCTCAAGATGCCCTGGAGTTTATGGCACAAAGAACAGAGAGCACAAGACTTGACACTAGAATGTCAATTTATATCCACCCCAAGAAATGAGATTCAGAGGAATACAGTGCATTTTCACAGTGAACACTGTAGCTATGGAAAATATTTTGGGCATCCTATAGCCCAACTCAAACTATATACAATAACTTTTTAATTACATTATTAAAATATGGTTCTTATGCACAGAGGCCAAAAGGTGTTTGGAATGGCTATAGTGAGACAATACCTTATGGAATCAGCAAGAGATGCTCAGGCAACCCTCTTATCTCCAACCACTGAAGTCCAGAGTTAGAAATCTGTGTATTCTATCCATCTAATAAAACTATGCCCCTGTGTCTGCATTCCCACCCTATTAGCTTTCTCCTGGGAAAGTGATCATGGAGAAGCTTTTAATGATGCCACAGTAAACTCTTTCCAAAGGTCTACAGAACATGAGGTCTACAAAACAAAAGGCTGTATAGTCAAATCTATGGTTTTTCCAGTAGTCACATGTGGATGTGAGAGCAGGACGATAAAGAAGGCTGAGAGCCAAAGAACTGATGCTTTCAAATTGTGGAGAAGACTGGAGAAGACTCTTGAGAGTCCCTTGGACAGCAAGGAAATCGAACTAGTCAATCCTAAAGGAAATCAACCCTGAATATTCACTGGAAGGACTGATGCTGAAGCTCCAATACATTGGCCACCTGATACGAAAAGCTGATTCACTGGAAAAGACCCTGATGTTAGGAAAGATTGAAGGTAGGAAGAGAAAGGGGCCACAGAGGATGAGATGGTTGAATGGAATCATCAGTTCAATGGACATGAGTTTGAGCAAACTCTGGGAGATAGTGAAGGACAGGGAAGTCTGGCATGCTGCAGTCCGTGGGGTCGCAAAGAATAGGAGATGACTTAGCAACTGAAGAAGTGCACACTCTTTCAGCTTCTGAGTAAGATGGGTCAGGTAGGGCCTTTGTTGTGACAGCATCAGCAGTTCACTTCCTAATCCAGGAGTAGGCAAACTTTTTTCTGAAAACGTTGGATCACATATTTTTTAGGCTTTGTAGGTAACAAAAGGTCAACCTCTATCTATCTATATATATTTTTTAACCCTTTAAAAATGTAAGAATAATTCTTACTTAACTTGGGGCCATACAGGCTGTGGGCCCAATTTGGTTTGCAGAGCCTGCTCCAACCATAACTGTTTCCTCGCCTGCTCCTGTTAATTTCAAGAGGACACCCCAATAAAAATACTGCAAGCAAATCCTTGTCTCAGAGCTGGTTTCCTGGGAACCTAGTTATGACAGCTTAACAAAGGGAGGACTGAGACTGAGAGGTTTAACAAGAATTTGTTAGGGAAAGTGGTGACAACGTTGATTTTACCCAAGCTCTATGGTCCTAGAAAATAGAAACAATTAATCCTCCAAACCAGGGGTCCACAACCTCTGAAATACAGTGCCTGATGATCTAAGGTGGACTTGATGTAATAATAATAGAAATAAAGTGCACAATAAATGCAATTGAATCATCCTGAAAACATCCCCTGCCCTGGTCTGTGGAAAAATTGTTTTCCATTAAACCCATGGCTAGTGCCAAAAAAGGTTGGGGACTGCTGTTCCGAATCAGTTTTACAAAAACTCCCACCCTATTGTGTTCCAGGAAAGGGCTTCCTGTGAAGAACCACCCCACCATACAACTCAGATCACCCTCTACTTTCTCCTAACTCCCATGAGACTCCTAGATGACTCCCTTGTTTGCATATAAGGCCAAACACCACCCCTCAAAATTCCCATTCTTTGTCTCACAAGTGATTGGCTGAATCATCTGTCCCGCCAAAACTAGCTAGACAAGGAAATAAACTGTCCCTGTTCTTCTAACAGACTGAGGCTTCCTCTGATGACAAAAATCAATCCCAAGTGTAAAATCGCTTCACCTGCAGCTTCAAGATTCTTCCCTATCAGATCAGATCAGATCAGATCAGTCGCTCAGTCATGTCTGACTCTTTGCTACCCCATGAATCGCAGCACGCCAGGCCTCCCTGTCCAGCACCAACTCCCGGAGTTCACCCAGACTCACGTCCATCGAGTCAGTGATGCCATCCAGCCATCTCATCCTCTGTCGTCCCCTTCTCCTCTGCCCCAAATCCCTCCCAGCATCAGTCTTTTCCAATGAGTCAACTCTTCGCATGAGGGGGCCAAAGTACTGGAGTTTCAGCTTTAGCATCATTCCTTCCAAAGAAATTCCAGGGCTGATCTCCTTCAGAATGGACTGGTTGGATCTCCTTGCAGTCCAAGGGACTCTCAAGAGTCTTCTCCAACACCACAGTTCAAAAGCATCAATTCTTTGGCGCTCAGCCTTCTTCACAGTCCAACTCTCACATCCATACATGACCACAGGAAAAACCATAGCCTTGACTAGACGGACCTTTGTTGGCAAAGTAATGTCTCTGCTTTTGAATATGCTATCTAGTTTGGTCATAACTTTCCTTCCAAGGAGTAAGCATCTTTTAATTTCATGGCTGCAGTCACCATCTATAGTGATTTTGGAGCCCAGAAAAATCAAGTCTGACACAGTTTCCACTGTTTCCCCATCTATTTGCCATAAAGTGATGGGACCGGATGCCATGATCTTAGTTTTCTGAATGTTGAGCTTTAAGCCAACTTTTTCACTCTCCACTTTCACTTTCATCAAGAGGCTTTTTAGTTCCTCTTCACTTTCTGCCATAAGGGCGGTGTCATCTGCATATCTGAGGTTACTGATATTTCTCCCGGCAATCTTGATTCCAGCTTGTGTTTCTTCCAGTCCAGCGTTTCTCATGATGTACTCTGCATGTAAGTTAAATAAGCAGGGTGACAATATACAGCCTCGACGTACTCTTTTTCCTATTTGGAACCAGTCTGTTGTTCCATGTACTGTTCTAACTGTTGCTTCCTGACCAGTTTACAAATTTCTCAAGAGGCAGATCAGGTGGTCTGGTATTCCCATGTCTTTCAGAATTTTCCACAGTTTATTGTGATCCACACAGTCAAAGGCTTTGGCATAGTCAATAAAGCAGAAATAGATGCTTTTCTGGAACTCTCTTGCTTTTTCCATGATCCATTGGATGTTGGCTATTTGATCTCTGGTTCCTCTGCCTTTTCTAAAACCAGCTTGAACATCAAGAAGTTCACGGTTCGTATATTGCTAAAGCCTGGCTTGGAGAACTTTGAGCATTACTTTACGAGTGTGTGAGATGAGTGCAATTGTGCAGTAGTTTGAGCATTCTTTGGTATTGCCTTTCTTTGGGATTGGAATGAAAACTGACCTTTTCCAGTCCTGTGGCCACTGCTGAGTTTTCCAAATTTGCTGGCATATTGAGTGCAGCACTTTCACAGCATCATCTTTCAGGATTTGGAATAGCTCAACTGGAATTCCATCACCTCCACTAGCTTTGTTCGTAGTGATGCTTTCTAAGGCCCACTTGACTTCACATTCCAGGATGTCTGGCTCTAGGTCAGTGATCACACCATCATGATTATCTGGGTCATGAAGATCTTTTTTGTACAGTTCTTCTGTGTATTCTTGCCATCTCTTCTTAATATCTTCTGCTTCTGTTAGGTCCATACCATTTCTGTCCTTTATCGAGCCCATCTTTGCATGAAATGTTCCTTTGGTATCTCTGATTTTCTTGAAGAGATCTCTAGTCTTGCCCATTCTGTTGTTTTCCTCTATTTCTTTGCATTGATCGCTGAAGAAGGCTTTCTTATCTCTTCTTGCTATTCTTTGGAACTCTGCATTCACATGTTTATATCTTTCGTTTTCTCCTTTGCTTTTCGCTTCTCTTCTTTTCACAGCTATTTGTAAGGCCTCCCCAGACACAAAACCACCCTGCTGAGACACTCCTATCCTCAGATCCCCCTATTGCAATATTCTGAATAAATTCAATTTAATTACCTGTTCTGGGTGTTTTGCTTTTGAAACTGAGATAACCACAGGCAAAAGAAACAATAAACACAGGCACTAAGGCATGAAAGGACCTGGTATTGTCAAAGAGACAAGAGGAAGTCTGATGTGGCAGGAATCGAGAGTTGTGGTTGGAGTCTGAGTGAATGCCAGTGAGGGTAGACTGAATCACCTCATACGTTAAACCAAGCACTGGATCCTTGTTGCAGGAAAATTTCTGAGGCCTTTGTACAGTCCCCTCATGGAGGTAAAGAGGCTTGGTGACTAGCCAAGGGAGACTAAGTCCTGCAATGGACAAAAAGAAGCATCCTAAAAGTCCACCTACAGAGGAATGGATAAAAATGTGGCACATATATACAATGGAATATTGCTCAGCCATAAAAAAGAATGAAATAATGCCATTTGTAGTGACCTGGATGGACCTAGAGATTGTCATACTAAGTCAGACAAATTTCATATGATATTGTTTGTATGTGAAATGTAAAAAAAAAAAAGGTACAAGCAAACCTATTTACAAAACAGAAATAGTCACAGATGTAGAAAACAAACTTAGAATTGCGAAGGGGGAAAAAGGAGAAGGATAAATGGAGAGATTGAGATTGCCATATACACACTATTATATATAAAATAGATCACTTATAAGAACCTACTGTGTAGCACAGGAACTCAATACTACTCAATACTCTGCAAAGATCTATATGAGAATAGAATCTAAAAAAGAATGGATATATGTATATGCATAACTGATTCATTTTGCCATATAGCAGAAAATCACACAACACTGTAAATCAATTGTACACCAATAAAAAGTAATTTAAAGAAAAGAGAAAGAGAGACAGAGACTGGTCCCTTGATGAGAAGAGATCTTCAACTGACACATCCTTAAAGTCCTCAAAATAATTTTGGGAACTGTATATCCACTTGTGTATTTATAAGTTACCCTTAAGATTTTTCATAAAAAGCTTAAATTATTCCAGGTAATTCAGGCATATTGTAAATATTTACATCTTGAAATAAAATACACATATCAAGTTTTTTTTCTTTTTATATCAGGTTTTAAAAAGCAGTCAACAGAATCTAAATATCCTAGATTTATCTATCTAAAAAATAAGTGAACACTTTATTTTATATAGTTCCTTTATCTCTTTGAATTTTTCTATTTCATTTCACCAACACATTTTATGCTAATATCATATATCTTTATGCTGGAAAGGTTTTTACTGAAAGCAAAAGTCTTTTATGCTAGAAAATATAATACATCTTTGCTCAAAAATCTGTATGTAATTTTCTCCATTATCTATAAAGGCTTAGTTTAAAAATAGTTTTTTCTCCTATAAACATTTATTCAGAACAGCATAAATATATTAAAAATTTGGTGATTGGTTATTGAATATAAAATAAAACTTACTGAAGATATACCTTATAATGTATGGCTTAAACTAACTGATTTTCATTGAATTTATATATCTTTGAATAAATATTATTAATTGCTGAAGAGAGAAAGGATTCAGCATCAAATATGTTTTTCTTCTTATTTCATAGATACAAGAAATGAGCAAACTATAAGATAAATAAGTGGACAGGAATAAAAAGTTTTCTGATAGTAATGTCACTCTGTTCTTTAAATTCTTCTGAATTATATACTAAAAGTCACACCATAATCTATTATCAAAAATTATTGCAATGATGTATCAATTAACAAACTTGTTAGGTAGCCCTTTTATTGTATTGAAAGCAAAAAATTAGAAACCAACTTATTTGCAAAGGGCTTTATTATAATGGACTTCCCTGGTGGTGCAGATGGTAGAGTCGGCTTGCAATGAGGGAGATCCGGGTTCTATCCCTGGGTTGGGAAGATCCCCTGGAGGAGGGCATGGCAACCCACTCCAGTATTCTTGCCTAGAAATCCCATGGGCAGAGGAGCCTTGTGGGCTACAATCCATGGGGTCACAAAAAGTCTGACACAACTGAGTGACTAACACTTTCACTTTACTATACTAGACCCTGACATTCTCAGTTTCTTGGAAGAGCACAAAGGCTTTACCAAGGCTCAGCCAATGACTTGCCTTGTGCCTGCAACTCTGTCACTTAGAGGCATTTTATTTATCCAATATTCTTAGAGAGGAGGAAAACAAAGTATTAAATTCAGTACACCTTTGATAAGGTAAAAATCCTTTTAACTGTCAGTTTTTATCTTATGAAGGTCTAGGAGATTCAGAGTTAACTCCTGTAATTAGTGGAAAACCTACACCATACAACCTAATAAGCAAAACTAACCCACATCAGAAAAACACTGAACTTCAAGTTTTCACTTTCAATAAAAGTGTTAATACATAGTTTCAGAAATATAAAAATCACTGTGAAACAAATTAGAAATCAGGCCTTGTAGTACAAATTACTAAAAGCAGTCATTAAGATTAAAATTTTTCATATCTAATTTAATTTATACATATTCTAATAAAGTCAAAAGCATAATAAAATGCCATCTTTATTTCTTCATTTGCAAGACTGTTGTATGTAAAATTACAAGTTATTTATGAAGTGTGGAGTGTATCAGCACAGTACTCCTTTGGCAAATATGTAACTTGTATGTTTTAAACACTGATGTTCAGCTTTAGTATATAATTAAGTAAGAACTGTGTTTAAATGATAATAAATCCAGAATTTAAATGCCCTATATATTTTATGAAAGAAATGATATGCAATGCTAAAAATTACTTAGTCCAAAGCACACAGTTGTATTTCTTGCTAATAGAAAGCAGAAAATATTAAATATTTTATAGATGAGAAAGATTAGGCTGACTGAAATCAGAATAAATATTTTGTGAAATGACTTGAGAAAGTAAGTTTAACTACATTAGCAAATAATGAACTCCAATCTGAAAGAAATCACATAAAATGTCCATTTACAGTTATCATCCTATGTCTTAAGAAATTTTATAATGTTAAAATTATTTCCAGTTAGAGGTGAAAGTATTTTAATCCTTTGGTTCTTCATTTTGAGCTTATGGCATGACTTGAGGATGTCTATCAGAAATGGCTGAAAAGAATCAGTTACCTTTAAGTGGAAAACCTGTTCTCAGGACATTCTCTCCTGATCAATGCATGTGCCTACAACACTGGAGGCAACAGAAGAGGCAAAGTCACTCCCATCATTCAGCTCCACAGCGTACCTGAATTCAGAATATAACAACCCTCAACCAACATTCAAATGTTTTTCTGCTTATTGCCCTAGAACTTCTTTTTTTTTTTTTTTTTAATGAGATGCCAGTCCAGGTTCGATGCACGATACTGGATGCTTGGGGCTGGTGCACTGGGACGACCCAGAGGGATGGTATGGGGAGGGAGGAGGGAGGAGGATTCAGGATGGGGAACACATGTATACCTGTGGTGGATTCATTTTGATATTTGGCAAAACTAATACAATTATGTAAAGTTTAAAAATAAAATAAAATTAATTTAAAAAAAGAACTTCTTTTAAATATAAATTTATTTATTTTAATTGGAGGCTAATTACTTTGCAATATTGTATTGGTTTTGCCATACATTGACATGAATCCACCATGGGTGTACATGAGTTACCCATTCTGAACCCCCCTCCCACCTCCCTCCCCATACCATTCCTCTGGGTCATCCCAGGGCACCAGTCCCAAGCATCCTGTATCATGCATCAAACCTGGACTGGCGATTCATTTCACATATGATAATATACATGCTTAAATGCCATTCTCCCAAATCATCCCACCCTCACCCTCTCCCACAGAGTCCAAAAGACTGTTCTATATATCTGTGTCTCTTTTGCTGTCTCACATACTTGGTTATCATTACCATCTTTCTAAATTCCATATATATGTGTTATTATACTATATTGGTGTTTTTCTTTCTGGCTTATTTCACTCTGTATAATAGGCTCCAATTTCATCCACCTCAGTCAGATCAGATCAGTTGCTCAGTTGTGTCCGACTCTTTGTGACCCCATGAATCGCAGCATGCCAGGCCTCCCTGTCCATCACCAACTCCCAGAGTTCACTCAGATTCACATCCATCCAGTCAGTGAAGCCATCCAGCCATCTCATCCTCTGTCGTCCCCTTCTCCTCCTGCCCCCAATCCCTCCCAGCATCAGAGTCTTTTCCAAAGAGTCAACTCATCGCATAGGTGGCCGAAGTACTGATTCAAATGAATTCTTTTTAATGGCTGAGTAATACTCCATTGTGTATATGTACCATAGCTTTCTTATCCATTCATCTGCTGATGGACATCTAGGTTGCTTCCATGTCCTGGCTGTTATAAACAGTACTGTGATGAAGATTGGGGTACACGTGTCTCTTTCAATTCTGGTTTCCTCGGTGTGTATGCCCAGCAGTAGGATTGCTGGGTTGTATGGCAGTTCTATTTCCAGTTTTTTAAGGAATCTCCACACTGTTCTCCATAGTGGCTGTACTAGTTTGCATTCCCACCAACAGTGTAAGCGGGTTCCCTTTTCTCCACACCCTCTCCAGCATTTATTGCTTGTAGACTTTTGGATAGCAGCCATTCTGACTGGCATGAAATGGTACCTAATTGTGGTTTTGATTTTCATTTCTCTGATAATGAGTGATGTTGAGCATCTTTTCATGTGTTTGTTAGCCATCTGTATGTCTTCTTTGGAGAAATATCTGTTTAGTTCTTTGGCCCATTTTTTGACTGGGTCTTTTATTTTTCTGGAATTGAGCTGTAGGAGTTGCTTGTATATTTTTGAGATTAGTTGTTTGTCAGTTGCTTCATTTGCTATTATTGTTTCCCATTCTAAAGGCTGTCTTTTCACCTTGCTTATAGTTTCCTTTGTTGTGCAGAAGCTTCTAATTTTAATTAGGCCCCATTTATTTATTTTTGCTTTTATTTCCAATATTCTGGGAGGTGGGTCATAGAGGATCCTGCTGTGATTTATGTTGGAGAGTGTTTTACCTATGTTCTCCTCTAGGAGTTTTATAGTTTCTGGTCTTACATTTAGATCTTTAATCCATTTTGAGTTTACTTTTGTGTATGGTGTTAGAAAGTGTTCTAGTTTCATTCTTTTACAAGTGGTTGACCAGTTTTCCCAGCACCACTTGTTAAAGAGATTGTCTTTTCTCCATTGTATATTCTTGCCTCCTTTGTCAAAAATAAGGTGTCCATAGGTGAGTGGATTTATCTCTGGACTTTCTATTTTGTTCCATTGATCTATATTTCTGTCTTTGAGCCAGTACCATACTCTCTTGATGACTGTGGCTTTGTAGTAGAGCCTGAAGTCAGGTAGGTTGATCCCTTCAGTTCCATTCCTCTTTCTCAAGATGGCTTTGGCTATTCGAGATTTTTTTGTATTTCCATACAAATTGTGAAATTATTGTTCTAGCTCTGTGAAAAACACCATTGGTAGCTTGATAGGAATTGCACTGAATCTATATATTACTTTGCATAGTATACTCATTTTCACTATATTGATTCTTCTGATCCATGAACACAATGTATTTCTCCATCTATTAGTGTTCTCTTTGATTTCTTTCACCAGTGTTTTATAGTTTTCTATATATAGGTCTTTTGTTTCTTTAGGTAGATATATTCCTAAGTATTTTATTCTTTCCATTGCAATGGTGAATGGAATTGTTTCCTTAATTTCTCTTTCTATTTTCTCATTATTAGTGTATAGGAATGCAAGAAATTTCTGTGTGTTGATTTTATATCCTGCAACTTTATTAAATTCATTGATTAGCTCTAATAATTTTCTGGTGGAGTCTTTAAGGTTTTCTATGTAGAGGATCATGTCATCTGCAAACAGTGAGAGTTTTACTTCTTCTTTTCCAATTTGGATTCCTTTTATTTCTTTTTCTGCTTGATTGCTGTGGACAAAACTTCCAAAACTATGTTGAATAATAGTGGTGAGAGTGGGCACCCCTTGTCTTGTTCCTGACTTTAGGGGAAATGCTTTCAATTTTTCCCCATTGAGGATAATGTTTTCTGAGGGTTTGTCATATATAGCTTTTATTATGTTGAGGTATGTTCCTTCTATTCCTGCTTTCTGGAGGGTTTTTATCATAAATGAATGTTGAATTTTGTCAAAGGCTTTCTCTGCATCTGTTGAGATAATCATATGACTTTTATTTTTCAACTTGTTAATGTAGTGTATTACATTGATTTGAAAATATTGAAGAATCCTTGCATCCCTGGGATAAAGCCCACTTGGTCATGATGTATGATCCTTTTAATGTGTTGTTAGATTCTGTTTGCTAGAATTTTGTTAAGGATTTTTGCATCTATGTTCATCAGTGATATTGTCCTGTAGTTTTCCTTTTTTGTGGCATCTTTGTCAGGTTTTGTTATTAGGGTGATGGTGACCTCATAGAATGAGTTTGGAAGTTTACCTTCCTCTGCAATTTTCTGGAAGAGTAGGGTAGGTGTTAGCTCTTCTCTAAATTTTTGGTAGAATTCAGCTGTGAAGCCGTCTGGTCCTGGGCTTTTGTTTGCTGGAAGATTTCTGATTACAGTTTCAATTTCCATGCTTGTGATGGGTCTGTTGCTGCTGCTGCTAAGTCACTTAAGTCGTGTCCGACTCTGTGTGACCCCATAGACACCAGCCCACCAGGCTCTGCCGTCCCTGGGATTCTCCAGGCAAGAACACTGGAGTGGGTTGTCATTTCCTTCTCCAATGCATGAAAGTGAAAAGTGAAAGGGAAGTCATTCAGTCGTGTCCGACTCCTAGTGACCCCATGGACTGCAGCCTACCAGGCTCCTCCGTCCATGGGATTTTCTAGGCAAAAGTACTGGAGTGGGGTGCCATTGCCTTCTCTGATGGGTCTGTTAAGATTCTCTAATTCTTCCTGGTTCAGTTTTGGAAAGTCATACTTTTCTAAGAATTTGTCCATTTCTTCCAAGTTGTCCATTTTATTGGCATATAGTTGCTGAGAGTAGTCTCTTATGATCCTTTGTATTTCTGTGTTATCTGTTGTGATCTCCCCATTTTTATTTCTAATTTTATTGATTTTATTTTTCTCCCTTTGTTTCTTGATGAGTCTGGCTAATGGTCCCAAACAGGATAAACCCAAGGCAAAACACCCCAAGACACATATTAATCCAATTACCAAAGATCAAACACAAAGAACAAATATTAAAAGCAGCAAGGGAAAAACAACAAATAACACACAAGGGGATTCCCATAAGGATAACAGCTGATCTTTCAATAGAAACTCTTCAGGCCAGGAGGGAATGTCAGGACATACTTAAAGTGATGAAAGAAAATAACCTCAGCCCAGATTACTGTACCCAGGAAGGATCTCATTCAAATATGAAGGAGAAATCAAAAGCTTTACCTACAAGCAAAAGCTGAGAGAATTCAACACCACCAAACCAGCTCTCCAACAAATACTAAAGGATCTTCTCTAGACAGGAAACACAGAAAGGGTGTATAAACTCAAACCCAAAACAATAAAATAAGTGGCAATGGGATCATACTTATCAATAATTACCTTAAATGTAAATGGGCTGAATGCCTCAACCAAAAGACAAAGACTGGCTGAATGCATACAAAAACAAGATCCCTATATATGTTGTCTACAAGGGACCCACCCTGAAATAAGGAACACATACAGACTGAAAGTGAAGGGCTGGAAAAAGATATTCCATGCAAATAGAGACCAAAAGAAAGCAGGAGTAGCAATACTCATATCAGATGAAAGAGACCTTAAAACAAAGGCTGTGAAAAGAGACAAAGAAGGACACTACATAATGATCAAAGGATCAATCCAAGAAGAAGCTACAACAATTATAAATATATATGCACCCAACATAGGAGCACCGCAATATGTAGACAAATGCTAACAAGTATGAAAGGGGAAATTAACAATAACACAATAATAGTGGGAGACTTTAATACCCTACTCACACCTATGGATAGATCAACTAAACAGAAAATTAACAAGGAAACACAAACTTTAAATGATACAACAGACCAGTTAGACCTAATTGATATCTATAGGACATTTCACCACAAAACAATAAATTTCATCTTTTTCTCAAGAGCACACGGAACCTTCTCCAGGATAATCACATCCTGGGCCATAAATCAAGCCTTGGTAAATTCAAAAAAATTGAAATCATTCCAAGCATCTTTTCTGACCACAATGCAGTAAGATTAGATCTCAATTACAAGAGAAAAACTATTAAAAATTCCAACATATGGAGGCTGAACAACAGGCTGCTGAATAACCAACAAATCACAGAAGAAATAAAAAAAGAAATCAAAATATGCATAGAAACGAATGAAAATGAAAACACAACAACCCAAAACCTGTGGAACACTGTAAAAGCAGTGCAAAGGGGAAGGTTCACAGCAATACAGGCATATCAAGAAACAAGTCAAATAAATAACCTAACTCTACATCTAAAGCTACTAGAAAAGGAAGAAATTAAGAACCCCAGGGTTAGTAGAAGGAAAGAAGTCTTAAAAATTAGGGCAGAAATAAATGCAAAAGCAGCAAAAGAGGCCATAGCAAAAATCAACAAAGCCAAAAGCTGGTTCTTTGAAAGGATAAATAAAATTGACAAACCATTAGCCTAGAAATTTTCATACCCAGGGAAAATGTCCCATAGCAAGATTTGAGCCAGAATGTGCCTTTGTTTTACAGAGTGGAGATAAAACTATTAAGAAAAAACAGGTGGCAACAGAGAATCTGCTTGATCATGCAGGAGAGTTCTCAGTAGATACATTTTAGGAAAAGCATATATGGAAATTGAGATTCCAGGAAATAATCCCCTTAACTTTCTTTGCAAACTCCCAAAGGTATGAACAGTCCACTTGGAAGACTGTCATCCTGAGGCTTGTGCAATCTAGTTTCAGACTACTAGAAATAGACAACTAATAATAAGGAAATGAACAAAAAGCATGAGATAACTTGCAAAGGGTTCATGCCCTACTCTATGTCACAAGTGATTTTGCACATTCGCTTCTTCATAATATTTCTATGAAAGAAGAGAAAGAGTTCACTTCTTTATGTCACAAACAAAAAAGTTCAGTTCAGTCGCTCAGTCATGTCCGATTCTGCGACCCCATGAATCACAGCACGCCAGGCCTCCCTGTCCATCACCAACTCCCGGGGTTCACCCAGACTCACGTCCATAGAGTCAGTGATGCCATCCAGCCATCTCATCCTCTGTCCTCCCCTTCTCCTCCTGACCCCAATCCCTCCCAGCATCAGAGGCTTTTCCAATGAGTCAACTCTTTGCATGAGGTGGCCAAAGTACTGGAGTTTCAGCTTCAGCATCATTCCTTCCAAAGAAATCCCAGGGCTGATCTCCTTCAGAATGGACTGGTTGGATCTCCTTGAAGTCCCTTGGACTCTCAAGAGTCTTCTCCAACACCACAGTTCAAAAGCATCAATTCTTCGGCGCTCAGCCTTCTTCACAGTCCAATTCTCACATCCATACATGACCACAGGAAAAACCATAGCCTTGATTAGATGAACCTTTGTTGGCAAAGTAATGTCTCTGCTTTTGAATATGCTATCTAGGTTGGTGATAATTTTCCTTTCAAGGAGTAAGCGTCTTTTAATTTCATGGGTGCAGTCACCATCTGCAGTGATTTTGGAACCCACAAAAAGCAAGTCTGACACAGTTTCCACTGTTTCCCCATCTATTTCCCATGAAGTGATGGGACCGGATGCCATGATCTTCGTTTTCTGAATGTTGAGCTTTAAGCCAAATTTTTCACTCTCCACTTTCACTTTCATCAAGAGGCTTTTTAGTTCCTCTTCACTTTCTGCCATAAGAGTGGTGTCATCTGCATATCTGAGGTTATTGATATTTCTCCTGGAAATCTTGATTCCAGCTTGTGCTTCATCCAGGCCAGCCTTTCTTATGATGTACTCTGCATATACTAAATAAACAGGGTGACAATATACAGCCTTGATGTACTCCTTTTCCTATTTGGAACCAATCTGTTGTTCCATGTCCAGTTCTTACTGTTGCTTCCAGACCTGCATACAAATTTCTCAAGAGGCAGGTCAGGTGGTTGGTATTCCCATCTCTTTCAGAATTTTCCACAGTTTATTGTGATCCACACAGTCAAAGACTTTGGCATAGTCAACAAAGCAGAAATAGATGTTTTTCTGGAACTCTCTTGCTTTTTCCATGATCCAACGGATGTTGGCTATTTGATCTCTGGTTCCTCTGCCTTTTCTAAAACCAGCTTGAACATCAGGAAGTTCACGGTTCACATATTGCTGAAGCCTGGCTTGGAGAATTTTGAGCATTACTTTACTAGCATGTAAGATGAGTGCAATTGTGCAGTAGTTTGAGCATTCTTTGGTATTGCCTTTCTTTGGGATTGGAATGAAAACTGACCTTTTCTAGTCCTGTGGCCACTGCTGAGTTTTCCAAATTTGCTGGCATATTGAGTGCAGCACTTTCACAGCATCATCTTTCAGGATTTGAAATAGCTCAACTGGAATTCCATCACCTCCACTAGCTTTGTTCGTAGTGATGCTTTCTAAGGCCCACTTGACTTCACATTCCAGGATGTCTAGCTCTAGGTCAGTGATCACACCATCGTGATTATCTGGGTTGTGAAGATCTTTTTTGTACAGTTCTTCTGTATATTCTTGCCATCTCTTCTTAATATCTTCCGCTTCTGTTAGGTCCATACCATTTATGTCCTTTATCGAGCCATCTTTGCATGAAATATTCCCTTGGTATCTCTAATTTTCTTGAAGAGATCTCTAGTCTTTCCCATTCTGTTGTTTCCTCTATTTCTTTGCATTGATCACTGAAGAAGGCTTTCTTATCTCTTCTTGCTATTCTTTGGAACTCTGCATTCAGATGCTTATATCTTTCCTTTTCTCCTTTGCTTTTCGCTTCTCTTCTTTTCACAGCTATTTGTACGGCCTCCCCAGACAGCCATTTTGCTTTTTTGCATTTCTTTTCCATGGGGATGGTCTTGATCCCTGTCTCCTGTACACTGTCACGAATCTCATTCCATAGTTCTTCAGGCACTCTATCTATCAGATCTAGGCCCTTAAATCTATTTCTCACTTCCACAGACACACTGAAACCATACTCACATAAAACTGGTCAATCTAATCACACTAGGACCACAGCCTTGTCTAACTCAATAAAACTAAGCCATGCCCGTGGGGCAACCCAAGATAGGCGGGTCATGGTGGAGAGATCTGACAGAATGTGGTCCACTGGAGAAGGGAATGGCAAACCACTTCAGTATTCTTGCTTTGAGAACCCCATGAACAGTATGAAAAGGCAAAATGATAGGATATTGAAAGAGGAACTCCCCAGGTCAGTAGGTCCCCAATATGCTACTGGAGATCAGTGGAAAAATAACTCCAGAAAGAATGAAGGGATGGAGCCAAAGCAAAAACAATACCCAGCTGTGGATGTAACTGGTGATAGAAGCAAGGTCCGATGCATAGGAACCTGGAATGTCAGGTCCATGAATCAAGACAAATTGGAAGTGGTCAAACAAGAGATGGCAAGAGTGAATGTCGACATTCTAGGAATCAGTGAACTAAAATGGACTGGAATGGGTGAATTTAACTCAGATGACCATTATATCTACTACTGCGGGCAGGAATCCCTCAGAAGAAATGGAGTAGCCATCGTGGTCAACAAAAGAGTTTGAAATGCAGTACTTGGATGCAATTTCAAAAATGACAGAATGATCTCTGTTCGTTTCCAAGGAAAACCATTCAATATCACAGTAATCTAAGTCTATGCCCCAAACAGTAACGCTGAGGAAGCTGAAGTTGAATGGTTCTATGAAGACCTATAAGACCTTTTAGAACTAACACCCAAAAAAAGATGTCCTTTTCACTATAGGGGACTGGAATGCAAAAGTAGGAAGTCAAGAAACACCTGGAATAACAGGCAAATTTGGCCTTGGAATACGGAATGAAGCAAGGCAAAGACTAATAGTTTTGCCAAGAAAATGCGCTGGTCATAACAAACACCCTCTTCCAACAACACAAGAGAAGACTCTATACATGGACATCACCAGATGGTCAACACCAAAATCAGATTGATTATATTCTTTGCAGTCAAAGGTGGAGAAGCTCTATACAGTCAGCAAAAACAAGCCCGGGAGCTGACTGTGGCTCAGATCATGAACTCCTTATTGCCAAATTCAGACTTAAATTGAAGAAAGTAGGGAAAACCACTAGACCATTGAGGTGTGACATAAATCAAATCCCTTAAACAAAAAAGAAAAAGTTATAATAGAGGGCCATCATTATTGTCAATCATCTCAGATGTAAATAAAAAGGGTCCCCTCACTTCCAGGTAAGAAATGACCAATCCATTTCACAGAGGTTGCTTCCTAAGATAGGGATGTGATGTATTGGGGGATGGGGTAAAGGTGAGGCCACTGGAGCAGAGCAGAGGGAGTATCTTCACTGTTCAGTCATTTGGGAGAACTCCAGGAAAGTAAACCGTCCCACTGTAGAACTGAAAAACCAGTACAATCAGTATCTGTTTACAACTTAATATTTATGATAGGAGAGTAAAAGGCACTTTATTGAAAAAATTTTTAGGTTGCTGTCTGCTTCAAGGAGATCAAACCAGTCAATCCTAAAGGAAATCAACCTTGAATATTCATTGGAAGGACTGATGCTGAAGCTGAAGCTCCAATACTTTGACCACCTGATTCGAAGAGCCGACTCAATGGAAATGACCCTGATGCTGGGAAGGACTGAGGGCAAGAGAAGAAGGGGATGACGGGATGAGATGGTTGGATGGCACCACTGATTCAATGGACATGAGTCTGAGCAAATTCTGGGAGATAGTGAAGGCCAAGAAAGCCTGGCATGCTGCAGTTCAAGGGGTCGCAAAGAGTCAGACATGACAGGACTGAACAACAACCATTTTCCTAAACTTCTGAGTATTTCACTGACTGTCATATAAACAAAGCCATTAATTCAGTTAGGGCCTACAAAGCAGAAGAAAGTCCCTCTTTGGCTAAAAATTTATCTAAATTATCTAAATTATGTGATACATAATTTTATACATTTTAAATTTTTTTCAGATTTTGTTGATGTGTAATATTTTATTTCAAGATGTAAATATTTATGAATGAAATTACATGGAACAATTTAAACTTTTTATGAAAAATCTTAAGGGTAACTTGTAAATGTACAATTGTATACACAGGTTCCCAAAACTATCTGGAGGATTTTAAAGATTTGTCAGTTCAAGACATCTGCTCATAAAGGGGCCATGCTCTCTCTCACTCTCTCTTTTTTAAATTAATTTTTACTGGAGTACACTTGATTTACAATATGTTATTTTCTGCTGTACAGCAAAGTCAACCAGTTATACATATGCATGCATCCATTCTTTTTTAGATTCTATTCCCATATAGGTCATTACGGAGTACTGAGTAGAGTTCCCTGTGCTATACAGTAGGTTCTTATAAGTTATTTATTTTATATATAGTAGTGTGCAAATGTCAATCCCAATTTCCCAAGTTATCCCTCTCCCCTTTCTTCCTTGGTAATCATGTTTGTTTTCTACATCTGTGACTGTATCTCTGTTTTGTAAAAGGTTCATTTGTACCATTTTTTCAGATTTCACATATAAGAGATATCACAAGACATTTGTCTGACATATTTCGCTCACTATGATAATCTCTAGGCCCATCGAAGTCTCAACCACTGAATTAACAAGGACGTCCCCCCAAATTATTATATATATATATCAAGACTATATATTTATATATCATACAAATAAAAAAGAGGCTTGTTTTTCAAACCTAAATACTTACATATTCATCTTTATTATGATAAAACGGAAGGAACATCTTTCTAAAGGAGGCCTAGTAGGAAAACTGCTTGAGTGCTTCAATTTCCATTTTAAAAATTAATCTTGCAACATTTTATACAAAATCTTATAATTGGTTCTATAGTTAATTAAAATTTCATTAGAGAGCAGATATGAAAAGTGCAGCTTATTTGAAGTATTTATTATTCCTTCTTGGATTACTAATGAATTAAAGCCTCAAGTGCATCTATATTAAAGTTACCTTCCTGCTCATCTATCTACATGTTCGGAAAGTAATACATTAAAACCAAGAGGGCTTCATATATTTGGTGCTATTATTTTGTCTGCCTAACTTGTGAATGTAAATTTATTCCATGGTACTTTCTGAAAAATTAACTACTGTTTCAGCTAATAGTCTTTTTCAGTCCAGTTATTTTAATAATTGGGATTCTATTTGAAGTTCATTTTCATTTAAGCATATTACAATTTCTGTCAACATTTTTCTCTTTATCAAAAGGCTGGTTTGAAGTCATATCAACAACATTAACTGTTCTAACCTGTAGACTTTTCATGAAACAAGATGCTACTTTATCCTCTGGAATTTAGTTTGCATTCCTTCATCTCTTTAAAACAGATTTCAATTCAAATGTATAAAAATATTGAATCACTATGTTGTATACTTGAAACTAACATAATATTGTAAGTCAATTATACTTAAATTAAAAAAAAGTAAAATAGAAAAAACAAAAATCTTCTTAAAGAGACAGATTTGAAAGAACCCAACCATTGATATTAATACAAACATCAGTATTTTTGAAGATGTTTTGGATATTTCTTAATTGCAAATGTCCTGCTATGAAATTAATTAAATGATATACAAAGTAAAATGCATATATACAGATATTTTTGTTAGTATTGGATATTACTAGGACCTGTTTCTGTATTCAGAAACTCATGGAAAACATTCCTTAAGGGTTTAAAATATTTCCTACTGTGAAAAGTTCTCAATTTATTACAAGCCAATTAAAGCAAGTTTATTATACTCATGGACATTACAGCAGACTCACTACTATAAATATACATTTTCCTCACTGCTATCACAAGGTGAATTTTTCCCACCTTAAGTGAGAATAAGATTTTTTCAAAGAAGGATACGAGGTTTTTGCAATTCTCCTTTTCTTACAACAAGCAACTAGGCAGGCCTCAGCGTTTAAGGGACAGACACAAAGATCAGAAAAAGGACACTTCTAACCTCACACAGTCTCTCTGTCAGGAGGAACAACATGAAGTTGTTGATATTTGACCATTATGGAGGTGCAAAATTGACAATTTTGAGTAATTCAGCCTATAAAGCTGATGTTCGTCTTTAATCCAATTTTCCTATGGATTTACTCTGTGTTCTCCATAAAGGAGGTCTATGGAAGTGTCTACACTGCTACTCAAGAGGAAACTTTGCCATGTGGAGAGGAAGGAGACCTTGTGGATAGGGCCTGAGGACTTTGTTGCTGATTAAACCCCAGAAGCTCTGTTTTTATCCTTTTTACTTAGGGTTCTATGCTCTTTAAACACTTCATTATCTTCATTTCTTCCACTGACATTGCAACTTTTCAACTTTCCTACAAACCAAAGGTAACCAAAGTCAAATATCACATTAACACAATTGATGTATTTTGACCAGTACCAAGTTCAATAAGACCATGCCCCATATAGTGCCCCATGCATTATAGTTATAATTTTGGTTGAGCAGTTCATTAATCACCTTATGGTGGAAATGAAAGTGTCAGATGCTACTCTTTGGCTTGTCCCCAAGCTTCTGCCACTTTAAGAATTAAAAGGGCAAAGGCTATGAAATTTCACCTCAGAACCAGGAAAATGAAAGCCATTGTGAGAGGGAAATGGAGCATTCTGGATAGAGAAATGGACTGGTGCATCCTAGTAAAGCTTTGTAGGAACACCTAGTTGTTCTGTAGAAAACGCACCCAATCTACAAAGTGTAAAAGAAACAGCAGACCATTTCCTTAAGGGAGGAAAAAGCCCCTTGTTTAATGCTTATGAGAGAGTCTCTTTATGGGGAAGAAAAAGGGCCATCGCTAACTAAGCAGACTAAGAATGGGAGAAGCTGCTGCTACTGCTGCTGCTAAGTCGCTTCAGTCGTGTCCAACTCTGTGCGACCCCATAGATGGCAGCCCACCAGGCTCCCCGTCCCTAGGATTCTTCAGGCAAGAACACTGGAGTGGGTTGCAATTTCCTTCTCCAATGTATGAAACTGAAAAATGAAAGTGAAGTCACTCAGTCGTGTCCGACTCTTAGCGACCTCATGGACTGCAGCCTACCAGGCTCCTCCGACCATGGGTTTTCCAGGAAAGAGTACTGGAGTGGGGTCCTATTGCCTAAGAATGGGAGAAAAATAGTTATAAAGTCCAATTTTAAAGTCTGTGAGATAAAGAGATGGGAAAAAGTCCTCTAATTAACCAAACTTGTGTTTTACATGAGTACATACTGTTTAAGTCCTAATGAAAAGATTTTATATGTGAATCATAGCCAGATCTTATTATCTGCCTGGAAAAATGGGGGTAATTGGTCTAAAACACAAAATACTAATGTGACTTTACATGTGAACATGCAGTTATTGTAGAAAATCTGAAGTGGAATGTATCCAAATTTAAAATTAAACTTTAAAAATGGAACGAGGAATCATAGGAAGTGCCCAAGTAAACAAATTTGCTTTCTAAAGATAAAGAAGGGTTTTTTCTTAAGACCTGGAGAACCTAAATCATCCATCAATAAAGTTAAAGTACACCTATTATTCAACATGCAGCAGCGCACACTTCAATAGGAATTTAAATTCAAGTTACACATGTTTTCCCCTATGATTTGATAGTGTGACAATACATCTTTAAACTTTTAAAACTATCTGGATTTTATTTTGCCAGTTTATGTGAAATCGTTACTAAACTGATTTTTTTTCTCTGCCAAGAGCTGATGCCACTTGGTTGAATATTCCTGGCTAGTCCATTACGTGGTGGACACCCTTTATGAGATCGTAAATGCTCACTTGTATTTGTGCATGTTTCCATTTTTCTGTTTTTCTTCCAGTAAGTCCTTATTCCATATTTTTAAACATGTCACTTTAGGACATAGCTCTTCTTTGTCAAAAAGGGTTTGACCATTCTTACCTCATTATTTTTTCCTCTACATTAACATAAGAATTTTTGTCAAGTTGCTCCAAAAATTACTCTCTAATTTAACTGTAAGTCTGTTAAACCTGGGCTTCCCCAGTGGCTCAGCAGTAAAGAAACTGCCTGCAATGTAAGAACCACAGGAGATGCAGGTTCAATCCTTGGGTAGGGAAGATCCCTTGGAGGAGGGCATGGCAACCCACTCCATGATTCTTGCCTGGAGAATCTCATGGACAGAGCAGCCTGGGGGCTACAGTCCATAGGGTCGCGAAGAGTCAGACACCATTGAGGTGACTGAGCATGAATGCACATACTGATAAGAACCCTAGGAAGTATCATCGCTATTCCTAAATTACAGAGTAATTCTAGGCTGCTACCAAGTGGAGGAACCAGAATCCAAGCCTGGGCCAGTTTGAATCCAAACCCACAATGTTAATTATATCAAGATACAGTATTCTCAATAATTGTATCACAATATATGCAGAGTACCCCATGCAAAATGCCAGGCTGGATGAAGCACAAGCTGGAATCAAGATTGCCAGGAGAGATATCAATAACCTCTGATATGCAGGTGACACCACCCTTATGGCAGAAAGTGAAGAGGAACTGAAGAGCCTCTTGATGAAAATGAAAGAGGAGAGTGAAAAAGTTGGCTTCAAACTCAACATTCAAAAGACTCAGATCATGGCATCTGGTCCCATCACTTCATGATGGGGAAACAATGGAAACAGTGAAAAACTTTATTTTCTTGGAGATGGGGACTGCAGCCATGAAATTAAAAGACTGCTGCTCCTTGGAAGGAAGGTTATGACCAACATAGACAACATATTAAAAAGCAGAGACAGTACTTGGTCAGCAAAGGTCCATCTAGACAAAGCTATGGTTTTTCCAGTAGTCATGTACGCATGTGAGAGTTGGACCATAAAGAAAGCTGAGCACCAAAGAATTGATGCTTTTGAATGTGGTGTTGGAGAAGACTCTTGAGAGTCCCTCGGACTGCAAGGAGATCCAACCAGTCCATCCTAAAGGAAATCAGTCCTGAATGTTCAGCAGAAGGATTAATGCTGAAGCTGAAGCTCCAATACCTTGGCGACCTGATACAAGGAACTGACTCATTAGAAAAGACCCTGATGCTGGGAAAGATTAAGGCAAGAGGAGAAGGGAACAACAGAGGATGAGATGGTTGGATGGCATCACCAACTTGGTGGACATGAGTTTGAACAAGCTCAGGGAGTTGGTGATGGACAGGGACACCTGCCATGCTGCAGTCCATGGGGCCGCAAAGAGTTGGACATGACAGTGACTGAACTGAAATGATACTCTTCTCATTGAGTGTTATATGTCTCTACATCCATTCAAGAATTCTTACATATACAGCAGTAGAATATTATGGTTTTCTTTATATTTCTTTACATTTCTTAAGTTAATTCCTACTAGTATAATTTGTTTTACTGCAATTGTGAATGAAATTCCTTGCTGTTTCATTTAAATAGTCATTATATCATTAATAATTATTGTTTTGTGCATTCAGTCACTTCAGTGAGATTTCTTAATTCTGGAATGGTAACTTCTGAAAAACTATGTCATCAGCAAACAATGATAATTGGTCTCAGTCTTTCAAACTATTCTGGTTTTTACTGTTTCTTATAAAACTACACTGACCTCTAATACTGTCAAATAATATAGTGCAAAAAATAATTTAACGATAAGAAAGGTCTTTTTTTATACATAACTCTTAGTTTGAGATAATTTTTTATTAATTAATTTTAAAGTATTTATTACTTTTATTGTGAATACATTAGATTTTATTAAATACCTTTTCAATATTTTTAATATTATTTTTCCTTATTTAATCCATTGATATGAAATAAATGGATTAATATCAAATCATCCTTGTATTTTTAAAATACAAACTACTTACTCATGGTGAAGTGTTTTATACCATGATAGAGTATTTAAATTTATTAATATCTCATTAGAATTTCCTTCTTAATGAAGGGTGAAAGTTTGTAATTCTGTTGTACAGTATCTTTTTCAGCTTTTAATAAAATGTGTGATACTTTATTATATTATTTACTTATTGTTTCAATCAGAGTACCAGGAAGAAACAAATACCATATGGCAAAATTAAGATAATTCCAAAGATTAATAAAGTAACAATGTACAAAGAGGTGAACAGGGAGTAGAGAAACCACACACTACACTGCAGTACATTAGGGCTGCTAACACTTAGATCTGATGGAAAAGATCTAACACGCCTAGTAGGAGTAGATACACACAGGTAGGAGTAGATACCAGACCTGAAATGAGAGAATAACTTGAAAATGGTCACCTGGAGAAAATTTGTGATCTTCAATTGGGTTCTCAAACAGGTAACTACTTGAGAAGGGAGCCAAGGGAATAAATACTACACCCTCCCTTTCCTCCCTCCTTCCTGTCTCCTGCTGGGTTTCCCATTTGGCTAAGCCCAGTGTAAAAGCAGAGGACACGAAGTTTTTTGATGAAGCGGTCTGTTACAGAGGGTAGGGTAGAGATGAGGAGTTAACCCAGAGAGGCATATGAAGCACAGGTTTTCAATGCTCTGGAGTGAAAAATAGACTTCTGAAAGGAACTCTTCCTTGAAATTTTAAATAGATGGTTTATAAAGACTCTGTGACTCTGGAGTATATAATTTTAGATAATTGGAGTGCTACTACATTTTTTTTAATAATTATGTTAGAAAAGTTTTCTACATCTTGAGTTAATTTAAAGTTAATAGTTTTTTTAAAAGCTCTAATAAGCATAAAATTCTCCTATGATTTTATCTACTCTTCATTTATTAAAATCCTCTCATTTCAAACTGAATTTGTATTTTTTTTTTTTAGGTTTTCCGCCGACTTGACTTATTTGAAAATACTAGTTGTTCTCATTTCTTTTCAATTTCTGTCCCATTTTTAATTATCTATTTTATAGAAAAAACCTAGACAGCATATTAAAAAGCAAAGACATCTCCTTGCCGACAAAGGTTCATATTGTCAAAGCTGCCGTTTTTCCATTAGTCATGTATGGATGTAAGAGTTGGGACCAAAAAGAAGGCTGAGAGTGGAAGAATTGATGCTTTCAAACTGTGGTTCTCAAGAAGACTCTTGAGCATCCCTTGGACAGCAAGGAGATCAAACCAGTCAGTCCTAAAGGAAATCAACCCTAAATATTCATTGGAAGGACTGATGCTGAAGCTGAAGCTCCAATACTTTCGTCACCTAATGAGAAGACCCAACTCACTGGAAAAGACCCTGATGCTGGGAAAAATTTAAGGCAGGAGAAGAACGGGACAATAGAAGGTGAGATGGTTGGATGGCATCACCAAATCAATGGACATGAGTTTGGGCAAACTCTGGGAAAGAGTGAAGGACAGGGAAGCCTGGTGTGCTGCAGTCCATGGGGTTGTAGAGTCTGACATGACTGAACGACTGAACAACAAATATATAAATCTCTTTCCATTTGGATTTCTTAAATTAATTTTTTATTTCCCTCTTCTTGAGTTGAATGATTCATTTCTTTCCTTTTTAAATTTTAAAACCATGTCAAAGTGTTTAGTTCTGAATATATTTTTAGCCAAATCATGTAAGTTTTTATGACTTTATTTTTTCTTTGCTAAACTGCTGAATTTCCATTTGTTCTTTGCATGAGTGCTCAGTTGAACAGTACATGCATCTTTCCTTCTATAGATGGACAGTTAAATTCACTCCAGTTTTTTGGGAGGATGAAAATTGGTATCAGAAACATTTTTGTATGGATCTTTTTGAGCACATGAGGAAAAAATTTTGTAGGGTACTTAGGACTGTAACTGTCTAATGACAGGTTATGCACACCTTCAACCTGGAAAGAGATCCCAAATTATGTTCCAAATTGATTGCAACAATCTCTGTATACTTTCTACTTTTAAAATTTACTGAGTTTTTTTTTCCAGGGGTGGGCGGGGAATAGAGCTAGTTAAGATTTAATGTTAATAAATGCTCCCTTGACATTTGAAAATTTTAAAATATTTTCTGTTTGTCACTTATAAAATTGGATCAGTTCAGTTCAGTTCAGTTGCTCAGTCATGTCCGATTCTTTGCGACCCCATGAATTGTAGCACGCCAGGCCTCCCTGTCCATCACCAACTCCCAGACTTCACTCAGACTCACGTCCATCGAGTCAGTGATGCCATCCAGCCATCTCATCCTCTGTCGTCCCCTTTTCCTCCTGCCCCCAATCCCTCCCAGCATCAGAGTCTTTTCCAGTGAGTCAACTCTTCGCATGAGGTGGCCAAAGTACTGGAGTTTCAGCTTTAGCATCTTTCCTCCCAAAGAAATCCCAGGGCTGATCTCCTTCAGAATGGACTGGTTGGATCTCCTTGCAGTCCAAGGGACTCTCAAGAGTCTTCTCCAACACCACAGTTCAAAAGCATCAATTCTTCGACGTTCAGCTTTCTTCACAGTCCAACTCTCACATGCATCCATGACCACTGGAAAAACTATAGCCTTGACTAGACGGACCTTTGTTGGCAAAATAACGTCTCTGCTTTTGAATATGCTATCTAGGTTGATCATAACTTTTCTTCCAAATTAGTAACCATATTATTCAAGTATTATAATGTGTTTTCTGTCTTCTTGCTCTAGTATAAATATATTAAGAAATATTAAAAATTTCCACTGTATTTTTGTAGATTTCATTTTATACTTCTAATAGATCTTGGTCTATAAATTGCAAAATTGTATTATTTCAAGATTTTTTACCCAAATTTGGTATTGTAACTTTGAACATTATTAAGTAGCTGCCTTTTTAAAAAATGATTGTCTTGTTTAAACTGGTTTTTGTTTATTTCTGTTTGATATGAATAATGCCACCTTCTTTTTTAAAAATTTTAAATATTTTTGCCTAATAAAGATCTCTTTGATCCTGTTTCATTTTATAATGGTATGCTCTAATGTAAAGCCTCCCCTTTGCAAAAAAATAAAAAAGCCATCAGATAGAATTTAATGGAATTTATTAATAAAAAGCCTCTTGATGAGAGTGAAAGAGGAGAGTGAAAAGGTTGGCTTAAAGTTCAACATTCAGAAAACGAAGATCATGGCATCTGGTCCCATCACTTCATGGGAAATGGAGAAACAGTGGAAACAATATCAGACTTTATTTTGGGGGGCTCCAAAATCACTGCAGATGGTGATTGCAGCCATGAAATTAAAAGACACTTACTCCTTGGAAGAAAAGTTATGACCAACCTAGATAGCATATTGAAATAATAAATAAATAAATAAAAGAAAAGCAGAGACATTACTTTGCCAACAAAGTCAAGGCTATGGTTTTTCCAGTGGCCATGTTTGCATGTGAGAGTTGGACTGTGAAGAAAGCTGAGCACCGAAGACTTTATGCTTTTGAACTGTGGTGTTGGAGAAGACTCTTGAGAGTCCCTTGGACCACAAGGATACCCAACCAGTCCATTCTAAAGGAGATTGACCAGCCCTGAGTGTTCTTTGGAAGGATTGATGCTAAAGCTGAAACTCCAGTACTTTGGCCACCTCATGAGAAGAGTTGACTCACTGGAAAAGACTCTGATGCTGGGAGGGATTGGGGGCAGGAGGAAAAGGGGACAACAGAGGGTGAGATGGCTGGATGGCATCACCGACTCGATGGACATGAGTTTGAGTGAACTCTGGAAGATAGTGAGGGACAGGGAGGCCTGGCGTGCTGCGTTTCATGGGGTCACAAAGAGTCGGACACGACTGAGCGACTGATCTGATCTGATCTGATTGATCAGTATAATATCTCACCTATTTACATTAAATGTCATAATTGTTAACTTTGCTTTGGTTTTAGTACACTTATTCCATCCATTCTATTCATAATTTTCTTCATTATCCTGTTAATATTTGTTATTATTCTCTCAAAAAATTCTAAAGAGAAAGAATCATTTGTTCTACTTGTGAATCTCAGGAAGTTTTGCAATGGTCTATATTAAATTAGAGCTTCCCTGGTAGCTTAGATGGTAAAGAATCTGCTCATAATGTGGGAGACCCAGATTTGATCCCTGGGTTGGGAAGATCTCCTGGAGAAGGGAAAGGCTATCCATTCCAGTATTCTTGCCTGGAGAAATCCATGGACAGAGGAGTCTGAGGCTACAGTCCATGGGATTGCAGAGTTGGACAAAACTAAGCGACTAACACTTTTACTTTCATATTAAATAAACTACCAAATTCAATAATAGAGTAATATTATTTTACTTCCTTTTATGGACAGTAAGGATTCCTGCTCTTTTTTAACTTGGGGTATAGTTGATATACATTATTACATAAATTTCAGAGGTACAACATATTGACTCTCAATTTTTAAAGGTTATAATCCATTTATAGCTATTATAACAAGAGTTCCTAATCTTGATCTGCATTTCTTTCCAACCCATGTAGTTTTGATGTGATAATAATAATGATCATAATAATAATAGCTAATGCTTACTGAGTACTTACCATGTGTCAGTCACTGTTTTAAGCACTTTTTATATTAATTCATTTCATCCTTACCCCAACCCTATGAATATTGCTCTTGTCCACAATTACGGGTAGGAAAACTGTGTGGCTGAGAAGGTCACAGGTCACAGAATTTGTGTGTGGTGAATCTGGACTTTGAACTCAGAAAACTGGAGTTAAAGCCTAACCATCTAGCTACTACACTAAATTTCTCTTACATTTAATATTTCATCTAATTGTATAAATTATAACCTGAAAAGAGAAACAGTGGATTTGATTTTTTTAAAGATTATTTTTTTGATGTGGACCATTTTTAAAGTCTTTATTGAATTTGTTACAGTATTGGTTCTGTTGTTTATGTTCTGATTTTTGGCCTTAAGGCATGTGGGATCTTAATTCCCCAATCAAGGACTGAACCCACACACCCTGAAATGGCAGGTGAAGTCCTAACCACTGGACTGCCAGGGAATTTCCCGATTTTTATTGTATTTAAATAATTATTAAAACTTATCTTGGTCTACACCTTCTTCATGCTTTTATTCAAATATCATCTTCTCAGCCCTAACTATCATATTTAGAATGATAATACTCCCTTCACTCCTGTCCTACCTCCAGGGCATGTTTGGCTGACAATTGTCTCTCTAGCATCTAGAAAAGTAATCAAGACATAATCATCATTCAGTAAATATCTGTCAAGTGAATGAGCAGATGAAGAAATAGTTTGGGTTCAGTGGTCACTAGTTCTTTTCAATTGCTATTTCATCATAGCAAAGGTCTTGTCTTTGACTTTTTTTTCATTTTCCCTTGCATTAGCAGGAAGGATTTTGTGTCTTCACCATGAACAAAAATTTGCCTGGTCATAATACTATCTATTTCAAACAGTTTTCATCCAGAAGTTTGTAAGTTTCCTCAATTATCTTATAATAGTCATAGGAAAAAACTTCCTAATAGTCCATAGGAAAAAAATTCTGAGGAAAATTTGATTTTTATCTCCTTACATGAAATCTGAAATTTTTTAAAATGATCATTGCAGTGGGAATTTTGGAGATTAGGATGTATATTCTAATATCAATGTTTTACCCTGAAATCTCCCAAAAATGGTGTAAAACAAAATGCAGTGTTTGAGAAGTTTAATGTGCACTGAGGTATCATGTAATAAAAAGAGGAAGTCAAAATATGGTGTATTAAATATTTATGAACTGATGATGAATAACAATTGAATGAAGCAAAAAATTATAAGTACGGAAGCTGTTTTTCTGTAAAGCAAAACTGACCTTAATTAAGTTTAAAAATGACAACAAGCCATTGCCTAAGTTACATCTAGATTCAAAAATATTAGCAACCTGGAAGTTTGATTATAGTCTCTGAATCACTTCTTTGTAACTACAGAGCAATTTCCTACCATTTCATCTACATACGCATGACAACAGAATGGTAATTGATAAAAGATATCAGAAGACAGTTAACCTTATATCAGGTGGCTACAAGGGCAAAGATATTCGAACTTGATTGCTCAGAGATGGCTACCAGGATGGGACATAAAACAGCACTCTCTAATTGGGAGTAAAGTATTCCAAGTGTATTAGTTTCCTATTGCTGCTGTAATGAATTACCACAACCTTGTTTCCATAAAACAACATATACTTATTATCTTACACTTCTGGAGGTCAGATGTCTAAAATAGGCTCACAAGGTTTCTTCTAAAAGCTCTATGAAAGAACCTATTTCCTAGCCTTTTCCAGAGGCCACCTGCTTTCCTTGGCTCATGAATCCACATCATTGCTCCATCATCATATCTCCTCTGGCTTTGATCCCTCCTAATTCCCTCTTATAAGGACCCTTGTGATTACACTGAGCCCACCAGATAACCCAGGATAATCTCTCCACTTTTAGATACTTAATCACATCTGCAAGGGGCTTCCCCAGGGGCTCAGTGGTAAAGAATCTGCCTGTGATGCAGGAGACCTGAGTTCGACCCTTGGGTAGGAAAGATTTCCTGGAGGAGGGCCAGGCAACTCACTCCAGTATTCTTGCCTGGAGAATCTCATGAACAAAGGAACTTCATGGGTTACAGTCCATGGGATCACAAAGATACAACTGGAGTGACTGAGCACGCATGAATATCTGCAGAGTCCCTTTGGTCAAGTAAGGTAACAGATACACAGGTTTTAGGGGTTAAGACACAAACACCAAGTCCCTCAAATTCCCTCTGTCCCATTTTAAGATGAGAGATACTGTAAATCTAGTAGAAAGGAAATGTAGTAGAAAGGAAAGATGATGATGCCAGAGAAATGATACGATAGCAAAATCCTTAAGAAATAAAAGAAAATAGCACTCAAAGATACTGCTCCCATTTTAGCAGTACTTGGCACATTTGAAGAGCTTGTAAATGTTTGCAGGCACTCTAAATACATGCTATTCTGAAGCTCAAGTATTTACACGAAAGATACCAAAAGGCAGAAACTTGTGTTACATTTGTAATATTCATAGCAAAATTAGACAAATAAGTTACCCAATAATAAAGAAATTAAAAATACTACTGGGTATTTTTAGGAAAAACCCAAATGAACTTTCTGGTCAACCCTATATTTCAAAATCTTATTTAAGGGAAAGACAAGATATCAAAAGACTTGGATGATAAAAACAGTTAAAAACATCCAAATTCATAAGACATTACCATACTTTAAAGAAAATACACTTTTCTAAATATAAATGTTACTGGACACCAGCCACCTAAGACTTGGGAAAGAAACAGATTATCAAGCCAAATAAAGGTGGGAAAGAGAAATGATGCAACTAATAGCAGAAACAAATGTGCTTGGGAAAAGGAAGACAAAAATCAGTAAAAATTGATCATTGGAAACAGTAATTAACTGGGAAGAAGTAGATAAGGCAACTGGCTTTCTTTCATGGGGTGAAGAGATCCCCAGGGGAAAAAGCAGGTGACCCCCTTGTCAACCTGGATCTCCCAGTAAATAGACTTGAGATATTTGCTAGAAAGGAGACAACTTATTTCTGAAATGACTTGAAGGGGAAATCTCTGGCTAAAGATTACCTAGAGTAAACAGAATCAAAGATGACGGGGGCATGGCTCCTTAGAGGATGTCAATGCAGGCTATTCACCCAGGGTATAAAAATAGAGACGTTTCATAACCGAATGCTTCCACCATGTGCTGTGCTCCTGTCAACATCACAAGAGACCCATCTGCTCCTGGTCAGAGGGGCACACTGGACACAGGAAGGATCTCTCTCTGTCGCATCTGAGTCTTTTAACTGCCTGTGGCCTTGATCTAATTTGTGAAGCTTGATACTAGGTAAGACTTCTGATCAACGTGGGGCTGGCTTTTCAATTCTACCCTGTTTGTTGGTAGTTCATTAAGCAACAGAATAAAACCTAACATTGATCAACCACTTCATTTTTAAATGGGCTTTGTTTTTAAAATTTTAATAAATTCTATATTAAAAGGTTATTTAACCTGTGACAAATATTCTCAACTGAACAGCACTGATAACTATTTACAAAAATAGAACATATTCAGAGAAACATAATAAAGACCCACATTTATATAATCAATGAGACAAAAATATAAGAGTATCCCATAGTGACAGATTCACTGTATTAATAAAACATGTAAAATTTTCAAAACTATAAATATAAATAACAATAACTGTCCAGTTATTCAAATATTCAAAATTAAAACTAGGTCAAATAATTCTATCAGGCAAAAACAATAACTGTCCAGTTATTCAAATATTCAAAATTAAAACTAGGTCAAATAATTCTATCAGGCAAAAACTGTTGGATTCCAAAATCTAAAAAGGAAATACCAAAGAAAGGTTTATTAAGCCAGTTTTAACTCTTAAATGATACACAAATATTCAAGTATTATAAAAACTCTCAGTGATCTATCCTGGGATTTTAAACTGACGGACCACAAATAAAATAATCAACATGGCTCTTCACATTAACAAGGCAGGAAAAAACTAAAATCTTCTAAGCTTCTCAGTAAATGCCAAGAATACATTTGACAAAATCCAATATTTGTTCTAAATTTTAAGTCTAAAGCTAAAGTCATTGGGAATTTCTTAACCACCAAAGAGTACGTCCGTTTCAAGTAATGTGTTTATATATTTAATACAAATTCATCGGAGTTATTTCTTTAAATAAAAAAGACAATGAATGTCTTTCTTTTAGCACTTCTACTGAGTATATTAATAAGACTCACAATTTATGTATTAATAATATTGGCAATTACTATCCAAGCAGGAAAAGAAATCATCATTAAAATGACGATATAAATGAACCACATTTGCAGATGGTATGAATACATATCCAGAAAGCCAAAAGGAAAGAATGAAACTATTATCAGAGACAATAACCCAGCAAGGCTCCAGACTATGTGATAAATCCACTAAACTTAATTGCATCTCTTTGTAAAAATGATACGTGATTAGAATAATTCAGAAACAGAATCAGTTTCACTGATAATAGAGGTCAGCATATTTAAAGACTAGACAATTCATTTAATTTAAGTCATAAGGGTTTTTTTTTTTTTTTAATAGCATAACAGAAACAGACAAAAAGAGTTGTAGCAATATATTAGGATTCTCGTTGGGAGTGTTAATACAGAAGAGATGTCAATACTCCATAGCTATTATATTTAATAAATTAATAACAGTAATAAATAGCATTTATTGCTTACTATCGGAGAAGGCAATGGCATCCCACTCCAGTACTCTTGCCTGGCACATCCCATGGATGGAGGAGCCTGGAAGGCTGCAGTCCATGGGGTCGCTAAGAGTCGGACACAACTGAGCAACTTAACTTTCACGTTTCACTTTCATGCATTGGAGAAGGAAATGGCAACCCACTCCAGTGTTCTTGCCTGGAGAATCCCAGGGATGGTGGAGCCTGGTGGGCTGCCGTCTATGGGGTCGCGCAGTGTCAGACACAACTGAAGCGACTTAGCAGCAGCAGCAGCATTGCTTACTATATGGTGGTTATTATGGAAAGGGCTTTTGTTTCATGTTTCTGCCTAATTGCTAATCCTGTGAGATAAATTTTATTCTAATCTCTTTACAGACAAGGAAATCAAGGATAAAAGAAGTACTTCTCTGTAGTCAACATGTGTGTGTGTGCGCTTAGTCACTCAGTCGTGTCCAACTCTTTGCAACACGTGTGTGTGTGTTCTTAGTCGCTCAGTCACATCCAAGTCTTTGTGACCCAATGGACTGTAGCCCTCCAGGCTTCTCTGCCCATGGGATTCTCTAGGCAAGAATACTGGAGTGGGTGGCCATTTCCTCCTCCAGGGGAACTTCCCAACTCAGGGATCAAAACCCCATCTCCTGTGTCTCCTGCATTGAAGGCAGATTCTTTACCCTCTGAGCCACCAGGGAAGCCCACATTGAGGTAGAGTGGGCCCCTATTTCAATGTGATCATGTCATTATAAAATGAGAGAATCTGGACACACACACATACACACACAGGGAGAATATCATGTGAAGATAAAAGGAGTGAGTGATGCTACCACAGACCAAGAATACCAAAGCTTTCCAGCAAACCACCAGAAATTAGGGAAGAGACGGGGAACAGATTCTTCCTCACAGGCTTCAGAATGAGCAAACCATGAAGAGAACCTGTCTTCAGATTTCTAGCTTCCAGAACCATGCGGCCACAAATTCTTACTATTTCAGCCATTCAACTTATGTTAGGTGCTAAGTCGCTTTAGTCATGTCTGACTCTTTGAGACTCCATGGATTATAGCCCACCAGGCTCCTATGTCTATGGGATTCTCCAGGCAAGAATACTGGAGTGGGTTCCCATGCTCACCTCCAGGGGATCTTCCCAACCCAGGGATCAAACCTATGTCACCTACAGCTCCTGCACTGCAAGTGGATTCTTTACCACTGAGCTACTAGGGAAGCCCTCAGCTTGTGGTACCTTTTTAAAAGTTATTTTAATTAGTTTTTTTAATTTTTGATCATGCTATATGGCATGTGGGATCTTAGTTCCCAATTCAGGGATCAAACCTGTGTCCCCTGCAATGGAAGCATTGGATCACCAGGAAAGCTCCCAGTTTGTGGTACTTTATTATGGTATCCCTGGCAAACTAATATAACGACCCTAATTTAACTTATATGCAGAGTACATCATGAGAAATGCTGGACTGGATGAAGCACAAGCTGGAATCAAGACTGCTGGGAGAAATATCAATAACCTCAGATATGCAGATGACACCACCCTTACGGCAGAAAGTGAAGAGGAACTAAAAAGCCTCTTGATGAAAGTGAAAGTGGAGAGTGAAAAAGTTGGCTTAAAGCTCAACATTCAGAAAACTAAGATCATGGCATCCGGTCCCATCACTTCATGGGAAATAGATGGGGAAACAGTGGAAACAGTGTCAGACTTGATTTTTGGGGGCTCCAAAATCACTGCAGATGGTGATTGCAGCCATGAAATTAAAAGACACTTACTCCTTGGAAGGAAAGTTATGACCAACCTAGATAGCATATTCAAAAGCAGAGACATTACTTTGCCAACAAAGGTCCGTCTAGTCAATGCTATGGTTTTTCCAGTGGTCATGTGTGGATGTGAGAGTTGGACTGTGAAGAAAGCTGAGCACTGAAGAAGGGGAACACATGTATACCTGTGACGGATTCATTTTGATATTTGGCAAAACTAATACAATTATGTAAAGTTAAAAAATAAAATAAAATTAAAAAAAAAAAAAAAAAAAGAATTGCTGGTTTTGAACTGTGGTGTTGGAGAAGACTCTTGAGAGTCCCTTGGCCCACAAGGAGATCCAACCAGTCCATTCTAAAGGAGATCAGTCCTGTGTGTTCATTGGAAGGACTGATGCTAAAGCTGAAACTCCAGTACTTTGGCCACTTCATGCGAAGAGTTGACTCATTGGAAAAGACTCTGATGCTGGGAGGGATTCAGGGCAGGAGAAGGGGACGACAGAGGATGAGATGGCTGGATGGCATCACTGACTCAATGGACGTGAGTTTGAGTGAACTCCAGGAGTTGGTGATGGACAGGGAGGCCTGGCATGCTGTGATTCATGGGGTTGCAAAGAGTCGGACATGACTGAGCAACTATACTGAACTGAACTGAACTTTACAATAAACCCCTTTGCCATTAGCTAATTTGAGTGAGTTTCTGTACCTTGCAAAGAAAAAAAAAAAGATATGAAGCAAAAGCCTGACTTATATTACCTTTGCTCTGAGCAGAGGGAACACCCTTGGGCAGAGCCAGAATTCTTCTCAGAAAATTACTCTGAATGTCCTCCAGGACAAAAATAAATGAAGAAGTTTTAAAGTTCTCTTCTAAAGAGTATGATCAAGATACTTTCAGCCAGAAAAATCATAAAGGCAGTTCAAACCAGAATCCTGCCTTGACAAAACAAACTCACAACCATGAAATCTCAGAATGCTTAGGTTTGAATGACACTATTTCCTCGGATTCCTTCCAGGATAAACTACTAGCCAAAATATAACAGAGTAAGCAGTCAGTTTTATGCTGTGTGTGCTTAATCGCTCAGTCATGTCTGACTCTTTACAATCATATCTGCAGCCCACCAAACTCTTCTGTCCTTGGGAATTCTCCAGGCAAGAATACTGGAGTGGGTTGCCATGCCCTCCTCTAGGAGATCTGCCCAACCCAGGGATTGAACCCAGGTCTCCCACATTGCAGGCCGATTCTTTACTGCCTGAGCCATGGGACTGCTATTTGTTGCTCAGTTACAAGTTAGGCAATAGATACCAAACAAGCAAATAAGTAATCTTAGTTTTAGAAAAGAAAATAAATTTTATTTTGGCAATAATTAACTAGCAAACTCATGTGGTCCACACATTAAACAAAAATTATCTTTTGGGGGAATTTCCCTGGTGGCCCAGTGGTTACAAATCCACCTGCCAATGCAGGGGACATAGGTTCAATTCCCAGTCCAGGAACTAAGATCCCACATGCCGCAGGGTAACTAAGCCCGTGCCCCACAACTACTGAGCCTATGCACTCTAGAGCTGGTGCTTCGTCACAAGACAAGCCACCATAATGAGAAGCCTGCCACCAAAACAAAAGAGTAGCCCTTGCTCTCTGCAACTAGAGAAAGCCCTCACGCAGCAATGAAGAGCCCCATGTGCTGCTGCAAAGACCCAGTATAGCCAAATATAAATAAATAATTATTTTCAAAAGATTATCTTTTTGTCTCCCCTAGCAAGCATAGGCATCAGGCTCATCCAAAAGTGGAACTAGAAGATGAAACTATAAATTGAAACAGGGAGAATGCAGAGAAATAATGAGAAGCAGGTTAAAGGTACCACATGTTAGCAGTTTCTAGCTTCTCCATCTGGGAGTGGTCACTGATCCGTCTAAATCCCACAGATGTATAATGATTCTAAACGAGAACCAATAAAAGCCACAAATTGTCTATTATCATCCCTGATTTACTAGGTGTGCAGTAGCCACACATAAAATCTGACTGCTACATTAAGTATTAACCTAAGAATCCCAGACTTTTAAGCAAGCAGCAGACTAAGAAGGGATATGCCACAAATTAACAGAACTGTAATTTGAAGAAGCTAGCAAATTGCCTTTTTAACATGGGGTACTCTAAAGTTCAGCTTCAATAAAAGAAAAAAAATTATTTTTGGTTTTACTTCAAACATATTGATTGAGTTTCAAAAGGAAAACCTTCCTAGGTACTGGTCTTTGTAATGGAGTTTAATATTGTAGGTTGGCTAAAGACCAGAGTTTTGTAAAAACTTATCACTTCCTATAAACAATTGTAAACCTTTTGTTTTTCTTTCTAGAAAGAAAAATTATAACTAAGGACTATCACCCAGGGATCTGTAAATCCCAGGGAAATTTCCCAAGTGCCATGGCTTACTAAATGGGGATTTGTTTTTTCTGAGTTTAAGTCCTAATTTCACCAAATTGGCTGTTGCTTCATGGAGACCTCCCTTGTTAATATTGTCTTATAATCCTTGAATGTGATATATCTCTCCAATTTATTTGTCTTCCTTAATGTCACTCAATCATTTTGTAGTTTTCTGCATAGAGGTTTTATTTTTATTAAATTTATCACTAAGTATTTTATATTTAAATACATTATTATAAATTATATTTTCTCCTGTAATTGAGATCTAATCTTACTGCATTGTGGTCAGAAAAGATGCTTGGAATGATTTCTATTTTTTTGAATTTACCAAGGCTAGCTTTATGGACCAGGATGTGATCTATCCTGGAGAAGGTTCCATGTGCGCTTGAGAAAAAGGTGAAGTTCATTGTTTTGGGATGAAATGTCCTATAGATATCAATTAGGTCTAACTGGTCTGTTGTATCATTTAAAGTTTGTGTTTCCTTGTTAATTTTCTGTTTAGTTGATCTATCCATAGGTGTGAGTGGGGTATTAAAGTCTCCCACTATTATTGTGTTATTGTTAATTTCTCCTTTCATACTTGTTAGCATTTGTCTTACATACTGCGGTGCTCCTATGTTGGGTGCATATATATTTATAATTGTTATATCTTCTTCTTGGATTGATCCTTTGATCATTATGTAGTGACCTTCTTTGTCTCTTTTCACAGCCTTTGTTTTAAAGTCTATTTTATCTGATATGAGTATTGCTACTCCTGCTTTCTTTTGGTCCCTATTTGCATGGAAAATCTTTTTCCAGCCCTTCACTTTCAGTCTGTATGTGTCCCCTGTTTTGGGGTGGGTCTTCATAGAAACGAATGAAAATGAAAACACAACAACCCAAAACCTGTGGGACACAGTAAAAGCAGTCCTAAGGGGAAAGTTCATAGCAATACAGGCGCACCTCAAGAAACAAGAAAAAAGTCAAATAAATAACCTAACTCTACACCTAAAGCAACTAGAAAAGGAAGAAATGGAGAACCCCAGGGTTAGTAGAAGGAAAGAAATCTTAAAAATTAGAGCAGAAATAAATGCAAAAGAAACAAAAGAGACCATAGCAAAAATCAACAAAGCCAAAAGCTGGTTCTTTGAAAGGATAAATAAAATTGATAAACCATTAGCCAGACTCATCAAGAAACAAAGGGAGAAAAATCAAATCAATAAAATTAGAAACAAAAATGGAGAGATCACAACAGACAACACAGAAATACAAAGGATCATAAGAGACTATTATCAACAATTATATGCCAATAAAATGGACAACGAGGAAGAAATGGACAAATTCTTAGAAAAGTACAACTTTCCAAAACTCGACCAGGAAGAAATAGAAAACCTTAACAGACCCATCACAAGCACGGAAATTGAAACTGTAATCAAAAATCTTCCAGCAAACAAAAGCCCAGGTCCAGACGGCTTCACAGCTGAATTCTACCAAAAATTTAGAGAAGAGCTAACACCTATCCTGCTCAAACTCTTCCAGAAAATTGCAGAGGAAGGTAAACTTCCAAACTCATTCTATGAGGCCACCATCACCCTAATACCAAAACCTGACAAAGATCCCACAAAAAAAGAAAACTACAGGCCAATATCACTGATGAACATAGATGCAAAAATCCTAAACAAAATTCTAGCAATCAGAATCCAACAACACATTAAAAAGATCATACACCATGACCAAGTGGGCTTTATCCCAGGGATGCAAGGATTCTTCAATATCCACAAATCAATCAATGTAATACACCACATTAACAAATTGAAAAACAAAAACCATATGATTATCTCAATAGATGCAGAGAAAGCCTTTGACAAAATTCAACACCCATTTATGATAAAAACTCTCCAGAAAGCAGGAATAGAAGGAACATACCTCAACATAATAAAAGCTATATATGACAAACCCACAGCAAACATTATCCTCAATGGTGAAAAATTGAAAGCATTTCCTCTAAAGTCAGGAACAAGACAAGGGTGCCCACTTTCACCATTACTATTCAACATAGTTTTGGAAGTTTTGGCCACAGCAATCAGAGCAGAAAAAGAAATAAAAGGAATCCAAATTGGAAAAGAAGAAGTAAAACTCTCACTATTTGCAGATGACATGATCCTCTACATAGAAAACCCTAAAGACTCCACCAGAAAATTACTAGAACTAATCAATGATTATAGTAAAGTTGCAGGATATAAAATCAACACACAGAAATCCCTTGCATTCCTATACACTAATAATGAGAAAACAGAAAGAGAAATTAAGGAAACAATTCCATTCACCATTGCAACGAAAAGAATAAAATACTTAGGAATATATCTACCTAAAGAAACAAAAGACCTATATATAGAAAACTATAAAACACTGGTGAAAGAAATCAAAGAGGACACTAATAGATGGAGAAATATACCATGTTCATGGATTGGAAGAATCAATATAGTGAAAATGAGTATACTACCCAAAGCAATTTATAGATTCAATGCAATCCCTATCAAGCTACCAACAGTATTCTTTACAGAGCTAGAACAAATAATTTCACAATATGTATGGAAATACAAAAAACCTCGAATAGCCAAAGTGATCCTGAGAAAGAAGAATGGAACTGGAAGAATCAACCTACCTGACTTCAGGCTCTACTACAAAGCCACAGTTATCAAGACAGTATGGTACTGGCACAAAGACAGAAATATAGATCAATGGAACAAAATAGAAAGCCCAGAGATAAATCCAGGCACATATGGACACCTTATCTTTGACAAAGGAGGCAAGAATATACAATGGATTAAAGACAATCTCTTTAACAAGTGGTGCTGGGAAATCTGGTCAACCACTTGTAAAAGAATGAAACTAGAACACTTTCTAACACCATATACAAAAATAAACTCAAAATGGATTAAAGATCTCAACGTAAGACCAGAAACTATAAAACTCCTAGAGGAGAACATAGGCAAAACACTCTCCGACATACATCACAGCAGGATCCTCTATGACCCACCTCCCAGAATATTGGAAATAAAAGCAAAAATAAACAAATGGGCCTAATTAAACTTAAAAGCTTCTGCACATCAAAGGAAACTATTAGCAAGGTGAAAAGACAGACTTCAGAATGGGAGAAAATAATAGCAAATAAAAAAAAATTATATTTTATTTCACTTTCCAATTCTCTGTTGCCAGTATATAAAAACATAATATATTTATATATATTGACCTAGTAAACTAGTTGTTAGATTCCTTAGGATTTTCTCCATTCAAAAAAAAGTCATCAGAAAATAAATAATTTGGTCTCTTTTTTCCAGTCTTGAGCCTTCTATTTCTTTTTCTTGACTTACTGTCTTAGTGTGGCCTTCCAGTTTAATGTTAAATAGAAATAACTACAGCAGACATCTTTGCCTTGTTCTTGAGCTTAGGTGCACAGCATTTAGTCTTCATAATTAAATATGATATTAGTGGTAGGCTTTTCATGCATATACAATTGATCATTCTGAAACACAAATTAGATGAGGTCACTCATTTTCCCAAAGTCCTCCAGTGGTTTCCCAAATCATTCAAAACGTCTTCCTAAATCCTTACAATGATCCACATAATCTGGCTTTCTATTATCTCTCTGAACTCATACTCTCTATTCTTCCCCAGTTTTCAATATGCCACACTGGTCTTTGCTTTCAGACATTAAAAATATGCCCCTATCCTGGGACTCTTACACTTGTCCCTGCTAACTGACTGCCCTTCCCCCAGATAGCCACAGGGGTTACTCCATGAAAGAGATCCTTCTTGGCCACTTCATATAAAATTCTACCCCCACCATGCCTATGTATATTGCCTGTCCTCCATACTGCTTTATATTCCTTCACAGAACTTACTTTATATTCCTTCATAGAATTGCTTTATATTCCTTATGAATTTCCTTCATAGAATTTGATATACTATATATGTATTTCTTTTTTTACTTATCTGACCTTTCCCCCATGGCTCATGTAAGATCCATGAGGGTTGGAACTGTTATTAGAATAGAACTTAACACACAGTTTGTGTTTAAAAAGTATGTATTGGTTGAAAAAATAAATGTGTTTGAGTATATATGAGGCTCACCCTGTTAGTTGAATAGGAACATTGGAAAGCAAACTGTCCAGTGGTTAAGACTACACACTTCCACTGCAGAGGGCACAGGTTTGATCCCTGGGCAGGAAACTGAGATCCTGCAAGCCATGTGGGGCAGTCAAAAGAAAAAAACTCAGAAAGTACCTTAAATTCTATGTAATTTAAATCATGCTACAACCTTCTTAGCATTCTATTATAAGGATCTGGGTTTGACAGTTATAACTGAGAATGAGACTAGATTCTGGAATGTATTTACCCATGGCATGATTGTCACAACTGAGCCCATTTATTTTTTCAATTTAATGACCCAAGGAATACTTCCCTGAATCTTACCAACCTCAGATCTCTTTCTACTTGAACACAGACAATTCTTTTATTTAAGCTCAGGTAACAGAGAAGCTTACATTGAATAAAGATTTTTTTGATTCTTTGGTTCCCCTGACAGAACTGTGGATGGTCCACTCTGGCAAACACCAGTTTGCTTACCCTCATGGACTGTAGTAATTTGGCTTCATATGGATGGATCTAGAGAGTACTTTATCCTATTTTTTAGCAGGTGATCTCCCACCTTCCAGTGAGCCAGCACCAGCCCAGGACATACAGCCAACAATGTGGGAACCTACCCTGCCTTCCAGTAGGCCTGCACTCACCACATGAGGCACAGCATCATAGCCAACCTGGCCAGGGGCCAGCCCCACCTATTAGCATGTCCACAATAGTCAGTTCCACCATAAGAGAGGGGTGCATACAGCCCATATATGGGCTCTGGTGACCAGAGGGGAGCATACTGTTGAGCCCCATAGGCTACCGTCTATAAAAGGAGATGACAAACTCAGGACATGTAACCAATCTACCTAATACAGACACATAATCACAGAGAATTAGACAAAATTTGGAGAGAGAAGAATATGTTGTAAATGGTGGAACAAAACAAAACTTGAGAAGAAAAGTTAAATGAAGTAAAGATATGCAACCTACCTAATAAAGGTTTCAAGGCAACCATCCTAAAGATGATTAGGGAACTTAGGAGAAGAATGGATATACACAGTGAGAATTGCAACAGAGATAGAAAATATAAAGAAGAACTAAACTGAGCTGAATAATAAAATAACTGAAATAAATGATACACTAGAAGGGATCAACAGTAGATTACTAATGATACAGAGGAAATTATCAGTGGTCTGGAAGACAGAGTAAATGGAAATCTCTGTCTGAACAGAGCTGAACAGAAAAAAGAAACAATAATTTTTAAAATGAGGATAGTTTATGAGACTTCTGGGGCAATATCAAGCATAATAACATTTGCATTATATGGGTGTCAGAAGAAGAAGAGAGAGAAAAGTGTCAAAGAACTTGTTTGAAGAAATAAATAGCTGCAAATTTCCCTAACCTGGGGAAGGAAACAGACATCCAAGTCCAAGAAGCACAGAGAGTCCTTAACAAGGTGAATCCAAAGAGGTCCACACCAAGACACATTAAAATTAAAATAGCAAACATTAAATATAAAGATAGGATCTCAAAAGCAGCAAGAGATAAGCAACCAGTTACATACAGGGAACTCCCACAGGACTATCAGATGACTTTTCAGCTGAAACTTTGCAGGTCAGAAGAGAGTGGCACAGCATATGCAAGTTGATGGAAGGAAAAAATGTAGAAGCAAAAACACTCTACCCAGAAAGCTTATCATTCAGATTTGAAGGAGAGATCATGAGTTTTACAGAGGAACAAAAGCTAAAAAATACTCTCAACACCACTAAACCAGCTTTACAAAGAAATGTTAAAGGGACTCCTTGAAGTGGAAAACAAAAAGCCACAACTAGAAATATGAAAATTGTAAGAGGAAAAATGTCACATGTAAGGCAAATATATAATAACTGTAGTAATCAACCACTTTGAAAACTAGAAAGTTAAAAAGCAAATGTAGTAAAATCATCTATATTCACGCAAAACAAAAAGATGACGTCAAAAAATATTGGAGGGAGGAGTAAAAATGCAAGGTAGTTAGAACGCATTAGTACTAGAGGGTATTATGATAAATAAGTCAGACAGAAAAAGACAAATACCATATGATTTTACTTAAACATGGAATCTAACGAACAAAACAAAATGAAAACAGACATAGGCTCAGAGAATAAACAGGAAGCTACCACAGGTAGGGGGATTTGGGAAGGGGTATGTGAAGTAGGTGAAGAAGATTAAGCCGTGGAGATGTAATATCCAGCATAAGGAATATGGGCAATAATACTGTAATAATTTTGTCCAGGGACAGATGAGTACTATCCTTATCATGGTGTTCCTTTCATAATGTATGCAAATAACAAATCACTCTGTAGTACACCTGAAACTAGCATAAGATGGTATATCAACTACATTTTAATAAAAGTAAATAAAACAGCCATGTATCAGTTATTCTTGATAGCTCAGCCTCTGCTGCTACATTAATTTCCCATTCTGTATAGCGTATCATCTCAAAGAAAGGATTATAATTGTGTTTCATCTGCTAATGATACCAATAAAATACCCTTACCACAACTATTCCCTTCCAGGAAAGAACAATGTGTTCACCAGAAATGTTTTCAGGTACTACATTCTTTCTTATTTTTGAATAATCAAATTAGGAAATACCAATATTCAACTTACTACATGGAATTTAACGCGTGTCATAAAAATCATGATGTGTAGTCCCAAATTTAAAAGCAACACTGGAACACATACTACTCTCTTTCCACAATGATTAAGAAAAAAAAATTTCTATTTAGACTTGCATAAACACTAGCTTACAGCACCATACTGAAGCCATCCTCAGAGAATACTCTTCCTCCAGGATTAAATGTATTTGAGAAAACTGAAACATCCCCTAATTAAAAAATAATTCTTAGCTATCTCTAGGCTCTAATTTAAAAGCAAAATACAATATTTAGTTGCTTATTTATTTATTATTGAAGATTTATCTCAAGATGATTTTATTTTAGCAGAAATAACCCCCATAAAGAATGAAGATGCAGCCAAAAAGAACTTTAAGATTTTAAAAATAGATACTAAAAGATACTAAAGGAACAAAATCTATTTATGTGTAAACATCCTTTGAATGTGTCTGCATAATCAAACTTCTCCTCAGTAGTAAAAGTTGTGCCCCAATAATAACTGAACTGCTGAATATTATTCCAAATGCAAAAGAAATATGGATGCATTAGTTCTCAGTCACAGAAACAGACTTAGCTCTTTGGTTTTTATTCATTTATTTATACTCATCTCTCTTTGCCACGACTTCCCTGGTTAGGGTTAGGGTTAGAGTTAGGGTTAGTAAAGACAGTAAAGAATATGCCTTCAAGGCAGGAGACCCAGGTTCAACCCCTAGGTTGGGAAGATCCCCTGGAGAAGGGAATGGCTACCCACTCCAGTATTCTTGCCTGGAGAATTCTGTGGACAGAAGAGCCTGGCAGGCTACAGTCCAGGAAGTGGCAGAGTCGGACATGCTACAGTCCAGGAAGTGGCAAAGAGTCGGACACGACTGAGTAAAGAACACTACCTCATTCTACAATTTTCAGGCAGATGAAAAAACTGCTGGATATAATTTATAGAACATTTGGGCTTCTCTCATAGCTCAGTTGGTATTCTTGGACTTCCTTGGTGGCTCAGCTGGTAAAGAATCCGCCTGCAATTTGAGAGACCTGGGTTTGATCCCTGGGTTGGGAAGATCCCCTGGAGAAGGGAAAGGCTATTCACTCCAGTATTCTGGCCTAGAGAATTCCATGGACTGTATAGTCCACAGGGTTGCAAAGAGTCCAACATGACTGAGCGACTTTCACTTTGAGGTAGTTTAGATTCTATATTTGGGACTATTCAGGTTTATTAAACAAAATTAATTTACTAATCTTGAGTACATCTAAGATTAAATTAAATCAAAGTATGTTCTAAGTCTTACAACATAATAGGTAAAGACCAGTGTCTTGGTTTCTAGTTTTTAAGTTAGAGACCTTTTTTCAGCCAGAAGATAGTACTAACAGTATATACATTAATACTTCCAGTACATACATTAATACTTCTTAGTCAATTTATGGGAAAAGCTTAATTTGATTTTAAAACTTTATAATCAGGTTAGATACGTCTTTGATGGTTCTTATCTATAGAAATTTACTCTCACCTATCATTCTATGGATGTACTGTTTTATCCTTGGTGCTTTGTTGGAATCCAGTGCAGTTTTTATCATCTCACCTGGTCAATATGAATTTGATTATAGAGATTAGGGAAGGACATTACATCTACAGGACACTGTCTGTCTTTATTGTAGCAGTTACTCAGTTAATGGCAGGGGGAAAATCTCCAAGCCTAATAAATTTAAAATATCTGGCAATTTGAACAGTTGAGAGACAACCAGAATCCTAATTTAACCTCATTTTGTGTTCATACAAAGACTAGTATGCTAAAAATTAATCTCAAATTTTGGTATCCATTATTCATATCCAGTTAGTGTTCCGCTATTGTGCCCAGAAGAAAGTGATTAATGCATGTGGAGTACCAAGGTCAAATTTATTTTGGATACAACACAATGTACATCCACAATGTTGACTACTGGCATGGCATGAATTCTTAATGTTCTCATAACAGTAACTTCATATTCAATCACAATTTTGAAATTATTAATGATTATCTCATGTTAAGATGTGGAACCAAGAAGGGCTACATAACAACAACAAAGCCAGTTCTATTTTAAATACTATGTGGAAAAAATGATTATATACGAGTTTTTGAAAGATTTCAGGTACATGTTAGCTTTTCCCTGTCTCAGTAGCCTGACCTGTGGAGAAAAAAAAAACACTGTCAGTTCCAGTTCTCATCTGCCTTTATTTTCAAATAACCTTACCATAACACAGCTTTAGCTCATTAATGATGGATATCCATCACTTTTCAAATAATCTATGCTTCATTGAATTTGACTGTAATGTGAATCTATACAGAACAAGTCCTCTATTTTTCAATGACTTCCCAAATATAGAATATGTGATATCACTGAAAAAGTTCACTCTAGAAACTTCTGACATGAAAAAGTTTCATGCATGCGTGCTCAGTCATGTCTGACTCTTTGAGACCCCATGGCTATAGCCCACTAGGCTCCTCTGTCCACGGGGTTCCCCAGGCAAGAATACTGGAAGGAGTTGCCATTTCTTTCTCCAGGGGATCTTCCAGGGATCCCCAAAGGGATCAAACTTAGGGTCAAACCAAAGTCTCCTGGGTTGGGAGGCAAATTCTGTACCACTGAGCCACCTGGAAAAAGGCTCAAGGGGCAGCAAAAACATGGCCAACAGAGGTTCCCCCTGGTATTGCACACTGTCTGGCCCTTGGATTTGGCTGCCTGGGTCTGGCACCCCCTACAGAGACAGTCACAGCCCCTGACTCTGATCGCTGACCACCAGTTCTGACGGGACTGCTCAGAAGCCTGACATAGAGACTATTTCCTCAATCAGAAAACCCAGGGCCCACTCAGAACTCCCTCAATAGACTCAGGCAGGCTGGTAATCAAGTCCACAATCCTTAAGTCCCCAGCTGTGATATTCAGAAAGTTCTAAAGCCCAGTTTTTTTGGCCATAAAACTGAACTGACCTGAATTATTTGGCTGCAAAATCTGACCTGAACTCGTATGAGGCTATTTATAGACTTCACTTATCCCACCGTAGGTGAATATTCATGCTTTTCTGCCAGCATATGAATCTGTTTTGATTACAGGGAGCCTTAGACCTTGCTGGGACTGTTTATATAACACATGATATTTGCACTGTATTGCCTTCTAAATTCTTATATTCAAAATAAATCTGGCATCAAGGGATGTGGATAAAGAATCAGAAAATAACATCTTGTGAAATTACGTGGACATGAATTTAAAACCTGGATCTGCTGCTAATCACTAATTATGTGACTTGGGATAAATTACTTAACTTCCTTGAACCTGGTTCTTCATTTATAAGAATGGAGAAATCAACTAGCACTACAAATGTCTGGATAGTACTTGCCTACTTAGGCAATCACTTTTTCAACATTATTTTCCCCTAAATCAACTGTACTTTAATAAAATAAATCTTTTTAAATGTTAAAAAAAAACATATTATTTTTCCCTAAAATTTCACTCCCCTTTGTCTGCTCCCTGTCCTCACCAAATATCAGAACTTGATGGCTTTCCCTCCTTTATGGGATTGAATGTTGTCAATGTCCTTCTTTTGATGAAAAGAGTTAAACCACAACATCGTACTTCTCTACAAACTGTAATAATTTAGGCTTGGGGTTCTCAAAGACAAAAATCATGCCTCTCCTTTTCTGATAGCACTTACACATGTTGGCTGGGGGCGGGGAAGAAGACCACAGACTCAGAATTACAGTCAAGACTCACATATTAAAAATAAATGTCAGAGAATAAGAAGCGAAGTATGCACACACTAGAGCCTGGGGACCAACTCAATCCAGTTCCTTAATGCAGTTGAATTACAAACTTTCCCCCTCCCACTGCCGTGATGTCAACTGGGCAATAGGGTGTTAGTGACACTCAGGTAGCAGGAGAAATCCTAATGCTACTGAACAGGAGAGAAAAGACTGGTCACATGTTGGCAAATAGGTAGAACAGGCTATCCTAACTGTCCCCAAAGACATTGAACATCTATAAACGTCCAGGGTTTTTGCCCAAAGGAATCACTATGGATCGTTTTGGCTTTAGAGATTTGACCCACTCTGTGAGTTATGAAGACTGACTTCTTCATCACACACTAATGTCTGATAAATCTGATAAATCCATGTTGTTCAGTCACCTCTTCACGACCCCATGGGCTGCAGCATATTTGTTGTGAAATGTTTGGTAGTGGAAAGCATAGCATAAAATCAGCATCTGGTCTGAATGTTCATTGCAGTTTCCCTTGTGGCTTAGCTGGTAAAGAATATGCCTGCAATGCAGGAGACCTGGGTTCAATCCCTGAGCTGGGAAGATCCCCCTGGATAAGGGAATGGCAACCCACTCCAGAATTCTGGCCTAGAGAATTCTGGCCTAGAGAATGCCATGGACTGTATAGTCCATGGGTTCGCAAAGAGTTGGACACAACTGAGCGGCTTTTACTTACTTACATATACATATATATATATATATATATATATATATATATGGAATCTAGAAGAATAATACTGATGAACCTATCTTCAGGAAAGGAATGGAAATACAGACATAGAGAACAGACTTATGGACATAGAGGAGGAAGGAGAGGATGGGACAAATTGAGAAAGTAGCACTGATATATATACATTATCATGTGTAAAATAGGTAGCCAGTAGGAAGCTGCTATATAACACAAAGAGCCCAGCCTGGCACTCTGTGACAATCTAGAGGGGTGGGAAAGGAGTGGGGTGGAGACTCAAGAAAGATATATAATTATGGAAGATTCACATTGTTGTATGGCAGAAACCAACACGACATTGTAAAGCAATTATCCTCAACTTTTAAAAAATCATAAGCTGGATATTTGAAGAGACCTTAAAAATTAATCTAATTTCTTGATCATTTTGGTGAGAAAAACTAAGGCCAACTGAAGCTTAAAAACTTGATTAAGTTTCACAGCTGGTAAAAGGCAGAGCCAAAAAAACTTCAATCCTTGCATCCATTAAGAAAATAATAAAATAAATGATAGTCTATACCTCCATTGGAGGATATTTGTTTTAAAATTAAGTATCCTTGGACATGGAGTAGCATTACTGCAGAAAGATCATGGGAGATGGATGTGGTAGACTTAGTTCTAACAGGAGCTCTGCCACTAACTTGGGCAAAGCAAAACAGAGTTGGATGCCCTTCCAGTTGTGAGATATTATGATGCTGTGATTCTTCTAAAGTGACATGAAAGAAATGGCACCTCCAAAGATAACCAGAAAGGACATTTGATCCTGTAAGCATATGAGTTAATACTTTTAACATTTTTTTAATTATGTAAATATGATAACACATTTACAGGAGACTTGGAAAATACAGAACAAAGTTACATATAGTTCCATTATATACTACAATTATTTTTTAAGTAGATCAATTGAGATCTTTAGTTAGAGTTTCAACATCAAACTCTCAAAAATTAATAGAATGAACATACAGAAAAGTAGAATATAGTAAGCCTGAAAAGCACTATGAACCAAGTCAACATAATTAAGATTTACACAATTTTCATACAACAGTAGGATACAAATTCTACTCAAGTTCCAATGGGTTTAAATATTAAATGCAATATTAATAGAAAGAGATTTTAGTCTGATCACTCAGAATCTGAATATATGTTATATTTGAATACATGACCAAATATATTTTTAAGTTACAGAAGAGGATATTTTTTCTGCTTGGCAACTATTAGGAGTTATAATGTGATGCATACAAGTCTTCAACTACTTCAACTACTCTGTTCAAAAGAAACCCCGTTGAGCTTCTCTGTCAATGATTTCTAATCAGAGAAGCCTTCTATATGCTCAGCAGAAATTGGTGACGAGAGTAATGAAAGAGCATCACCGTTTGTTGTAACACTTGACATTTAATATGAGTGTATAAGGTGCAGCCCCCTTGGGAGAGGAGAGGCAAAGTTATTAAGAAAAGAGACTCAAGAATACCTTAGGAAATCCTACCTTCTTGCTTTTACTTGATTTTTAAAAAATATTCAACTCACCCTGTTGGGGAACCACGTGCTCTTTCTTCTTGTTTAAGTCAATTTGATTTTTTTCTTTTCCCCCAAAGACTTGTTCTCCCTCTTGTTAAACTGACATGCTATAAATTGACATCTCATTAAAAATCCTTCAGCATTATTAAAGTCCCTGGGTTCACTTCTTCAGATTTTATTATTTTTCCCTCTACATACTATTTTCTTCAAACCATGCAGTATACTTTAAAACATGTATTCACATTATCTTTTGAAGAAATTTTCTTACCACACGCAGCAGAGTACAGCTAGCACAAGAGCAAGCTTCCCAGTGAAAAACCCTTACACATTAGGGGGTGATTATTTGAATTTCAAAAGGACTTCCTTAAAAAAAGCTACCCCCTTAGTCCATTTAGGTGTTTATTTACTAATTCCTCAGACTCTGGTGGCTCAGAGGATAAAGAAATTGCCCATAATGCAGAGACTCAGGCTCAATCCCTGGCTTGGGAAGATCCCCTGGAGAAGGGAATGGCAACCTACTCCAGTATTCTCGCCAGGAGAATTCAATGGACAGAGGAGCTAGGCAGGTTACAGTCAATGGGGTGGCAAAGAGTCAGACAGAACTGAGCAACTAACACACACACACACACACACACAAACACATACATACACACACAGACTTCTTGTAAGGCAAGTGGCTTAAGCAGTCAATGCCAAATTAAGGTCAGTCATAAGAGACAAAGAAGTTAGAACAATATGGGGTAATCTGTAGAAAATGACAGTTACATTGCACTTAGTACAAACCCCACCATTTAGGCAAAACAAAATATCCTTTTCTAACAGATCACAGTTCACCTCACCTTAAATAATGAAAAGCACAATGAAAAGCGAAAGTGACAGTCACTCAGTCATGTCCGACTCTTTGCGACCCCATGAACTATACAGTCCGTGGACTTCTCCAGGCCAGAATACTTGAGTGGGGAGCCTTCCCCTTCCCCAGAAGATCTTCCCAACCCAGGGATCAAACCCAGGTCTCCCGCATTGCAGGTAGATTCTTTACCAGCTGAGCCAAAGGGAAGCCCAATATATAGATAAATAAATATATATATATATATATTTTTTTTTTAATCCTGCTATTTCTGGGTCATTAAACACCATCCATAAAGTATACTTCATTAGCAAGAATCAGAACAAGATTCTTTAAAATGTCTGTAGGACACTGCGGTATCAGTGTCCTACACTCTAACCTTATAGTCCTTTCCATACTGTTTATGACGGAACCAATCTTATATTTTGTTAAGAGAATTGTAATAAAGTATTTATTTGTAAAGTAAATAATAATCATGCCTATTTTAATACCATGATGCTTGTATCTTAAAGAATTAAGGATGTAGGTTCAGTCTCTCGGTGGGGAAGATCCCTTGCAGATGGAAATGGCAACCCACTCCAGCATTCTTGCTTGGGAAATTCCATGGACAGAGGAGCCTGGTAAGAGCTGGACATGACTTAGCGAATAGATAACAACACTATGTGTTTAGTACCTATCTATCCCCTTAAATATGTGCCTGATGAGGGCAGGATTCATGTACTGATCCCAGTACATGGTATGGGAACAATAAAAACCTATTCAAGAAATGAATTAAGTGAGAATCTGTCATGTCATTTGGGTTAAATACAGCTTTTGGTCATGTTCATCATCTCCTAAACTATGAACTATGGCTAAAACAATAGACACGTTTTCACAGCTCCTTTTAATAACTACAATGACCATGCATAGAGGTATCACATGCTAGTCATGGTGCTAAAGTGCTTTACAGAGATGATCGGATTTAATTCTCATAACAACATGATTGTACATTACTATTATAATAGTATTCCTAATGTACTGCTAATCCCATTTCAGAGATGAAGAAATTGAGACTAAGGAAAGTTCCCTAGGTTGCTGAAGTCACTTCAAAATCTTACTTTTCTGAGCTCATTTTCAGTATGCCTAATAGTCTGCTGAAAAAGTATATGAAAAGGCTCACACTCAAGCAGACCTGAGTCATTGTGATTCTTGGAATAACAGTGGTAAACCAGAGCATGCATTGAAAAGATCTTGCTGAGATTAAAACAACAGTTTAAGTTGAAAATGTGGTTCAAGAATGAATGTTCTGAGTGGAAACCAGAATCAAATAGCATTGTATGAATTTACTAAAATGAGAAAGTTTATTGACAAAATTACACACTGGATATTAGTGTTAAACCTCATTTCAATGCATATCCATTATATTTTAGAAATAAGAATTAATTTTTAGAAGAGAGTGATCAGCCATGCTTGGAATAGTTCAAATTTGTGTGTCTTTTTTAATAACTAGATCACCTGGAGACTTTGGAGGCAGCTGTGGTTACTCCTTGGAAGGAAAGTTATGACCAACCTAGATAGCATATTGAAAAACTTAGATATTACTTTGCCAACAAAGGTCCGCCCAGTCAAGGCTATGATTTTTCCAGTGGTCATGTATGGATGTGAGAGTTGGACTGTGAAGCTTTTGAACTGTGGTGTTGGAGAAGACTCTTGAGAGTCCCTTGGACTGCAAGGAGATCCAACCAGTCCATTCTGAAGGAGATCAGCCCTGGGTGTTCAATGGAAGGACTGATGCTGAAGCTGAAACTCCAATACTTTGACCACCTCATGCGAAGAGTTGACTCATTGGAAAAGACTCTGATGCTGGGAGGGACTGGGGGCAGGAAGAAAAGGGGACGACAGAGGATGAGATGGCTGGATGGCATCACCGACTCAATGGACGTGAGTCTGAGTGAACTCCGGGAGTTGATGATGGACAGGGAGGCCTGGTGTGCTGCAATTCATGGGGTCGCAAAGAGTCGGACACGACTGAGCGACTGAACTGAACTGTGGGTCTTCTAATTGGTCTAAGGGGTCTCTGTACCAATACAGGCAACACCAATACCATGAGTACAGAAATTTTCAGACAGCACCATCTCAACAGTAGTCCTCTGAGTCATGATTAGCACACAGCACTGAAAGTGCTCTGGGACAGATATGGCTAAAGGATTAAGTGAGAGTGTACGTGAGTGCAGGTGTGCTTGGTCGTGTCCCTTTTGCAACCCCATGGACTGTAGCCCACCAGGTTCCTCTGTCCATGCGATTTCCTAGGCAAGAATAGTAGAGTGGGTTTCCATTTCCTTCTCCAGTGGATCTTCTTGACCCAGGAATCAAACCTGCATCTCCTGCACTGGCAGGTGGATTCTTCACCACCACGCCACCTGGGGAGCCTGAGTGTGCACAGGACTCCGTACCTGAGTTTATTCCAGGAGTCCCAAGCACTGGGTTTTCCATGTCCTTGGTAGATTGTTTCTCTGCCCGGCAAGCTTCTATAGCAGATTGAAAAGTAGTGAGGATTTGCATGTGGAATTCATAACCAAACATCAAAATGGGGAGAAATGTTCCATTTTTGTGGTTTCTATTACAGGGACAGCTGCAGTGCACCAGCGATCCAGAAAAAGTAAAGCTAAGCCTTGAGCATCAGAATTGATTGGGTCAGTCTCGACGAATGTGATTTTGATCTATCAATTATTCAAAAATCCTGAGTTTTACCATAAAAGTAGAGGCTGCATTATATTCTCAGAGTTATGAGGCTCATCAGATCTGAGGTGATACTAGACGTCTTTTGGGAACAAGACCAAAAAATAGAGTCCAGACCTGAGTCAACAAGATGGGCTTGAGGAAAGAGGATGGAATACACACTGAGAAAATTAGGGCACTGAGAGAATCACATGGAAAGATCTGGATAGATGAGACAATGTTTTAGCAGCTGCTGTGAATGCACAACATTTAGGCAAGGGGGATGAATTAGTTATCTATTCACAATAACGCTGCACAACAAATTACCCTAAGACTAGCAACTTAAAACAATAGGCATTCCTTTGGTCACAAGCCTGTGAGTCATCAATGAAGGCTGGCAATGTGGGCTTAGCAATTCTGGCCTTAGCTGCGCTCACTCACACATCTGACAGTTGCCACTCAGTCACTGTTCTTAAACAGCCTCAGTTAAAACTGAGCAATTCTGAACTGAGTCTCTTCTCTACCAAGCCAGGCTTTCTCAAGGCAAGGGCAGAGAAGCAAGCGAGAAAACAAAAAAAGAAAAGTGCTTTTTACAAGCTTCTACCTGCATCATTTCTGCTTAGTATCCCATTGTCCAAAGCAAGTCCTATGACCAAACTCAGAATCAAGAGATGGTAAAATGAACTCTGCCTTTTAGTAAAAGAAAATACACAGTCGTACACAACGGGTGTTATGTTGGCTGTCTATCACTCCATTAAAAATGACCTCAAAACTCAGTAACATAAAACAATTACCACTTAATTTACCATTTGGTGTGATTCTTCTGCAGATCTTTCCTGGACTTAATCAACAATTTAGCTGAGACTAGATCATCTAAGATGTCTTTACACATATATCTGACAGTTGGTGTTGGCTGTTGATTGTACCCTATGTCATCAATAGGGTAACTTGGGATTCTACATAGTGATTGGTTTGCAGAAGAAACCAAGCCCCACTGGACAGTGCTTTGTGTCATGATTGCTAATGTCCCATTAACCAAGCAAGTTTCATAGTTAAAGAAAAATCACAGGATCAAGTCCAGGATCAGGGCAGGCAGAGAATGCACAAGGATGTGAATATTGGGGCCTGTAATTACTGAGGACTGCCAGGTGGTGCAGTGGTAAAGAATCTGCCTGCCAATGCAGGAGACACAAGAGATGTGGGCTCGATCCTTGGGTTGGGAAGATCCCTGGAAGAGGAAATGGCAACCTACTCCAGTACTGCTGCCTGAGAAATCCCATGGACAGAGAAGCCTGGTAGGCTACAGTCCATGGGGTCACAAAAAGTCAGACAACTGAACACACACACACACATTATAACAAGGGAGCAGATGAGAAAGAGGGGGGTGCTCACAAGAACCCTATAGGGGACACCCTATTATTGTCTATATTGTTTAGATGAGGACATAGAAGCTTGGATAATAGGAAAGATTTCCCTAAGGTCATCATGGCCAAGCCTGCCTGACTTAAGAACCTGGCATTTTACTACTACATTATTCATAATTAGCTCATACCCCTTGTGTGGCTCTTAACAAGGCTGGAAATGAAAAAATAAAATAAACACTGCCACTCTCCTCTCCATACGCTGAGCCTTCGCTTAAGCCAGGTAAGATACTCTCTCATAACTGCAGCCACCTCAATACAGCCTCTAATGCTGATGTTACATGTTACAGATAAGACTCTATGAAAAGGCTCTTTCTGTGTGAGAGGGCTCATAAGCAGGATTCTAAACATGGGGAAATATTTTTGTATGTGTACATCCACTACCTACCTGAGGAACTAATGGACCAAAATAGCCTGGTAGAGATTCCACTTCCAAATGATGAATTCTCTAAAGCAGGGGTCCCCAACATCCAGGAGCTAATGTCTGAAGATCTGAGGGGGAGCTGATGTGGTAATAATAATAGAAATAAAGTGCACAGTAAGTGCAATGTGCTCAAATCATCTTGACACCGTCCCCCACCTGAGCAGGGAAAAACTGTCTTCCATGAAACTGGCCCTTGGTTACAAAAAGGTTAGGGGCTTCTGCCTTAAAGCATTATGAGGAAGACTGTCCTCTTTATAATTTGATTTAATCTTACAGGGAAAGTAGGAAGGAGGGGAAAACATAGGAAGAGGAGTGGAGGGTAGAAAAAAAGAAAAGAAACTGAGATATTAATATTAGTTATGTCTGGACACAGAGTCAGGGGATTCTTATTTTCACCTTTTCAAAATTTTCTACAATTAACAAAGTGATACAGTAAGAATTATGGAAGTGTAAGATCTGATGTATGAGACTCATGAAAGGGATGGACGAAATACTGTTGAGAATGCACAGCTAGAGAAACAAGGATAATGTTTGGAGGACCCAGGGTCCCATAAAATGGACTATTTGGATATCATCATGATACATGCTGTGGCCAACTTGACAAAGAATATATTATGAAACAGCAGTCCTTATCATTTCCCATCCAATTCAGCCTGCTTTGCTTTTGTGAACTGTAGGTCAGATTGTGTATGTATGAAGTGTCAGTTTTATATATTCATGAACATGGACTTAAAGTCAGCAGGATCATGAACCCTCTATCTTATCAGAAATAGCAAATGTGTCCAAAATCTTCAACAAAGATAAAAAATGAATAATAACCACATTAATGCTGGTAGAAGACAAGACTGGAAAGTCAATTTGTATGAAAGTCTTTACAAAGACTTTACAAAGGAAAAAAAATTGGTTGCAGTGCCTTACTATTTTCACTGTAATGCCTCCTTCAAGTTTATTTTATGGAACTACATGCTCAAATGGTACATCTATTTGCATTATTTTACTGCCCCAGGCCATCACTGGAGTAAGACTATTCAGTTCACTTCAGTTCAGTCACTCAGTCGTGTCTGGCTCTTTGAGACCCCATGAACTGCAGCAAACCAGGCTTCCCTGTCCATCACCAACTCCCAGATTCCACCCAAACCCATGTCTATTGAATTGGTGATGCCATCCAACCATCTCATCCTCCTCCTCCTGCCCTCAATCTTTCCCAGCATCAGGGTCTTTTCAAATGAGTCAGGTCTCCGCATCAGGTGGCCAAAGTATTGGAGTTTCAGCTTCAACATCAGTCCCTCCAATGAACACCCAGGACTAATCTCCTTTAGGATGGACAGGTTGGATCTCCTTGCAGTCCAAGGGACTCTCAAGAGTCTTCTCCAACACCACAGTTCAAAAGCATCAATTGTTCGGCACTCAGCTTTCTTTATAGTCCAACTCTCACATCCATACATGACTACTGGAAAAAACATAGCTTTGCTTAGCATAGTCTCTGCTTTTGAATATGCTTTCTAGGTTGGTCACAACTTTCCTTCCAAGGAGTAAGCGTCTTTTGATTTCATGGCTGCAATCACCATCTGCAGTGATTTTGGAGCCCAGAAAAATAAACTTAGCCACTGTTTCCCCATCTATTTCCCATGAAGTGATGGGACTGAATGCCATGATCCTCGCTTTCTGAATGTTAAGCTTTAAGCCAACTTTTTCATTCTTCTCTTTCACTTTCATCAAGAGGTTCTTTGGTTCTTCTTCACTTTTTGCCAGAAGGGTGGTGTCATCTGCATATCTGAGGTTATTGATATTTCTCCCAGCAATCTTGACTCCAGCTTGTGCTTCCTCCAGCCCAGCATTTCTCATGATGTACTCTGCATATAAGTTAAATAAGCAGGGTGACAATATACAGCCTTGACATACTCTGTTTCCTATTTGGAACCAGTTTGTTGTTCCATGTCCAGTTCTAACTGTTGCTTCCTGACTTGCATACAGATTTCTCAAGAGGCAGGCCAGGTGGTCTGTTATCCCCATCTCTTTCAGAATTTTCCACAGTTTATTGTGATCCACACAGTCAAAAGATCCACACACAGACTATGCTTTGGCATAGTCAATAAAGCAGAAATAGATATTTTTCTGGAACTCTCTTGCTTTTTCCCTGATCCAGCAGATGTTGGCAATTTGATCTCTGGTTCCTCTGCCTTTTTTAAAACCAGCTTGAACATCTGGAAGTTCACGGTTCATGTATTGCTGAAGCCTGGCTTGGAAAATTTTGAGCATTACTTGACTAGCATGTGAGATGAGTGCAATTTGTGCAGTAATTTGAGCATTCTTTGGCATTGTCTTTCTTTGGGATTGGAATGAAAACTGACCTTTCCAGTCCTGTGGCCACTGCTGAGTTTTCCAAATTTGCTGGCATACTGAGTGCAGCACTTTCACAGCATCATCTTTTAGGATTTGAAATAGCTTAACTGAATTCCATCACCTCCACTAGCTTTGTTCATAGTGATGCTTTCTAAGGCCCACTTGACTTCACATTCCAGGATGTCCAGCTCTAGATGAGTGTGAGTGATCACACCTTCATGATTATCTGAGTTGTGAAGATTTTTTTTTGTACAGTTCTTCTGTGTATTCTTGCCATGTCTTCTTAATATCTTCTGCTTCTGTTAGGTCCATACCATTTCTGTCCTTTATTGAGCCCATCTTTGCATGAAATGTTCCCTTGGTATCTCTAATGTTCTTGAAGAGATCTCTGGTCTTTCCCATTGTATTGTTTTCCTCTATTTCTTTGCATTGATTGCTGAGGAAGGCTTTCATATCTCTCCTTGCTTTTCTTTGGAACTCTGCATTCAAATGGGTATATATTTCCTATTCTCCTTTGCTTTTCACTTCTCTTCTTTTCACAGCTATTTGTAAGGCATCCTCAGGCAGCCATCTTGCTTTTTTGCATTTCTTTTTCTTGGGGATGGTCTTGCTCCCTGTCTCCTGTACAATGTCACAAACCTCTGTCCATAGTTCACCAGGCACTCTGCCTATCAGATCTAGTCCCTTCAATCTATTTCTCACTTCCACTGTATAGTCATAAGAGATTTGATTTAGGTCATACCTGAATGGTCTAGTAGTTTTCCCTACTTTCTTCAATTTAAGTCTGTTACATGAACTATTTAATTGCCTTATCATGGGATCTGGTAGTCACAGCCACAGGAAGATACTATCGGTAAAAAAAAATGGAGAAAAAAGATCACTTTGCTTTATTTTGATGTCGTCTACCATTTATCCTTTCACAATGCACCGTGGAATACAGTTTTTCATGTAATTCGGAAAAAAGAATATTGGAAACAAGTTCCAGCCTGTCAAATAAAATTTTATAAAACAAGCTTGTCTGGCTATTCTATTAAAATGCTCTACACTTTGAGATGTCCTCATTTCTGAAGGGCAAATGAACCCAGCAGGTGACTGAGTGATTATGACTTCTGATTCAGTGCTCATTTTCAAAAAAAAAAAAAATGCACTATTTAATGTGTGCTGATTGCCATCACTAACATTCCCTTGTTTTCAATACACCCTTCCTCTTATCCACTAACTGAATCCTGCTCTGCATCCAGAAAGCCCACTTAAAGAAAATCTGCAGCTAAGTTTCAATTCCCTAGACGGTGAGAAGACTTACTACAGAATTAATTTTCAAAGACATCTTTAGAGTCCTCTATTTTTCTATTCCAGATGTAAATTTTAAAAACGTTTTGAGAAATGACTCTTAATAATAGAGTGAAATGAAAGGGAGCTACTGCCAACCAGAGACTCTGTTTCATCTAAAATATGCCCCATATGGGTGTTCTGAGAAAATGCTACAGCAGTAGATGCAATCACTCTCTTATTCTGAAAAGTTATAAAAACAAAGCCAAACAAAGGAACAACAATGAAACAGATCACAAATAAATCAAGCCTCCCAGCACAGTCTCTCTAATGGTATCTCTAGGACGGTCCTGAAATTCTGAACATCCTGTCTTTTGATTATAAAAGGAAATCCTCAATTTTATTAGTTTATAATCTAAATGCAAAGGATAAAAACAGTAGTGTGTTACACTTTTGTTATTGCTATTGTTGTGCCCAGTCATGTCTGACTTTTTACAACCCCATGGACTGTAGCCCACCAGGTTCCTCTGTCCATGGGTTTTTCCAGGCAAAAATACTGGAGTGGGTTGCCATTTCCTTCTCCAGGGGAATCTTCTCCACCCAGGGAAGAAACCCAAATCTCCAGCATCTCCTACATTGGCAGGTAGATTCTTTATCACTGTACAACCTGAGAAGCCCGTGTTATACTATACGTCTTCAAAAGTGATCAAATACCAGGCACACACTCTGCCTTTTATCTGACTAAAGTGTAGTAGTACTTGGCAACAAAAAGGGGTGTGCATCCAAAATTTTAATTTATTAGAGGATGTGTGTGTTAGCCCATCTCAAAAGAGATATTTTTACAGTCACCAGAAATTCAGGAGCCTCCAATAATGCTGCAAGGTTGTCTCTTCACTCCTAGAATCCTCAAGTGCTTTATCACTTGTCATTTTGAAGATGATCATTAATCAGAACACTTTGCACTTGAGCCGACTTGTAACCTATGGACTCTTTACAAACATAACAAGCCACATCAATAAAATGCAGCTGTTGCGGAGTGGAATGAGGCTGTTCATCATATGAGCAGCAGTCTAAAACAGGAAGATAAAGATGACTACTGACAGTGCAGGCATCATTTTCCTCTTCCCAAACTCAATTTGATATCTCACATATAAGTATCAGGTGTAGAGGGAATAAACATTCAAGGGCCATTATTGAAAAGCACAAGGTGTCAAAAATTGCATAGGTATACAGAAGTTAGCATGAGGATTACACAGAAGGGCTAAGTTTGTATCTATACCGAATGTTGCAGTGCAGTACATGTGCGCCCTCATATCTGACCCTTTGCAACCCTAAGGAGTGTAGCCCGCCAGGCTCTCCAGTCCATGGGAGTCTCCAGGCAAGAACACTGGAGTGGGCTGCCATTTTCCACTCCAGGGGATCTTTCTGTCTCAGGGATCAAACCCGTGTCTCTGGCATCAGCTACAGTGGCCAGCAGATTCTTTTACCACTGGCACCACCTGGGCAGCCCTCTGAAGTGAAATGAAGTGAAGTCGCTCAGTCGTGTCTGACTCTTTGAGACCCCATGGACTGTAGCCCACCAGGCTCCTCTATCCATGGGATTTTCCAGGCAAGAATACTGGAGTGGGTTGCCATTTCCTTCTCCAGGAGATCTTCCTAAGCCAGGGATTGAACCCAGGTCTCCTGCACTGTAGGCAGACGCTTTACCATGTGAGCCACCAGGGAAGTCGTCTACACAGAACAAATAGTCCTAACTGGTGGGGTTTTTGTTTGTTTGTTTGTTTTTGGGTGCTAATTACAAAAGCCAACTATTTTAAGTGATACTGGTTAGATCCCATAGGAAGAATGCTCATGTCACTTCATATCAACCTGGAAGCTGAATTTAGTACTTGGAAAAACCCTGGACATCAAGATATATCCAGCTCAGACTTCCCCAGTGGCACTGTGGTTAAGAATCTACTGGCCAGTGCAGGGGACACGGGCTCAATCCCTGGTCCAGGAAGATCCCACATGCTGCAGGACAATGAATTCCATGTACCACAACTACATAGCCTGTGCTCTTAGGACCGTGAGCCACAACTGAGGCCACACAATATAACTACTGAAGCCCGTATGCCCAGACCCCATGCTCTTCAACAAGAGAAGCCACTGCAATGAGAAACCCATACACCATAATTAGAAAGTAGTCCCCACTTGCTACTAGTAGAGAAAGCTCGCACACAGCAGTGAAGACATAGTGCAGTCAAAAAAAAAAAAATCAGAAATAAATAATTTTAAATATATATATATATATATCCAGCTCATCAACATACTAGCTACACACACAAACGATGTGTCGTTGAAAGTTCTGTGGGGAGATGGAAAAGAGGGCTTCTACCCCATACTGCATGGTCAAACTTCCATCGTCTCCCCAAATGTTCTCTCCCAGTGCAGCAATCTCTGTCTTCTGAACTACAAGTTCTGCTGTCCTAGCATTTCCAACACAGGTCTAGGACTGAAACTTAAGACCCTTTACTTATGCAGAACAACCGAGGTCTCTAACTCCCCAGCCTGTTGTATTTCACCAATGCAGTGAAGTACCCACTTTCTTGGAAGGCAAGGAAAACTCTAAATAATAAATATTTTCTCTTTTCACAGATTTAGGGATATGCACTTCTCTCAAGGGGGCTTCCCAGATGGCACTGCTGCTGCTGCTAAGCCACTTCAGTCGTGTCTGTCTCTGTGCAACCCCATAGATGGCAGCCCACCAGGCTCACCCATCCCTGGGATTCTCCAGGCAAGAACACAGGAGTGGGTTGCCATTTCCTTCTCCAATGCATGAAAGTGAAAAGTGGAAGTGAAGTCGCTCAGTCGTGTCCGTCTCGCAGCGACCCCATGGGAGTATTCTCCAGGGAAGAATACTGGGGTGGGGTGCCATTGCCCTCTCCACCAGATGGCACTAGTGGTAAAGAATCCACCTGCCCAATGCACAAGATGCAAGAGATGCAGGTTCGATCCCTGGGTCAGGAAGATCACCTGGAGGAGGACGTGTCAACCCACTCCAGTATTCTTCCCTGGAAAATCTCATGGACAGAGGAGCCTGGTGGGCTACAGTCCATGGGGCCATAAGGAGTCAGACACAACTGAGCAAATGAACACACACACACACAACCATACCAAGGGCAGGAATGCTAAATCAGTCTGAAAAGCGATTGGATCCAAAAGTATGAAAACCACGATCAACATTAGGAAACTCCAGTTTTGTCTTAGCTTGTCTCTGTTCATATGCTTTATCCATCTCCCTAGTTTTCCCTCCCTCTCCTCCTAATCTTTCTTGTTTTACAAAAAGTAAAGACTTTCAGAGAAAGGGTCTTTTGTTACACAGAACAGTGGTTCTCAAGTCTAGCTATCAGTACAGTTTACTAATGTAAACAGTACAGTTCACTCACAAAGATTGTGATTTTAAAGTCTCATAGAGTTTGACTGTTTACATTTTCAAAGCCTCCTAAGTAGCTTAAAGACTAAACTTCTGAAGCAAAGAGCATCTCCCACCCCAAAATACAGCAACATAATTTAAGATAGACATGTATTTCTTTCTTAACAGTCCTGACAATGAGTAACCCAGATAGGCAGAGTAGCTGGGCTCCATCTAATCACTAAAGATCCCAGTTTTCTTCCTTCTTGCTCATCCACATCACCAGCTTACAAACAAGAAGTGATTTTTTTTTAATCAAAGCAGATTTGATGTACAATATTATGTAAGTTCCAGTTGTACAACACAGTGATTCACAATTTTTAAAGGATACATTCCATTTACAGTTATAAAATATTAACTATTAAACAAGACACTTTTTGCAAACATAATGGCGGAAGTCTTGCCTTGACTCTTGGGTCAAAGTGAGGTCACTGTCATATTTACTTTTCAGCTTTGGGAAGGTAAAGAGTCGATATTCAAGCCAAATGATTTCTTTATCAGCAGCAGGGTAGAAGTTGCCCATAACACTAAGTCTCTCAACCGCTCAGTGAGAACTTAGTCATTTGATCGGGAAACACAGTCTGTAGCTGGACAGTCATGGGTCTAGGATGACGTGGAAATCCAAGCATTTAATCATACTCCTCAATTGCCTCTTTTAAATGCACAGGCAGGTTTGGGAACTGCTATAAAGAGGTTCATATATTGCCACTTCATGGCAAATAGATGGGGAAACAATGGAAACAATGGCTGACTTTATTTTTCTGGGCTCCAAAATTACTGCAGATGGTGATTGCGGTCATGAAATTAAAAGACACTTACTCCTTGGAAGGAAAGTTATGACCAACCTAAATAGCATATTCAAAAGCAGAGACATTACTTTGCCAACAAAGGTCCGTCTAGTCAAGGCTATGGTTTTTCCAGTGGTCATGTATGGATGTGAGAGTTGGACTATAAAGAAAGCTGAGCACTGAAGAATTGATGCTGTAGAACTGTGGTGTTGGAGAAGACTCCTGAGAGTCCCTTGGACTGCAAGGAGATCCAACCAGTCCATTCTAAAGGAGATCAGTCCTGGGTGTTCATTGGAAAAACTGATGTTGAAGCTGAAACTGCAATACTTTGGCCACCTGATGCAAAGAGCTGACTCATTTGAAAAGACCCTGATGCTGGGAAAGATTGAGGGTAGGAGGAGAAGGGGACGAGAGAGGATGAGATGGTTGTATGGCATCACCGACTCGATGGACATGGGTTTGGGTGGACTCCAGGAGTTGGTGACAGACAGGGAGGCCTGGCGTGCTGCAGTTCTTGGGATCACAAGGAGTCAGACATGACTGAGAGACTGAACTGATATAGAGGAAAGTGATGGTGACTTCCCACCTCTACCCTTCATTTCACCTAATCTCAGCTGTCATACAGAAGGGAGGGCACTCAACTTAGAGTTAGAGGATCCATGTGCAAGCAAGCCCTAGTTCTGCCATGAATTGTGTGATCCCCGGCAGATCCCTTCATAAAAATAACACATACAGGCTTAGTAGTAAGTGATTTATATGCATCATTTTCTTTTAACCTTGATAATGCAAGGCACATATTTTTAATCCTATCTTAGTAAGAAAATAGATAAGCTTTCCCACTTCACATTTTATATGTTATCAAAGCTAGATTTCAAACTCAATTTTGCATGCTCAGTCACTAAGTTGTGTCTGACTCTTTGTGACTCCATGGACTGTAGCCCACCAGGCACTTCTATCCATGGGATTTCCCAGACAAGAATAGTGGAGTGTGTTGCCGTTTGCTCCTCCAGAGCATCTTCCTGACCCAGGGATCAAAGCCATGACTCCTGCCACATCTCCTGCATTGCAAGCAGATTATTAACCACTGAGCCACCTGGAAAGCCCAAACTCAACTTTATTTGAATTCAAAGCATACCATCTTCCCCTTTGGCCATATTTAACCTCATTGAGTCTGATTTTCCTGTAAGTGAGATAAAAGTCTACCTCAAAGAGTTGCTGTGAGCTTAATTTCAGGATAGGCTTCCCTGGTGGCTCAGATGGTAAAAGCATCTGCCTACAATGTGGGAGACCCAGGTTTGATCCCTGGGCAGGGAAGATCCCTGGAGAAAGAAATGGCAACCCACTCCAGTACTCTTGTCTGGAAAAATCCCATGTACAGAGGAGCCTGATAGGCTACAGCCCATGGGGTCAGATGGTGTGTAGACCTTAAATATCAACAAAAGTCATTATTTCCTTTTTTATACAGAAGATGACACTAATTTGCCATGGTGAGCCTGTGGTTTGAGTTCCTTTCTGGCAATGGTGATGGATTTGAGCTTATTCATTCATAATCTCTGGTTCTGTCTTCAGTGATCAATAGAACCCACTTAAGAGATGACAGTTCAGAGCTAACGTGTGGCCAAGGAACTGAACAAAGCCAAACTGGCCCATATGGGAACTGAATTAATGATCTGGAACTGATAAGCACTATACTCAGATAAGCTGAAATAATTCAAGATTGATTGTCATGAAGACACAGACCAAAAATTATAAGACTTAGGGAAAAGCAATGTCTCTTTGCTCCTCTTGTAAGTTCCCTCATTAAAGGCTTGAAAATAAAACCAACTATCTTGCCAGTGCATGCCCTATTACCATAAACCAAATTAAGGTGGCTTCCAATACACTAATTCATTTCATATTCCAGTCATATTACTACCAAGCCTACCACTTCTTTTATGGAGGCTAAAAACTCCAGCTTGCAGATCACAGCTTGTAGAAAAGCAAAGAATAAAACAAGACACCAAACAAGGTTAAACACATACTCCCCTTCAATCTCACTCCTACCTGACCTTTCCCATAAATAAGCAGAAATATGTGAGGAAACAGTTTTTTTAAAAAAGGAATAAATACTATTATCATTCAGTTGGTTTTTATAGCACTTTTAAGTACACGACTATATTTATGGGGGTTGGTATTAAATTTTTTTACAAAATAAAATTATTACACTTTAAAATTAAGATAAGAAGTACCCCTCCAATCAAAAGAGTCCCCAAGTCTCTGATGATTTGAAAAATAATTAGTACCATCAAATCTCCTTAGAATCTCCATAACTGCTCTACCATGAGCATTTGGGGACTGGCCTAAGGATTTTCTTGGTTTTCAGTTCTGTATGAAGTAATTTGCCAGCTCATTAAAAATGTTTTTACCTCCCCTTCTAAAGGAAGACATCCTAACTTGTTCAGAAGGGAGTGTTTTCATAACCAAATTGAAAATCTCACTCTCCATCCCCTATCTCCACACTGAACAGCATGTTTTGCCAACAAGCTACTCTGACTTATATACCATAGGAAAGGAAATAGAAAGAAAACTACTCTTTTGTCCAACTCTTCGTAACCCCATGGAGTAGTCCATGAAATTCTCCAGGCCAGAATACTGGAGTGGGTAGCTATTCCCATCTCCAGAGGATCTTCCCAACTCAGGGATAGAACCCAGGTCTCCCACATTGCAGACAGATTCTTTACCAGCTGAGCCATCAGGGAAGCATATACCTCATATAGGAAAGGAAATGGAAAGAAAACTAGCTTCCCTTCAGTTTAAAGCATCTCTACTGTCTAAAAGAAACAAACCTCTCCTCTCAAAATAAGCCCATCACATTTATACATTAAGCATCATGACTTCCCCTGAAAGTTCTGAAGATGACCAGTAAAACCAAGAAAAATTTAAGAATTGATTAAAAAGCAAGCTTTGGTACTGATAGAAACTAAAATTTCAAAATTATTTTGGCTAAGTGAGAATTCTCTAGAGCAGACTAAGCATGGAAAACAAAAAGCTTTCCCTTTCTTATTGGGTTATAAATAGAGGAGATCCAGAACTTGTATTATACTTCAGTTTTCACAGATCCTAACAGAGTGATCTAAACAACAAATATTTTGCTGAACTACACATGGTTAGGAACATATTCTACGTAGTGACTATTGTACCCTTTTGTATGTGGCTTAGTGTGCTCAATATTATGGTTGTGAGATACACATGTGTTATTTCATGTAGCAGTAGTTCAGTCATTTCCACTGCTGTATAATATTCCACTGTATAAACAAAGTATACATTTCTATCAATTCTACCACATCTTGGTTAGTTTTTGATTTTGGCTGCTACAAATATGATACCATGAACATTCCTATACATCTAATATGGTAATCAAATGTATACATTTACTCTGGCCTGAACTTTTGTGCCCCTATCCCCAGTCTGTATGCTGAAATCCTCAGTGTGATAATGTTAGAAGATGGGCCTTTGTGTGGTGCCTATGTAATGAAAGTGAAACTCTCATGAGTGGGATTAGTGCTTTTATAAAAGACCCAGAGCGGTCCCTTGCCCCTTTCACCACGTGGGGATCCAATGACAAGTCTGAGACCCAAAAAGGGCCCTCATGCTGGCATGCTATCACCCTTATCTCATACTTTCAATGCCCAGAACTATAAGAAACAAATTTCTATGTTTTGCAAACTACCTAGTCTGTAATATTGTGTTAGAGCAGCCAAAAAGGACTTTAGCTGATTATATAGCTATACTTACAGGGCCATGGAATATGATTACAACTTTATTAGGTACTCCCAGCTTTGCAAAGTGGTTTTTTACCAATGTACATTCCCACCAGCAATGTATGAGAATTTTGTTGCTCCATATCCTCACCACTAAATGGTATTATTATTATTTTTTTTTTTTTGCCATCTTCTAGATGTACTATGGCACCATAATGTGGTTTCTAATTGTAGATGCAATTAAGGATTAATATAATCCCTAATGATTAATAGAGTTGAGCATCTTTTCATACGCTCACAAGCCTTTTGAATGTTTACTTTCTGAAAGCTGCTTCAAATATTTTTGTCCTTTTCAATTGTTTTCTGCCTTTCCCTTACTACTGTGCTTATATATATATTGTTGTTTGGTCGCTCGTCATGTCAGACTCTTTGCAAACCCACCAGGCTCTTCGCCCATGGGATTTCCCAGGCAAAAAATACTGAAGTAGATTGCCATTTCCTTCTCCAGCTTACACACACACACACACACACACACACACACATATAGGACAACAGTCTTTTCACTGGAAAAACATATTACAAATATATTCTCCACCCTGCACCTTGCCTTTTCATTCACCAAATGACATCTTCTGAGGAAGTGAACTTAATATTAGCATAGTTTTATTTATCAATCCCTGACTTCAGGTTATTTCTCCATTCCAGCCACAATGGACCCTTGCTGTTCCCCAGTTATGCTGGATACCTCCTCTCTTCTTCACTTGCAATTTGCATACAAGTGCCACACGCTACAATGTCAGCTCCATGAGGGCACAAAGTATGCCTGCTGTGATCAATTCGCTGGGCTGCAAACAGTATCTGGTACATAACAGGTATCCAAAAAAAATTTTTTTTCTGCTAAATGAATGAAAGAATAAACTAACTATGAATTTATTTTATCTTTCTCACAACTCTGTGTGCTTTTACTATCTGACTGCTCAAATCTTTCTTCAATTTTAAGAATTTTTGGCTATTGTGTCTTTTAATTCACTTCTTTATTTTCTCTTATGCATTGCATATTTTTTCTTTTTTAAAAAATTATATTTAAAAAATACATTGACATGAATCAGCCATGGGTGTACATGTGTTCCCCGTCCTGAATCCTCCTCCCACCTCCCTCCCCATCAAACACATGTTGGAGCTTTTAGATCTATCTTTCACATCTTTAAACTTCTCTAAAATATTTCCTATTTTTATCTCACTATACTATATTCTGGATGATTTCCTCAGAGCTGTTGTTCAATTAAATAATTCTCTCTTTAATCTTGTTGAGTCTACTGTTAATTCATCTATAAATATTTTATTTCAATAACTTCATTTTCTATTTCTATAATGTTTGGAGAGTTATTTTCAACCTTCCTGTTGTTATTCAATGCAGTATTATTTTGTCAATTACCTTATTTCTCAAAAGATAACTGAACATTTTAGACATACTTCTTTCAGAGCTTTTCTTAGATAGGTCTTATTCCCCTCATGTATAAATATTCACATTTGTTTAGTCTGCTGACTTTATCTCCTTGCATTATTTATGATGATTTTCATAGACAGTCACATGTGTCCTAGGTTAGAGAGTTTTACCCATATGGACCAACTTTATAATTTCTGCTGATGAAGTCTTTAAGTTTCACTGGTTTCAGAATAGTTTCTATGATACTCACTTAGCTCCATATTTCTATACAATCTGGGACATGACTTTTGGCTACCTACCAATGCACACCTTGGGCCAGGATGAAGGGATTTGGCCAATTCCACTGTTTTAAAAGTAAAAGACATCCTGACTTTACAAGATACTGCAGCGACCAGATAGGATTTTTATACATTGTGATCCTGTGCCCATCATCTTTCTCAAACACTCTTCTCACTGATGATGAGGACCTCTAGTTGGAAATAGCCAGAAGGTAGTTGACAATAAAGCACAGGTGCTCAGAGGACAAGTCAAAAGTCAAAGAAAAATGTTTATGTGTCTACCCACAATTAATAAAATATCTGGAACCATGTATTCTGTTGCAATTCAATAACAGAATTACTATCTGCTTTTTTTAATTTATTTTTTTTAATTTTATTTTTTAACTTTACAATATTGTATTGGTTTTGCCATATATCAACATGAATCCACCACAGGTATACACGTGTTCCCCATCCTGAACCCTCCTCCCTCCTCCCTCCCCCTGCCATCCCTCTGGGTCATCCCAGTGCACCAGCCCCAAGCATCTAGTATCGTGCACCGAACCTGGACTGGTGACTCATTTCATAAATGATATTATACATGTTTCAGTGCCATTCTCCCAAATCATCCCACCCTCTCCCTCTCCCACAGAGTCCAAAAGACTGTTCTATACATCAGTATCTCTTTTGCTGTCTTGCATACAGAGTTATCATTACCATCTTTCTAAATTCCATATATATGCATTAGTATACTGTATTGGTGTTTTTCTTTCTGGCTTACTTCACTCTGTATAATAGGCTCCAGTTTCATCCACCTCATTTGAATGAATCAGTTCTAAATGTATTCTTTTTAATGGCTGAGTAATACTCCATTGTGTATATGTACCACAGTTTTCTTATCCATTCATCTGCTGATGAACATCTAGGTTGCTTCCATGTCCAGGCTATTATAAACAGTGCTGGAGAGGGTGTGGAGAAAAGGGAACCCTCTTACACTGTTGGTGGGAATGCAAACTAGTACAGCCACTATGGAGAACAGTGTGGAGATTCCTTAAAAAACTGGAAATAGAACTGCCTTATGACCCAGCAATCCCACTGCTGGGCATACACACTGAGGAAACAAGAATTGAAAGAGACACATGTACTACCTGTTTTTTTTTAATTTATTTATTTTTTATTGAAGGATAATTGCTTTACAGAATTTTGCTGTTTTCTGTCAAAACTCGACATGAATCAGCCATATGTATACATTTATCCCCTCCCTTTTGGAACCTCCCTCCTATCTCCCTCCCCATCTCACCCCTATAGGTTCATACAGAGCTCCTGTTTGAGTTTCCTGACTCATACAGCAAATTCCCATTGGCTATCTATTTTACCTATAGTAATGTAAGTTTCCATGTTACTCTTTTCACACATCTCACCCTCTCCTCCCCTCTCCCCATGTCCATAAGTCTATTCTCTATGTCTGTTTCTCCACTGTTGCCCTGTAAATAAATTCTTCAGTACCATTTTTCCCCCTAAGATCAGGAACAAGACAAGGGTGTCCACTTTCACCGCTATTATTCAACATAGTTCTGGAAGTCCTAGCTCAGCAATCAGAGGAGAAAAAGAAATAAAAGGAATCCATATTGGAAAAGAAGAAGTAAATCTCTCACTGTTTGCAGATGACGTGATACTGTACATAGAAAACCCTAAAGATAGTAACAAAAAATTATTAGAGCTAATCAGTGAATTTAGCAAAGTTGCAGGATACAAAATCAACACACAGAAATCACTTGAATTTCTATATACTAACAATGAAAAATCAGAAAGAGCAATTAAGGAATCAATCCCATTCACCATTGCAACAAAAAGAATTAAATATCTAGGAATAAACTTACCTAAGGAGACAAAAGAACTGTACACAGAAAATTATAAGACACTGATGAAAAAATCAAAGACAACATAAACAAATGGAGAAATATTCCATGTTCCTGGGTAGGAAGAATCAGTATTATGAAAATGACTATACTACCAACACAGTCTACAGATTCAATGCAATCCTGATCAAATTACCAAGGGCATTTTTCACAGAACTTAGAACAAAAATTTCACAGTTCATATGGAACACAAAAGAGCCAGAATAGCCAAAGCAGTCTTGAGAAAGAAGAATGGAGCTGGAGGAATCAACCTTCCTGACTTCAGATTATACTACAAAGCTACAGTCATCAAGACAGTATGGTACTGGCACAAAAACAGAAATATAGACAAATGGAACAAGATAGAAAGCCCAGAAACAAACCCATGCACCTATGGGTACCTTATTTTTGACAAAGGAGGCAAGAATATAAAATGGGGCAAAGACAGCCTCTTCAATAAATGGTGCTAGGAAAACTGGACAGCTACATGTAAAAGAATAAAATTAGAATACCTCCTAACACCATACACAAAGATATACTCAAAATGGATTAAAGGCTTCAATGTAAGACCAGAAACTATTTGCTTTTAAAGTCAAAGACAATGCAAGTTTAAAAACAAGCAAATTTCTTTTGGTTATTTCTGGCACTCAAAACTTGAAGAAACACAAACAGCCTATTTTCTGTGGAGCACTCTTCTACATTTATTAATGTGGCAATCATTCCAGAGTAAAGTTTGAGCATCTGTGTGTAAAAGAGAATCAGAGAGTGGGAGAAGTCAATAAACAAATGATCCATGAGAAAACTCACAAGTTTTTGGAAAAATAATTTACCATAGTAATGATATGTTGAGCTCCATATATAAAATCATTATTAATTAACTTCTGTTTGTTGGTTTTCTGGGTGGTTTTTTTTTTTTTTTTTTTTTGGCTGTTTATTTACCAGCTCAGTTCAGTTCAGGTCAGTCGCTCAGTCGTGTCCGACTCTTTGCGACCCCATGAATCACAGCACACCAGGCCTCCCTGTCCATCACCAACTCCCAGAGTTCACCAAGACTCACATCCATTGAGTCAGTGATGCCATCCAGCCATCTCATCTTCTGTCGTCCCCTTCTCCTCCTGCCCCCAATCCCTCCCAGCATCAGAGTCTTTTCCAATGAGTCAACGCTTCGCATCAGGTGGCCAAAGTACTGGAGTTTCAGCTTCAGCATCATTCCTTCCAAAGAAATCCCAGGGCTGATCTCCTTCAGAATGGACTGGTTGGATCTCCTTGCAGTCCAAGGGACTCTCAAGAGTCTTCTCCAACACCACAGTTCAAAAGCATCAATTCTTCGGCGCTAAGCCTTCTTCACAGTCCAACTCTCACATCCATACATGACCACAGGAAAAACCATAGCCTTGACTAGATGAACATTTGTTGACAAAGTAACATCTCTGCTTTTGAATATGCTGTCTAGGTTGGTCATAACCTTCCTTCCAAGGAGTAAAGCGTCTTTTAATTTCATGGCTGCAGTCACCATCTGCAGTGATTTTGGAGCCCAAAAAATAAAGTCTGACACTGTTTCCATTGTTTCCCCATCTATTTCCCATGAAGTGATGGGACCGGATGCCATGATGTTCGTTTTCTGAATGGTGAGCTTTAAGCCAACTTTTTCACTCTCCACTTTCACTTTCATCAAGAGGCTTTTGAGTTCCTCTTCACTTTCTGCCATAAGGGTAGTGTCATCTGCATATCTGAGGTTACTGGTATTTCTCCAGGCAATCTTGATTCCAGCTTGTGCTTCATCCAGTCCAGCATTTCTCATGATGTACTCTGCATAGAAGTTAAATAAGCAGGGTGAAAATACACAGCCTTGATGTACTCCTTTTCCTATTTGGAACCAGTCTGTTGTTCCATGTCCAGTTCTAACTGTTGCTTCCTGACCTGCATACAAATTTCTCAAGAGGCAGATCAGGTGGTTGGTATTCCCATCTCTTTCAGAATTTTCCACAGTTTGTTGTGATCCACACAGTCAAAGGCTTTGGCATAGTCAATAAAGCAGAAATAAATGTTTTTCTGGAACTCTCTTGCTTTTTCCATGATCCAGAAGATGTTGGCAATTTGATCTCTGGTTCCTCTGCCTTTTCTAAAACCAGCTTGAACATCAGGAAGTTCACGGTTCACATATTGCTGAAGCCTGGCTTGGAGAACTTTGAGCATTACTTTACTAGCGTGTGAGATTAGTGCAATTGTGCAGTAGTTTGAGCATTCTTTGGCATTGCCTTTCTTTGGGATTGGAATGAAAACTGAACTTTTCCAGTCCTGTGGCCACTGCTGAGTTTTCCAAATTTGCTGGCATATTGAGTGCAGCATTTTCACAGCATCATCTTTCAGGATTTGAAATAGCTCCACTGGAATTCCATTACCTCCACTAGCTTTGTTTGTACTGATGCTTTCTAAGGCGCACTTGACTTCACATTCAGCCAGGATGTCTGGCTCTAGGTGAGTGATCACACCATCGTGATTATCTTGGTTGTGAAGATCTTTTTTGTACAGGTGTATTCTTGCCACGTCTTCTTAATATCTTCTGCTCCTGTTAGGTCCATACCATTTCTGTCCTTTATCGAGCCCATCTTTGCATGAAATGTTCCTTTGGTATCTCTGATTTTCTTGAAGAGATCTCTAGTCTTTCCCATTCTATTGTTTTCCTCTATTTCTTTGCATTGATCGCTGAGGAAGGTTTTCTTATCTCTTCTTGCTATTCTTTGGAACTCTTCATTCAGATGTTTATATCTTTCCTTGTCTCCTTTGCTTTTCACTTCTCTTCTTTTCACAGCTATTTGTAAGGCCTCCCCAGACAGCCATTTTGCTTTTTTGCATTTCTTTTCCATGGGATGGTCTTGTTCCCTGTCTCCTGTACGATGTCATGAACCTCATTCCATAGTTCATCAGGCACTCTATGTATCAGATCTAGGCCCTTAAATCTATTTCTCACTTCCACTGTATAATCATAAGGGATTTGATTTAGGTCATACTTGAATGGTCTAGTGGTTTTCCCTACTTTCTTCAATTTAAGTCTGAATTTGGCAATAAGGAGTTCACGATCTGAGCCACAATCAGCTCTTGGTCTTGTTTTTGTTGACTGTATAGAGCTTCTCCATCTTTGACTGCAAAGAATATAATCAATCTGATTTCGGTGTTGACCATCTGGTGATGTCCATGTATAGAGTCTTCTCTTGTGTTGTTGGAAGAGGGTGCTTGTTATGACCAGTGCATTTTCTTGGCAAAGCTCTATTAGCCTTTGCCGTGCTTCATTCCATATTCCAAGGCCAAATTTGCCTGTTACTCCAGGTGTTTCTTGACTTCCTACTTTTGCATTCCAGTCCCCTACAATGAAAAGGACATCTTTTTGGGGTGTTAGTTCTAAAAGGTCTTGTAGGTCTTCATAGAACCGTTCAACTCCAGCTTCTTCAGTGTTGCTGGTTGGGGCATAGACTTGGATTACTGTGATATTGAATGGTTTGCCTTGGAAACGAACAGAGATCATTCTGTCATATTTGAGATTGCATCCAAGTACTGCATTTCGGACTCTTTTGTTGACCATCATGGCTACTCCATTGAATGGTAAATTATTCCTGATCCATTTCCTCTCTTGCCAGGTTCCTGTTGTGAATGACAACACAAATTTATAAAACTACTGTATAAGGTTTAGGAACAGTGGATGACTACAGAATGATACAAACCTGATTAACTTTGCTAAGGTTCTGTTCCTTGATCCTGGCCTCATTAGTAACCTAGACAACAGAGCTAACTAGGTCTAAGCAGAACCTTTTTTAAGGACAAAGCTTATTATGTTGCAGGAGATAAAGGAGACTGTCAACAGCACCTTAGTAGATTTTGATGGTTCTCTAGAGAGAGATATTCTGTCTGCATTATCCATAGTTGTAAAAACACCAGGGAGCTGGTTTCTGAGCCTGCTTAATGAAGAAAGAAAAAAAAAAAAAGTGTTTAAAGATGGAAACACAGGAGGCAGTAAAACAAACAGCACAAACCACCAACAGAATTTGGGGCTACTTTTGTGTTTCATAGCATAGATGAATTACATAATTACATAAGAATTACTGTTGGCATTTATCAATACAAATGTTTTTCCTAATAACTTCCAGGGAGGGAAATAGGATTGGAATCACCTGTACACAAAACATACATGAAAGTCAGCGCAAGGGTGAGTCAGGAACAGGTCTTGCTTGTTACAGGGATCAGCCTTATGTCAAGCCTGACCATTTCAAAGACTTCTAATAAAACAGCCAAAAAAGACCGTTTATATGCAGTAGAATTAAGATATCAAATTCGAACTTTCTAATTTCTAGTCTCTTGCCATATTAGCTGGAGTATTTCAAAGAATTCTTTGGGGAGTTACCTCATGGCCCAGAGGTTAAGAATCACCTCAATATAGGGGACACAGGTTCGATCCCTGGTCAGGGAACTAAGATCCCACAGGCTGTGGGGCAGCTAAACACTCGAGCCACAACAACAGAAACCCTTGCACCAGCATGGAAGATTCTGCATGCCACAAAGAAAATTCCATGTGCTGCAACTAGGAATTGATTCAGCCAAATAAATAAACAAAATATTTTAAATAAAGTAAGTAATTCTTTGGGTAAGTCATTAGAATGATAGACCATTGCTTCCTAAGTTATCTAAGAATGTAAAGTGGAAGTGTATAATAACTAGGTTCTTCTTCTCTTCATGTCCTGTACGTTCCTTTGGCTAAGAAACAACAGATTAAAGAAATTAAGAGTAGACAAAACTTAGTAATGATTGTCATTCCAATAGCTTCCTTTAATTGGGTTCCATAAAACCATGACAAAGAACATTATGCTGTAATTAGGCCTGCAAAGGCTATTTAAAAACAAACAAACAAACAAAAACTTTGGCTAGAATGTGGTTACACTCATTACAGTTATCATTCAGGTTACTTCAAATTAAGCAATGTAGTGAACTGCATTGGGACATAAAGATTTGCACTAACCCTCAACTTGAGGATAATATTTTACCACTCATACCATCATTCCCTACTATTAAGTGAACATTATTTCACTTATTTTCTCTTCTTCTTTTATGTTATCTCCTATAAGTTTATTGAGTACAATTTATCATATTCATTTATTCATTCAACTGCTATATATTTAATGCCCCAAAGTGAATTGGCCTCTACACTCAGGGACAGAAAAAAAATCATCAGCAAAAACAAAAGCACTCCTTAATCTCAAAGATTACAGTTGGAATGGGGGCAGGAAAGACAATCAAATAACCACAAAGAAATTATAGAAGTTATCAACTTATGATAACTGCTATAAGATGAGGATATGGTAATGTAAGAGCTTATAATAAGGAAATGTGACATACTCAGAAACAGCTTTCCCAAAAAACTCATTCTTGTATTGAAATGAGAAGGATGACTAGCAGTTACACAAGTACAAAAAGAAGGAAAGACAGAAGAGAATGTGCAAATGTCCTACATAAGTTTCCTAATGACAGGGACTAGAGTTGCAAAATTGTAGATAAATTGGTCTTATTCCTAAGGCTAAAGCAAATATGATCCTATTTCTAACTGGCCAGGGTCAAATGTTTTCAGGACTGGATACAAGAGAAATCATTTGTTTTGTCATTACATTATTTGATCTCTAAATTGTTTTTGGCAGAAGAAAGGAAGAATTAAGCTCTAAGTCTATTGTAGTTAAATTCAAAGTCTCTTTCATCTCCCAGGACACAGACACAGGGCTTTTGCACACATTAGCTACAGAGCTTGGTGCACATGAGTTTTACTTTTATTTTTGTTCTCTGCATTATACTTAGTACGAGTTATAAATAAAACATGTTGCGCTATTTTAGTTTGATGTGTGATTATACTTCAGTTTGCATTTTATTTCTATAATTTGTGAGAATTTATAGTAGAAAAGCATTTTAAAATAAAATGTAGGGTAAAGTGACTGTTACAGTTTAGTATAAAAATAAATTAAATTTCTTCCTAGAATACAAATGATAGCACCATTGTGAAAAATTGCCAATCTGAGCCGTCTCAAACTGCTTTAGAAGTTACTGCCTCTCATTTTACAGTGGTATGACAGCTAAAAAACCATTTTGGTTCTATTATTATTAGCTACTACCTTAAATATGTATAATATTATAACTGAAGGCCACCTACATATATAATCTATCTTCTCAAATATTCACAGCTAAATTCTTGAAAACTACATCAACACAGTCTTCCTTTAAAGGCTAAATACTGGAGAAGTGCAAATGTAGAAAAAGTTTGGTTCAGTAGGTAATAATGAGTAAAACCTGAACACTATAAAGAAACAAAATTTTCTGGCATTCTTATATATGATACTTTAGTCACTAAGTTGTGTCTGACTCTTTGCAACCCATGGACTGCAGCCCATCAGGCTCTTCTGTCCATGGGATTTCCCAGGCAAGAATACTGGAGTGGGTTGCCATTTCCTTCACCATGTACATAAGTGTGTGTGTGTGTGTGTATGTATATGCACACACACATTGTGTGTGTATATATATATATATATGTATATATATACATATGTATACATATATATATATATATATAGAGAGAGAGAGAGAGAGAGAGAGAAGAGAGGTTTACAGTGCCACAGATGTTAATTATAATTTGGGGTAAGTTAACTCATTATGTTTCTTCAATTAGTAAATGGTTACCTTTTCATATGTCTATGTTAATTGACCACTAACTCAAGTAAATCAAGTCAGAAGATAAAATGTACTAAAAATTAAGGTTCTAAATAGCTACTAAAACTCTAAATAGACAAGATATGTATTTGGAAGGAGGGCAGGGAAGAAAAGAAAGGGAAAAAAGCTATTAGTAAGTAACAAATAGATAATGCTCAAAAATAACCTTCATCTACTAAAGTTACATTTCATTCACTCATTAACAAAGTCATTAACTTCTATTGCACTAAGCACTGGGAGATCCCTGACAAAGAACACAAAGCTCTTAACACAATGATACTGAACAATTTTTAGAACTGTACAATAACTGATACTTTTTGTCTTTTGAGCTGAGACTGAACCCAGAACACATAAAAGCTTTGCTGGTTCTGATTCTTCCTCCTTTCAAAACACCATCAATACATCCTAACACATGTCAACACCATCATTGGCCTTGTATAGTGATAAAGAATTTCATAAACACAGCTTACCACCACCCTGTGGGATTTTATAATTCAATAGACATAGGCTAACAATAATCATTTACATGTTATTTCACAATTCAAAAAGTGATTCACACACCATATTTCATTTGGTTTATGTACGCTGCTATAGTTATGCATATAGAGTTGGGATGATAAAGTGACAAAGGCCCATGAATAGCAACAGAATAAAAAGTTCTAAGTAAGACACACATGAAAAGCAAGGCATATGTCCAGTGAATTTCAGAACCGAAGAAAGATGGAGTAAAGCATTATGATCCAAGAAGAAAGAGATGAGATTTCAGGATGCATGTAACTTAAAGAAAGGGTCCACTTAATAGGTTAAGAAAAAAAGAAAAAGAAAATCCAAAAAGATATTTCAAGGACAAAGTGCTACTTTGGAAAAGGCACCAACTTTTTATAATATAAATTTATGCTAAGGTTTACAACCATGTGGCCTGTCTCACTCTATGTTGCCTACAAAATCATGGTTGGGATCAATATCAGGTTCTATAAATGAATGCAACATAATTCATCCAATATTTCCATCTCACTTGTTTTATGTCAAGTTTTTAAATATTTTAAGTGTAGTCAAAAGAAGCTGACAAGGAAAGCCATCCAAACATTCCTATAACCAATCTTGTTTCCCAACATGTGATGTAAGACCAATGAATCACAGTCACTAACTCAAATAAGTGATCCAGCATCATTCTAATTATGAGAACAGGCCATCTGTTCATTGTCTCCGAAAGCGAAACACTGCTGTGTCTTCACTTTTTTTTCAACAGTGATTATTCACTTTGGCGAGCACCTCATTTATTGTTTGTTTCATCACTATAAAGATTCTATTTTGGCATTCGAATGCTGTGTATTTCCTTCTCTGGTATCATGTGAGCATTCATTCCTCTTCATAATATGGGAGATTTGTTCAGTGTCAATTAGAGGAATAAGCTGCAAGATGGTAACGGTCCTGTTACCTCAGAAACCCGTCCACAAACTAGTTGCTTCCTGCTATTAACCAGTTGCAAAGAAATTGCTTCAGTAAATTTTCTCTGTCAAATTTCAAATAATTATTAGTGCAAACTATATGAGATTGCCAATATTCAACTATTTGACTTTAAAAATGGCAGATTCATAGGATTCTACCTGATGTAATAAGCCAGAGATTCCTCATGCATTACTCCTTAGGGTTCAGGATGGGGAACACATGTATACCTGTGGCAGATTCATTTTGATATATGGAAAAACCAATACAATATTGTAAAGTTAAATAAAATAAAATTTAAAAATAAATAAATAAAATAAACACACACACACACACAAAAGTAAAAGTTGGCCAGATATCTGAACCCCATATTCATAGCAGTATTATTTGTAACAGCCAAGTCATGGAAACAATCTAAATGTCCATTGAGGGATAAATGAATAAAATGAATGTGATGGATACATATACACATATGTGCATGTATACATTGTTGTTTTTGAGTCGCTAAATCAGGTCCATGATTTTTTATGGCCCCATAGATTGTAGTCCACCAGGCTCTTCTGTCAGTAAGATTTCCCAGGCAAGAATACTGGACTGCCATTTCCTTCTCCAAGTGATCTTCCTGACCCAGGGATCGAGCCCACATCTCCGGCACTGGCAGGCAGATACTTCACCACTAAGTCACCGGGAAGTCCCAATAGGTTACTGCAAATTTCAGAATTTTATAAGTGCTTATTCCATATCTTCCTGGGTAATAATATTGCTTTAAAATGCTATAAAAAATATCTTATGAAACAGATAAAGTCAAGCAAGGTATTGCACATAAAAATTCTTTTAAAAGAATTCTTTTAAAAGCCATGCCTATCTTTCTGGATTAACCAGCAGAAGCATCTCTTTCATCTCCTTTGCCTCTTAAAACAACTTGAATTTGGTGGTATCCCTCTAAGCACTGAAAGTGTTGTCACTCAGTCGTGTCTGACTCATTGTGACCCCATGGACTGCAGCCCGCCAGGCTCCTCTGTCCATGTAATTCTCTAGGCAAGAATACTGGAATGGACTTCCCTTTCCTTTTCCAAGGGATCTTCCCAAAACAGGAATCGAACCTGGATCTCCCATATTGCAGGCAGATGCTCTACCACCTGAGCCACAAGGGAAGCCCCCATTACTCTAAAAGCAGTATTCACCCATAAAAAAGGAAGAAGTCCTGCTATTTGCGACAACATGATGGACCTTGAGGGCATTATGGCATGTGAAATAAACCAGCAAAGAAAGGCAAAGATCGTATAATCTCACTTATTTGTGGAATCCAGAAAATCTGAATTTATAGAAACAGAAGTAGTGATTACCAGGGGCGAGACAGAGGCTGGGGAAATGTTGAGATACAGGTCAAATGATACAACCTTCCATCTCTAGGATAAAGTCTGGGGATCTAATGTGCACTATGGCAACTACAGTTAACAATACTGCATTGTACATTTAAATGTTGCTAAGAGGGACTTCCCTGGATGGGGAGGGAGGTGGGAGGAGGTTTCAGGATGGGGAATACAGGTACACCCATGGCTGATTCATGTCAGTGTATGGCAAAAACCACTATAATATTGTAAAGTAATTAGCCTCCAAATAAAATTAAAAAAAAAAAAAAAGAATGTTGAGACAGGGAGGAGTGGGTGTGACTATAAAGGGGTACATGGAGGGGAGGGGCTTCTGGCTGTGCTGGAATAGTTATGAGTCTTGACTGCAGTGATGGTTATAAGAATCCACTAATGTCCTAGAAGGGTGCTCAGGACCTCTCTGTACTATCTTTGAACTTCCTTTCAATCTACTATTTAAAAATTAAGAGCTAAAAATATTAATAATAATAAAGATTGTAGGAGTCAAAAACAAAAAAAAAGACTGCCTTCCAATGCAGGGGAGTGCAAGATCAATCCCTATTCAGGGAGCTAAGATTCCAGATGCCTTACATCCAAAAAACCAAAACTTAAAACAGAAGCAATACTGTAATAAATTCAATTAAGACTTCTTAAAAAATGGTCCACATTAAAAAAAAAAAAAAAAACTTTAAAAAAAAGTTGCTAAGAGAATACACCTTAAATGTTCTGGCCATGACAACAACCAAAAAAATGGCAATCATTTGAGCTGAAGTGTTAACTAACATAATTGTGGTAATTGTTCTGCAATATATATGTTTATCAAATCATCACATTTTAGACGTTAAAATGGCACAATGTTATATGTCAGTTATAGCTCGTGGTGGGGGTGGCAGTCAGTTGCAGGGGTCTAGGCTGACACCTTATGCTAACACCTGTGAACACACACACACACACACACACACAAAACCTGTGGGACAAAGCCCAATAAAATCTGCAAAGGTCTGCAGTGGCTGTGCTGGTTGCTGGTTTCTTTAGTGGCTAAAACTGCTGGGGTTCCCTCTGCAGAGAAGGTCACTGGGAACCCCAGGAACTCCTGCTGCATGGCTGACAGCCTTTCTTCCTTGCTCCTAGTTGTCACTACGTCTCAGCTCTGCTGGTCTCTGCTGAGATGCAACTGAAGCAGGTCTTTCATGTGGTCCCTGAAAGGCTGGGGACGCCAGTGGCTCACCCTACTCTCTTTCCTGGCCAGGGAAACTCTCTCTAGCTGGAAGTTCCCTCTCTGCACAGAGCACTGGCCTCTGGGGAATGGGATGGTGCAAGGCAAAACTGAAGCTACTCTTCCTTCCCTTTGTTTGTTCTTATTCCCAAGGGTTTTGTTCTACTGTGCCCCTGAGGTTTCATAAGTGAACTCCTGCAATCACCCAGAGCTGTTTTTATTGGCAGATCACTGTCTAATGATTGGTCTTTGTAGGGGGACATTGATCTTTGTGGGACAGTCTCCTACTCTATCATCACAGCATCGCTTCTTAATATTCCTGTTATAATGAAGATACAATCACATAGACTTTAGATTTTAAATATTTTTGATTTTGCCTTGCACCATTCTTTGTGTCAGTTACTTTTAACATAGAATTCTGTGACTTTTGTCAGCTTCCTGGGAATGACCTTCAAATTCTTTATCTAGGGAAAATAAGAAGCTTTAAGCACACCCTATTGAGAATGTGTGAATTATAAAAATTAATGCGAAGAGTTGACTCATTGGAAAAGACTCTGATGCTGGGAGGGATTGGGGGCAGAAAGATAAGGGGACGACAGAGGATGAGATGGCTGGATGGCATCACTGACTCGATGGACGTGAATCTCAGTGAACTCCGGGAGTTGGTGATGGATAGGGAGGCCTGGCGTGCTGCGATTCATGGGGTCGCAAAGAGTCAGACACAACTGAGCGACTGATCTGATCTGATCTGATATATATTTATATTTAAGTTCATGCTGAAGAGAATAATCTATGAGCCTATGGTATTTAGAAAAGGCATAAGTGAGAACCTTTGTACAAAGACGGTTACAATCAGGAGCTGCAGATTTAAGTTCTATTTTAACTAGATAGCTGTAAAAAAAAATATTAAATAGAATTTGATCCTCTTTTGAAAGGACATATTTTAGCAAACAATATGTAATGCACACTATGTTGAAAACTGAAGAGTTCCCCTTTTGACAGGGTTATTTCACTTATACATCAGGAAAATTCAGAAGACATCATGTATCTAGGTTATCAAGGCCAAAAGGCTTGAGAAAGCTTTTTTTAATACCCTTGTGAAAGAGACAATGTGATTGAAAGCTAATACAACTGGATGGACTTGAAATGAATTGAAAGTCATTTCTTGAGGATACTGATTAATGAAATGATGTCACAGTCTGTGGTCTCTACCTTCAGCCCTGTCTTGTTCAATGATTTTATCAATGACTTGAATGAAGACAGAAAATATATGTGTATTATATTTGCAGAGGATACAAAACTTGGAAGGATAGGAATAGGTTGGATGACAGTGTGCCAGTACTGTGAGCCAAAGAGATCTTGACAGGCTAGAGAGATGGGCCAAACCTGACAAGATGGAATTTAATAAGGATAAATGTAAGGTCAATACAACAACAACAAGAAAAAGAAAAGAAAAGAGGCTTGCTATTTAAGCACAGGCTGGGGGAGTTGTGGCTTAAGGCAGCAGGTGAAATGAGAACTGAGGAATTTAGTCAAGCTCATGGCAAGCTTATTATCAATCAATAGTGTGAACCGTGATTACAGACTTGCTCTTTAGGGTCAAGAAGATGGAAGGATAAAGTCCCAGATCTCACTTGTATTGTGGGCTAAGCTTGGCAAATTACTTAATCTCTCCAAAGCTTAGTTCCCTTATATGTAAGATGAGAGTGATAATCTTCAACATGACATATACCATGTCATCATTCTTTTATATAAGTTTTAACTCTCAATTCTTGACTCTTTAATGATTACTGAGACTTTCTATAAATATACCATAACTTCTCATTCCCATTTTATAATAGTAAGAGAAGAGGAAAGGAAAACAGGAGGAGATAAACAGGGGAAGGATGGAAAAGAAAACAAGAGAAGGGAGAAATTAACCAAGAGTAATGGAACAACTACTTCGGTCCAGACACTATGTAAGGTACTGCAGGTACCTGCACTCATGTAATTCACATAATTAACATCAAAGATGTCATCATTTGCATTTTAGACATGAGAAAACTGAAGTTTCAAAGGAGAAGTTTTCTTGAAGTCAAGACACAGAAATTAGCACAACTGGACTTTGCATGCAGGTCTACACTCCATGACCCTGATTCTCTCCCCACCCTCAATCACCTCAGAAAGAACTTTCTGATCACTGAATCACAAGTATCCTGAATACTCTTTTTCTTCTATCTGGTGGTTCAGTCGCTAAGTCGTGTCTGACTCTTGCGACCCCGTGGACTGCAGCCCACCAGGCTCCTTTGTCCATAAGATTTCCCAGGCAAGAATACTGGAGTGGCTTGCCATTTCCTTCTCCAGGGGATCTTCCTGGTCCAGGGATCGAACCTGCATCTCTGGCATTGCAGACAGTCTCCTGCATTGCAGGTAGATTCTTTACCACTGAGTCACCAGGGAGGTCTTCCCTTCTATCTGCATGGTCTGAAATTTGACTTAAAATACTATTCTACTACCACATTAATATTAATGCTATCTATTTGGTTCAATCTGTGAGAATTTATTTCAACACATTAAATTATGTCTATGATTCAACTTGCCTATATAAAGCAATTCAGTAGGCAAAATGACATTCTAGATAGTCACCCCATCTCTTTAATAGTTACCCTTCCCATAACTGGCTCATAAAAAGCTTCTTCTCTGGCTTCTCCAGCCTTTTTTTAAAATCTAATTTTGCTTCCTCTGTGTTTTAAGTCATTTTCCTTTTTATTTTCCATCTATTGCATGTGAGCATGCCAGCAGCAGCAGAACCATTTCTTATATAAACTTAAAGGGGAAAAAAAGGACAAAATTATTTCAAAAAATGCAATGCTATGCACATGTAGTTTATCACCTGAACCAAAATAGTTTGGAAAGAGGCCAGTGAGGGAAAGATACAAGAAGAACACTATTTGCCATTCATTGTCAAAGCCCTATGCCACCCACATGCTGCCATCCTTCAAAACCCAAGTCAAACGCCACATTTCCTGTGAAGTCCTGCCTGATCATATCCCCATGCCAGGGGAGATTTGATCACTCTTTCCTTTGCCCCATGCCTTTTCACACCTCTTATATAATACACATTACACTGTATTGCAAATATTTGCTGATATAACAGGATGTTAAATTGTAAATTTCAATGGAGACACCAACACAATAGATGTGACATTCCAAAGGAGGTGCTAGACCATTTATTTGTTGTTATTGTTGTTTAGTTGTTAAACTGTGTCCAACTCTTTTGCAACCCCATAGACGGTAGTCTGCCAGGCTCCCCTGTCCATGGGACTTCTCAGGCAAGAATACTGCAGTAGGTTGCCATTTCTTCCTCCAAGGGATCTTCCTGACCCAGGGATTGATGTCCTGCAATGGCAGCTGAATTCTTTACCAAAGAGCCACCGGGGAAGCCCAGACCACTTAGAGAATTTTAAAAATAGTTCACTGGAGATCGTTATGTATACACTGATTTATTTAAAATGGATAATCAACAAGGTCCCTACTATACAGCACAGGGAACTCTGCTCGGTGTGATGTAGCAGCCTGAATGGAAGGGGAGTCTGGGGGAGAATGGATACATGCATATGCAGGGCTGAGTCACTGGCTGTCCACCTGAAACTATCACAGCACGGTTAATCGGCTACACTCCAATACAAAATAAAACGTTTTAAAAGTAAATTAATTAATTTAAAAATAACTTTAAAATAGTTCATTAGAAAAAATGCCTGAATCCCTCCACCACATCAAAAGTATTTTTAAAAATGAAAAATGGAGATAGGAGGTGGACTTTCTGAGTGTTTCCAAGACTGTGCTTGGAATCACAGCTTCCATGGGGGTGGGGAAGCTCTCAGGCCTCATGAGGGAGCATCAGTGAGTCTGCTCCTGAAACTCAGCATGTGAGCCCTGAAGCTGGGAGGAGCACAGTTGCCTGGAATCTAACTACCACCAAGATGAGGAGATAGAATTAGGCTGGTAAACTGCAGTTATCTTAAGAGCACTGACGTGCTGCTGCTATATGTAAGGATCAGTGTGAAATCCCACTGCTCACTGGGGCAAGGCATTTTCCAGCCTATTATCTTCTGGTTTCTAGGTCTCCTTTATAGAATAATGCTCTTTTAAAAGCTGCCAACGATGATTTTCCATGCTGAAAAATTCAATGCACTTTTCTAAGTCCTTGTGATGACTCAACATTTCTACATGATTTAATGTTTGCTTTTATATTCAAACTTTCACCTTCTTTGGTTTCTGTGATCATTCAACAAGGTACTGTGCAAAGACCATGGGCCTTGAAGTCAAATGAACCTAAATTTGATTTAATGCAATCAATAAGTGTTTACAGAATGCACAGTCTGTGCCAGGGACTAAACTAGGTTCTAGGGGATCAATGATAAAGACAGACATGAAACACCATGCCCTCACTGTGCTTAATATTTAACCTAGCTATAGCATTTCCCAGCCATATCAGCATGAGAAAACCTACTAAATTGTCTGGGTGTAATCTTGCTCACCTATAAAAGGAGAATAGTATTATTTCATGAGAAATATTATTATGGTTAAATGAGGCAAGTTATGTAAATTGCCAATTAATCCTTATCGGACATATAATAGTCATTCCATAAATGTTCAAGCCTTTCACCAGGCCCTCCCTTCACCACCTTGCCCATTTCCTGCATATGCTTGTCTACTCCAATGCTTCTGTTTCACCCATTCTTTAATTATCTCAGCCCCACTCCAGCAAACAGGCATGAAGTGCCTGCATTCCCTAAAGCTTTCTCAGCTCTGTCTTTCCTCTTCCTTTACTTTTTCCCTCAGGGACCTTTCTCCCTTGGCATCAACTACCACATCTTTGTAACTGCTGCTTCAAGCGATGTCTTTAAATGAGATCTCTCTTTAGTTACTATCCCACGTTTTCATGATGCCTCTATCTCAGTGTGTCTAAAAATAAACTCACCCTACTCACATGAAATCTACTTCAAAGCTCATACCACTGACATAAATAATATTTAATTCAACAAGCAGTTACTAAACATCCACTGTATACAAGAGACTTGTCATGGGCTAGAGATTCTCCTGCCACTATCTGAACTCAAAAGTACTCAACTAGATGGACCTAGAGATTGTCAAACTGAGTGAAGTTAGACAGAGAAGGAGAAATATCATATGACATTCCTTTTATGTGGAATCTAAAAAGAAATGATAAAAATGAACTTACTTACAAAACAGAAAGAGACTCACAGACTTAGAGAACAAACTTACGGTTGCCGGCATCAAGGGGGGAAGGATGGGGAAAGGGATAGTTAGGGAGTTTGGGATGGACATGTACACACTGCTATATTTTAACTGGATAACCAACAAGTCCTACTGTATAACATATGACTGTATAAAATATGACTGAAGTCATATAACATACGACTTTGAACTCATCCATATCACATGTAGGCTTTTTGTTGCCATCTTGGAGACAGGAATTACTGACCAAATCCACATATGCTAATCCTCTACATTCCAACCTCGAGTCTCATAACCAACAAGTCCTACTGTAAAACATATGAAACTCTGCTAAACGTAATGTGGCAGTCTGGATGGGAGGGGAGTTGTGTAAAGAATGGATACATGTATATGTGTGGCTGAATCCCTTTGCCGTTCACCTGAAACTATCACAATATTGTTAATATGCTATACCCCAATACAAAATAAAAAGCTTTTCTTTAAATACACAAATAAACATTTAATACGGAGCCAGCATCTTTCAATAGCTGAATTCTCACCATTTGCTCTCAGAACTTAAGAACCAATAAGACATGATCTGCAAGGAAAACTAGTATCTACAAAACATTCCAACTTATACATAGTAAGTAATCAATGAATGTTTACTTAGCTAAATTCTACTTAAATTAATGGTGGAAGCCGAGAAAGTATTAAATTATAGCTCATTCTGGGAATGATAAATAATCCAGAAGCACAAATGAGCATAAAGTAAGTAATATACCTGAAAACGTGGATTGAGATCGGCTATGGAAGTCTTTAATGCAAAAACAGGTGGTTTGATGTTTATCTAATAATGTTATCTAATGAATAAGTTTTGTCTAATCTAATGGAATGGAAAACCACTAAAAGTTTTGGTGTAAGTGCAAAGCATTGTCATAGCTATTACTCTTTTTCTGTTGGTAACCTATAGTCCATAGTAAACAAAAGAGTCTGAAATGCGGTACTTGGATGCAGTCTCAAAAACAACAGAATGATCTCTGTTCGTTTCCAAGGCAAATCATTCAATATCACAGTAATCCAAGTCTATGCCCCAACAAGTCATGCTGAAGAAGTTAAAGTTGACTGGTTTTATTAAGACCTACAAGACCTTCTAGAACTAACACCCAAAAAAGATGTCCTTTTCATTATAGGGGACTGGAATGCATAAGTAGGAAGTCAAGACATACCTGAAGTAACAGACAAATTTGGCCTTGGAGTACAGAATGAAGCAGGGCAAAGGCTAATAAACTTTTGCCAAGAGAACACACTGGTCATAGCAAACAACCTCTTCCAACAACACAAGAGAAGACTCTACACATGGACATCACCAGATGGTCAATACCAAAATCAGACTGATTCTATTCTTTGCAGCCAAAGATGGAGAAGCTCTATACAGTCAGCAAAAACAAGACCGGGAGCTGACTGTGGCTCAGATCATGAACTCCTTATTGCCAAATTCAGACTTAAATTGAAGAAAGTAGGGAAAACCACTAGACCACTCAGGTATGACCTAAATCAAATCCCTTATGATTATACAGTGGAAATGACAAATAGATTCAAGGTATTAGATCTGATAGAGTGCCTGAAGAACTATGCATGGAGGTTCATGACAATGTACAGGAGGCAGAGATCAAGACCACCCCCAAGAAAAAGAAATTCAAAAAGGCAAAATGGCTATCTGAGGAGGCCTTACCAATAGCTGTGAAAAGAAGAGAAATGAAAGGCAAAGGAGAAAAGGAAAGATATACCCATTTGAATGCAGAATTCCAAATAAGAGCAAGGAGAGATAAGAAAGCCTTCCTTAGCAATCAATACAAAGAAATAAAGGAAAACAATAGAATGGGAAAGACTGGAGATCTCTTCAAGAAAGTTAGAGATACCAAGGGAACATTTCATGCAAAGATAGGCTCAATAAAGGACAGAAATGGTATGGACCTAACAGAAGCAGAAGATATTAAGAGGTGGCAAGAATATACAGCAGAACTATACAAAAAAGGTCATCATGTCCCATATAATCACAATGGTGAGATCATTGACCTAGAGTCAGACATCCTGGAATGTGAAGTCAAGTGGACCTTAGGAAGCATCACTATGAACAAAGCTAGTGGAGGTGATGGGATTCCAGTTAAGCTATTTCAAATCCTAAAAGATGATGCTGTGAAAGTGCTGCACTCAATATGCCAACAAATTTGGAAAACTCAGCAGTGGCCACAGGACTGGAAAAGGTCAGTTTTCATTCCAATCCCAAAGAAAGGCAATGCCAAAGAATGCTCAAATTATGGCACAATTGCACTCATCTCACACACTAGCAAAGTAATCCTCAAAATTCTCCAAGCCAGGCTTCAACAATACATGAACTGTGAACTTCCAGATGTTCAAGCTGGATTTAGAAAAGGCAGAGGAACCAGAGATCAAATTGCCAACTTCTGCTGGGTCATCGAAAAAGCAAGAGAGTTCCAGAAAAACATCTATTTCTGCTTTATTGACTATGCCAAAGCCTTTGACTGTGTGGATCACAACAAACTGTGGAAAATTCCTCAAGAGATGGGAATACCAGACCATTTGACCTGCCTCTTGAGAAATCTGTATGCAGGTCAGGAGGAAACAGTTAGCACTGGACATGGAACAACAGACTGGTTCCAAATAGGAAAATGACTACATCAAGGCTGTATATTGTCACCCTGTTTATTTAACTTATAGGCAGAGTACATCATGAGTACAGCCCAGTATACATTAGGCTGGAGGAAGCACAAGCTAGAATCAAGATTGCCAAGAGAAATATCAGTAACCTCAGATATCCAGATGACACCACCCTTTTGGCAGAAAGCGAAGAAGAACTAAAGAGCCTCTTGATGAAAATGAAAGAGGAAAGTGAAAAAGTTGGCTTAAAGTTCAACATTTGGAAAATTAAGATCATGGCATCCAGTCCCGTCACTTCATGGAAAATAGATGGGGACACAGTGGAAACAGGGGCTGACTTTATTTTTGGAAGCTCAAAAATCACTGTAGATGGTGATGCAGCTGTGAAATTAAAACACACTTGCTCCTTGAAAGAAAAGTTATGACCAACATAAACAGCATTATTAAAAAGCAGAGACATTACTTTGCCAACAAAGATTGGTCTAGTCAAAGCTATGGTTTTTCCTATAGTCATGTATGGATGTGAAAGTTGAACTATAAAGAATTGATGAAAGTGAAAGCTGAAGAATTGATGCTTTTGAACTGTGGTGTTGGAGAAGACTCTTGAGAGTCCCTTGGACTTTAAGGAGATCCAACCAGTTCAGCCTAAAGGAAATCAGTCCTGAATATTCATTGCAAGGACTGATGCTGAAGCTCAAACTCCAATACTTTGGCCACTTGATGCAAAGAACTGACTCATTGGAAAAGACCCTGATGCTGGGAAAGACTGAAGGCAGGAGGAGAAGGGCATGACAGAGGATGAGATGGTTGGATGGCATCACTGACTCAATGTTCATGAGTTTGAGTGGACTCCGGGAGTTGGTGATAGACTGGGGGTCCTGGCATGCTGTAGTCCATGGGGTCGCAAAGAGTCAGACATGACTGAGCAACTGAACCGAATTGAGTCCAAATGGTCACAAAGAGTTGGACGTGACTTAAGCAACTTAGCACACACACATGCATGCATGCATTATGAACTTAAGAAACTATATGCTGGAAATGCCTAAAGTGTCATTACAATGACCACATATATCCAAACAAAGATTTGCATGCAAATATTTGCAACAGGTGTTTTCATTATAGCCAAAAAACTGAAATGTCCAAGTATCCATCAACTAGTCAATAAACAAATTTCAGGGCAACCATATGTGGAATATTATTCAGAAATAAAAAAGGAAAGAATTACAATAATACATGCAACATGAATTAATCCCAAAAGCATTCTAAGTGCAATTAACCTCATTAAAAATTTTACATACTGAATGGACTAATTCATGTGACTTTATAAAAAAGGCAAAATCAGAAGGACAGAAAAACAGATCAGCAGTTGCCAAGGGCTAGAGATCAGGGGGGTGGCAAAGGAACTGACTGTCCATGGTGACTGCCACATTTTCGGATGATGCAAATTTTCTATGTCTTGATTGTAGCAGTGATTACACAACTATATACATTTGCCAAAATTTATTAAAATATACACTCAAAAAGAGTGAATTTTATAATATGTAATTATACCCAGATAAACCTATATGGACAGGGAAGACTGGCATGCTGCAGTTCATGAGGTTGCAAAGAGTCAGACATGACTGAGCAACTGAACTGAATTGAACTGAAACCTATAAAAAATATCCAAATTAAATCTGATGGTAGTGTGACTAGACATTGAGACTGATTCTAAATACATCAAAAAGGAATAAATGATAGATGTCAGCAACTAACTGCATATAAAATCAAAGGAGTAGCTTTCTTCTGAAAGCATGGTGGAATCACTAAAAATAAATAAATAAATAAATAATCCAAGAAAAGGAAGTGGTTTGGGAGTTGGATTTTTTTCTTCAGAATTAATAAGATGTAATTGACATAAAGTTAAAAGTGCAGGGTGAAGATCTGAATATGTATATATTATAAAATAAATGTCACATAGGGTTAGTGAACATTTTCATTATCTCATATAATTACCATTTTGCTTTTATTGTGAAAACATTTAAGATATACTCTCAAAAAAAAAAAAAAGATATACTCTCTAAGCAACTTTCAAATATATAATATGGTATTACTGACTATAGCTATAGTGCTGTTCATTAGATTCCCAAAATTTATTCAACTTACACCTGAAAGTTTATTCTCTTTGACAAGTATCTCATTTCTCGCACACCCTCAGCCTCTGGTAACCACCATTCTACTCTCTGTATCTGTGAGAGTATTATTATTATTTAGATTCCACATATAAGTGAGACTTTACAGTAATTTTCTATATCTTCAAGGTCCACCCATGTTGTCACAAATAGAATTTCCTTCTTTTTGTGGCTAAATAATATTCCATTGTATATACTTACACACTTTCTTTATCCATTCATCCAACAGTAAATGAACTTAAGATTGTCCTCATGCCTTATTATTATAAATAATACTGCAATGAATATGAGAGTGCAGATGTCTCTTTGGGATAAGGATTTTGTTTACTTTGAATAAATATGCAGGAGTGAAACTGCTAGATCACATGGTAGTTCTTCAGGCTTCCCTGGTAGCTCAGCTGGTAAAGAATTGGCCTGCAATGCAGGAGACCCTGGTTTGATCCCTGGGTTGGGAAAATCCCCTGGAGGAGGGCATGGCAACCCACTCTAGTATTCTTCCCTAGAGAATCCATGGACATAGGAGACTGGTGGGCTGCAGTCCATAGGGTTGCAAAGAGTTGGACATGACTGAGCGACTAAGAACAGCACATGGTAGTTCTATTTTTAATTTTTTAAGAAATTTCCATACTAGTTTCCATAGTGGATACACTAGTTATAATTCCCACCTCTCAGGTCTTACATTTTAGTTTTCAATTCATTTGAGCTAATTTCTGTGAATGATGTAATAAATTATTTTCACTTTCATTCTTTTATATATGATCATCCAGTTTTGCCAACACCATTTATTGAAGAGTCTATCCTTTATTCCCACTGAGTATTCATGAAAGTACCATAATATTTTGATTACCATAGCTTTGTAATATAGTTTGAAATCAAGAAGTGTGATGCCTCCAGCTTTGTCAAAATTGCCTTGGCTATTCAGGGTCTCTGTTGTTTTTTTTTGTTGTTTTTTTTTTATGAAAACTGTCATTGGAATTCAATGAAGACTGCATTGAATCTACAGATGGCTTTGGATAGTATGAGCATTCTAGCAATATCAGTTCTTCTGATTCATGAACATGGGATATCTTTCCACTTATTTATGTCTTCTTCAATTTCTTTCATCAAAATATTATCACTTTTAGTGTACAAACCTTTCACCTCCTTGATTACATTTATTTCCAAATATTGTATCATTTTTAATGATATTGTAAATTAGATTATTTTCCTTATTTCTTTTTCAGGAACTAGAATAAGAAAAATACACTGAGTCTGAGGTTATCAGAAGGAAGGAGATAAGAAAGATAAGAACAAAATTAATGAAATAAAGACCAGAAAAAATAGACATGATCAACAAAATTCAGAGCTCATTTTCTAAAAAGATAGACAAAATTGACAAAACTTTAGCTAGACTAAGAAAAGAGACAAGACTGAAATAAAATCAGTAATGAAAGACACATTACAAAAGATACCACAGAAATACAAAAGATCATAAAAGACTACTAAAAATAGTTGTTACTCCAACAAATTGGACAACCTATAAGAAATGGATGAACTCCTAGAAGCATGCAATTTACTTAAACTGAATTATGAAGAAACAGAAAATCTGAACAAACCAATAACAAGCAAGGAGATCAAATCAGTAACCGAAAACCTCCTAACAAAGAAAAGCCCAGAACTGGATTGTTTCACTGGTAAATTTTACCAAACAAGTAAAGAAGAACTTATACCAATCCTTCTCAAACTCCGTCAAAAAACTGAAGAGCAGTAACTTCATTTAAGGCCAGCATTACCCTGATAACAAAGCCAGATAAAGGCACTACAATAAAAGAAAATTAAAGGCCAACATACTTGATGAGAATAGATACAAAATCTCTCAACAAAGTATAGCAAACAAAATTCAGCAACACGTTAAGTCATACACCATGACCCTAACCCTAACCTCAATATATGCCGAAAAAGCATTTGACAAAGTTTAACATTCTTTCCTGATAAAAACTCTCCACAAAGTAGATATAAAAAGAATGTACTTCAACATAATAAAGATCATATATGACAAGCCTGGGCTTCCCAAATGGTGCAGTGGTAAAGCATCATCTGCCAATGCAGGAGACAAGGGTTCAATCCCTGGGACAGGAAGATCCCCTGGAGAAGGAAATAGCAACCCACTCCAGTATTCTTGCCTGGGAAATCCCATGGACAGAGGAGCCCGGTGGGCTACAGTCCATGGGGACGCAAAGAGTCGGACATGACTGAGCACACATGCATACATGACAAGCCTACAGTTAACATCATACTCAGTGATGAAAGACGGAAAGCTTTTCCTCTAAGATCAGGGACAAGACAAGGTGCCCACTCTCACGACTCATATTCAACATAGTAGCCCTAGTCAGAGAAATTAGGCAAGAAAAATGCATTCAACTTGGAAGTGAAGAAATAAAATTGTCTCTGTTTGCAGATGATGTGATCTTACATACAAAAAAATCCTAATAACTCCACCAAAAAAGTCAGAATTAAAACAAATTTAGTAAAGTTGCAAGACACAAAATGAACATATAGAAATCAGTTGCACTGACAGCAAAGTATCTGGAAAAGAATTAAAAGGATATGAATGTTTATTTCAGCATTGACCACTACATTTAAGACACATGACAGTGCTCAGGCCAATCAAGTTAAAAAGCCTGAAAAGCAGTGAGAAAGATAGTAACTAAAAAAGAAAGGCAGGGCTGAAAATTAGAATTCTTTAAATAAATGGCACACAATTTACATCTGTATTTTTAGGAGTAGATGAGACTACTACATAAAAGTTGGAAATCAGATATTTTGTGGCCATCCACAATTAGGCTGCAATATGGAGAATAAGACACATCCAAAGAATAGGTTAATTTTAGAAACATGACATTAACAATCTCTAATGCTTTAAAATAGTCAAAAACTAAAAACAAAAAAAATTTAATGTGGATTTTGACATCACTGAGTAACCTTAAATGGTAAAATTTAAGCAGAGTAGGAAGGGTAGAATTCAGATGGCAAGGGTTTGAAAAGAGCAAGCTCTCAAGAACTCTGAAAATAATAAAAGGTTTTTTGGAAAGATTGAAAACAGTAAAAGGCTTTTCTTGCAAAGATTGCCTGGAAGGTTATCACTAGTAATCTTTGTTCTTGGCAAACAAGAATGGAGGCTGAAAAAATGATGGTCGGGAAAGAATTCAGAATTTTTTTTAATCCTCAAGTACTCGACTTCTAGGGACTGCAGAGCTAAAAATCAAACAATAAATGTTTTTTGAAGGCTTAAAAACCCAACATTCAGTTTATCCAAGGGCCATCAGACCCTAGGATATATTAGGTCATGGTGCCCAAATTGATTCAAACCAAAATCAATTAAATAATTTACCATGAAAAGCATAACTGTTAAGCTGGATGTTCTTTATCTTGGCTGGACAACACATAATTGCCCTGGAGGAAAGTTTTTGGGGTGGGGGAAACAAGTTTAAAATTATAAGGTATTCATCACCCTCTAGCATTTTCCCCCATATAATCCTTCTGTTTCATTGCCAGTTTCTAAAACTATAGTCCAGTCTTTATTAAAACTGGGAAGTTTTTTAAATGGCAAATTTCTAGCCCTTGCTAAGACTAAATTAAACTTCTGAGAGTGAGAGCCTGACATCTCCATTTTTTTAACAGCTTCAGCACGCCATCCAAATGATTTCAATGCATATTAGAGCATCAGTTGATGCTAAAGCTGAAACTCCAGTACTTTGGCCACCTCATGCAAAGAGCTGACTCATTGGAAAAGACTCTGATGCTGGGAGGGATTGGGAGCAGGAGGAGAAGGGGACAACAGAGGATGAGATGGCTGGATAGCATCACTGACTTGATGGACATGAGACTGAGTGAACTCCAGGAGTTGGTGATGGACTGGTATGCTGCAATTCATGGGGTCGCAAAGAGTCAGACACGACTGAGCGACTGAACTGAACTAAACTGATGATCTATTCTCACTTCCACTTCCTCCCTTCATACTTGATTCATGTCAATCTGGCTTCTATTGTCCTATCTGTTCTTCTCTTGTTGAAATATCCAATAACATCTTAATTTTCAGCTCCAATGCCATTATTCGAATTTACTATCCTAAAACAATGACCATTTTTACCACTCTGTCTTTCTTAGAACTTTCTATTTCTTGGCTTCCAAGGTAGCAGTCCCTCCAGGTTCTTTCTTCTCATTTGACTTGGTTTGTTTTCTTCACTGAATCCTTTCCCACTGCCTGGGGCCATACATTTTGAGTTATTCCAGAGTTCAGCCTTTGTTTTCTCCTTTTGCATTTCTAGGCTCTCTTCTGGGATAATTTCATTCATTCCCATTACATTTTCCATTGGCTAGATATTGATAATTTTGAAGTCTTTGTTTTCATTCCCAGTCTTCCTAAAATTGTGCTCACTAATCTCCAGTGCTCACCAAAGAGCTGCTTGTAAGGATTAAGCAAATTTGAGACAGAAGCTGCAGAAAAGGTTGTGAGTGGAACTGGTCACAAAAACTCTGGATAAGTGTTGACCAAACTTCCTAAGACTGTGTATATAAGACCCATGCTGAGAACTAGCTGACATCAACCCAGGTAACATAAAGCTAGTAACTAAGTAGACTGATTCAGCCCAGAAACCCTAAAAGTTGGAGACAATGTTAATGCCAAGCAATCTGGGGTCATGAGCAAGTGGGTGTAAAGCTGACTGTGGGCCTGGACCCATGCAGGAACTGAAGCAAGGGCTTGGCCAAGAATAAGATTGGGAGCTATAGGTGTATGGATCCAGGTGCTGGCAAAATGCAGGAGCATGGTCCTAAGGCAATAAGCATACAGCCTACCCACTGACAAGCAAGCTTAAAGAGGGTACAAAGTTCCATCAGTTTATCTATTAAAAACTAAAAAAAAAAATTTTTTTAATCACCTAGAGATCTTGGATTTAATATGTGCTTAATTTGAGGTAGACAGAACATTCCAGGATTATCGTATCTAAGTGCAATTTCTCCTCCTCCACTCCCTCCCTTTTGAATGTCTAATTATAAAACTTTTCAAACAGAAAATAATTCAATACATGTGTAGCCTCTACAGAGATTAAGCAGATGTTAATATTTTGCTATAATTGCTTCTGATGACTGATCTTTTTTAAAGAGATAAATTGGTACATATGAGCAAAAGACACCCCCCAAACATTTTCTCTTAACTCTACTCCCCCAGGATCATTGCTCTGCTGAGGTCAGGGTGTCTCAATCTCACACCTGTCTTTCTTGTACTATGGTGGAATGGTGAAGGACAGGCTTCCCTGTCCTTCCCTGACCCACGGACTCCCTGACCCATGCAGTCCATGGGTCGCAAAGAGTCAGACATGACTGAGCAACTGAACAACAATGGTGGGAAGACTAGTAGTAAATCTAAAAATGTTAACTCAGCATTGGGTAAAATTAAGAGAAAAATCTATATCACAGTGGTATTTGAGAGAAAACTTGGATTGAACAAACATTGTTGAAAGAGGTACTTTGCAAAGTCAAACCATTGTACTGGTCATTACCTGCTTCAGGAAAAGAAGGACATGATTAGAAAATATTAATATTCCAACAACCCCTGGAAGCAAATGAAGAAATTGCTATGACACTGGCTAAGTGAGATAATAATATTACTTAAATCTAAACCTGTGCAAATTTTGCTTATTATTTTCATTAAAGTAAATGACTTTCTTCAGTGTTCAGGGAGGAGAAAGTAGATCCCTACATTAGCCAACATTTAACTACAAAATTCAAAGACTGTGAAGGCATATGAAAACTCCAAATTTTGTTTTAGGAAACTGTTCAACCAAACAATATATTTGTAATAAGAATTAAAATTTGGCCATCTAAGCCATAAATGTCCTCACATATTTTGTATTTATTAAACCAGTACCATATATATAAGAGCAGTTTCTCTTGCTCCTCAGGAAGATTCAGACACCTTGGGTTTAGATTTACCTGATGACAGAAAAAACATTTTAATTTTTTGTAAGACAGGTGCTTCTAACAGATTCCAGTTCAAATGCAATGTAAAAAGGTAATTAGGCAGAGGAGATAGACAGGTAAATAGGTAGGTAGATAAGTAGATAATAAACTGTGTATACTTAAAATTTTACATAAATATACCATATCTTTAACATTATGTTTTAAGGTTTATTCTTACAGGGGTGTGTGTGTGTGTGTGTGTGTGTATACATATATATATGTGTGTGTATATATATATATGTATATATATGTATGTGTGTGTGTGTGTGTATATATATATAGTTAACTCCTTTTCAATGGCTATATAGTATTACATTGAATAAATTAATACTAGTTTATTTCTCCCTTCTACTAATAAGGAAAATTTAGTTTGTTTTTAATGTTTCACTATTATTTCTCTGTAGTGAATATTCTTTTTTTTTATTTTATTTTTTAACTTTACAATAGTATATTGGTTTTGCCATATATCAAAATGAATCAGCCACAGGTATACATGTGTTCCCCATCCTGAACCTTGCAGTGAATACTCCTGAATTAACTCTTTGTAAATTTACATAAGAGTTTTTCTAAAACAGTCACAAGTGAAATGCTACATCACAAGGCATAAGCATCTTAAACTTTATCACGTGTTGGAAACTGCTTTCCAAAGAACCTGAACAAATTTTACTCTCGCACAGCAATTTATTTCTGGGTTCAGTTCAGTTGCTCAATTGTGTCCGACTGTTTCTGACCCCATGAATTGCAGCATGCCAGGCCTCCCTGTCCATCACCATCTCCCGGAGTTCACTCAAACTCATGTCCATTGAGTCGGTGATGCCATCCGGCCATCTCATCCTCTGTCATCCCCTTCTCCTCCTACCCCCAATCCCTCCCAGTATCAGAGTCTTTTCCAGTGAGTCAACTCTTCACGTGAGGTCGCCAAAGTACTGGAGTTTCAGCTTTAGCATCATTCCTTCCAAAGAACACCCAGGACTGATCTCCTTTAGAATGGACTGGTTGTGTACATTCTCACAAATACACACTAACATTAGTCTTACAAACATTTGTCAAGCAGATGGATGTGAAGTGGTATCTGAGTCTTATTCAGTCTGAATGTCTTAGATTACTAGTGAAGTGGAGCGTAGGGCTTCCCCGGTGGCTCAGTGGGTAAAGAATCCACCTGAAATGTAGGAAACACAGGAGACGCAGGTTGGCATATTTAGTTTTTTTTTATTAGTACTTTTCTCCTCTGTGAATCTCCTCTGTCCATATAACTTGCACATTGTCCTGTTAGGTTGATTATTATTATGATGATTTCTTTGAGATCTTTGTATATTCTAGACACTAACCCTTTGTTCTTTACACGCATTGTAATTATTTTTTACTTGCTTGTGGTATATATTTTTGCTTCATTCATGGTGGGTTTTGTCACATAAAAGTCACACTCTCTGGTAAGTAAAGTAAAGCTTTGTGGTTAACTATCAGACAACTTGGAAATCGTCTCCTTTTGTGTCATCAAATGCTGAAGGGGGCACTTTCTTTAATGAACCTGTAAGCAAAGACTCACACAGATTCAAATGTAAGTAATGTCCTTGCCCCACTGGACTACTTTTCAGCAGTCGTGGTGCTTTCCTCCTTTTCATTTTCAGCTTTATATCTATCACTTGTAAAGTTCTCTCTGTGTTGTGAACTCAGTTATGTACTTAAGACAGTTTTGTGTCAAGTTTTATCAAGAATTTTTACTACCTGGAACTGAAAGATGGTTCAGGCCCTCTTATTCCACCGCTTTATATGAATCTCATCCCTTTCCACCTACTCTTAAAGAACATCTTGGACTATGTTGACATTCACTCAGGCCAGCCCACCAGCTATTAGTCTAAGATAGCTACTGTCCTTCTTTTTCCCTGGAAGACTGAAGAGGGAGCGAAAAAGAAATGACCGAGAGCCTGAAAGAACAGCAGCATCCCTTCAAAAAGGATGGAAAGACACAGCTTGTCCCAGTCATTGGAGAACATTTTGCTCCCTCAGATGCAAAAAAAATAAGGACAATCTTCTGTAAAATCATAACAGAAAGTGCTTATCCTTGAATATAATCATCTTAGATATAAAAACATAAATAGAAATTTGACATATAAAGTAAGAACAATTTTATTATTTTTCAAAGTAATATGAAAAATCCAAGTAGATCTGAATAACAAGAAGTCCATGTGGAATTACAAATCAAGCTTGATTTGAGGAACTAATCCATATATCAAATTTAACATGCAGGCAAATTTAAGCTAGAGAATTGCAAACTTTAGTATATTCAGTCATTCAAAGAGCAGGCTGTTGCCCACTCTAGGTCCCCATGCCCAGAAAGTCTGATTTAGGGGGCTTGAGGATGTGCCCCAAAATCTGCATTTCCACAATTATTTCAGTGTAATCTGTTCTATATCTGTATTAGGATGTTTTGAGAAACCCTAGTGTGTAAACTGGAGAAGGCAATGGCACCCCACTCCAGCACTCTTGCCTGGAGAATCCCATGGACGGAGGAGCCTGGTGGGCCACAGTCCATGGGGTCACTAAGAGTCAGACAAGACTCAGCGACTTCACTTTCACTTTTCACTTTCATGCATTGGAGAAGGAAATGGCAACCCACTCCAGTGTTCTTGCCTGGAGAATCCCAGGGACAGTGGAGCCTGGTGGGCTGCCGTCTATGGGGTCACACAGAGTCGGACATGACTGAAGTGACTTAGCAGCAGCAGCAGCAGTGTGCAAACACTAGCATGTAAGTGATGAGGAAACAATAGAGGTTTTGAAGTAGATGAGGAGGAAGGAGGAGGGTTCAGGATGGGGAACACATGTATACCTGTGGTGGATTCATTTCAATATTTGGCAAAACCAATATAATATTGTAAAGTTTAAAAATAAAATTAAATTTAAAAAAAAGAAACACTATTCTAGAATTTAAAGGCGGCAGATTAGTTGAGGAAAAGACTAAAGAATTACTGCACTAATGCAGTTGAAAAGCAGTAAGAGTTAAAATGAGATAATGGGTGGGAGGTCAGAAAAAGAAGAGAGATGCTGAATCGATCCCTGGGTTGGGGAGATCCCCTGGAGAAGGAAATGGCAACCCACTCCAGTATTCTTGCCTGAAGAATCCCATGGACAGAGGAGCCTGACGGGTTGAAAAGAGTCGGACACGACTGAGCAACTAACACACACAGTATCCATCGAAAGATTAGAGGTTGAATATTAACTAAAAGGAAGAATTAAAGATGCATCTGAAGTTACCATTTTAAGAGAATAATGATGCTGTTTGTAATACTGTAGCACAAACCCATGAAAATAGAGAAAATAACTTATTTGATTATCAACATGTGAGTTTGAAATACTAGAGTTATCCTGTGAGCAACTGGATATACAGTTAAATCCCCTACATACAAACCTTCAAGTTGCTAATTTTCAAAGATGCACACATGCATTCCATCAGCGTCAGGTGAGTGACATTACAGCTTGCCCTCTCTCTCCTATTGCTATCGATCCTTCAGCTCTACCATCTTCCTCCTCCTCTCCCTCCTCCAGTCAGTAACTGTTCTTGCCTGTTCACCTGATGCCAGTCCCTGTATGTCAGCTGTTGTACTGTACTACTGCAATTTTTAAGGTACTGTCAGATCATATCAGATCAGATCAGTCGCTCAGTCATGTCCAACTCTTTGTGACCCCATGAATCGCAGCACACCAAGCCTCCCTGTCCACCACCATCTCCCGGAGTTCACTGAGACTCACGTCCATTGAGTCAGTGATGCCATCCAGCCATCTCATCCTCTGTCGTCCCCTTCTCCTCTTGCCCCCAATCCCTCCCAGCATCAGAGTCTTTTCCAATGAGTCAACTCTTCGCATAAGGTGGCCAAAGTACTGGAGTTTCAGCTTCAGCATCATTCCTTCCAAAGAAATCCCAGGGCTGATCTCCTTCAGAATGGACTGGTTGGATCTCCTTGCAGTCCAAGGGACTCTCAAGAGTCTTCTCCAACACCACAGCTCAAAAGCATCAATTCTTCAGCGCTCAGCCTTCTTCACAGTTCAACTCTCACATCCATACATGACCACAGGAAAAACCATAGCCTTGACTAGACGAACATTTGTTGGCAAAGTACTGTCTCTGCTTTTGAATATGCTATCTAGGTTGGTCATAACTTTCCTTCCAAGGAGTAAGCGTCTTTTAATTTCATGGCTGCAGTCACCATCTGCAGTGATTTTGGAGCCCCCCAAAAAGCAAGTCTGACACTGTTTCCACCATTTCCCCATCTATTTCCCATGAAGTGATGGGACTGGATGCCATGATCTTCGTTTTCTGAATGTTGAGCTTTAAGCCAACTTTTTCACTCTCCACTTTCACTTTCATCAAGAGGCTTTTTAGTTCCTCTTCACTTTCTGCCATAAGGGTGGTGTCATCTGCATATCTGAGGTTATTGATATTTCTCCTGGCAACCTTGATTCCAGCTTGTGTTTCTTCCAGTCCAGCATTTCTCATGATGTACTCTGCATATAAGTTAAATAAACAGGGTGACAATATACAGCCTTGACGTACTCCTTTTCCTATTTGGAACCAGTCTGTTGTTCCATGTCCAGTTCTAACTGTTGCTTCCTGACCTGCATACAGGTTTCTCAAGAGGCAGATCAGGTGGTCTGGTATTCCCATCTCTTTCAGAATTTTCCACAGTTTATTGTGATCCACACAGTCAAAGGCTTTGGCATAGTCAATAAAGCAGAAATAAATGTTTTTCTGGAACTCTCTTGCTTTTTCCATGATCCAGCGGATGCTGGCAGTTTGATCTCTGGTTCCTCTGCCTTTTCTAAAACCAGCTTGAACATCACGAAGTTCACCGTTCACATATTGCTGAAGCCTGGCTTGGAGAATTTTGAGCATTACTTTACTAGCGTGTGAGATGAGTGCAGTTGTGTGGTAGTTTGAGCATTCTTTGGCATTGCCTTTCTTTGGGATTGGAATGAAAACTGACCTTTTCCAGTCCTGTGGCAACTGCTGAGTTTTCCAAATTTGCTGGCATATTGAGTGCAGCACTTTCACAGCATCATCTTTCAAGATTTGGAATAGTTCAACTGGAATTCATAGTTCAACTGGAATTCTATCACCACCACTAGCTTTGTTCATAGTGATGCTTTCTAAGGCCCACTTGACTTCACATTAAAGGATGTCTGGCTCTAGGTCAGTGATCACACCATCGTGATTATCTGGGTCCTGAAGATCTTTTTTGTACAGTTCTTCTGTGTATTCTTGCCATGTCTTCTTAATATCTTCTGCTTCTGTTAGGTCCATACCATTTCTGTCCTTTATCGAGCCCATCTTTGCATGAAATGTTCCTTTGGTATCTCTGATTTTCTTGAAGAGATCTCTAGTCTTACCCATTCTGTCATTTTCCTCTATTTCTTTGCATTGATCGCTGAAGAAGACTTTCTTATCTCTTCTTGCTATTCTTTGGAACTCTGGTACCGTACTGTACGATTAAAAATGTTTTTTTGTGTGTGTTTGTTTTTTTATGCATTATTTGCATGAAAACTATTATAAACCTATCATAGTATAGTACTACATAGCCAGTTGTGTTAGTTGGGTAGCTAGGCTAACTTTGTTGGACTGACAAACAAACTGGGCTAGGGAAATGCTCTTGGAACAGAACTCGTTCATTTATAGGGGACTTACTGAACACATCTGGAATCAGACCAGGTAGTTTTACAAGTCCTAGGCATAGAGATTGTAGTTGAAACCATGGGAGCCTGTGAGACTGCTCAAGAGGAAAGGAGGGGAAGGAGAAGAGAAGAGAAAAGCTAGAAGGTGAGCTTTGGGGAGTATTTAAATGTAAGCGATTAGAAAAGGAAAAGAAAACCAGAAGGAAGGTGGGGAAAGAAATGGCTGAGTGCTGTATCCCAAGAATCTATAACAGAGAGTTTCATAAAAGAAGTAAAGTGGTCGATAGCATTATATGCTCTTAAGGGGATACCTATTACAAGGCTGGAGAGGATCAATGGTGGTATTTAAGAGCGCAATTTCAGTTGGCAGGATTTACATAGATCCAAGTGAAAAAATAAGTAAGAACTGAGAAAGTAGACATGATAAAAGTAAAATTATGCAGAGAGTTCTAATGGTAACTTCAGGGCATGGATAACTTGGAAAAACATGAGGTTCTGTTCTTAGAAGAAATAAAAGTTAATCTATATGCTGAAGGGAAGGAGCAAATGGAGCAAAATAGAATGAGGACAGAAAATAAAAATAATACTTGGACTTCCCTCCCGTTTAGGTCTCCAGAGAGCATTGAATAGAGTTCTCAGGGCTATATAGTAGGTTTTCATTAAAACTAATGAAAACCTATGTATAAAATGTATCTATTTTATACATAGTAATAATAGTGTATAAAAAGGGACTATATGTAAACATACAGCTGATTCACTTTGCTATACAACAGAAACTAACAAAACATTGTAAAGCAACTATATTTCAATAAAAATTAATTAAAAATATATCAAAAAATAAACATAAAAAATAAACCCCTGCCAAAAAAAAAGAAAGTAAAAAGAATACTTGATGGAGCAAAGTCAGGGAGAGGGTAAAGGGATGGATCAAGAGAATAATTTGGTAGGGTTAGCCATGAAAAGGATGTATTTCTTCTGTCAAACTTGACAGAAGGCCAAAAAAAAAAAAAAAGTAGTCGAAAGGCAAATTAAGGCGTTGTCAGGGAAGAAATTAAAAGAGCTCATGTAAATTAATTTAATTTTTTCAGAAAAGTAGAAGTCACCTGCTTGGAATGCGAGCAGGGTTTTAACTCTAGGGTCACAGACAAGTAAGTGGTCTTAAGTTGGAAATGTATCAATATAGAAAAATATAAAATTTTCTAAGCTGCATTGCCTCTAAGTCAATTAGCCACTTTCAGTGACATGAGTATACTGAGAAAAGGGTAGAAAAGGGTAGAGCATCAGTTGTTTATTGCCACAAAATTTCAGTGGCTTTTGTGAGTTTTTCTCGCTGGCATGTCTGGGAGTCACCTGGTAGTTGGCTCACCCAGACAGTGATGACTCCTGGGGTGGGGTGTGGTTCAACATGCCCCAGCAGGACAACTTGAGGAAGCTCCCGTGGTGATGGCAGAGGCCAAGAAGAGCAAATCCCAACACACATGCCCACTTCAAGCCTCTTCTTATGCTATTATCTGTGAACATCCATTGACCAAAGCAAGCCACTGGCTGAACCCATTGCCAAAGAGTGGGACATATCCCTCCAACCATGGTGGAAGGGCACTACAAAGATGTAGATTTACAGAGGGGTGAATAAATGATCACTGTCAATGAACTTTTGCCTAGTAAATAAAGTTACAGATAGATACTGCTTCATCACAGTAAACCGATATCTTGGGATGAAATATTTCAATGTGTGTTCTCATATTGGGAGTAAGCTTCCAGCCAAGGTGCTTGGTGTAGTTAAAGCAACAATTTTTCAATTAACGTATTATTCTATGTTGGAAAATTTTGAGTATTACACATTGTCCCCAGATTACCATAGTTATTGCTGTGAAGAAAAATACAAATAAGAAAATAACTCAACAATGCAGTACAATCACAAACAATATCATTCTGACATGGTCTGGGTATTGTGTATTCCTGGTTGCATCACAAACAAAATAAAACAAAGTGGTAAGAAGAAAAAAAGGGCATGATTTGGACAAATGAATGTAAAGTTCATGTTTTAAAGTCTAATGACTTTAAATGACAAGCTTGTAATTTTTTAATACAGCTTTGAAAAATGGTTTGCAAAATATAAGAGCTGTTAACAGTCTGCTCCCACAAGCCTTTTGCTCTCATGACTCCACAGTGTCACCAGTGATGTCACCAATGACCTCCCCATTGCTAAACTCCATCAGCACTTAACATACCTGATCCCCCATTCCTCTTTAATACACTTTCTTCCCATGTCTTTTGCCAATACTATATTCCCTTGCTCTCCCTCCAATTTACCAAGGTTTCCTCCTTGGTCTCTACTGTGAGTTTCTCCTCTTCTCTCCACCTTTTAATACTGGAGAACCCTGGGGCTTAGTCCTTGGGCTTCTTTCCTTTATCCACCCACATTTATTTTCCAGGAAATCTTATCTTATCCTATCACTTTGGGTTGTGGGATGATTTTTGTGTTTCCAACCCAGACTTCTCTTCTGAAATCCAGCTTCTTCTATTCAGGTTCTAAACATACAACCTCTTTTTGCCTTTTCATACTGTTCATGGGGTTCTCAAGGCAGGAGTACCGAAGTGGTTTGCCATCCGCTTATCCAGTGGACCACATTTTGTCAGAACTTTCCACCATGACTCATCCATCTTGGGTGGCCCGACACGGCATGGCTCATAGTTTCATTGAGTTAGACAAGGCTGTGGTCCATGTTATTAGATCGCAGTCCAACATCTGCTGGATCATCAAAAAAGCAAGACAGTTCCAGAAAAACATCTACTTCTGCTTTATTGACTATGCCAAAGCCTTTGAGTGTGTGGATCACAATAAACTGTGGAAAATTCTGAAAGAGATGGGAATACCAGACCACTTGACTCACTTCTTGAGAAATCTGTATGCAGGTCAGGAAGCAACAGTTAGAACTGGACATGGAACAACAGACTGGTTCCAAATAGGAAAAGGAGTATGTCAAGGCGTATATTGTCATCCTTCTTATTTAACTTATATGCAGAATACATCATGAGAAAAGCTGGGCTGGAGGAAGCACAAGCTGGAATCAAGATTGCAGGGAGAAATACCAATAACCTCAGATATGCAGATGACACCACCCTTATGGCAGAAAGTGAAGAGGAACTAAAAAGCCTCTTGATGAAAGTGAAAGTGGAGAGTGAAAAAGTTGGCTTAAAGTTCAACATTCAGAAAACTAAGATCATGGCATCCAGTTCCATCACTTCATGGCAAATAGATTGGGAAACAGTGTCAGACTTTATTTTGGGGGGCTCCAAAGTAATTGCAGATGGTGACTGCAGCCATGAAATTAAAAGACGCTTACTGGTTGGAAGAAAAGTTATGACCAACCTAGAGAGCACGTTGCCAACAAAGGTCCATCTAGTCAAGGCTATATTTTTCCAGTAGTCATGTATGATGTGAGAGTTGGACAATAAAGAAAGCTGAGCACTGAAGAGTTAATGCTTTTGAACTGTGGTGTTGGAGAAGACTCTTAAGAGTCCCTTGGACAGCAAGCAAATCCAACCAGTCCATCCTAAAGGAAATCAGTCCTGAATGTTCATTGGAAAAACTGATGTTGAAGCTGAAACTTCAGTACTTTGGCCACCTGATGCGAAGAGCTGACTCATTTGAAAAGACCCTGATGCTGGGAAAGATTGAAGGCAGGAGGAGAATGGGATGACAGGGGATGAGATGGTTGGATGGCATCACCGACTCGATGGACATGAGTTTGAGCAGATTCCAGAAGTTGGTGATGGACAGGGAGGCCTGGCGTGCTGCAGTCCATGGGGTTGCAAAGTGAGACATGACTGAGCCACTGAACTGAAGTGATACAACCTCTATTTGTATATCTAATGTTGTTACTATTTAGTTGCTCGGTCATGTCTGATTCTTTTGTGACCCCATGGACTGTAGCCTGCCAGGCTTCTCCATTCATGGGATTTCCCAAACGAGAATACTGGAGTGGGTCACCATTTCCTCCTCCAGGGGATCTTCCCCACCCAGGGATCAAACTCATGTCCCCTGCATTGGTAGGCAGATTCTTTACCCCTGAGCCACCATGGAAGTCCCATATATTTAATAGCTATCTCAAATTTAAACAAGTCTAAAATCAAACTCCTAATCTTTCACCCTAAACCTGTAGATTCCTAACTCATCTGACCATAATCCCACCCTGGCAGGTGCTTTTGTCAAAAACCTCAAGAGTCATTCTGGATTTCTGTCTTTCTCTTTCACTCCACATTCTTTCTACCCATTCTATCAGGTAAACGTGTTGGCTCCAAGATCCACTGCTGTCCCTGCTCCAACCATCATCTTCGACCTGGATTACTGTGTTAGAATGCTTATCAATCTATGTACTTTCATACTCACCATTCCACAGTCTATTCTCAACAGTGATCCTTCTAAAATCAAAGTTTGATCATGTCACTCTGCTCAAAATATCTCAAAGGCCCCCTGCAGACAAAGCCTTACAATAACCTCTAGGTGGGGCTTCCCGGGTGGCGCTACTGGTAAAGAACCTACCTGCTAATGCAGGAGACGTAGGAGACTCCTCGGGTTCAGTCCCTGGGTTGGGAAGATCCGCTGGAGAAGGGCATTGCAACCCACTCCAGTATTCTTGCCTGGCGAATTCCATGGACAGAGGAGCCTTAGGGGCTACAGACCACAGGGTTAGAGTCAGACACGACTGAAGCAACATAGCATGCACAGCCTCTAGGTTCCCTGTGCTCTAGCCCCTGTTACCTTGATGATATCACCCTCTATCTGCCATCTTGCTCACTCTGTACCAGTCATCACTGGCCTCCATGCTGGTCTTTGAACGCACCAGGCATACTCCAACCTGAGAGCTTTGTACCAGCTGTTATCTCTGCGTCAAACAGCCTTTCCCCCTCCTTACATGTCTTTGCTCAAGTATCAGCTCCTCATGAGGCCTAACCCAGTATAAAACTGTACTGCACAGACCTTCTCCCAAACACACATGCTCCCTGGCCTCCTATAGGTTGATTTTTATATTACTTACTGCTTTCTAATGTATTATATAATTTGCTTATTTATTACATTTAGTAGAATGTAGGACATACATGAGCAGGGATTTTGTGCCTTTGATTTACTTATACATCCCAAACACCTAAAACAATGCCGAGCACAGAACAGACCCTCAATAGATGAGTTTAATACATAAATTTTAACAAATTAAAAAAAATGTTCAATTATTAAATTCATCTCTCTCATATAGCAAGATAGGTGTTTTGGTAAACAATACCACAGAGATTCTTTCATTCATATTTATTTTATTTCTCCTTACTTTTCTTAGAATCTGCATTTCTCAACAGTGCAGTATTTCAAAATCTATCTATATTTAAAATTTCATCCATACACACAAGTTTATGAAAAATACCCCCACTAAGCTTGTTTCTGCCTTTTGCTATACAAATTTCAGCTTAGAACCTAGCTAAAATGTCTTCACTTCTGATATTTTTAAGTGCAATTTACATAGAAAGTTTGCTGATCTTACATGTTAATTATATTCCTTCCAATGTCGGATTTGATACCCTCTTTAATTGGAGGAATAGTGTCAAGAAAGAGTTGTCTGATCTATTAGTGACAACTGAGCTGTCATTGCCATCTTTCTGTTTGTGAGCTGGAAGCGGTAGACACTGCCCACTTAATGAACTCTGCCTGGCAAACAGAAGACCTACATGTCACACGCTTCATTGATTCTTCTCTTGAAGCTCCCGTGTGTCCAAGTTTTTCTCCTTTCCTCACCCTTTAAATCTTGTCTGCTCCCACTTTCAACAATGCCAATTGCCAGCATTACACGCAAGTCAGTGCATGGACCGCAGCAGATTGGGTTGCAAGCCTCGTTCCTAAATGTCAGTTTCCCACCTGGAAAACCCTGCATGACCAGAAAGGATGGATGACAGCAGATGCGAAGGAGCCTGAGGGCCACTGAGGAGCCCGTGAGGCCGTTGTCAGCAGCACTTTATCATCATAGATCCTGTTCCTCTTCTCTCTTTTCTCTCCTTCCATCATCTTGCTCTCCTCCTCTCCCTGGTTCATTTCGCTCTTACCTCTCTTACTTCTTCCTGTAGATACCTGTTACCTTAAGGATATCTTATTCCCTCAGAATTTATAATGCTTGCCCCAAAAATTTCCTTTGAAATGTTTCTAGTCTGCCTTTTCATGCTAGGACTTAAAATCATTAACAGTCCCATACATTGAAGGCAAATTAAAATATTTAATAAAAAGGAGATCACTGAGACCATGGCCATAGAGTTGTATTTCTAGGTCACCTTTGCCCAGTATGGACCCCATTGTGCATGGAAGGAAAACAAAAAATGATGACAGTTGAAGGCAGAAAAGAATGATTTGTTTTAAGGGGTGAAATCCCAAGTACAAGGAACAGCCTTGCTGCTTTTCAATAGAAGACTGGAGGCAATCTGTCCCAGTCCCATGACCTTCGTGTAAGATTCTGGTGGGGAATTCCCTGGCGGTCCAACGGTTAACCTTCCAACACTTCACCTTCCAATACAGAGGCTGCGAGTTTGATCCCTGGTCAGGGAGCTAAGATCCCACATGCCTCCAGGCCAAAAAACCAAAATGTAAAACAGAAGCAATATTGTAACAAATTCAATACAGACTTTGAAAATGGTCCACATCAAAAAAAAAAATATTTAAAATAAAAAGAAGGCATCTACTTCCTGAGGAACGTGCGACAATCAAGTGAACATCTTCAAATTAAGCTTGTAGACCTTATAATTTTTTTTTTTATGTAAGCAACAGAAATTTATTTCTTATATTTCTGGAGGCTAAAAGGCTGAGAACAGAGTGCTAGAATGGTCAGGTTCTCTTCCTGCCTTGTAGATGGCCATGTTCTTGTGCCCCTGTATGACAAAGAGAACTCTTGTATCTCTTTCTCTTCTTATAAGGACACTAACCCATCACAAGGTTCTCACCCTTAAAACCTCATCTAAATTGAATTTTCTCTCAAAGGCCAAATCTCCAACTGACCATTACATGGGGATAACAGGCTTTGACATATAAACTCAGGGGGTGGGGTTTAAGAATATGTATAATTATTGCTAAAGATCCCAGAAATAATTAAACCATCTGTTTTAAAACATGGATTAAAAAAAACACACACCTGAGGAAAAACTGTCTTATTTATGATAAACAAAGGACCAATTATAAAGTATTAGTCACTCAATTGTGTCCAACTTTTTGCGACCCCATGGACTATAGCCCGCCAGGCTTCTCTGTCCATGGGATTCTCTAAGGAAAAATACAGGATTGGGTTGCCATTTCCTCCTCCTTTGCATAGCTGTAAGATTTAAGAACAATTGTTTTACAATACAAATATACCATCCAAGGATATTTCAAGTTTAAATTTTAGTCATGAAATACTGCAAACATGAAAAGTGTAGAAATACGATAACAGTGACCTATTAACATACCTCTAATATTGACTATGCCAAAGCCTTTGACTGTGTGGATCACAATAAACTGTGGAAAATTCTGAAAGAGATGGGAATACCAGACCACTGACCTGCCTCTTGAGAAACCTATATGCAGGTCAGGAAGCAACAGTTAGAACTGGACATAGAACAACAGACTGGTTCCAAATAGGAAAAGGAGTACGTCAAGGCTGTATATTGTCACCCTGCTTATTTAACTTCTATGCAGAGTACATCATGAGAAATGCTGTGTTGGAAGAAGCACAAGCTGGAATCAAGATTGCCGGGAGAAATATCAATAACCTCAGATATGCAGATGACAATACCCTTATGGCAGAAAATGAAGAGGAACTAAAGAGCCTCTTGATGAAAGTGAAAGAGGAGAGTGAAAAGTTGGCTTAAAGCTCAACATTCAGAAAACGAAGATCATGGCATCTGGTCCCATTACTTCATGGGAAATAGATGAGGAAACAGGGTCAGACTTTATTTTGGGGGGCTCCAAAATCACTGCAGATGGTGATTGCAGCCATGAAATGAAAAGATGCTTACTCCTTGGAAGGAAAGTTATGACCAACCTAGATAGCATATTCAAAAGCAGAGATATTACTTTGCCAACAAAGGTCTGTCTAGTCAAGGCTATGGTTTTCCAGTAGTCATGTATAATGTGAGAGTTGGACTGTGAAGAAAGCTGAGCATCGAAGAATTGATGCTTTTGAACTGTGGTGTTGGAGAAGACTCTTGAGAGTCCCTTGGACTGCAAGGAGGTCCAACCAGTCCATCCTAAAGATCAGTGCTGGATCACAGCACACAAGTACCCTCATATTTATTTGTTGTTCTGTTGCTAAGTTGTTTTACTCTCTGGGACCCCATGGACTGTAGCATGCCAGGCTCCTCTGTCCTTTGCTATCTCTTGGAGTTTGCTCAGATTCATGTCCTTTGAGCTGGTGATGCTATCCAAATATCTCATCCTCTGCTGTCCCAATCTCTTTTCACATTTATAACACCATTGTTAATACATAATCTCTCCAGCAGGTGTCACCAGAATTATTACATTGTATTCATTATATAAGTTTGATATAGCATGTCATGACTTTTAATTGAATACTGACAATGTTGAAATCTTTTCAAAATTTCATTTGCATTCACTTTCTTCTGTGAATTGCCCATCATGGCCTTTGACTATCTTCATGTATAATGTGAGAGTTGGACTGTGAAGAAAGCTGAGCATCGAAGAATTGATGCTTTTGAACTGTGGTGTTGGAGAAGACTCTTGAGAGTCCCTTGGACTGCAAGGAGGTCCAACCAGTCCATCCTAAAGATCAGACTATCTTTCTATTGGGCTGGTTTTCTATCATTAATTTGCAGAAGCTCTTTACATATTCTGGACACTAATACTTTAATGGTTGTATACATTACAAATTTCTGGCAGTTTTTATCTTATTTTTTCACATTGTCCATGGTATATTACAGAAGTGATTATGTAGTTGGATTTATTAATATTTTCCTTATTAGTCTGTGCTTCTACATCACATGTAAGAAATCTAGACCTGATATAACTAAAATACTATTTTCCCATGTTTCTTCTCTATATTTTATTATTTTACCTTTTAAATTTAGGCTTTTAGTTCATCTGGAATTCACTTTGTATATATGAAGAGATATAAACTTTTTCTATATCAATTTTTGTCATAATATCATTTATTTAATAAGCCTTCCTGTTTCTGCCAAATTTTATTACCACATTCCTCAAATAAATAGATTTGTCTCTAAATTTCCTTTTCTATTCCATTGGCTTATCTATTCCTGTGTCAACCCTCACAGATTTCATTCTTATGGACTCAGAGAAGTTTTAACTCTAAAATCTCAGTGACTGAAAACAACAAAGTTTATTTCTTGTTTGTCTTGTGTGTATTTCTTATTTGTATGTATTTATTTCTTATTTGTCTTGTATTTCTTGTATTGGGTGGGCCACTGCTCTATTTTTCTCACCCCAGGGCCCAACTGACAAAACAGCTATCACCCAGCAGATTGCCATGTTCTAAGAAACAATGAAAAAGTGTTTCAAGTCATGTATCAATACTAGTTCCCAATGCTTTCACCTGGAAGTGACACGTATCACTTCTGATTACATTTCATTGGTCACAGACAGTCATCTGATCAAAGCTAACTTTAAAGGGATAAAAAAGTAAAACCCTGCCATGTACTAAGACAGAACCAAAATTATTTACTGAACAGTATTAAAGGCTCTTGTAGTTACTACTGTACAGTTTATACAAACTGAACTTTTTTTTTTTGGCCAAGCCACTGGGCACATGGGATTTTAGTTTCCCAATCAGAGATCAAACCCATACCCACTGCATTGGAGTCATAACCAGTGGACTGCCAGGGAAGTTCCCAATATTGAATTAAAAATAAAAACTTCATCTTAAACGTTATCAACTTGCTAAACTACCTTGTTGGTTTTAATAGTTCGTCTGGAGTTTCTGTTAGATCTTCTTGGTAGATATTCCACTCTTCATAAATAATAACAGTTTCGTGTCTTCTTTCCCAATCCTTATGCAGTCTATCTCATTTGTATGTGTTTGTGTGTCGAGGTATGTTACTATGCTGTCGAGGTATGTTACTATACTGCTAGTAAAATGCAGAAATATAGTAGAAACAATATTAATAACTAACAATAAAAAGGCATGTACTGTGAACCTTTTCAATTTTTGTGAATTTCATCAGTGTAAAGTATTTTTATATTAGTTGGCACTTGCTCAATTATTAGTGAAGTTACTCTCTTTTTATGTTCTTGGCCATGTAACAAATCCTTTTGTGAACTGTCAATTTACACCCCTTGCTTATTTTTCTACCACACTGTCTGCCTTTTTCTTACTAATACATAAGAATGCTTATGTGTTCAGATACTAATCCTTTGTGGGTAAAATACATTTGAATATCTTCTTATAGTCTATGGCTGGTATATATTTTAATAGTGTCTTTTGTCATACAGAAGTTTAATATAGTCAAAATTCTTTCCTCCACGTTTTGAGGTTTTGTCTTTTTAAAGAAATCCTCACTATCAAAAGATCATATAAATATTTTTATATGTTTTTTTAAATGGTTTTATTTTTTAGTTTTTACATTTAGTTTCTTAATACAATAAGCCCTCTGTGATAGAATATTTGGGGCGAGGGGTGGTAAGAATAAAGGAAAAACAATAATTTACTTAATGCCAACATAGAAAACCATTAAAAATGTTTTCATGATGAATATTAGTAACATCTCTCACAACTCTTAACATTCTGCAAAGCATAGTTTGGGAAATTATGGAACAAATGAATCCTATCTAAAATTTCAAGAAAGAAAACCAATAATTTAGTGCCCCATAAGTGAAAAGCACCATGCTAGGTATGTCCCCATAACTCATTCATCCTTAGAAAAAAACAAGCTAATAGTAATCCTGTTTTACAGATTCCAAAGATCACCTAGGGCTTCCCAAGTGGCGCAGTGGTTAAGAATCCACCTGCCAATGCAAGAGACACAAGTTTGATCCCTGGGTTAGGAAAATCCCCTGGAGAAGGAAATGGCAACCCACTCCAGTATTCTTGCCTGGAAATTTCCATGGACAGAGGGGCCCGGTGGGCTACAGTGCATGGGGCCACAGAGTCGGACACAACTAAGTACACACCTACACATACACAAGGACACCCAACCGTGAGAATAAAATCCAAGGCCAGATGTCTAACTTCAAAGTTCATTTCCTTCCATCTTCTTCCCACCCCAGAATCCTTGAGTATTTTCTAAGGCTGAAGGACAGATTGACACATTGGGATTTTAAGACAAATTTAGACACTAGAAAAAAGAGGCAATGACTCTGGCAGAAAATTTGCTTGCTTTTATATATATATATATATATATATATATATATATATATATATATATATAAAAAATATGCACTATGTCTCTTTAAGTAGTCTAGATTGTACATGTATTTTAAAGTTCAAAGCATTGATCAAGCCCTGTAGACCTGAGTTCAAACCTGTTATATCAAGCAAGCTATTTTCCTAGCCTCAGTTGAAGAAGTATAATAACAGCTACTGCCCAGGACTGTTGAAGAGATTACACAAGTTACATAGAAAAAGCATTCACCACTCTGTCTGGTACCTAATAGGCAGTGAAGTATTAATTCCATGAAATCTCAATTGCGCTGTACATATGAACCCACAAATTCCCCCTCTGCAAGGCCTCTACAACCCAAAGAATGTTGGAAGCTACTGCTGTCCTCTCTCCCTTCTCGTTTCCCTTTTCTTTTTCTGCTGCCATTGTTTCTTCTTGCCAGCCTCTGCCTGAGGCAGCACTTTGTTGATAATACTGGACCTACTCTATAAACAGGTATCCTGTTATTAATTATGACGAGGTTCAGCCCAGTGGAGTTAAATTACTTTCAGAAGGCCAAGTCAGTGCCAGAATGAGTCACCAATAAACTGAGACTTTTCCTCCTCCCCCGTACTTTGTTCCCACAGCAGTCACAGCTGCCTACAGGTTCCTAGAGACTGGAGTTACCGAAGAGTGACCGAGGCAGTGACCTCTGAGGTCTCATTGCTTATCCTCCCCCATTATCCCAGAAATGAACAAGCTGGCATCCACAGGAATTAGCAGGATCATACCGGGACAAATAGAGATGTCAAACTGATTCTGTCTCTGGTTCTCCCCCTCAAATCTCTTTCCCATCAGTTTCAATCTCATTCTTGGTTTTTCTCTGTCCCTTTCTATTCTCCTTTGATCAGTGCTTCCTCCCTCGAGCTGTTATTTTCCTCCTCTTTGTTCTCCTGTGTGACATCTACCATCGTCATCCTATCCCCATTCTCCTCCTCATCTCCTCCTCCTTCCTGACTCCATTCAAAAATAATGATAATGATAAAGATAACAACAACAGTAATAAACAGTTGTCTGCTGACTGTATTGCAGGAACACAAAGTACTTTCTGTTAGTGATCACTGGTGGCTCCTCAAGTCCCGCCAGCCTGGTGGCGGAACTGATGGCCATAGTGAGGTAGGTAGGGGAGTGTGGGTGGTTCCCAGTAAGCACCCACTTGACTCATTCCATTGCCAATCCTTCTGACAATGTCTAAAGCAGGCAAATGCACAGCAGCTAATTAAGTCCGCCTTGTTACTGCACTCCCAATCACAATGTAGTTTCCAATGGAAAATTCCCAGTCTACAAAAGTAAAAAAATAAATAAATAAATGAGGCTGAATGGATGTTTTAACTAAGATTGTGACATCATCTCTTGATTTTATGTCTGTCCAGCTTTTGCTCTGTGAATGAGTAGGCTTGTGCTTTTCAGAGCAATGTTGTAACACACACATGTACTAAAAATTATACTGGAATGCCCAATGAAGCCTGCATCTACCCAGACAAATTAGCTGGTAGAGACACCCAATATAGTTAATTCAGGAGTATAAATTCTTACCTTTTCATATATAGCAATTTAAAAACTGACTCAGATGCATCATTATCTCAAACTCTTAATCCTGCCTATAATTTTGCCTTGATCTTCTAATGTATATTTACTTGATATTTTTATTTAAAAATTCTTGTTGTTTTTAACATGCTTGTTTATGCATTTTGTATAAGCCACTTCAAATCCTTTGTGGGATAATTTGAGTTTGGAAATAAATAAATGAAGTAATAAACTCTGTCTTTACCCAATTATCAAAACTAATATGTCTTGATCGCTATTCTGGATTTTAGCTCTTGGTTTTTGTTTTTTTGGTTTTTTTGTTTGTTTGTTTGTTTTTCATCTTCACTGCCTTATTTATAATTTGACCTCACATTGTAAACTGAATGTTTGTGTCCCCTCAAAATTCATATACTGAAAAAAAATTCAAATGCAATGGTATTTGGAAGCAAGGCCTTTGGGAGGTCACGAGGTCATGAGGATGGAGCCTTTATGATGGAGTTAGTGCCCTGGTAAAGAAAGTCCAGAAATTCCTTCACCTCTTCTGCCAAGTAAGGACACATGAACCCGGAAGCAGGCTCTCATCAGACACCAGATCTGTCAACACCTTGATCTTGGACTTCTCAGCTTCCAAACCCATAAGAAATAAATTTCCCTTGTTTATTAGCACCTTGTCTATGGTACTTTTTTACAGAAGCCCAAACACACTAAGACACCTCACGAGAGTATCTGATTGAAAGATATCATTTGAAGACATACAAACTTTGCTTTATCAGGGTTATGCAAACCATCTATACTCACATAAGTGAAGAACAAATTTGGAAAAATAGCAGCACAAAGTAAATATTTACTGGCCACTACTCTAAGCTAAATATCTGGGGAATTCTGGCTTGAAAGTACTTGTTTTGACACGAATTATCCAGGTGTAATATTTCAAGCCATGTTAAGCTTAAGGGTAGGAATTCAGCAGGCACGGCTGTCAGCCTCACCTTTAGTAGTTCAAGACTCTTCATGTATGTGAAGTCATTTCAGTCATGTCTGACTCTTTTTGACCCTATAGACTATAGCTTGCCAGACTCCTCTGTCCATGGGATTCTCCAGGCAAGAATAATAGAATGGGTTGCTGTTCCCTGGGGGATCTTCCCAACCCAGGGATCAAACCTGTGTCTCCAGCACTGCAAGCAGATTCTTTACCCACTGAGCCACCTGGGAAGCCCCAAGACTTTACCAATAAGCAAATTATCATAAGAAATGAAGTTTCCCCACAATCTACTGGAAGTTTCAATTGCACAATGAAACTCTGATTTGGAAAATTAATTCATTGGTATTCATTGACTAAAGCAGAGAACTGCTATTCATATCTTTCTCTTCTACATTCCAAAGGATTAGAGAGTTCTTCTCACCACTGATTCCCCTGTAATAGGTCATGTGTTCTGTGGTATAATGGTCTGATTACAACCCCAGCTCTGCCAGTTATAATCTTTACACTTTAGGGTAACTTGCTTAAACTGCCTGTACATCAGATCTTTCATCAGTGAAAGAAAACAATAGTTCTTAGAAACTGAAACATCTGCATACGGAAAATGACAAATCATAAATATACGGATGGAAGATTTAAGTTTCTTCATACCTCCATAACATAATTGCTGACTTATATGTCTGTATCTCTAAAATTCTCAAAGAGAGATGCCTGAGGAAAGGTCCTAATTAGTGATAACTGGTTATCCCAGTTGGCTTCATCAAGTGGTTGATGACATCTTCCAAGGCAGAGACATGGTGCCCATAAGAAATTACTCAGTAACCAAAGCTGTGTCATTTAGAATTAAACCTGTTCACTTTCATGAATTGGAGGAGGAAATGGCAACCCACTCCAGTATTCTTGCCTGGAGAATCCCAGGTATGGCAGAGCCTGATGGGCTGCCGTCTATGGGGTCGCATAGAGTCGGACTCGACTGAAGCGACTTAGCAGCAGCAGCAGGAATGGCAAGTGTTCCAATGATAACAAATGTTTATTGTTATTATCATGATCAGTTGAGCTGGGTATATGGACAATACCTACATGTGTGCACACATGCACACGTGCGCATGCACACACACACACACACAGAACAGCAATGTGGTCAAAAGACTAGACTGTGCCATTAGATCCAGACTGAGGTTTCTGTTCTCCTACGTATTAGCTAAGTGGCCTTGGGCAAGTTAAACTCACTAAGCTTCAATTTTCACTTGTAAAATGGAGATAATACCTACTTTGAGGGCTTGTAAGTAGAAAAGCAAATGAGACAATGCATGTAAATCATTTAACCTTGTGCTTGACACACATGAAGCACTCATCAAACAGGAGCTGCTATTATTGTTGTTGTTGTTATCATTACTATTTTATCATCCCAAATTCTGAGCAATGTTTCATTAATGACGGAGATATAACATTAGTTACAAAATAATTTTAGTTATTGAAAAAAAGGTTTAGCAGTTTTAATCTTCTACAAAATTTGTGATGCTGCAGTTGCCATCTTGCATGTCCTAAAACCAAAAAGTCGATAAATTCAGATTAATGTGTATTGTGGATAAAAGCACAAAGTGATAATTAGATAAGAGGCTGCCATGATTTTTCCAGATGACTGGGTTAGAGTGACTGGTTGTTCAGGTGGCATTATTATTAATAATGGTGATAATTATTGAACCCTTTAATGTCCCATAATTACCAATGAAGCTGCCACTGAAGTGCCACATCAAAAAAAAAAATTTTTTTTTTTTGCTTATGAATTCCATTTCTTTGTTCACCAAGCATGGGAGTTAGATGTCAGTACTCATAATGATCCTTCCTTTCATGCACATTTTGCTTTGAACAATTTCTTCCAGTACATTTGGCTGGAAGGTAATAGGCCTGTATCATATTTCTATGTGCCTTAGAAGGAAGGGAAATAACTTAGAGGGAGAGAGTGAAAAACCTCAGTACATTGAACACCAAAGAAAGAGGGGTAGAGGAGACTTTATCAGCAGCCTAATATCTTGAAAAAGATTCATTTGCCTGAAAGTGTTGAAGAAAGAGACCTTGGTCCTTGAAGGGACTCTAACAGGTAAATGTGAGGACAAGTCAAAAAAAAGCACAACCAGAATCCCATCCAGAGGGAAATATCTGAATAGAAAGGAAGCCAAGCTGGGTTTGGAGAATTATATAAAGGAAATGTAATGTAATCAAGTCTACCTGGATATTCTCCAGGCTCAGTTCTGTGTTATTGTGGCAGTGATTTCATTAGTCATTTGTGGAGCTATAAACTTGATACTCACTCGGTGTATATTTATTTTTTAAGCCAACCTACACTGGCTCCTTGTTTCAGTTTGCAAAATTTTTTTCATTCATTTACAACTTCTGGTTTAAAGATTTAACCTCTGAATAAAATTCTGGAAGACAATTCAGGTACTTTAACAGCAAAAAAACACTTGCTTTACTTTATACCTGGCATCAAGGTAGCCAGTTACATCCTCATCATGTTTTCCACATGTAATAACTTCATTCAGTATGTTTTTCAGGCTGATTCATGTTGATATAAGGCAGAAACAAACACAATATTATAAAGCAATCATCCTCCAATTAAAAATAAATAAATGTTAAAAAATAAGTCTTTCATTCAATAAGCATTTCCTGAATTTTTACTAGTATCTTAAGCATGTCATAACTCATGAAACCAAACATAATATGATTCCCTACTCTACTATTCCAAGGCTGAAACTTCTCCCAAGAGTCTTGATATTTTCAGAAATGCATAATGTCCTCTTGCAGACTACTTCAAACACTGTTCACCTGGCGTGAGTTGAAGAAACTTTCGATCTGTCCTCATCACCTGTATATTCTAGGTGTCAGGAAGAATAAAGCACAAGAGAAGAAACAACAGAAAGGGTGTTAGAAGCTGAGACTCCAAAATGAGGATGAAAGAGCACTGAAGCACTGACACAGATAATTCAGTCACTGACTCCTTTCCTGTTAAGTACCCAAAGGATCTGGAAGTTCTCCAAAGGCTTGAAAATTCTTATTTTAAAAGCGGTTCCATAAAATCATTCTCACTGAATGAAATGCAGAGAACACACAATTGTTAGTGAAGAAGTAGAATTTCCAATGGCCTTACATTTTTCAGGGAAGAAAAAGGTAGAAACACTTAAGTCATTTGTGATCTTCACAGGGTCTTCAAAATGTTTTATAAAGCTATTTATGTTCCAAGTAAACACTGCTTCTGATAACAGGTTACAAGTTCACGAGTGATACTTTGAAGGTAAACATGCAATTCATTGGGCTTCCCTGGTGGCTCAGTGGTAAAGAATTCACCTACCAATGCAGGAGACACAGGTTCGACCCCTGGCTCAGGAAGATCGCCTGCAGGAGCAAATGGCAACCCACTCCAGTATTCTTGCCTGGGAAATCCCATGGGCAGAGGAACCTGGTGAGCTACAGTCCATGGAGTCACAAGAGCTGGATACGATTCAGAGACTAAACTGCCACCACTACCATACAATTCATTAATAACATACATAGCACTTAGTTCTTAAAATCATTTCCTTAAATCCACTTCCCTAATGGCCTAACGATTTTTCTTAAGGGATTCATTCCAGTGTTCTTATTATCGTTATCTTTTATGACCTTAATGAATGTTAGTCCCTACTTTATAGCGTGGAGGTTATTGTCAAGTGCCCTATGTATGCAAGCAATTAAATCGAGAAAAGTGCTTAATTTCTGAGACTCAACTTATTACTTTGCTGACAAAGGCCCGTCTAGTCAAAGCTATGGTTTTTCCAGTAGTCATGTATGGATATGAGAGTTGGACCATAAGGAAAGCCGAGCGCCAAAGAATTACTGCTTTTGACTGTGTTGGAGAAGACTGAGAGTCCCTTGGACTGCAAGGAGATCAAACCAGTCCATCCTAAAGGTGATCAGTCCTGAATATTCATTGGAAGGACTGATGCTGAAGCTGAAGCTCCAATACTTTGGCGACCTGATGCAAATAATTGACTCATTAGAAAAGACCCTAATGCTGGGAAAGATAAGACAGGAGGAGAAGGGGACAACAGAGGATGAGATGGTTGGATGGCATCACCAACTCAATGGACATAAATTTGAGCAAGCTCCCAGAGTTGGTGATGGACAGGGAAGCCTCCCATGCTGTAATCCATGGGGTCGCAAAGAGTTGGACACAACTGAGTAACTGAACTGAACTTACTACTCTGCATAGGCATTTATAAATGCCTAAAGAAGATGTAGCATACAAAGTTCAGACTTCAGAATGAGAAATAGTTTATAATTTTCAATTCCAAGTTAAGCGTGAGCCTGATAAGGCTGTCTCAAATCACTTGTTTTAGAGATTAAATACAAAAATTCTGGGGTAAATATCAATTTTATAAATGCATTATTGATTTGGCCATATTTTCTCTGTGCTCCTGAAGCAGTCCACTTAATCACAAACATTTTTTCAAGACTGTAGGAGTCAATCTTTACATTTTACATCATTCCAAGCTTAATAATGCAATGTGTGTTCCTTACCTCATTTACGCTGAGAATCTTAACAACTTACTGTGACTTAGAAAAGTCTCTCCAGAAAACACATGAAATTATTTTCAGGATTAAGTAAGGAATTCTCAACTATATTTGCCCTTTCAGCCATGAGGGAAAACATTTTTAGCTTGTAATTTCAAGCACTTATTGATCCAAAATCAATGATAACGTGTGTTTAAAAGCACACATCTTAGAGGCATAAATTGGAAAAATATAAGGAAATACGACCTGAATATACTTGGCACATTTTTTTCCCATCTTAGAAGCTGAGGGCACTATATGTATATGACCAAACAACTGAATTTGAAGCAGCATTGTTGAATTACAATCAATGGTTGCTGTTGTTGTTTAGTCACTAAGTTGTGTCCAACTCTTTTGCTACCCCATGGAGTGGAGCCTGCCAGGCCTCTCTGTCCGTGGGATTTCCTAGGCATGAACAATGAATACTGGAGTAGGTTGCCATTTCCTTCTCCAGGGGATCTTCCCAACCCAGGGATCAAACGTGCATCTCCTGCATTGGCATGCGGATTCTTTACCACTGAGTCACCGGGGAAGCAGAATCAATGGTAGCTCATGACAAAGTATGAGCATGTGTATGTATGTTGGGTAGGGGCAGAGACAAGATGAGAAAATACACAAAGATGGAGTAATTTCTATGTATCAGGTCTTATTCAAGATACTGAAAATACAGTGTGAATAAGATAGGGTTCCTGGTCTTGGGGAGCTAATATTCCTGTCAAGGAATACAGGCTATAAGACACATAAATTTAAAAAAATTCAGAAATATATCCCTGATTTAGGATCTAATTTAAGTTCAAAATAATGAGACCTCAGAAACAGAGACGGCCAAAATAGAGGCCATGCAACCCACTGTGAGTATGAGCAGAAAAGACAAACAACAGTTTTAGGACATCAAAGACTTGGCTTTTATAATTATTAGATACAAAGCATAAACAATACTTTGGCCACCAGATGAGAAGAGCTGACTCATTGGAAAAGGCCCTGATGCTGGGAAGATTGAGGGCAGTAGGAGAAGGAAGCAACAAAGGATGAGATGGCTGGATGGCATCACAGACTCAATGGACATGAGTTTGAGCAAGCTCCAGAAGACGGTGACGGATAGGGAAGCCTGGGGTGCTGCAGTCCATGGGATCACAAAGAGTCAGACTAGACTCGATGACTGAAAAACAACAACGGCATTAACAAACATGTATAAAACGTTACAATCTTTTAAAGTATTTGGGCCAAAATATGATTGAAAATGTATTTTCAATCTTTGAAAATATGATCAGAAAACACCATGAGGAATTAAGGCAGAATCAACATTTAGAAATAAAACACAAATAGGGTAAAGATGGAGTCTCAGTGAATGGGTGAGGCATTAGAACAAAGCAAGTTGGTAAACTGGAAAAGAGATATGAAAACATTACCTAGAGTACTGCACAGAAAGAAAACGAGAACGGTATGAAAGAACAGAGAAATGAGAGATTCTATCATGCATCCAATTGAGCCCCAGAAGAAGGGAACATTTTAAAAGGTAAAAGGGACTGATGAACCTATTTGCAGGGCAGGAATGAAGACACAGACACAGAGAACAGACTTGTGGACACAGGAAGGGAAGGAGAGGGAGGGACGGACTGAGAATAGCATGGAAACATATACATCGTCACACATAAAACAGCCAGCCAGTGAGACTGCTGCATGATGCAGGGGGCTCAAAACTGGTACTCTATGACAATCTGGAGGCATGGGATGGGGTGGGAGGTGAGAAGGAGGTTCAAGAGGGAAAGGACATATGTATACCTATGGCTGATTCATGTAATGTATGGCAGAAACTAACACAATATTATAAAGCAATTATCCTCCAATTAAAAATAAATTTTAAATAAATAAATGAATAAAGTGGATAACCAAGTGATAATTTGCCAAGATGTCTGATTTGTGAACTTTTCTGCAAGTTTTGTTTTGATAAGAACATGATTAAACAATGCTTCTGAATGATTTTTAAAAACAAAATGGAAAAAAACACAGAAGGGCTAGGTTTGAAGATACAATCAGTGTAAAAATTTTCAGAATTGATAAAGTGTATACACACACACACACACACACACATATGAACAGGAAGTTTGCACATAAACCAAACAGGACAGACCATGAGATACACACTGGGGCACTTTTGAAAAGGCTACAGAATACTGAAAACAAGAAAAGAAACATCGAAGCAGATGGAGAGAAAAGACAGGCCATTTACCAGGAATGATAATTATACCCATAACCCACCCCTCATTGGCAGCAGTGGAAGCCAAAGACTGAGCATTACTAACTTCAGAGCCAGACAGAATATAACTGTCAATCCAGAATAGTAAATCTAGTAAAATTATCACTTCAAAATGGGGGTGAAATGAAGATATTTTCAAAGGAACAAAAACTGAGGGAGCTTACCACCAACAGACTTTCACCAAAGGAACTTTCGAGTTATGTATTTTGTGAACAAGAAAAATGATCCTAGAAGTGTTATACACAGTTAATACAGATTTGTGTAGTCATGATTGCACAGTCCTGTGAATATATTAAAAATCATTCTATTGTACCCTTTAAGTGGGTAGAAAGTATGCTGCAGGAATTATATCTAAACAAAGCTGTTTTTAAAAACCATAAGGGACAAAGACAGTTTGACTTGAAAACTTGGCAAAAATGAGTATCTGGACTTCATTATTAAACCTTTAATCTTGCTGGGTTTTAATGTACAAAGACAGTTACACTGAGGTGCATCTCAAGAGGATAGCGGAAACATACTTAGAGCTGCCTATAAATCAAGAATATTTTTTAGTGAAAGCTTATAAGCTTTTAGGCTTATATTTTATTAATTAAATTAATATATAATAATAGCTCAGTTCGTAAAGAATCCACCTGTATTGCAGGAGACCCCGGTTTGATTCCTGGGTGGGAAAGATCCCCTGGAGAAGGGAAAGGTTACCCAATCCAGTATTCTGGCCTGGAGACTTCCACGGACTGTATAGTCTATGGGGTCGCAGAGAGTTGGATGTAACTGAGTGACTTTCACTTTTCAACCATTTTTTTAAAGTATAGACTAAAATAACTTCTTAAGAATAGTAAATATATATTTTTTTTCAAAGACCAAATCATAAAATAAATTCAGATAAGTCACATTTTCATCCCTGTTTTCTGAACTGTTCCTTCCCTCGCATGCTGGTAATTAATACTTGATTTCTATTTCCCTCATTTCTCAAAAACCAATTATTTCAGAGTTGGAAAACTAACGTAACCATATTTCATTGTATTACACAAGAAAAGCACCATGACGTTTTGATGTCTGTATCCAGAACAAGCTTGAGAACCATCATAAATCTAACCACAAACATTGGGCATAAACAAGAGTTTTCGACAGCCTTCAGCTCAGTTTAGGTCAGTTCAGTTGCTCAGTCGTGTCCAACCCTTTGCAACCCCATGGATTACAGAATTCCAGGTCGCCCTGTTTATCACCAACTCCCAGAGTTTACTCAAACTCATGTCCATTGAGTCGGTGATGCCATCCAACCATCTCATCTTCTGTCATCCCCTTCTCCTCCTGCCTTCAATTTTTCCCAGCATCAGGGTCTTTTCAAATGAGTCAGCTCTTTGCATCAAGTATTGGAGTTCCAGCTTCAACATCAGTCCTTCCAATGAATATTCAGGACTGATTTCCTTTAGCATGGACTGGTTGGATCTCCTTGCAGTCCAAGGGACTCTCACGAGTCTTCTCCAACAACACAGTTCAAAATCATCAATTCTTTGGTGCTCAGCTTTCTCTATAGTCCAACTCTCACATCCATACATGACTACTGGAAAAACCATAGCCTTGACCAGACAGACCTTCGTTGGCAAAGTAATGTCTCTGCTTTTTAAAAAGCTGTCTAGGTTGGTTATAACTTTTTTCTTCCAAGGAGTAAGCGTCTTTTAATTTCATGGCTGCAGTCACCATCTGCAATTACTTTGGAGCCTCCCAAAATAAAGTCTGACACTGTTCCACTGTTTCCCCATCTATTTCCCATGAAGTGATAGGACCAGATGTCATGATCTTAGTTTTCTGAATGTTGAGTTTTAAGCCAACTTTTTCACTCTCCTCTTTCACTTTCATCAAGAGGCTCTTTAGTTCTTCTTCACTTTCTGCCATAAGGGTGGTGTCATCTGCATATCTGAGGTTATTGATACTTCTCCCAGCAATCTTGATTCCAGCTTGTGCTTCATCCAGTCCAGCATTTCTCATGATACACTCTGCATTTAAGTTAAATAAGCAAGGTGACAATATATAGCCTTGACGTACTCCTTTCCCAATTTGGAACCAGTCTGTTGTTCCACGTCCAGTTCTAACTGTTGCTTCCTGACCTGCATACAGATTTGTCAGGAGGCAAGTCAGGTGGTCTGGTATTCCCATCTCTTTCAGAATTTTCCACAGTTTATTGTGACCCACACAGTCAAAGGTTTTGGCATAATCAATAAAGAAAGATGAAGACTTAAAAAAAAATGTAGACTTTAATTTGAATTACCATATGATCCTGCAATCCCACTCCTGCACATACATCCTGAAAAAACTATAATTTGAAAAGATACATGCACCCCAGTGCTCTCTGCAATACTATTTACAATAGCCAAACTATGGAAGCAATCTAAATGCCCATTAACAGATGTGTTTTATAAATATATATTCAAAGCACTATTACTCAGTCCTAAGAAAGAATGAAGTAATGTCATTGCAGCCACATGGATGGCACCTAGAGATGATCATACTAAGTGAAGTATGTCAGACAGAGAAAGACAAACATCATATGATATCACTTATACATGAAATCTAAGGGAAAAAAAGGGACAAATAGACTTACCTACAAAACAGAAATAGACTCACAGACATAGAAAACAAATTTATGGTTACCAAAGGGGAAAGGAAGGAGGTATATATTAGGAGTTTAGGATTAACATATATTCACTACTTTATATAAAATAGATAACCAGCAAGGACCTACTGTACAGCACAGGGAACTATATTCAATATTTTGTAATAACCTATAAAGGAAAAGAATCTGAAAAAGAATATATATATATATATATATATATATATATATATATATATATGGGCTTCCCTAGTGGCTTAGACGGTAAGTAATCTGCCTGCAATGCAGGAGATGCAGGTTTGATCCCTGGGTTGGGAAGATACCCTAGAGAAGGGAATGGCAACCCAACTCACTCCAGTATTCTTGTCTGGATAGTCCCATGGACAGAGGAAGCTGGTGGGCTACAGACCATGTGGTCGCAAACAGGTGGACATGACTAAGTGACTAACACACAATGTGCGTGTGTGTGTGTGTATAACCGAATCACTTTACTGTACACCTGAAACTAACACCACATTGTCAGTCAACTATATTTCAATGAAAAATACTTTGTCTTTTGAAACAGTTTTAGATTTATACAAAAAACATGAGCAGACAGCACAGAGAGTTTCAATATACCTCTCCCCTTCCCACAATCTCTTTTATTTTTTTACTGAAATATAGTTGTATACAATACTATGTTCATCGCAATTGTACTACACAACAATTTGACATCTGCATACGTTATGAAAGGATCATCATGGTAAGTCTAGTAACCACCTGTCCCCATACAAAAAGTTATTATAATATTATTGTATGCTGTATTACATATTCTTTATTCTATATATTACATCCTGGTGACTTATTTCATAACTGGAGTTGTACTTCTTAATCCTTTCACCTACTTGGCCCCCACACCACTCCGTTCTGGCAACCACTCATTTGTTCTCTGTATCTATGAATGTATTTTGGGGGGGGCAAAGCCTTCCTTTTGATTAAAGGAGAGTTTCTGGTCAGTTTGCACAGGAAGAGACATCTGGGGGCCAGGGGTACTTTGAACACCATGTTTGAAATTACCATCTACTTCCATCAATGCTTGCAACAGTGTGCAAGGAAAACGGGTTTCAGAGCCAGGTATTTCCAAGCTGTGATACTTTGAGCAAGTTGCTTATCCTATCTACACTTTGCTTTCCTTGTTAAAAAAGAAACAAGGATGAGGACTTCACTGGTGGTGCAGTGGTTAAGAATCCACCTGCCAGTGCAGGGGATACGGGTTCCATCCCTGGTCTGAGAAGCTTCCACATGCCATAGAGCAACTGAGCCCATGTGCTGCAACCACTGAAGTTGCGCCCCCCAGAGCCCACGCTCCGCAGCAAGAGAGGCTACCGCAATGAGAAGCACCACAGAGAGAGCAGGTCCTGCTTGTCACTGGGTTTCCCTGGTTGCTCAGACGGTAAAGAGTCTGCCTGCAGTGCAGGAGACCCGGGTTTGTTCTCTGGCTCAGGAAGACCCCCTAGAGAAGGAAATGGCAAACAACTCCAGTATTTTGCCTGGAAAATCCCATGGACAGAGGAGCCTGGCAGGCTACAGCCCATGGGGTCGCAAAGAGTCAGACACGACTCAGCAACTTCACTCACTCGTCACAACTGGAGAAAGCCCGCACACAGCAACAAAGACCCAGCGCACCCGAAGAGAGTAAATAAATAAATAGAATGAATTTTTAACAAATGCTTTATTGCTAAAAATGCTAACCATAATCTGAAAAAAAAAAAACAAGCAAACAAGAATGATACTGCTCACTGTTTCAGATTGTTCTAGGGACTGTGATACATGACTCAATGATTCAGAACCCACAGAACAAGCACTAGGCTGCTGCAGAGGCACTCCAAGATGGAGGCTAAAATTCCAGCCCAGGACTACAGAGGATGCCAACTTCAACTGCGATCAGCAGGTCAAGGTGTGGAGGGAGACCATCATCCCCTCCTGAGTTAGGCCTCTGCTGTAAACAGAATTAAAAGCTCCATCTCTCTGCTTCTCTGAAAGCATGTAATATCCCAGAGCATCAGCCGATGAAGTCGGTTTAAGAAAATGATGCAGAGGGGTATGGCTAATTCACAGTGGAGAACAGAAAAGACTTAATGCAAATAGAAGGCAAATGCTTTTTAGCTGAATTGAATCTGTTCAGGTTGACTGTTGAAAAAATAAACATTCAGGGTTATTCTTCCTCTTCTGCCATTAAAATGTGCTTCCTCTAAAAGGAAAACCTCCCATTGTTTGGCTCACAGAAAATGTTACGGTTCTTAATCTTACTGTACAAAATCTTGGGCTTTCTTAAACAGCCAGCTCTCAATGTGCATCGTATTTAGTTGGCAAGGCAGTCATGGAATATCTCTAAGAAATCGCCTGGGAAATGTATCCGTGGGTTTTGCTGTACAACAGTAAAACTCGCCACCACACATTGGGAGGGAACGTTGGCCAATTATGGTCCTAAAATGAACTGCCCGTTGCTTCTTCTCAATTTCTTAAGCCAACTTCCTTTCCAGTTTATTTTCCATGTGTGACAATTCTAGGCCACCCCAAGCTGTGCACGTTCAGACCACATTTGTGAGGAAAGGTGCAATTGAACTTTGCAAATGGAAAAAAAAAAAAAGACAGAGAGAGAGATCAGCGATTAATCTGGGTCCTCACAGAAAAGAAATGGGCTATTTTTGCTTCTGAAAGCTTTTTGAAAAAGACTTCACTCCTAGAAACCGCTCTGTCTCTTTGTAAGCAAGTTGGCTGGCACAGGTAAAGAAACCAAAGGTGAGGGTCCTGCCAGAGGGGGCCTGAGGGATGGAAAGAAGTGCAGGGTTTGACTCAGGCAGACTCCAAACCTCTCCTTCTTACCTCGAGTCTCCAGCCAAAGCTGAGAAAAGGTTTTGCAATCACCATAGTGATTTGGGCAAAAACAAGCCTGTCTATTTATGCATGAGTTCTGCTAGGCAGGCCTGAAATAATATAGTCAAAAGTAGGCCAAAATTTCATAAAAATATAGAAAATGTAAACCTGGCAATCTGGCAGGCCTGGTACCTAGAAATGCCAACCTGTATGTTCTTCCAGATAACGTGACACATTTGTGGGTTTTCACTTAAGAGTCAGAAAAATCAAGGATGAGCTCTTTGTACAAGTTCCACTGTGGCAGAACCCCCCAAATAACTCGGGGTGGGGGGCAGGTAGCCATGAGAATTGGGAGCACAAGAGTCATCATTAAATGAGACTGGACCTCCAGCTCCAGAAAGGGCATCCACTGGTGGGAAGCCAAAGAGACTTACCCCATGACGCCCAATTCCATCCTGACAGCATCACACTGGTACCCGTATTTCCCTCCTACATGCACTCTCATCAGCCACCACACATCCTAAGGTAACTTAGGAAAATACATTTCTTAAATTTATAACCAAAAAATTTTAAATATGTACATTATGATAGTGTTACTCAAACTGGTACATGAGATTTCAAGTGATATGTAAATTCACTTTTCTTGAAATTTTACTTGTATTTTATGTACATTTTTAAAAATACAGCACAACTTCCCTAGTGGTGCAGCGGACAGGAGCCTGCCTGTCAATGCTGGGGATGTGGGTTCAATCCCTGGTCCAGGAGGATCCCACGTGCCCTGGGGCAACTGGGCTTGTGCACCACAACTACAGCCTGTGCTCTGGAGCCTGGGAGCTGTAACTACTGAAGCCCATGCACCACCACCAAGAGAAGCCACTGCAATGAGAAGCCTGCACACCGCAAGCAAGAGCAGCCCCGGCTCGCTGCAGCTAGAGAAAACCCTGTGCATAATAATATTAAGTATTATATTAATAGTAGCAATATAATAATAGTAAATAATAATAAAACAATAATTTTTAAAAAACAGCACATAGAATCCATGGTTTCACAAGTACTAGTTACTTGGAACAAAGATAATTTTTTTTTTAGAATTTCAAAATGAGCTTATTAACAGAAAGAGTAAGTAAAAATTGAATACTTGCACTGCTCTAAAAAAAAATAGGCAGTGTAAATATTCAATGTAAAGTGGGCAAAAATATGAAATTGGTACCTGAGAGGTGGATTTGGAAGGCACATGACAGGAAGACTTCTGTTTCCAGTCAAGCCCTAAGGAAAGAAGCCCAGGAAAGAAGCACCTTTGGTTCTCCTATCCCACAGTTTGCTGAGAACTACTTTTATGGGCGGACAGACCTCATTTCCTCAACTGTGCATGGACTCTGGGTAGATGCTCCTCTCAGCCTGGGAATCTCCAAGAGGAAGCTGCCACTCATCACTGAACTGGGAGGATATCCCTTCTCCACCAGAATGAAAGCCACAGGCCTTGTCTCTCCCAAAGGAAATACTCTAGCCCCACCAATGTAAACAGCTCTTTATGGAAGGGGTCCCTGCAAAGGTCACAAATCTCTTTCTGTCTGTTTGGGCACTCAGTAGTGCCTGGCTCTTTGCGACCCTGTCCATGAGATTTTTTCAGGGAAGAATACTGGAATGGGTTGTCATTTCCTCCTCCAAGGGTCTTCTCAACCCAGGGATCAAGCCCGGGTCTCTTGTGTCTCTTGCATTACAGGTAGATTCTTTCGCTGCTGAGCCATCAAGGAAGTACCCCCACCCCAAAGCTTTAGAGACTGTATCTGGGTGAGAGGCAAGGGACAAGCCCTTGAGTCAGAAATTAAGCCCTTGGCCCAACCTTCCAGTTCTCTCATCCTACATGAGAAACCAGATTTTCCAAGGTCCCAACTCTTTAACTCTCCCTCCCATCAACCTCTCCTCCACCCAGTGGTCCTCACTTAACTTCTCCCATCCTACCCCACACATCTCGTCCTCTCACACAGTTCTGACAATGAGGAAAGCCTAGTCCAAGTTCTTTCTTCTTAGTGCCTGTATGTGTGTGTTTGGAGGATGATGAAAGGGGGAGGAGGTTTCTCAGCTCCCAATCCACAATGTAAATTTACTAAAATTGCATCATAAATTTTGTTCTGGATTTCCTTTCCATCAAAGTGAAAGAGGGAGTGGAATTCATCATGGTTCCTCAGAGGAAGGTCTTCTTAGATCTTCATCTAGCTGTTGTTCAGTCACTCAGTCATGTCCGACTCTTTGCACCTCCATGGACTATAACCCTCCAGGCTTTCCTGTCCTTCACCATCTCCTGAAGCTTGCTCAAACTCATGTCCATTGAGTCAGTGGTGCCATCCAACCATCTCACCCTCTGTCACTCCATTCTCCTCCTGCCTTCAATCTTCCCCGGCATCAGGGTCTTTGCCAATGAGCTGGCTCTTTGGATAAGGTGGCCAAAGTAATGGAGCTTCAGCTTCAGCATCAGTCCTTCCAATGAATATTCAGAGATGATTTCCTTCATCTAGAGTGATCTTTATATTGAGGATATCAACAATATTCTCTATAAAGAATGCCTTCGGTTTTTTTTTGGCAGCTGCTAACGCAGAATCCGGAGAAGGCAATGGCACCCCACTCCAGTACTCTTGCCTTGAAAATCCCATGGATGGAGGAGCCTGGTAGGCTGCAGTCCATGGGGTCGCTAAGAGTCGGACATGACTGAGCGACTTCACTTCCACTTTTCACTTTCATGCATTGGAGAAGGAAATGGAAACCCACTCCAGTGTTCTTGCCTGGAGAATCCCAGGGATGGGGGAGCCTGGTGGGCTGCCGTCTATGGGGTCGAACAGAGTCGGACACGACTGAAGTGACTTAGCAGCAGCAATGCAGAATCATCTGTGTATGCTGAAGTGACCTCACACACATCACTGCAGTTATCTGTTTATATGTTTGTCTCCTCTGTCCAGGCTGTAATTTCTTGAGGGCAGGTCATAGGTCCCATACACTTTTCTAATCTTCAATGTCAAGAATCACATAAGGCTTTCAAAGTGTTTGCTAAGGGAATAAATTAATAATCTTAATGACAGTAATGTCTGAAGATGAAGGAACCAAATGCTATGGTGAAATAGGAGATGCAGTTTTCTTTTCGAAATCAACAATTACATTATTTTTGACTAAAAGTCTACCAGATGCTGTAAACAGCACACAGGAGTGTTTTACCCAAGGTGCCCAGATCAAGTCGATCAAAGTTATTATCTGTTTGCTCAGCTTTCCCCTGCATCCCCCTGTACATGCTTAGCTTCCACAGATTCCATGTGACTATATTTATCCCTCTACTTCATTTTGGATACAATATGGGCAGAGGAACCTATAGGTAAAAAAGGAAATAAAATCATGAGGCAGGATGACCTAGATTACTTTTTACCTAGATTATCTTTGGGGTCCCTCAGACTTGCACTGTATCTGGGCCATTTGGTTTGAATGACAAGCAGACCAACGAATGTACTAGATTGTCTTTAACTCGCAGTTATATATCATAATAAATAGTCTTTTTAAAACAAAAACAAAAAAAAAAGAGGCTCTGGAGAGTGGGACTTGGAATACATTCTGCTTAGCGACATGTGCTAAAAAAAGAAGACAGGATGTTTGGCACAAATGGAGACACTGTTACATAAGGCTTTTGGGGGATAAAAGCAAAAAAAAAAAAAAAACTAGAATCTTCCTCTTCTCCTTCCACTAGGATACATGCAGAATGGCAGGTTCCTACATAAAATGGTTTGTATTAGTTTGCCAGGACTGCTATAACAAAATATCACAAACTGGGTGGTTTAAACAACAGAAAATTATTTTTTCACATTCTTGGTGCTAAAAGTTCAAGGTCAAAGTGCCAGCCCTGTTGGTTTCTTCTGAGGCCTCTCCCCTTGGCTTGCAGATAGTGGCCTTCTTACCGTGTACAACTCTTTGCAACCCCATAAACTGTATAGCCCACTAGGCTCCTCTGTTCATGGGATTTTCCAGGCAAGAATACTGGAGTGGGTTGCCATTTCTCTCTCCAGGGGATCTTTTCAACCTAGGAATCAAACCTGTGTCTCCTGCATTGGTAGGTGGATTCTTACCACTGAGCCACCTGGGAACACCCCCACACACACACCCTTCACGTGTCCAAATTTCCTCTTCTTACAAGGACACCCATAAGATTGGATTAGGGCCCAGTCTAACAGCCACATTTTAACTTAGTACCTGTTTAAAGTCTCCAAATATACTCACATTCAAAGGCACCCCACTCCAGTACTCTGGAGAATCCCATGGACAGAGGAGCCTGGTGGGCTGCAGTCCATGGGGTCGTGAAGAGTCAGACATGACTGAGCAACTTCACTTTCACTTTTCACTTTCATGCATTAGAGAAGGAAATAGCAACCCACTCCAGTGTTCTTGCCTGGAGAATCCCAGGGACGGGGGAGCCTGGTGGGCTGCCATCTATGGGGTGGCACAGAGTCGGACACGACTGAAGCGACTTAGCAGCAGTAGCAGCAGCAGGACTTTAGCAGACAGATCAAGGGGATGGGGACTTGGGCAGAGGGGCAGGGGGTGGTGTGGGGAACACACACAGTTCAGCCCATAACATGAAAGCATACTATGATCTATGAATTTAAAAAACCATGATTTCAGGGACTTCCCTGGTGGTCCACTGGTTAAGAATCTGCCTTCCAATGCAGGCAACACAGGTTTGATCCCTGGTCCAAGAACTAAGATCCCACATGCTACAGGCAACAAAGTCCGTGCACCACAACTACAGAGCCTACACACCACAACTAAGCCCTGATACAGCCAAAAAGAAACAAATATTTTTCAAAGAAATAAAGAAAGGAGATTTTAAAAATAAAATAAAAACTGCAGTGTCATCCTAATTGGTAACTGATTGACTCTTCACTGCCAAGGCATTTTAGGATCACACTGAGGTTTGAAGAGGGACTGTTGCTGCTGCCTCTAAGTCGCTTCAGTCGTGTCCGACTCTGTTCGACCCCATAGATGGTAGCCCACCAGGCTCCCCCGTCCCTGGGATTCTCCAGGCAAGAACACTGGAGTGGGTTGCCATTTCCTTCTCCAATGCATGAAAGTGAAAAGTGAAAGTGAAGTCACTCAGTCGTGTCCGACTCTTAGCGACCCCATGGACTGCAGCCCACCAGGCTCCTCCGTCCATGGGATTTTCCAGGCAAGAGTACTGGAGTCGGGTGCCACTGCCTTCTCTGAAAGAGGAACTAAGCAATGAGAAATTAAAGATTTTCCCCAAGGAAGCCAAAGATGGCTACAGATGGAGGATCAAGAGTTTGGATTATTTAAAAAATCTCAAGTTCACAGTAGACCTGGGGCAACAAACTCAAATGGTTTTTGGTCAGAATATAACATCAACATGGACTACAGCTTAGTTTAAAAAGAAAAGGCAAAAGGAGGAGAGTGACAGGACCAAACTAGAGAGTCTAAGTCATAAAAGGCATCAAATTCGATTCTTTTCCCAATGCATCAGCCAGCTCATGAGCCCAGAACAAGACATTCTTTGCTACATATTCAAACATTCACTAAACAGATATCCTTCTCATATGCCCTGTGATATCTCATTTTTTCCTCTTTGGTTTCCTCCAACCCCATTCAGATAAATCCCTTGGTTTGGTGGCAGCTCAGGGCTTCAAGCTGCTGACCTGAAGTTGGAGCGTTATAGCCACCAACTGTTCTGTTTCCAATCAGTGCCGGCCGTGAAGGCAGTGACTGTTTCCCATAGCATGTCCATGCCTCATTTCCATCCTCCTCAGGCTTGGTTGTCATAGGGACAGCAGTGTGCTTGAGGCCAGGGTGAAACTCCAGGACCAGAAAAGTAGAACATATGCAAACCTGCAGGGTCCATGAAGTGCTGAGTCAGAATCAGATGAGCAACAGAAATTGAAGATTCATGAAAGCCATAGGGGAATATAAATTGGCATATTTGCAATCTAAGTCAGTAGTTTCTAACACAAAGTAGATGAGGGGATATTTTAGATTCAGACACCTTTTCCAACACACACATGCCTACTACACCCAACCCCCACTGAATTTTTACAACAGGTTAGCAGCCAATAGAGTCTCAGGGACTAAAGGAGTCAGACAAAAGAATAGACTGAAGCAATCTGATAAGTCATGGTTACCTTTGGACCAGGATGAGATGGTTGGATGGCATCACTGACTCAATGGACATGAGTTTGAGAAAACTCTGGGAGATAGTGAAGGACAGGGAAGCCTGGCATGTCGCAGTCCATGGAGTCGCAAAGTGTCGGACACAATTGAGCAACTGAACAACAACAAAGATATATTTGGAGAACAAGGAGATCAAATCAGTCAATCCTAAAGGAAATCAACACTGAATATTCATTGGAAGGACTGATATTGAAGCTGAAGCTCCAAAACTTAGGCCACCTGATGCAAAGAGCCAACTCATTGGAAAAGATCCTGATGCTGGAAAAGACTGAGGGCAGGAGAAGGGGGTGACCGAGAATGAGATGGTTGGATGGCATCATCGACCCAATGGACATGAGTTTGAGCAAACTCTGGGAGATAGTGATGGACAGGGAAGCCTGGCGTGCTGCAGTCCATGGGGTTGCAAAGAGTAGGACAAGACCTAGCAACTGAACAACAACCAGCTACTGAGAGCTCACAGTGAATGATGTGCGATTCGTGATTTCTGAAGAAGATTTAGCTTCAGGATTGGGGACCCAGCTTGATCACTCAGAGCTTTTGTATGGCAAAAGTTTTATTACAGTTAAAAAGGAGAGAGAAAGCTTCTGACATAGATGACAGAAGGGGGACGGAGAGTGCCCCACTCACTAGTCTTACCAAGGCCTTACATACCTTTTCACTCAGTTACCAACAATATGGAGGTCTTCTCTTTAGTTCTTCTTCACTTTCTGCCATCAGGGTGGTGTCATCTGCATATCGGAGGTTATTGATACTTCTCTCAGCAATCTTGAATCCAGCTTATGCTTCATCTAGCTCAGCATTTCTCATGATGTACTCTGCATGTAAGTTAAATAAGCAGGGTGACAATACACAGTCTTGACATACTCCTTTCCCTATTTGGAACCAGTCTGTTGTTCCATGTCCAGTTCTAACTGTTGCTTCCTGACCTGCATGCAGATTTCTCAAGAGGCAGGTCAGGTGGTCTGGTATTCCCATCTCTTTCAGAATTTTCCATTTTATTGTGATCCACACAGTCAAAGGCTTTGGCATAGTCAATAAAGCAGAAGTAGATGTTTTTTCTGGAACTCTCTTGCTTTTTTGATGATCCAGGGGATGTTAGCAATTTGATCTCTGGTTCCTCTGCCTTTTCTAAAACCAGCTTGAACATCTGGAACTTCACGGTTTGCATATTATTGAAGCCTGGCTTGGAGGATTTTAAGCATTATTTTAGTAGCGTGTGAGATGAGTGCAACTGTGTGGTAGTTTGAGCATTCCTAGGCAGTGCCTTTCTTAGGGATTAGAATGAAAACTGACCTTTTCCAGTCCTGTGACCACTGCTGAGTTTTCCAAATTTGCTGGCATATTGAGTGCAGCACTTTCACAACATCATCTTTCAGGATTTGAAATAGCTCAACTGGAATTCCATCACCTCCACTAGCCTTGTTCATAGTGATGTTTCCCACTTGACTTCACATTCCAGGATGTCTGGCTCTAGGTGAGTGATCATCCCATTGTGATTATCTGGGTCATGAAGATACAACTCTTTTTTGTAGAGTTCTTCTGTGTATTCTTGCCATGTCTTCTTAATATCTTCTGCTTCTGTTTGGTCCATACCATTTCTGTCCTTTATTGAGCCCATCTTTGCATGAAATATTCCCTTGGTATCTCTAATTTTACAGAGCTTAAGGACAAACATCCCCTTGAGCAAGATGAGTTGTTTTGTTGTGTAATCACTAGCTCTGGGCTTAAAGAAAGTTAATCTTAAAGACTGTTGCCCTAACAACTCAGAGTTTAAGAAAAATGTCTTACATGACTAAGACAAAGCAATGTAGAAAAAATGTCTGTTCCTTTCTTCTCCTTGAGGTCCCTGGAACCCTTCCTCTTTGAGGGCTCCAGACCCCTTATCAACCTACCTAAGAATTAAGTCTCTCACTATCTTTATAGTCCTCTCAATCTGACAGTATTAGGAGATAAAATTTATTCCCTGGTCTTTAAATTTCTTTGCTAATAGGACAACTCAGTGTTCCTGCTAGCTTCACTCATAATCACTCCACCTTAAGGGAGCTGGAAAGCTTCAACTTCTTGGTGAATTTGGGAATAATAATCTGGGTATACTAAGCCCAGCTCTCTCTTTCTTCCTTTTTAGGAGGCACCTTGTCCTGAGACAGTCTAGAGTCTCTACCCTATGTTGGGGGTGGAGGCAATGTGTCTGGCTTGATCCAACACTGCACGAGTCTGTCGGCATCAGCCTGTCTAATTCTGGGGTTCAGAACTAGTAAGGTCACTTTGCTAATCAGAACTGGAGCCGCAGCCTCTAAGCCACTGTCAATATTGAAGATAATACTGTGTCCTCCATCTGTCATTTTCTTCTTTTATTTATCACTTTGTTCAGAGCCTGAGGATACAAAACTCCCCAATGGTGACATCAAATCTGGAGAGTCTTTTGTGGTAATACTAACAAAATACAAGATTGCTCTGTGCTGAACCAGACTGTAAGGAGTGGATTTAGTGCTGTTGCATGACAGGTAATTTCCCTTATACTGATATGAGTAAACACAAAGGTAAATACACACACACACATACACACACACACACACACACCCCCCACACGATTACATACATAGTATCTCCTAAGAGTCTGGATTTCCCTGGTTGTCCAGGAGTTAAGAATCTGCCTGCCAATGCAGAGGACGTGGATTTGATCCCTGGTCCAAGAAGATCTCACATAAACAGAGCAGCTAAACCCCAGCACCAGGACTACTCAAGTTTGCACACCCTAGAGCCCATGCTCAGAAGTAAGAGAAGCCGCTGCAATGAGAAGCCCACTCACCACAGTGAAGCAAGCCCTGCCTGCTGCAACTAGAGAAAAGCCCACACGCAGCAAGGAAGAACCAGCACAGCCAAAATTAAATAAATACTTTTTAAAAAAAGATGAGTTCATCACAGCTTAAAAAAAAAAAAAGAGAGAGTCTGTATGATTTCAAATCACAAACTACAAGTCTTCACAACCCAATCACTTAATATCATAATATCTGCCTACATATCAAGTATCTTTGAAATCCATTTCACATTACAAAATATAGGCTAGTTTGAAAATTCATCCTCAAAGATCAAACCACTGCTTGTTGCTTATTGTTTAGTCGCTAAGTCATGTCCAGTTCTTTTGTGACCTCATGGGCTACAGCCCATGGGTTGTAGCCCATGAGGCTTCCCTGTTCATGGGATTTCCCAAGTGAGAATACTGGTCAGTTGCCATCTCCTTCTCCAGGGGATCTTCCTGACACAGGAATTGAACTCATGTCTCCTGCATTAGCAGGTAGATTCTTTATCACTGAGCCATCAGGGAAGCCCCATCAAACTTAAATGCTTTTCCTATAACCTTTAAAAGTATTCCAAACTTTATCAAAGTCCGTCAAATTTTTCTGAGGTTAGTATGCAAAAAAACAAATACAGAAACTCTAAGAAATCTAGCTGAAACAATAACCTTTTCGCTTTAGTCAACAGTTAAGATATTTATTACTATTTAGTAAAAAGAAGAGTGATTAGGAAATTCACTTATGTTTTATTTAAAAAAAAATAACATGAGAAAGATAACCTTCCAATTTGGGGGAATCAGGAGAGTTGCTAACAGAAGGAGGGGATGACTATAAACAGTTATATATATTCTTTGGTTTTGGAAACTCAAGTCTCGCGAAGAATGAGGCTGAATTTCTCCGAAGAGGAGACATCTTGGATGCTATAGAGTTCTATGGTTAAAGAAGGAAGCTTCTTGACATAAACAAGTTTGGGGAAGAGAAGTATAGACTCCCTGTAACAGAGAGCACAGAACTCCTCCTTAGTATGGTCCCATACAGTTACTCACGTAGGGAAAAAGTGTTCAGTTCAGTTCAATTGCTCAGTCGTGTCCGACTCTTTAAGACCCCATGAACTGCAGTACGCCAGGCCTCCCTGTCCATCACCAACTCTCAGAGTTTACCCAAACTCATGTCCATTGAGTCGGTGATGCCATCCAGCCATCTCATCCTCTGTCATTCCCTTCTCCTCCTGCCCCCAATCCCTTCCCGAATCAGGGTCTTTTCCAATGAGTCAACTCTTTGCATGATGTGGCCAAAGTATTGGAGTTTCAGCTTCAGCATCAGTCCTTCCTATGAACACCCAAGACTGATCTCCTTTAGGATGGACTGGTTGGATATCCTTGCAGTCCAAGGGACTCTCAAGAGTCTTCTCCAACAATACAGTTCAAAAGCATCAATTCTTCAGCACCCAGCTTTCTTTATAGTCCAATTCTCACATCCATACATGACTACTGGAAAAACCATAACCTTGACTAGACGAAACTTTGTTGACAAAGTAATGTCTCTGCTTTTTAATATGCTGTCTAGGTTGGTCATAACTTTCCTTCTAGGGAGTAAGCGTCTTTTAATTTCATGGCTACAGTCACCATCTGCAGTGATTTTGGAGTCCAAAAAAATAAAGTCAGCCACTGTTTCCACTGTTTCCCCATCTATTTCCCATGAAGTATTGGGACCGGATGCCATGATCTTAGTTTTCTGAATGTTGAGCTTTAAGCCAGCTTTTTCACTCTCCTCTTTCACTTTCATCAAAAAAGTGTAAGGTTCCTAAATATGGCCACCAGGAAGATGAATGTCCCCATGGTAAAACTTCGCACTGAGAGGTGCCTGTCTCTGAAAAACCTAGACCCTGCCCTGATAGCAGCCACACGACTGACCACAGTGGGTATCTCTTTTTTGAGAACAGGGTAAAGTATTTTAGAACTGAGTAAAATCTCTGCTGCTGCTGCTAAGTCGCTTCAGTCGTGTCCGACTCTGTGCGACCCCATAGACAGCAGCCCACCAGGCTCCCCCGTCCCTGGGATTCTCCAGGCAAGAACACTGGAGTGGGTTGCCATTTCCTTCTCCAATGCATGAAAGTGAAAAGTGAAAGTGAAGTTGCTCAGTCGTGTCCGACTCTTCACAACCCCATGGACTGCAGCCTACCAGGCTCCTCCATCCATGGGATTTTCTAGGCAAAAGTACTGGAGTGGGGTGCCATTGCCTTCTCCAGGATCCTGTAAAAGGAGTCCAAATGGCAATTAGTATCGCCCTTCTTGACAACCCTGATGAATGGGAACAAAACAAATATTACACTGTGTCTATCATATTAAATTGCTTGTTAATTTATGAAAGGACGACACAGAGTACCCACATTCCACTGTCTGCCTATATGCTGGCTTGTGTTTTGTTGATGTGGTGTTATCACTTCCCCTGAGGCTGGGAATGACATCTCCCAGGATATCCTTCCCATAAATTCCAGGGTTAAAGCCAGCCAGCCACAGTGACAGAGGTGGTAAAAGTGCCTGAAGGGCTCCAGCTTTAAGCTCTTTTCCCAGCTTCTGACTATGTCAGTCAAGAGTAACCCAAGCCCACCACCAAATCCTAGACTGCATTTCCCACAGAGGCAGCTTCTAGAAACCTCTCCACCAGCTCCCCCTTCACAGTCCCCTTCAGTGTAATTTATCTTTGCAATGCTGCTTTAAACAGACATTTGGGGGGGATTTTCTGCTTGGGGGATTTTTCCCATGAGTTTTGACCCAAACATTAACACTAAAGCTTCTGGCTTTTGTTAGTCGATTTTTCTGATTCTGGTTCCACTCATCCAGATCATCACTTTTCTGGTTCCTCCTGCAAGTATGTAAGCACTAATTTCTATGGTAAATCCCATGGTATTTTAGTGGCTGGTTTACTGAGTGACTACTGCTGGTTCCAGTTTAGTACTGAATGTGGTTTCAGAAGAACAAGATCATAGGGAGGGGACTCTGACTTTTTTTAAATTAGCTATTTATTGGATTATGGTTGCTTTACAGTGGTGTGTTAGTTTCTGCTGGGCAGCAAACTGAATCGGTTACACATATAAATGTATTCCCTCTTCTTTGGATTTCCTTTCTATTTAGGTCACCACAGAGCATGAAGCAGAGCTCCCTGTGCCATACAGTCTATTATCATGAGTTATCTATTTTATACATAATAGTGTATATATATCAATGCCAATCTCTCAATTCATCCTATCCCACCTTCCTCTCTGGGCAACCATAAGTTCATTCTCTACATCTGTGATTGTATTTTTGCTTTGCAAATAAGTTCATCTGTACCATTTTTCTAGATTCCACATACAACTGATATTGTACTAATCTGACATTTTTCCCCCTCTGTTTTAATTAGATATAAAGAAATGTATGAGTGACCCTGTTGCTGTTAGTAAACAAGGCAATAGTACTCCATAATATCCAGTGGCAAAAGTCACTTAAATTATCACTTGAAGTCACCCACAATGGCATGCCTATCAAAGTCAAGGCTTGCGTGACCAAATTGTTGCCATCCATCAAACATCATCATGGAAAGAAAGAGAATAAAGACTATGGAGTTCTTTGTCTACCAGTGGAGCTCAGAAAAAGAAAATAATCATCTCTGAGTTTAAAATTCTCTCATCTTGACTCAGGTAAGAAGGCAAAAAACATTTATAATGTTTCTGCAGGAAATCCTCTTCTCCTCTTCATGCAGCGTTTTTATTTCTGAAAATAAAACCACAAATCTGAATCTGTAGGTGACTGAATTACAATGCAAGTTAAATTCATAACTTTAAGAGATCTCTTATGTTAAAGATATTGACTAGGAAAATAATGGGGTCCTGAAAACTTGGGCAGATAGAAAGGAACTGTGGGCCTTGGACACCTGAATTCTAACAGAAATAGCTCTTCATCTCCTCTCCAAAGAGAGCAAAGAGAGCAGCTTTCCCTTATCTGAAGATACTGCAGTGATCTTTGCTGATGTAAGTGACCTTGCAGGGGAATGACGATCCTCTTTCAAGACTCATCTCCACGACCTCTCATTGCTTCTACACTTATAACTAGCCTCAGATCCTAGTAGGACCTATGGGACTGAGGACAAAGCATGGCCCAATAAGAGGTCCCACACATGACAAAATATCAGGTTTTCCCAGTTTACAGTGATGGAAACCTGGAGAATAAAAATATGTATGGAAATGAATTTTACTGTAATGGCAGCAAAGCTAAGCCATCAGAAAGTACCCCCACCCCCAGTTCTTTCATGTCGACTAATGGATCATGCTGTCACTAGGACTGGAACCAATGGGAAGAAGCTGCTGCTGCTAAGTCGCTTCAGTCATGTCCGACTCTGTGCGACCCCACAGATGGCAGCCCACCAGGCTCCCCCATCCCTGGGATTCTCCAGGTAAGAACACTGGAGTGGGTTGCCATTTCCTTCTCCAATGCGTGGAAGTGAAAAGTGAAAGTGAAGTTGCTCAGTCGTATCCGACTCCTAGCGACCCATGGACTGCAGCCTACGAGGCTCCTCCGTCCATGGGATTTTCCAGGCAAGAGTACTGGAGTGGGGTGCCATTGCCTTCTCCAATGGGAAGATGACAAAAGTTTAATTTGATTTGTCTTGTTCTGATGAGCAAAAGTGTGATTTCAGTAACTTCCATAGAGTTGTGTGTCCTCAACTGATTTCCAGACTTTAGAGTATTCCCAGACCCAGAGTCCACTGATAAAGAAAAGGCCAGGTCCCCATTAAGAAGATCCTTGCTACCCTTTTAAAATGTGTACTATAAATCTTTCTTTCACACTTTATTAAAGACACCAACAGGTTTCCCTAGTGGCTCAGTAGTAAAGAATTTGCCTGCCACTGCCAGAGACATATAAGAGACATGGGTTCGATCCCTGGGTTGGAAAGATTCCATGAAGAAGGAAATGTAAGCTGCCTCCAGTATTCTTGCCTGAGAAATCCCATGAACAGAGGAGCCTTGCAGGTTACATTCCATGGGGTCACAAAGAGTCAGACACACCTTAGAGACTAAAACAACAACAACGTGACCAACAGCCTTTTATGCAATTAACCATTTTCCGGAGTATTGTGCACTGGGTAAAGTAATTACCCACATTTTTCAGAGATTTCTGTTCAGTAGCTCACATCCAACATGAATTCCTAGGGAATCAAACTCAAACACGGTCTACTAGTCAGAACACAGAATTAGAAAATCAGGTGGGAATTTTGGCTTGGATTTCTCTCAAAAGAATCTCAATGATTTTCCATGGCTACTTCCCCAACCACAGAAGGTAATTAACAGAATAAGTCTTATGAACTGAACTGTGTCTCCCCAAAATTCCTAGATTGAAGCCCTAAGCCCCTGCACCTCAAAATGTGACTGTATTTGGAGACAGGCTTCTAAAGAGGTAACTAGATTAAAATGAAGCCATTATAGACAGCCCTCCTCCAATCTGACTAATAGATATCTTTATAAGAAGAGGGGATTAGGACATGAAGAGAGACAGCAGAGATGATGTGCACACAGAAAGGCCATGTGAGGACACAGCAAGAAAGGGGTCATCTTCAGGTCAAGAGGAGAGAGCCCTCAGGAGAAACCAACTAAAGCCAACACTTTGATATTGGACATCCAGCCTCCAGAACTTTGAGAAAATAAATTCCTACTGTTTAAGTCACCTAGTCTGTGGTGTTAGGTTGTGGTATGCCTAAGAGACTAATACCAAACTGATCCCCTAAGGAATATTAAGGGAAAGAGCAAGCGAAAATTTCTATACCGTGTTTTCCATAATGGCTCAGTGGATAAGAATCCGCCTGCCAATGCAGGAGACACGGATTCAATCCCTGATCTGGGAAGACTCCCACATGCCTCAGAGCAACTATGCCCATGTGTCACAACTATTAAGCCTGTGCTCCAGAGCATGGGAACAACTACTGAAGCCTGAGTGCCCTAAAGCCCATGCTCTACAACAACAGAAGCCACCACAATGAGAAGCCTGCACGCCACAGCAAAGAATAGCCCCCTCACCACAACTAGAGAAAGGCTGAACAGCAATGAAAGCCCAGGAACAATAAAAAATAAATAAACAAAATTATTTTTTAAAAAGCGATGCCCCAGTGGCTCAGTGGATAAAGAATCTGTCTGCAATGCAGGAAACACAAGAGATGCATTTGATCCCTGGGTCAGGAAGATCCCATGGAGGAGAACATGGCAACCCACTCTAGTTTTCTTGCCCAGGAAATCCCATAGACAGAGGAGGCTGGTGGGCTACACTCCGTGAGTCACAAAGAGTTGGACATGACTGAGCAATTAAGCACACGTGGATTTTTTTTTTAAATCTTCTATAACTTTTACCTATAAAAAGAGTAAAGTAAATTTCTGTAAGGACTGCAAAACTTAGTGCTACCATCAAGGACTTGAAGGATGAATTATGATTAGTCCTACCAAGTGAAAAAGAAAAGTGAAAGTATTAGTTGCTCAGTCAAGTCCAACTCTCTGTAACTCCATGGACTGTAGTCTGCCTAGCTCCTCTGTCCATGAAATTCTCCCGGTGAGATTACTGGAGTGGGTAGCCATTGCCTTCTTCAGGGGATCTTCCCAATCCTGGGATCAAACCCAGGTCTCCTGCATCACAGGTAGATTCTTTAATATCTGAGCCACCAGGGAAGCCCAATTCCTACCAAATCCCCATTTAATCCACCTCTCTGGTGTGTGAGAAAATAAATAGCTCTTAAGGAATAACAATAATTCAGGTTTCAGCTTCAATTGCAACTGCTGGTCCAGATGTTTTTTTGTTTTTTTGTTTCTAACTGGAGCAAATAAACACAGACCTGAATTCTTGCTATTATTTCCAAGGGTTCAAAGGCTAGGGCACGTTGAGATAGCCCCCCTAAGATGGATGTGCTGCTGACCTTGTACCAGCTGTTACAAGACTGATACAATAATATACACATCACTTCCACAGGCTGCTCTGATCCATCTGCCAAGTAATCTATAAAATTATCTGTTTTGAGTGAGAGTCACAGGAAGAGAAGGCTCTGCGCCAGATGCAGCTTATCATGCAAGCTACCCTACTGTTTGGTCTATATGACGCAGTAGATCCAGTGATGCTTAAAGAGATGTAGTAGGAAGCCTGTGGTCATCAAAGGTGAATCACAATATAGGCCTTTGGTATTTTGAAGCCATGAATCTTTACTTCAACTTCTACATACAACTATTCTCCATTTAACTATCCTCCCTAGCTTGCTCATAGGACCTAATACAAACTGAATGCTTGAACATGAACTAGCAATTTATCTGAGCCACCAATAATGAACTAGTATTTTCTAAACCACCAAGTTTGTGAAAATAAGGGCCATTTAACTGATAAATGAAAAATGTGAGCCTGTTCTGCAGATGGTTTTGTATAAATATTGATACAACCTATAAGTGGCTGGTTGGAGCACTGTAGTCCATTCAGGGATGGACAGTAGTAAAAGGAAACCATCCCAGCAGGCACATCTTTTGGCAGAGAACTGGATACATTCATTTTGACTGCAGGGAATGATTTCCAGAGGTACAGATCTACACTTATTCACGAGTGGTGGCTAACCATTTCTCTAGGTGATTGGAAACTTGGAAAGAGCACAACTGTAACACTGATGACAACAAGGTCAGGGGAAGAGTTATCTGGACAGACCTCTCAGAATTGGCAAATCATGTGGGAATATCTGTGCCTCATGTAAATGTTCACTGTAATTTGAGGAGAGAAGGCGCTTATGAATCAAAGAGAAAACACAACCCACTTGGGAAGGTCAGTCACTTATTCTCCAGTCACTTCTGTCATTGCCATATGGGGTCCTGCACAGAATGACAAGAGCAATGGGAACGGAGATGTATATAAGAGTTCAGCAACACAGGCTTTTGCTCAGAAAGGTCAACCTGCAACCATGACTGGTCATCAGCAGGAACCAACACTGAGCTCCCAGTGTGGCAACTAAGAAGAAATGAAGGTACACTGCTTAACTGAATGAGATCCATCACAGAAGAGACATCAATCTGTTTCATTTCTTCATCTGGATCTGCCTTGCCTTACATACTTCTGACAAAACTAGTTTCCAGGTTATTATAGATCCTTTATTCACCCTCACAGTATTCCAACCCGAATTACTTGTGAACAAAGGGCTCACTGTCCAGTGAATGAAATGTGGCATTATGCTCTTGATTAAAGGATTCCCTGCTTTCATCATGTTCTACATCACTCTGAAGAGGTTGGCTTGATAGAATAGAGGAGTGGCCTGAAGACTGAGTAATCATGCCAGCTTTTAGAGCTCGGATATTGCTTTTAGTAGTCAATATATGCCCTGATTCAGCAAACAAAATACAATACTCTTTCTACCATAGCCAGGATTCATGGCCTGGGAATCAAGAAATATAGATGTGAGCAATTCCTCACAACTTAATCATCTATTAGCAAAAATTTTACTTTCTCATGTCACATGGAGATCAGTGTAGAAATAACTCCACAAAGAATGAAGAAACAGAGCCAAATCAAAAACAACATCCGGTTGTGGATATGACTGGTGATGGAAGCAATGTCCACTGTTGTAAAGATCAATATTGCATAGGAACCTGGAATGTTAGGTCCAATAATCAAGGTAAATTGGAAGTGGTCAAACAGAAGATGGCAAGAGTGAATGTCGAAATTTTAGGAATCAGCAAACTAAAGTGGACTGGAATGGGTGAATTTAACTCAGATGACCATTATATCTACTACTGTGGGCAAGAACCCCTTAGAAGAAGTGGAGTAGCCATCATAGTCAACAAAAGAGTCCTAAATGCAGTACTTGGATGCAATCTCAAAAACGATGGAATGATCTCTGTTTCCATGGCAAATCATTCAATATCACAGTAATCCAAGTCTATGCCCCCACCACTAATGCTGAAGAAGCTGAAGTTGAATGGTTCTATGAAGACCTACTAGACCTTCTAGAACTAACACCCAAAAAAGATGTCCTTTTCATAATAGGGGACTGGAATGCAAAAGTAGGACGTCAAGAAACACCTGGAGTAAAAGGAAAATTTGACCTTGGAGTACAAAATGAAGCAGGGCAAAGGCTAATTGAGTTTTGCCAAAAGAACATACTGGTTATAGCAAATACCCTCTTCCAACAACACAAGAGAAGACTCTTCATATGGACATCACCAGATGGTCAATGCTGAAATCAGATTGATTATATTCTTTGAGGCCAAAGATGGAGAAGTTTCTATACAGTCAGAAAAAAACAAGACCTGGAACTGACTGTGGCTCAGATCATGAACTGCTTATTGCCAAATTCAGACTTAAATTGAAGAAAGTATGGAAAAACACTAGACCATTCAGGTATGACCTAAATCAAATCCCTTACATTATACAGTGGAAGTGAGAAATAGATTTAAGGAACTAGATCTGATAGAGTGCCTGATGAATTATGGACAGAGGTGACACTGTACAGGAGACAGGGATTAAGACCATCCCCAAGCAAAAGAAATGCAAAAAAGAAAAATGGTTGTCTGGGGAGGCCCTCCAAATAGCTGTGAAAAGAATAGAAGTGAAAAACAAAGGAGAAAAGGAAAGATATATCCATATATATTTGAATGCAGAGTTCCAAAGAATAGCAAGGAGACGTAAGAAAGCCTTACTCTGTGATCAATGCAAAGAAATAGAGGAAAACAATAGAATAAGGAAGACTAGAGATCTCTTCAAGAAAATGAGAGATACCAAGGGAACATTTCATGCAAAGATGGGCTCAATAAAGGACAGAAATGGTATGGCCCAAACAGAAGCAGAAGATATTAAGAGGACGTGGCAAGAATACACAGAAGAACTCTACAAAAAAAGATCTTCATGACCCAGATAATCATGATGGTGTGATCACTCACCTAAAGCCAGACATCCTGGAATGTGAAGTCAAGTGGGCCTTAGGAAGCATCACTAAAAACAGAGCTAGTGGAGGTGATGGAATTCCAGTGGAGTTATTTCAAATCCTGAAAGATGATGCTATGAAAGAGCTGCACTCAATATGCCAGAAAATTTTAAAAACTCAGCAGTGGGCACAGCACTGGAAAAGGTCAGCTTTCATTCAAAGGTCATTTCATCCCTAAGACAGGCACTGCCAAGGAATGCTCAAACTACCACACAGTTGCACTCATCTCACACGCTACTAAAATAATGCTTAAAATCCTCCAAGCCAGGCTTCAATAATACGTGAACTGTGAACTTCCAGATGTTCAAGCTGGTTTTAGAAAAGGCAGAGGAACCAGAGATCAAATTGCCAATATCTGCTGGATCATGGGAAAATCAAGAGAGTTCCAGAAAAACATCTACTTCTGCTTTATTGATTATGCCAAAGCCTTTGACTGTGTGGATCAGAATACACTGGAAAATTCTGAAAGAGATGGGGATACCAGACCACCTGACCTGCCTCTTGAGAAATCTGTATGCAGGTCAGAAAGCAACAGTTAGAAGTGGACATGGAACAATAGACTGGTTCCAAATAAGGAAAGGAATACGTCAAGGCTGTATATTGTCACCCTGCTTATTTAAATTATATGAAGAGTACATCATGAGAAATGCTGAGCTGGATGAAGCACAAGCTGGAATCAAGACTGCCGGTAGAAATATCAATAACCTCAGATACACAGATAACACCACCCTCATGGCAGAAAGTGAAGAAGAACTAAAGAGCCTCTTGATGAAACTGAAAGAGGAGAGTGAAAAAGTTGTCTTAAAACTCAACATTCAGAAAACTAAGATCATGGCATTTGGTCCCATCACTTCAAGGCAAACAGATGGGAAACAGTGGAAACAGTGGCAGACTTTATTGGGGTGGGGGGCTCTAAAATCACTGCAGATGGTGACTGCAGCCATGAAACTAAAAGATGCTTACTCCTTGGAAGAAAAGTTATGACCAACCTAGACAGCATATTAAAAAGCAGAAAAATTAGTTTGCCAACAAAGGTCCATCAAGTCAAGGCTATGGTTTCCAGTAGTCATGTGCAGATGTGGGAGTTGGACTAGAAAGAAAGCTGAGTGCAGAAGAATTGATGCTTTTGAATTGTGTTGTTGGAGAAGACTCGTGAAAGTTCCTTGGACTGCAAGGAGATCCAACCAGTCCATCCTAAAGGAGATCAGTCCTGGGTGTTCTTTGGAAGGACTGTTGTTGAAGCCAAAACTCCAATACTTTAGCCACCTGATGTGAAGAACTGACTCATTTGAAAAAACCCTGATGCTGGGAAAGATTGAAAGCAGGAAGAGAAGGGGACGACAGAGGATGAGATAGTTGGATGGCATCACCGACTCAATGGACATGAGTTTGGGTAAACTCTGGGAATTGGTGATGGACAGGGAGGCCTGGCATCCTGCAGTCTATGGGGTCGCAAAGAGTCAGACATGACCGAGGGACTGAACTGAACTACAACATTGGGCTATGCCGATTTAGAAGTCTTAGTTCCCAAAGAAGGACTGCTTCCATCAGGGGACACAGCCATAGCTCCCCTGAATAGGAAGTTGTGACAACTGCCTGGATACCATAGGCTCTTTATTCCACTGAAACAAAAGGCAAAGAAGGATGTTTACCACACTGGTTGGGGTGGTTGATTCTGACAATTAAGGAGGAACTGGATTTCTCCTACTACTATGTAGACTAGGAGGAGTATGTTTGGGACCTGGAAAATTCTCTGTCGTGCCATTTAGCATCACACATGCTGTGAAGTTCCAGGTCCACAACAACCCAATATAAGCAAGACTGTTGACATCAGAGACTGTTAGGGATTAATGCATTGGATCATAGAGAACCATGAGCAGCTCAGGTTCTTTCTAAGGTAAAGAGAATATGAAATGAGGAGCAGAAGAGGGAACTTTTAAATATCAGCTTCAGGACTTCCCTGTTGGAACAGTGCTTAAGAATCTACCTTGCAATGCCGGGACTGCCGGTTGGATACCTGGTTAGGGAGCTAGGATCCCACATACTTTCGAGCAACTATTCCCACATGCCAAAACTAAAGAGTTAGTGCTCTGCAAGAAAAGATCCCATATGGCACAACTAAAACTCAATGCAGCCCAATAAATAAACAAGTATTTTTTTTTTTTTTTTTTTTTAGGTAAAGACCAGCTTCACCATGTTACTAGTGGCAGAAACTAGCAATGGTTGTAAATATTTTTTCCTTAAGTTCATATGAATATATTCAAGTAAATATGAACCAAGACTTTCCTCCCTCATTAACGTACTAGCTAATTCAAAGAGAATCAGGATTTAACGACAGTCTCTCAAATGGGAAGTACGAAGTAGCTAGAAGAGGAATTAACATTCCCAAAAGGTGGATAAAATGGTATATGAGACTTTTCACTTTTGAGGGCAGGATTAGCATGTTTCTGTTTGTACAAGGGATAGTTTCATATCCTTTGATATGAAATATATGATAGATCACATATTACAGAAGCATGATTCTTCTATGCTTACAAAATAAAATTATTTTCAGTTCAGTTCAGTCACTCAGTCGTGTCCGACTCTTTGCGACCCCATGAATCGCAGCACACCAGGCCTCCCTGTCCATCACCAACTCCCAGAGTTCACTCAAACTCACGTCCATCGATTCTGTGATGCCATCCAGCCATCTCATCCTCTGTCGTCCCCTTTACCTCCTTCCCTCAATCCCTCCCAGCATCAGTCTTTTCCAATGAGTCAATTCCTCGCATGAGGTGGCCAAAGTATTGGAGTTTCAGCTTTAGCATCATTCCTTCCAAAGAACACCCAGGGCTGATCTCCTTTAGAATGGACAGGTTGGGAGAGGAGCCAAGATGGCGGAGGAGTAGGACAGGGAGAACATTTTCTCCCCCACAAATTCATCAAAAGAGCATTTAAACGTCGAGTAAATTCCACAAAACAACTTCTGAATGCCGGCAGAGGACATCAGGCACCCAGAAAAGCAATCTAACTCTTCGAAAGGAGGTAGGAAAAAATATAAAAGACAAAAAAAGAGACAAAAGAGGGAGGGATGGAGCTCCATCCCGGGAGGGAGTCTTAAAAAGAGAGAAGTTTCCAAACACCAGGAAACCTTCTCACTGCCGAATCTGTGCCGAGCTTTGGAAGCACAGAGGGCAACATAACAGGAAGAAAAAATAAATAAACAATTAAAACTCGAAGATTGCGAGTCCTACGGTAACTCCGCCAGCGGAGAAGCAGCGCAGACGCCTGCACGTGCCATTAACAAGCGGGGGCTGGGCAGGGAGGCGCAGCGCGGGCTGCATCGCTTAGAGTAAGAATCTGGCCTGAATACCCTGAGCACTATCTGAGCGAAATAATTTGGGCTAACAAACCAGACTGTGGGATATCTACCACGCGAAAAGCCAGCCCCAACCTAAGACACCGCCAGGCCCGCACACGGAACAAAGAATTGAACAGAGATAGCCGGCTGCAGACCTTCCCCCTCCGGTGACAGGCAGCCAGAGCCGGAAGGGGGCAATTGCAGCCCCAGAGAGACATTATCTATAAAACTGTAAGCAGGCTTCTTTGCTAACTAAAACTTCTTGGGGGTCTGGACGGTTAACATCTGCCTAAGAAGGTGCGCCGGTTTTGCGCCCAGATAACCGAGTGGCGGGGAGGCGATAAGTCGCAGCATTGGTGCTCGCCAAACACCTCATCACCTGAGCTGCTCGGACCTGGGAAGAGCACAATACTCAGGCCCAACTGAGTCTGCGCCTCTGAGGACTACCCGAGTGCCTGAACCTGAGCGGCTTGGACCTGGGAGGTACATGCAACCCAGGGCCAGCCTCGGATTGTTCCCGGCGGAACAACCTAGAGCCTGAGCAGTGTGGGCAGGGAGGCTACACGCGCAGTGAGCGGGGGCAGACCCAGTGTGGCTGAGGCACTGCGAGCGCACGCCAGTGTTATTTGCTTGCAGCATCCCTCCCTCCCTCCCCACAGCGCTACTGAACAAAGAGAAGAAATACAGTTCCACCCATCAGAACACTGACACAAGCTTCCCTAACCAGGAAACCTTGACAAGCCACCTGTACAAACCCACACACAGCGAGGAATAGCCACAATAAAGAGAACTCCACAAACTGCCAGAATACAGAAAGGACACCCCAAACTCAGCAATTTAAACAAGATGAAGAGACAGAGGAATAGCCAGCAGATAAAGGAACAGGATAAATGCCCACCAAACCAAACAAAAGAGGAAGAGATAGGGAATCTACCTGATAAAGAATTCCGAATAATGATAGTGAAATTGATCCAAAATCTTGAAATTAAAATGGAATCACAGATAAATAGCTTAGAGACAAGGATTGAGAAGATGCAAGAAAGGTTTAACAAGGACCTAGAAGAAATAAAAAAGAGTCAATATACAATGAATAATGCAATAAATGAAATTAAAAACACTCTGGAGGCAACAAATAGTAGAATAACAGAGGCAGAAGATAGGATTAGTGAATTAGAAGATAGAATGGTAGAAATAAATGAATCAGAGAGAATAAAAGAAAAACGAATTAAAAGAAATGAGGACAATCTCAGAGACCTCCAGGACAATATTAAACGTTACAACATCCGAATCATAGGGGTTCCAGAAGAAGAAGACAAAAAGAAAGACCATGAGAAAATACTTGAGGAGATAATAGTTGAAAACTTCCCTAAACTGGGGAAGGAAATAATCACCCAAGTCCAAGAAACCCAGAGAATCCCAAACAGGATAAACCCAAGGCGAAACACCCCAAGACACATATTAATCAAATTAACAAAGATCAAACACAAAGAACAAATATTAAAAGCAGCAAGGGAAAAACAACAAATAACACACAAGGGAATTCCCATAAGGATAACAGCTGATCTTTCAATAGAAACTCTTCAAGCCAGGAGGGAATGGCAAGACATACTTAAAATGATGAAAGAAAATAACCTACAGCCCAGATTATTGTACCCAGCAAGGATCTCATTCAAGTATGAAGGAGAAATCAAAAGTTTCTCAGACAAGCAAAAGCTGAGAGAATTCTGCACCACCAAACCAGCTCTACAACAAATACTAAAGGATATTCTCTAGACAGGAAACACAAAAATGGTGTATAAATTCAAACCCCAAACAATAAAGTAAATGGCAACGGGATCATACTTATCAGTAATTACCTTAAACGTAAATGGGTTGAATGCCCCAACCAAAAGACAAAGACTGGCTGAATGGATACAAAAACAAGACCCCTACATATGTTGTCTACAGGAGACCCACCTCAAAACAGGGGACACATACAGACTGAAAGTGAAGGGCTGGAAAAAGATTTTCCATGCAAATAGGGACCAAAAGAAAGCAGGAGTAGCAATACTCATATCAGATAAAATAGACTTTAAAACAAAGGCTGTGAAAAGAGACAAAGAAGGTCACTACATAATGATCAAAGGATCAATCCAAGAAGAAGATATAACAATTATAAATATATATGCACCCAACACGGGAGCACCGCAGTATGTAAGACAAATGCTAACAAGTATGAAAGGAGAAATTAACAATAACACAATAATAGTGGGAGACTTTAATACCCCACTCACACCTATGGATAGATCAACTAAACAGAAAATTAACAAGGAAACACAAACTTTAAACGATACAATAGACCAGTTAGACCTAATTGATATCTATAGGACATTTCATCCCAAAACAATGAATTTCACCTTTTTCTCAAGCGCACATGGAACCTTCTCCAGGATAGATCACATCCTGGGCCATAAAGCTAGCCTTGGTAAAGTCAAAAAAATAGAAATCATTCCAAGCATCTTTTCTGACCACAATGCAGTAAGATTAGATCTCAATTACAGGAGAAAAACTATTAAAAATTCCAACATATGGAGGCTGAACAACACGCTGCTGAATAACCAACAAATCACAGAAGAAATCAAAAAAGAAATCAAAATTTGCATAGAAACGAATGAAAATGAAAACACAACAACCCAAAACCTGTGGGACACAGTAAAAGCAGTGCTAAGGGGAAAGTTCATAGCAATACAGGCACACCTCAAGAAACAAGAAAAAAGTCAAATAAATAACCTAACTCTACACCTAAAGCAACTAGAAAAGGAAGAAATGAAGAACCCCAGGGTTAGTAGAAGGAAAGAAATCTTAAAAATTAGAGCAGAAATAAATGCAAAAGAAACAAAAGAGACCATAGCAAAAATCAACAAAGCCAAAAGCTGGTTCTTTGAAAGGATAAATAAAATTGACAAACCATTAGCCAGACTCATCAAGAAACAAAGGGAGAAAAATCAAATCAATAAAATTAGAAATGACAGTGGAGAGATCACAACAGACAACATAGAAATACAAAGGATCATAAGAGACTATTATCAACAACTATATGCCAATAAAATGGACAACGAGGAAGAAATGGACAAATTCTTAGAAAAGTACAACTTTCCAAAACTCGACCAGGAAGAAATAGAAAACCTTAACAGACCCATCACAAGCACGGAAATTGAAACTGTAATCAAAAATCTTCCAGCAAACAAAAGCCCAGGTCCAGACGGCTTCACAGCTGAATTCTACCAAAAATTTAGAGAAGAGCTAACACCTATCCTACTCAAACTCTTCCAGAAAATTGCAGAGGAAGGTAAACTTCCAAACTCATTCTATGAGGCCACCATCACCCTAATACCAAAACCTGACAAAGATGCCACAAAAAAAGAAAACTATAGGCCAATATCACTGATGAACATAGATGCAAAAATCCTAAACAAAATTCTAGCAATCAGAATCCAACAACACATTAAAAAGATCATACACCATGATCAAGTGGGCTTTATCCCAGGGATGCAAGGATTCTTCAATATCCGCAAATCAATCAATGTAATACACCACATTAACAAATTGAAAAACAGAAACCATATGATTATCTCAATAGATGCAGAGAAAGCCTTTGACAAAATTCAACACCCATTTATGATAAAAACTCTCCAGAAAGCAGGAATAGAAGGAACATACCTCAACATAATAAAAGCTATATATGACAAACCCACAGCAAACATTATCCTCAATGGTGAAAAATTGAAAGCATTTCCTCTAAAGTCAGGAACAAGACAAGGGTGCCCACTTTCACCATTACTATTCAACATAGTTTTGGAAGTTTTGGCTACAGCAATCAGAGCAGAAAAAGAAATAAAAGGAATCCAAATTGGAAAAGAAGAAGTAAAACTCTCACTATTTGCAGATGACATGATCCTCTACATAGAAAACCCTAAAGACTCCACCAGAAAATTACTAGAACTAATCAATGATTATAGTAAAGTTGCAGGATATAAAATCAACACTCAGAAATCCCTTGCATTCCTATACACTAATAATGAGAAAACAGAAAGAGAAATTAAGGAAACAATTCCATTCACCATTGCAACGAAAAGAATAAAATACTTAGGAATATATCTACCTAAAGAAACTAAAGACCTATATATAGAAAACTATAAAACACTGGTGAAAGAAATCAAAGAGGACACTAATAGATGGAGAAATATACCATGTTCATGGATTGGAAGAATCAATATAGTGAAAATGAGTATACTACCCAAAGCAATTTATACATTCAATGCAATCCCTATCAAGCTACCAACAGTATTCTTCACAGAGCTAGAACAAATAATTTCACAATATGTATGGAAATACAAAAAACCTCGAATAGCCAAAGCGATCTTGAGAAAGAAAAATGGAACTGGAGGAATCAACCTACCTGACTTCAGGCTCTACTACAAAGCCACAGTTATCAAGACAGTATGGTACTGGCACAAAGACAGAAATATAGATCAATGGAACAAAATAGAAAGCCCAGAGATGAATCCACGCACATATGGACACCTTATCTTTGACAAAGGAGGCAAGAATATACAGTGGATTAAAGACAATCTCTTTAACAAGTGGTGCTGGGAAATCTGGTCAACCACTTGTAAAAGAATGAAACTAGAACACTTTCTAACACCATATACAAAAATAAACTCAAAATGGATTAAAGATCTCAACGTAAGACCAGAAACTATAAAACTCCTAGAGGAGAACATAGGCAAAACACTCTCTGACATACATCACAGCAGGATCCTCTATGACCCACCTCCCAGAATATTGGAAATAAAAGCAAAAATAAACAAATGGGACCTAATTAAACTTAAAAGCTTCTGCACATCAAAGGAAACTATTAGCAAGGTGAAAAGACAGCCTTCAGAATGGGAGAAAATAATAGCAAATGAAGCAACCGACAAACAACTAATCTCAAAAATATACAAGCAACTCCTACAGCTCAACTCCAGAAAAATAAATGACCCAATCAAAAAATGGGCCAAAGATCTAAATAGACATTTCTCCAAAGAAGACATACAGATGGCTAACAAACACTTGAAAAGATGCTCAACATCACTCATTATCAGAGAAATGCAAATCAAAACCACTATGAGGTACCATTTCACACCAGTCAGAATGGCTGCGATCCAAAAGTCTACAAATAATAAATGCTGGAGAGGGTGTGGAGAAAAGGGAACCCTCTTACACTGTTGGTGGGAATGCAAACTAGTACAGCCACTATGGAGAACAGTGTGGAGATTCCTTAAAAAACTGGAAATAGAACTGCCTTATGATCTAGCAATCCCACTGCTGGGCATACACACTGAGGAAACCAGAAGGGAAAGAGACACATGTACCCCAATGTTCATCGCAGCACTGTTTATAATAGCCAGGACATGGAAGCAACCTAGATGTCCATCAGCAGATGAATGGATAAGAAAGCTGTGGTACATATACACAATGGAGTATTACTCAGCCATTAAAAAGAATACATTTGAATCAGTTCTAATGAGGTGGATGAAACTGGAGCCTATTATACAGAGTGAAGTAAGCCAGAAGGAAAAACATAAATACAGTATACTAACGCATATATATGGAATTTAGGGGGATGGTAACGATAACCCTGTGTACGAGACAGCAGGGGAGACACTGGTGTATGGAGCAGTCTTATGGACTCTGTGGGAGAGGGTGGGAAGATTTGGGAGAATGGCATTGAAACATGTGAAATGTCATGTATGAAACGAGATGCCAGTCCAGGTTCAGTGCACGATGTTGGATGCTTGGGGCTGGTGCGCTGGGAAGGCCCAGGGGGATGGTATGGGGAGGGGGGAGGGAGGAGGGTTCAGGATGGGGAGCATGTGTATATCTGAAATTATAAAATTAAAAAAAAATTTAAAAAAAAGAAAAAACAAAACAAAACAACAAAAAAAAAGAATGGACAGGTTGGATCTCCTTGCAGTCCAAGGGACTCTCAAGAGTCTTCTCCAACACCACAGTTTAAATGCATCAATTTTTCAGCGCTCAGCTTTCTTCACAGTCCAACTCTCACAACTATACATGACCCCTGGAAAAACCATAGCCTTGACTAGATGGAACTTTGTTGGCAAAGTAATGTCTGCTTTTCAATATGGTATTTAGGTTGGTCATAACTTTCCTTCCAAGGACTAAGTATCTTTTAATTTCATGGCTGCAGTCACCATCTGCAGTGATTTTGGAGCTCAAAAAAAAAAAGTCTGACACTGTCTCCCCATCTATTTCTCATGAAGTGATGGGATCAGATGCCATGATCTTCATTTTCTGAATGCTGAGCTTTAAGCCAACTTCTTCATTCTCCACTTTCACTTTCATCAAGAGGCTTTTTAGTTCCTCTTCACTTTCTGCCATAAGGGTGGTGTCATCTGCATATCTGAGGTTATTGATATTTCTCCCGGAAATCTTGATTCCAGCTTGTGCTTCTTGCAGCCCAGCGTTTCTCATGATGTACTCTTCATATAAGTTAAATAAGTAGGGTGACAATATACAGCCTTGACGTACTCCTTTTCCTATTTGAAACCAGTCTGTTGTTCCATGTCCAGTTCTAACTGTTGCTTCCTGACCTGCATATAGGTTTCTCAAGAGGCAGGTCAGGTGGTCTGGTATTCCCATCTCTTTCAGAATTTTCCACAGTTTATTCTGATCCACACAGTCAAAGGCTTTGGCATAGTCAATAACGCAGAAGTAGATGTTTTTCTGGAACTCTCTTGCTTTATTTTATTTGAAGTTAAATATGTATGCAGAATGCTACATTGAAAAAGGAATTTGCTCTTATTCAGTTGCTCAGTCATGTTCAACTCTTTGCAACCCCATGGACTGTAGCATGTCAGTCTTCATTGTCCTTTACATCTCCTGGAACTTGCTCAAACTCATGTCCATTGAGTCAGTGATGCCATACAACCATCTCATCCTCTGTCATCCCCTTCTCCTTCTGCCTTAAATCTTTCCCAGCACCAGGGTCTTTTCTAATGAGTCAGCTCTTTGCATCAGGTCACCAAAGTATTTGAGTTTCAGCTTCAGCATCAGTCCTTCCAATGAATATTCAGGGTTGATTTTCTTTAGGATTGACTGGTTTGATCTCTTGGCAGTCCAAGGAACTCTCAAGAGTCTTCTCCAACACCACAGTTCAAAAACATCAGTTCGTCAGCACTCAGACTTCTTTATGGTCGAACTCTCACATCCGTACATGACTAATGGAAAAACCATAGCTTTGACTACATGGACCTTTGTTGGCAAAGACTGTACTAAACTATGTTTTGTCTATTAGTTTATTCATCTCTTGTCTATGCCTTGAAACTAAGTATGGTCTGGATTAGAGTTGACCAGGGGGAAATTTGTAAGAAGTTCAGTAGTCAGAAGTGAAACAGGGGCCATTACTTTCAACAAGCAATGGCAGTGAGACACAGTGACAGACAGACAAGGAGACGTACAGAGAGGTCCAGATCTCTCTGGTCTTCCTGACTCCTGACCTGCCCATTGATGGGGGTCCCAAGCTGATCACCAAGTGCTTGACTGTAGTTCCCAGTGAGACAGCAGCTTCCACACCCTTCTCTATGAACACCCCTTCCGGTAATGCAATTCCATTCCAGCAACCTGAGGTGGCTCAGACCGTAAAGAATCTGCCTCCAGTGTGGGAGACCAGAGTTCGATCCCTGGGTTGGGAAGTTCCCCTGGAGGAGGGCATGGCAACCCACTCTAGTATTCTTGCCTGGAGAATCCCCATGAACAAAGGAGCCTGGCGGGCTACAGTCTATGGGGTCGCAAAGAGTCAGACACGACTGAGTGACTAAGCACAATGTGACACACAGCTTTTGGGACTCTCCTACAAACTCCAACTTGCACATTTTCACCAAAGCTCCATGTCTGAGGCTCCAAACTGGTCTCAGAACTTTGTTCTTTTATACTCTTAAAAACAAATGCAGACCCCCAAGGAGTTTTACTATACATGGATCATTTATCTATAAATATTAAAAAATAAGAGGCATTTTTATTAATAAAACACAACACACACACACACTCCATGTCAATACAATCTCAAGTCATGTAACCTCTCAAATTCCCCGCCATACCCTCAAGAGAGACTTGAAAGAGAAAAAGGAAAATATATCTCAGCAGCGTTAACATATTTTGATCTTGTAGACTTCCTGAGCCTTCCCAGGTGGTACTAGTGGTAAGGAATTCACCTGCCAACACAGGAGACAGATGCAGATTCGATTCCTGGGTCAAGAAGATCCCCTAGAGAAGGGCATGGCAACCCACTCCAGCATTCTGGCCTAGAGAATCCCATGGAGAGAGAAGCCTGGTGGGCTACAGTCCATAGGGTCAGAAAGAGTCAGACACGACTGAAGCGACTGAGCACACATGCACACACTTCTTGAAAGGTGTCTTTGGGACCCCTGAGAAGTCTTGGGAATGCCAGTATGTCACCAGACAGCACTCTGAGAACCCACGTTCTTCGCTATTGTGATTAGTGACTTCCTGATCCTTTGATTCTCTTCAGGTCTTCACGCTTCTCCTTGACTCACATTTCTGTAAGCTCCAACTTATACAGCAAAATTTTATTTCCTTAATACTTTAACTAATTTGCTAGGGCTGCCTTAACAAAATATCACAGATGAGATGGCTTAAATAGAATTATTTTCTCCCAGTTTCGGAGGCTGGAAATCCAAGATCAAGATGTTCGTAGTAGGATTTCCCTGGTGGTTCAGTGGTTAAGAATCCATCTGCCAATGCAGGGCACACAGGCTCAACCACTGGTCCTGGAAGATCCACACACAGTGGAGCAACTAAGCCTGTGCCCCACAACTACTTAGCCCACACTCTAGAGCCTGTGCTCTGCAACAAGAGAAGCCACCACAATGAGAAGCCCCTGCACTGCAGCTACAGGGTAGCACCCACTTGCCACAACTAGAGAAAGCCCGTGCACAGCAGCCAAGTCCCAGCGCAGTCAAAAAAAAAAAGATGCCAGCAGGACACGTTTCTCCTGAGCCTTCTCTCCTTAGCCTGTAAACGGCCACCCTCTTGCTGCCTCTCTGTGCATGCATGTCTCTGGGGTCTCCCCTGTATGTCCAAATTTTCTCTTTTTTTAAGAACACCAGCCATATTGGATTCATCCAATGGGATTCATAACCCACCATAACACCTTCAGATGTGAGAGTTGGACCATAAGGAAGGCTGAGTGCCAAAGAATTTATGTTTTCAAACTGTGGTGCTGGAGAAGATTCTTAAAAGTCCCTGTGACAGCAAGGAGATCAAACCAGTTAAACCTAAAGGAAATCAAGGACTAATGCTGAAGTTGAAATTCCAACACTTTGGTCACCTGATGCAGAGCTGACTCATTGGAAAAGACCCTGAAGCTGGGAAAGGTTGAGGGCCAACAAAACGGGGGCAGCAGAGGATGAGATGGTTAAATAGCATTACTGACTCAATGGACATGAGTTTGAGCAAACTCTGGGAGATAGTAAAGGACAGGGAAGCCTGGCATGCTGTAGTCCATGGGATCAAAAAGAGTTGGACATGACTTACTGACTGAATAACAAGCTGTTTAAAATCCCATCTCTAAATACAGTCACATTCTGAGGTACTGGGGGTTCAAGCTTCAACATATGAATTTGGGGGGAACACAATTAGGCCATAACACCATTTTTGGTCACTCTGTTTTCCCAGCAACATTCTAATTGATACACTCTTAAAATCTTTGGCCACAGAACCTATTTTATGTGAACAGCTGCATAGTTTAGCCAGACAGGATGAATGTTACAAGTCAGGACTGGTGGCCCATTATAAACATGCTTTATCATAAAGAGGTCTTTTATATATAAATAATCTCCAAATATAATAAAAAAGGAAGAGTAACCAGAAACTAACTTAGAACTCATTCTCTTCTCTCCTCAGACTAATTTCTCCTCAACCCTTTTAAAATTCAAAAGGTGAAATGATACAGAAAACTATGATCAAATATCAGCCCTGCAGCTTATGAAAAACACTTTGTTCGTGTTATCAAATTGTGTATTATTGTTTCTCTGAATATTAGTTTACACCAGTGAACCAAAGGTTAATTCTGTCTGTAAATTAAATGGATTTGTAATTAGAGCCTTTGTTTAATTTGCTTTAAAGATCATTCCTGTTTATGTGTGGACCGCAATTCCATTTTTAAATGTAATTGCTTCTAAGTCCCAGGAGAAGCTAATGTAGATTCAGACCAATACATTTTAATAGCAGAATTATGATTAAGGATTAACAAGGTAAAATTTTATAAAGAAGAAAGAAAAGAGAAAGTGTTAGTAGCTCAGTCATGTCCAACTTTGCCACTCCATGGACTGTAGCCCACCAGGCTCCTCTGTCCATGGAATTCTCCAGGCAAGAATACTAGAGTGGGTAGCCACTCCCTTCTTCAGGGGATATTCCCAACTCAGGATCAAACCCAGGCCTCCTGCATTGCAGGCGGATTCTTTACTATCTGAGCCATCAGGGAGTGCAACTTTGTGGCTTTTTGGCAGGTAGTTTCTGATTACCTGTTGCTGAGAAGTTAACCTCCAGAAGTCCTAGGACACAGCTTCTTCAGCCACGTTCATTGTGGAAAGTGTCTAGAATACAAACTCTTTATAAGTCTGTCTTTTCTCAGGCAGAACTCAGAAAGAAAGAAGAAAATAATTACAATCCAAGCAGTTTCGATTTTTTCATCTCTGAATCGGATGCGTTCAAAAAGTCATCTGCAAAGGTTAGAAGGGACTGAGATGGATTCCAGGATATTTCAATTACACTGTAGCGTGTGGCTCAGCCATGTCCTGAAGCCAAACTCTTGATCCAAACTTTTCACATCACAAATTCTGCCCTAAGCCGGTTCCCAGGCCAGGCAACTGTACACAGTACCAACTTATGAAGTCACTACATGTCACTGGACAGGAATGAATTGAGGATATTTGTTTTTATCTTGACTCTTCTCAGAGCCAAATGGTTATAGACAGAAAGAATAAACTCAGAAGGTGGGAAGTTAGAGGAAGTTAGACATCGTACAGTCTGCTAACCCTGCCTTCCTTCCAAGAGACTACGTATGATTGACCTCAGGGTTTTTTAGGTTTGGGTTTTTTGTTTTTTTTTTTTTTCTTTTGCTAAGAGGGGAATGTGAGTTTCAAGCCAAAACTGATTTTCTGGGGATTATTTTAGAAAAGCTGAGAACTGCCACAACTGGTTCTCTTTCTATATCCTCCTCTCACATCTTATTCAGTTACTTCTCAAAATAAAAGTTAAAGGAATATTCACGGAAGAGTAAAACTCACTACATTATTACAACCATCCAATCTCTTCTGCTGCCCTCCCCACAACATGAAGAGATTAAGCTAGGCTAAGTAGTTCTCTAAAAACCACGTGCTACAGATTCAATGTTTGAGCACTCCCCCAAAATTCACATGTCAAAAGCCTAATCCCTAAAATGATGACATTAGGAGGTAGGGCCTTTGGGCAGTACCGAGGTCATGAGGGTGCAGCCCTTGTAAAGGGATTAGTGCCCTTATAAGAGAGACTCCTGAGAACTTCCTTGCTCCTTCCACCATGTGAGAACACTGAGAAGTAGGCAGTCTGCAACCAGGAAGAAGATTCTCACCAGAACCTACCATGCTGACACCCTGACCTTGGACTTTCAGCCTCCGGAACTATGAGAAATAGATTTCTGCTGTTCATAAGCCACCCAGGCTGTGATATTTGGTGGTGGTGTTGGTTGTTCAGCCACTGAGTTGTGTCTGACTCTTTGCTACTCCATGGACTGTGGCACACCAGGCTTCTCTGTTTATGGGGTTCTCCGGGTTAAGAATACTGGAGTGGGTTGCCATTTCCTTCTTCAGAGGATCTTCCCAGCCCAGGGATCAAACCCACGTCTCCTGAAATGGCAGGCAGATTTCTTGAGCCACCAGGGAGCCCTGAGATTTGATTATAGCAGCTGAAATGAACTAAGACAGCATACAATCATCCCTACCTGAGCTTAAAACATGTTAAAGACTCTGCTTAAAGACTTACACCACAATAATAAGCACTAAACTGGGATTTGGGCCTTCCCAGGTGTCTCAGTGGGTAAAGAATCTGCCTACAACATAGGAGACCTGGGTTTGATCCTTGGGTCGGGAAGATCCCCTGGAAGAGAGCATGGCAACCCACTCCAGCTTTCTGCCTGGAGAATTCCATGAACAGAGAAGCCTGGTGGGCTATAGTCCATAGGATCACAAAGAGTCAGACACAAATGAAGTGACTCAGCATGCACTCAAACTGAGATTTCAATTTCAAAAATACTTTATTAAAATACAGCTATGTGACTAGACATGTGTTAAGTGTTAGTGGAGGTTACAATGAGAAATATACAACATGGTCCTTCCTGTCAAAGAGCAGAGAATATACTTAGAAAAACAAGATTACATTAAGTTTCTGCTAAACCTTGGGCTATTTTATATAAGCTTATGCTCTTCATCTGGCACCTTTACAACATGGGAGTATATCAAAATAGAATTATGGTGGGACTAGATCTCCATTTCATGAGTGTGTGTGTGTGTGCATGTGTTTGAGCTATGGAACTTCTCAGATCTTCATGTATATAATGACCTCATGGCCAAACTGTGAAGGTACAGAATTCAAAGGATTTAGCAGTTGGCAAATGTCAGCTGCAGAGACGGGGGAAAGAGCCTGCATATACAGAGGCAAACATGAAGAGGAGAGAGAGATGCCCTCAGAAACTTAATCATGCTGGACCCCCTATCTGGATAATTCAGGGGGAAATGAGAAAACTATTTCTGCAATTTTGTCCATTTTAGAGAGATTAGCAACATAATTGTCTTGACTCCCCTCTTCCCCCAGTGGGTGGAGACACAGCTGGGTTTTATGTAGAGGCCAAGCAAATTTTGATCTAAATGAAGGGTGAATTGCATCAGGGTTGCAAAAATGAGACTCTACACTCCGCCTCTGCTCTTCTTGTAATCTGTGTTGTGAAAGACCTTTTTCTCTGTGCTGGGATATAATTAAAGCTTATCAAATTATCCCATTCATTTCCCTCTACACAACTGCTCTCTGTATTGTGTTTCTGACTAATCTGCCCAGGTGTCTTTAAAATTTTCTCAAGAATAACTTTTGGACAATTCTTGAGGAGATCCATATCTTTCGCAACCAAAGCTTCATTTCTGGTTGTACACAGCTTTCCTCTTCACATGCATGATTTTGCCATAATCTAAAGGGTTTACTTTCCTTGTTAATCCATTCATTCAGTCATACTTGTTGAATAAATTGTTTCAGAAATATGGGGTGAGTGAGAGGGTAAATTTCTCCCCGTAGTTCTGGAACCAACATGCATCTATCAACTGGGTCTACCACAGAGAACTATAATCAAGGAAACAATAAAACCTTAGAAATGTACTTCTGCAAAATGTCTTATTATAAGATATTAGTCGCACATAGTTGAAGGAGGTATTCTACAAAGATGATTCTGGAGACTCACTTTATAATAGCAACATGATTTGAATTTTTTTGTTTTTTTTTAATATTTTTTAATTCATTAATTATTTCTGGTAGCACTGGGTCTTTGTTGCTACGTGTGGGCTTTCTCTAGTTGCAGCAAATGGCAGCTGCTCTCTAGTTGCAATGTATGGGCTTCTCATTGTGGTGGCTTCTCTTGTTGCAGCACACAGGCACTAGTGCACAGGGTTAGTTGCTTCGCTGCACGTGGGATCTTCCCAGACCTAGGATCGAACCCATGTTCCCTGCATTGGCAGGAGGATTCTTATCCACTGTGCCACCAGGAAAGTCTATGGCTGGATTTTGAGTCACCTTTACTCATGCAGTTCCCTTACATGGCAAAATGCTGTAGACATGTACACATCAATCTAAATGAATTTGTAGTTTGATCCTGACATCTAATTTTCCTGGTGATGTGAATATTTATTTCTAAACCACCTCCAACATATGCATGGATTTCTAGAAATAAGCATTCCTCAAAACTGTACACATGATCATTCCAAGAATAAAAGCAAGAATTACCGATAGTCTGCTATACCATAATTTTTATACTTAATTCTTTGTTGTTTGTGAATATCTTTTCCTCATACACTTTTCCCATATGTGTCTTGTGCCTTATAAAAGTTCTTGCTGTGATTTTTGGGTGTGTTCAAACCAGAGAGGTTTTCTCTGTACTTATCAGTGTTTATGATATCTTTGAGTTAACATAATCTGTCAATCTGACATGTTTTTCAAACACTTAAAATTCACTGAAAATTTGAAGGAGAAAATTCACTGTGTCTCTAATTCTAACTGCAGCATATGTTCTATCCAATTTACCCAGAAGGCTTCAAGATATTTTTTAAAAATTAATCACCCTCAAGGTCAGAATCAGCAACTTTCCATCTAGACATAATAGTAAAAGTTAAAACTCTGCAACCAAGAAGCTAAGCTTTGTATTATAACTCATCAGAGCATAAACTTAAAAAGCTAATAAAATATGCTCATATTTTCACAAGCGTAAAAAATTTTATAAATATTTGCATTTATCTTTATTTCCATGTATACTAAGGACAAAAATATCAACTTTACTTTATGGTAAAATGCTGGTTTAAAAAAACTAGGGACACTAAAATGTTAATAATCATTATCTCAGAGATCAGGCTAATTGATAATTTTGGGGGGATATTTTTAAATTTTCTACATGATCACACATTACTTTGAAAATAAGTTTTAGAGCATTCCAAGTAACCAAACATCTGTCTTCCTATTTAAAGGACCAAATTAATTTCACATTTTTCATATCCTTAAATTCATTTCATCAGGAATTTTAGAGAAATATAATTTTCCTCTCAATGGTCAACAGAGCAATATTTTGCCTAGCAAATCAATAATTCATAGAAATTACCAATATAAGTTGGAAAGGATAAAAGTAAATTGAAACAGATTAATAGAAATTACTAATTTAGTAATCACTGTGGATATACATTAAAATCTAAATATGTTACAGAATTAAGGATTTATCTTCTTTAACTTCTTTTTATTAAAGATAATTTTTTTGTAAATCTAAGATATTCCTCCACTTGGAATAGATTACATAAGTGACCCTAAGCTGCACTGTTAAAATAGACATGAAAATCACCTGTACCCTGAAATATATATAATTATTAGTTACTATTTTAGAAAATGGTGTGATTTAATATAAGTGCAATGAATACTCAGGAAACTGGTGACAGAGAAAACTCAGAATTCACTTGTCATTATTACTAAAATTCATTTGCACAGTGTTTTATTTTAATGCATCTGTCAAGACCCATGCTGTAACAGTAAAACTTTCCCCAAAGCAGCTGAACTAAAAACCTCAAATCATACAACACAATCCTGACAAGAAGAAAAGGGAAAACAATACAGCTAGTCTATAGGTTTTTAGTACCCGTTTCATGCCCATCTGAAGCCTGCTCAACAAGAGAAAAATGTCTAGGACAAGGACTCTGTCTTAAGAAAGCTTATAGCTCATTTAAGAGATACAACATACCTCATTTAAAAAAATTCAGAACAGTTAGGCAGGAAATTTTGTGCTTTGATTGTAAGAACAATAGATATTCAGAGAAAGGGGAAAGCAGGGGCAGGCTGAATGGCAGTCATAAAAGGTTTTTTGAAGGAGAGAGAATTCAGGAAGGTCTAAGAAGGACTGATACGGTCTGATTAGAAGATGAGAGACATTATTTCAGAAGACAGAAGTTGACTGAATAAAGACAAGAAAGCCATCAATTGATGGGGGAAATGAAAGGCACAAGGAAGAGAGGAATGAGAACACGTGATGGGCAGAAGCAACAAGAGTGAAGCACAGTACGGTGAAGATAAGAGGACAGGAACTATAAACCTGTCAGCACTCTGCCAGGCACACACAACCAAATGCCCTGGGTCTGGCCCATCTTCAGGCAAGGCTCCCCAGAGTCCCTTAGAGGAATTTATCATCAATTCAGGATATCAAGTATCAGGTTTGGTATGAAGTGAACATGAGTGGATGGCTTGGATCCTGTGCTTAACACAAGGCTTCATGTCCAGACACTCCTCCAAAGGATTATTTTGTTTTAAATTTGGCTCCACTGGGATACTGTTATGTTCCTCGACTCTCCTTGTTCTTCCTTGGGCTCTAATTCATGGGTCTCAGGCTCATTAAGTAGAATAGCCCTTCTGATTCTATCTCTGTTGTGGGAATTGAAGCTGACCTTCCTCATAGTTATATTCTACAAAAGTCAGATAATTCATAATTTGAAAATCTATGAATAGATAATGCGATACATAAATGCTATGTCTTTTTCAACCAGTAGTAGGAACTTTGGTATTCAAGGCTTATGCAAATTTACTGAGTTAAAACTGTGTAATTTATGAGAGGAAACTTGAATCTAATCTTTTCTGCTCAGGAATTTGCAATGAATGAAGGGGAAATCATTGGAATGAATATGGATTTGTTTGGAACAACGGAAACTCATATGCGGAAATGATCTATAGGGCATTCAATTCAGCTTCCTGCCAATGCTGAATTGCTTCCTACCATAAAAGCTCAGAGGTTAAGTTCAGACTATTTCAAACTAAGTTTCAGCTGCTACCAAAACGTCAAGGAGAGCTTGTATGCATCCTGGGCAATACAGTTTAATGTGAAGTAGTGGCCTGATTCAGTCATCAATATGGTATTGTATATTTGAAAGTTGCTAAAAGACTAGATCTTTAAAGTTCTTATCATAAGCAAAAATAAAAATTCTAACTATATGTGGTGATATGTTAACTATATGAGGTGATAAAAGTTATTGTGGTGACCCTTTCACAATATATACAGGTATAAAATTCTTATATTATACACCTTAGAAGTTAGATCATATTATGTGTCAAATACAGCTCAATAAAACTGGAAAAAATAAACTTATGGCCTTCTTCTGGAAACTGTACTACCGATCCACATCTGAACTTATTTTTTGCTTGCAACTATGTAAAGTCCCTGATTAATCTGGTTAGTGGATCAATATTTTAGGATTACAGCCTGTCCCTGGGGAATATATTAAAAAGACGAGGTTTACTATTATATGTCTTAGCCTACAATATAAAACCTATCCCAGGACCAACATTTTAGCTGCCACATCAAAGCAAGCCACAGACAACTAAGCATGTTGGAGACAATTTCCCTGCCCTTTCTCTGGCTTCTATAAAGATAACCCAAGCTTACTCAGCAGCTATAGGGCTTCCTGGGTGGCTCAGACGGTAAAGAATCTGCCTGCAGTGTGGGAGGCCTGAGTTCGATACCTGGGTTGGGAAGATCTCCTGGAGAAGGGAAAGGCTACCCACTCCAGTATTCTTGCCTGGAGAATCCCATGGACAGAAGAGGCTGGCAGGCCACAGTCCATGGAGTCGTAAAGGGTTGGACACAACTGAGCTACTTTCACACACACACACACACACACACACACAGCTGATTCAACACTTTGCTATGTAATTCCCATGGTAAAGCTGAATGGATAAATAACTAAATGAACAAACTTAAATCCAGTCATAAGCCCAAATCTCATGTTGTCAATGGACTTCTCAGGTGGCACTAGTGGTAAAGAACCTTCCTGCCAATGCAGGAGACATAAGAGACTCAGGTTTGATCCCTGGGTCGGGAAGATCCCCTGGAGGAGGGTATGGAAACCCACTCCAATATTCTTGCCTGGAGAATCCCACGGACAAAGGAGCCTGGCAGGCTACAGTCCATGGCGTCACAGTCAGACAGGACTGAGCTAGCAAGCATGCATGCTCCAGCCTCAGAGCTCCACAAGGACAGCGCTACTTACTCAGCAGAAAGCCTTGGATCCCAACTCCTTCCCATCATTTTCCTGGCCAAATGCAACTCATCTTTCAGCTCTCAACGCCAATGTTGCTTCCTCAAGACACGTTCTGATGCCCTCAAACAGATCAGTTCTCCCCAGTACGTGCCTCTATATTCCTGTGTAATTTTTATTCAGAGCACTTACCACAGATTACGATTAGCAATGGCACGAGTACATCAGTTCAGTTCAGTTCAGTTGCTCAGTCATGTCTGACTCTTTGTAACCTCATGGACTGCAGCACGCCAGGCCTCCCTGTCCATCACCAACTCTCAGAGCTTACTCAAACTCATGTCCATTGAGTCAGTGATGCCATCCAACCATCTCATCCTCTGTCGTCCCCTTCTCCTCCTGCCTTCAATGTTTCCCAGCATCAGGGTCTTTTCAAATGAGTCAAGTCTTCATATCACATGGCCCAAGTATTGGAGTTTCACCTTCAACATCAGTCCTTCCAATGAATATTCAGGACTGATTTCCTTTAGGATGGACTGGTTGGATCTCCTTGCTGTCCAGGGGACTCTTGAGAGGCTTCTCCAACACCACAGTTCAAAAGCATCAATTCTTCACAGCTCAGCTTTCTTTATCGTCCAACTCTCACATCCGTACATGACACTAGTACATATTAGGCCATTAATAAGTTTGTAAGATTGAATGTATATTGGCTGTATATTGTCACTCTGCTTATTTAACTTATATGCAGAGTACATCATGAGAAATGCTGGACTGGATGAAGTACAAGCTGGAATCAAGATTGCTGGGAGAAATATCAATAACCTCAGATATGCAGATGACACCACCCTTATGGCAGAAAGTGAAGAAGAACTCAAGAGCCTCTTGATGAAAGTGAAAGAGGAGAGTGAAAAAGTTGGCTTAAAACTCAACATTCAGAAAACTAAGATCATGGCATCTGGTCCCATCACTTCAAGGCAGACACATAGGGAAACAGTGGAAATAGTGTCAGACTTTATTTTGGGGGGACTCTAAAATCACTGCAGATGGTGATTGCAGCCATGAAATTAAACGATGCTTGCTCCTTGGAAGGAAAGTTATGACCAACCTAGACAGCTTATTAAAAAGCAGAGACATTACTTTGCCAACAAAGGTCCATTTAGTCAAAGCTATGGTTTTTCCAGTAGTCATGTATGGATGTGAGAGTTGGACGATAAAGAAAGTTGGGTGCCGAAGAATTGATGCTTTTGAACTGTGGTGTTGGAGAAGACTCTTGAGAGTCCCTTGGACAGCAAGGAGATCCAACCAGTCCATCCTAAAGGAAATCAGTCTTGAATATTCATTGGAAGGACTATATTGAAGCTGAAACTTCAATAGTTTGGCCACCTGATATGAAGAACTGACTCATTTGAAAAGACCTTGATGCTGGGAAAGATTGAAGGTGGGAAGAGAAGGGGACGACAGAGGATGAGACGGTTGGATGGCATCACTGACTCAATGGACATGAGTTTGAGTAAGCTCTGAGAGTTGGTGATGGACAGGGAGGCCTGGCATGCTGCAGTCCATGAGGTTACAAAGAGTCGGACTCGACTGAGCAACTGAACTGACTGAACCGAAGACTGAATGAGGAGCATTCGGTGTGTGCCATTCTATACCCAAAGTTTCTGTTTAACACAGATAGAGCACCCACATTCGAAATGCTCTTGGTTTTGATCTCAGATCACTGGCATTCCTGAGATTGAAATCTTGGAACCATCAAAAGACTTATCAAAAGAGAGAAATAAAGTACATGTGTTTAAAGTCTACTGATCATTTCAGAAATATGAAGCTTTAGGGAAAACAGAGACTAGGGGCACCCAGACCCATTGTGGCACAAAGGGACTGTCCACCCCACTCAATCTTTTTTCATCCCGTCCACACTCATTCAGAGGGAAAGGGGATCTTTGAAAGATCAAGGAAAGGGGCAAAGACACTGTAAGTTTTTCTTTTGTTTTCTTTCAAACTGAAGAGTGGGTGGATATTAGTAAGACAAGGTATTTATTCTCTAAATGTTCTACTCTAAACAATCTAGGACAGATAATCCACTGTTAAAGAAGATTGTGTCAGTCAGTATGAGCCAGGTTATGCTTCAGTAAAAATCAACCACAAAATCTCAGTGTCTACTGATTCAGATGTTAAAGAAACTGCCTGCCAGAGCAGGAGATACAAGAGATGTGGGTTCGATTCGTGGGTGGGGAAGATCCCCTGGAGAAGGGAATGGCTACCCACCCCAGTATTCTTGCCTGGAGAATCCCATGGACAAAGGAGCCTGGTGGGCTACAGTCCATAGGGTCAGTCCAAAGAGTCAGACATGACTGAGCAACTAATACACTAAAATCACAGTGACTAACCACAGCACAAATCTGTTTCTCACTCCTTCTTTCGTGCCCAGTGTGAATTGACATTGGAATTCTGCTCATTCTAATCACTCAAGGATGAGATGAAAAGGAGGTCCATCTTGATACAGGTTTCCTTGATGATCCACAGAATGATGTGGGCCACAAAAATTATCATGCACCAGCTGGTAAAGTTACCCCTGGAAGGGACACACATCACTGTAGTTCACATTTCATTAGTCAAAACAAGTCATGGCCATGCCTAACTACAAAATCAAGATAGTGTAATCCTACCACCTGCCAGTATTGAGATGAAACAACTCTAATGACTACCAAGCAACCATAAGAATTGATAGCAGACATTCCAGTCCAAAACAAAAGTGATCATGACCTTGGTTTTTCTGTGCACCAGCAGAACTGGGAGTTGTGTAGAACAGAAGAGAACAGGGAGAGAGAATTTGCAAAACCCCAATAAGTTTAACTAAGAAGTGGCAAGTCAACAGGAAAAGGAAACAAGTAAAATGGTTGCTCACCCTCATTCGCCTCCTCTGGAAAACATATGTTTATGACCAACTACTGTAAAATTGTGTCCTCTCTAGAAATACACTGCATACACATAACAGAAGAGTTAAACTAATATAGTGCAATTAGTGATTATCATTATTCAAAAAGAAGGCATTTAGGGGAAGAAATGGCAAATGTTTTTTAGTAGAGATCTGAAGTAGCTTTAAGATATAGAAAACACTGAGGATCTATAAAAATACTGAAGGTAAGGCAACCTAGTAAAGAAAAAATTTAGAAGAGAAAGTGGGTCTCTCTAAGAATCCTACTTCCTTCAATGACAATGAGGCAAGATATTTTACCTATATTTAATCATATCACACCCTCCCTTCCATTTTCTTTCCAGGTTACCAAGCAGGTAGCCAGATCCTTTAGATCATCAGGCCTTAACCTTTTGGGCACCAGGGACGAGTTTCGTGGAAGACAATTTTTCCATGGATGGGGGAAATGCAAGTGATGGGGAACAGTTGTAAATACAGATGCAACTTCACTCGTTCGCCCACTGCTCACTTCCTGCTATATGGCCCAGTTCCTAACCAGTCATGGATCAATACCAGTCCATGGCCCAAGGACTGGGGACACCTACTTTAGATTTCTCAATTCAAGTGTTTTGTTGTGCAGACAGAAGAGGAGTGACTGCATTGAAGATATCACACCAGGGTCTTAAGAGGATAAGGGATAGCCCAGCTCTACAGCAGTGACTGGAGAAGACAGCTAAACTCAGGCCACTGCTATGCAGTCGTCAAGGACAGAGCCCTAAGTCAAAAGTAATGATTTTCACATCTCCAAGTTTGAAACAAAAGTAGCACAGTTGTTCATCTTGGAAGGATCATGGACAACAGGCATCAGAGGGGTTATCAGTGAGACTGGAGGAGCCTCCCTGACATTCTGGTGAAGCCATAAATGCCCCGGAGTTGTGTACAGTCTGGTGGAGTAGAGGGCAGACAACACTAAAGATCAAATGTGCCACCAGTCCCAACATGATGGGAGCTCAAAGGCAGATCTGAGTTGACTTAAGGGTAAAAGAGAATATTACTGGTGATACAGTGGATAAGAATCTACCTGCCAATGCAGGGGATATGGGCTTGATCCCTAGACCAGGGAGATTCCACATGCCAAGGGGCAACTAAGCCCATGAGCCACAACTACTGAGCCCGAGTGCTGCAACTACTGAAGCCTAAGCGCCCAGAGCCTGTGGTACACAACGAGAGAAGCCACCTCAATGAGAAACCCACGCACGGCAACGAGTAGCCACTGCTCGCTGCAACTAGAGAAAGCCCACATGCTGCAAGGAAGACACAGCACAGCCAAAAATAAATAAAAAATATTTTTAGAAAAGGGGGGAAAATGTGTCTGTTCTTATACAGTAGAGCATATAGTTGAAAATCTGTCCTCTAAAAGATTATGACTTGTACCAGACTTATGAAGCCATTAGCAAATAAGAGCTCTTTCTACTTCTCTCCATATAGTTTTGCCAACTTGAGATTTCTTTCTTTTTTTTTTGTTAATGGTGGACAGGGACTTATAGATATTATGATGTTAGTTCTTAGGATAAGTGTCTTAAAAAAAATACCTAAAGCCTGAGGGCTACCTACCCCCAAAGCTGCCAGGAGTTCTATCCAAATCGCTAGAGAGCCCAGAAAACAGGGATCACCATCTCAAGGAGAATGAAGATAGGAAAGCAAACAGTTGAATAATAAAGGATGCCCTGGAATCAGTATGTGACTTACCACATTTTCTCTAGGAGTTTAACATTTATGTTATCTTTTTAATAAAGATTTTATTTTGCCTATGGACTGGTCATCTCAGAAATTCTTAGTAATTTGTTGTTGTTGCTATTTAGTCACTGAGTTGTGTCCAACTCTTTTGCGACCCCATGGACTGTATCTCGCCAGGCTCCTCTGTCCATGGGACTTCCCAGGCAAGAATACTGGAGTGGGTTGCCATTTCCTTCTCCAGGGGATCTTCCCCATCAGGGACCAAACCCATGTCTCCTGCATTGGCAGGCAGTTTCTTTACAACTGAGCCACCAGGGAAGCCCTCTTAGTAACTATCAAAGGCTAAATATTATTCCTAAAAATCAGAGCTCCATGTTATCCTTACAAACTGTCTGTGGTCAAAATCATTTCTTTCAAATCCTATGCAATGGAAATACAATGACGTAACCCATCTACTTTGAGTTGGTTAAAGATTTACAGATGTGAAACAAATGTTACAAGGGGGAAAAGCAGTTTAAATTTAAAGACAAAGAGGCCTGAGTTTTGAATTGTCAATCTGTGAAGCTTTTCATTAGAAGTTTTAGAATGCTTTCATCACTAATTAATAAATAATGATATGTCAGACAAGTAAATTTAATACTGAGATAACTAACAGACACACATACCAAAAGCTATTTAACACTAACTTCATCTCATTTGAGCACCACTATTTCAGTGTTTTATTCAATGAAAACTGACACTTGGTGTATCAGATCAATTATCAAATAGATAATAGCATGCAAAATAATTATAGCAAAGCCCTTAGTCAGGTCCCTGGCCTTCCTTCTGCAACTTCATTCTTCCCAAAACCAATCATTTCCTCCAGTTCTATTCTCTGAACATCTTGCAAATCCTCATTGCCTCCCTTATGCTTTTGCTCATGCAATTTCTCCTGGAATTGTCCCTCTTCATTCATAATTGCTTTGAGGACAGAAACCAACTCTTGGTCAACCTTGCACTCCCAGAAGGCTCTAATGTGGCATCTGCATATAAAAAGGCATACGATAAATGCTCACTCAATCGAACTGAATTTTGACTGCCAACCTCAGCCATTATTACAGTGATCTTCATAACACAGGGCAAATATGAGTTTACTAACCTATACTGCTATTTCTTAATCTGACAAGAAAACCCACATTTTTCTGAAAAAAGAAAAACCAAGTAGGCAGGTTAAGACAATAAAAAACTGGACTATAAAAGTCAGTTCCATGGAAGAACAATTTTCTTACTGTCCTTATTAAGTGCACTGGTCCAAAGTACAGATGTTAAAGAAACATTCCTATTTAGTTAATAGTGCATGATGGATCTCATCAGAGCCAGTCTTCATTCTTTTGAGGACTCTAGACAGCTTTTTTGAGTTTGTGTCTTAGAAGGTTTGGGCTGCTTTGAGATTGGCCACCCCACATCCTTTTTTTTTTTTTTTTTTTGTATTTCACAGATCTCCAAGGCATACTAGAAGAGTGAATCAGTTCTGCTCAAAATGAAAGGATTTCAGTAATTAGGTGAACCATTCCACTTATTTGAAGGCATTCCTTAAATGTGTGAAATAGTTTCAATAAGCTCATGTTTATGCAAAGATTAACAGGGGCATTAAGCTCTTATGTTAGTAATGGTAAAGGAAAATTTAAGTATTTCATGTATAGTTCCCTCAGTCTTAGTGTTTTTAAAAGATGTAAGTGCTTTATGCTTAAATAATAATGATGTTGATAATGATGATTAAATGTCTCCTGTGTGCCAACCCCTGCAATAAGCACTTACCCACCCCACCTAATTCAATTTAAAACTCATTAACACTAACAGATATTCATAGCCTCTTGTCACAGATGGGAACACAGAAGCACTGAGAGGCTATATAACTTAGCTAGGGCCACATAGTTCACTAGCAGAACTGAAATTGGACCCGAAATAAATTCTGTAATTCCCACTCTTCATTAGATTATGTTACATCCCAAGTTAACTAAACACCCTACCAATTAGTTGGCACCTGAGTTGGTAACAGAGTTTGGAAAAAGTTGACCAATTTACTACTTAAGATCCCATCAACAGGAGTTTTGACTGAAGGTAAGAAAGTAAATGGGAAGTTCAGGCAAAATTTTCTACAACTGGAAAAGTTGAGAATGGAGAGCCGTCTTTCTGCTAGGTTGTACTGGCACAGCTGGGTATGGAGGGACCTCTCGCCAGACTGCTGGAACCAGACAATCCCAGCTTAGAAAAAAATCTGTAGGTCACAAAATCTCACTATACATTACTCAAGTGTGCGCATATAGTTCCCTGCCTTGCTAAGTCACTTCAGTCGTGTCCGACTCTGTGCGACCCTATAGATGGCAGCCCACCAGGCTTCCCCGTTCCTGGGATTCTCCAGGCAAGAACACTGGAGTGGGTTGCCATTTCCTTCTCCAATGCATGAAAGTGAAAAGTGAAAAGGAAGTCGCTCAGTCATGTCCGACTCTTTGCGACCCCATGAACTGCAGCCCACCAGGCTCCTCCGTCCGTGGGATTCTCCAGGCAAGAGTACTGGAGTGGGGTGCCATCGCCTTCTCTGAGTTGCCTGCTTCACATCATATCAAAAAGGCTTTGCTCTGCTTTACAGTTATGTGCTGATTTGAGCCCAGACTACACAGAAAAAAAAAAAGCTGAGAGTTGATTAACCAGCTATTCTGTACTGGGTAAACATCCAACCATCCAACATGTTTAGTGGTGATCTGAAAACATATTAATAAATAAGATCCCTACTGTATTTTCAGATGGCCCAAACTGAATGAGAGAGCTAATATAATTAAGATACTATACTGTGATACATAATTTTATGCATAAAATTATGTTAACAAATCAGAACACTAGGAAAAAACAGCAAACTTTAACAGAGTGAACTATAAAGTTGTATATTTGATTTCAAAACTTGCAGAAGTTGAAAAGAGAACGAAGAAGGCGTAGATAAACCTTCTGTGTGAAAAAGCACTGCACAGAAGGTAGGTTGCAGCCCATAATAAGCCAGAATGTGCAAACAGACAAGTAAATGAGGACCAGCCCAGAGTCTGTATCAAAGGAGGTAATGGTAATGGAAGATTGTGTTCCGTTTACATGCCACTATTTAAAATCAAGTCTATCCAGGGCTCCCCTTGTGGCTCAGTGGTAAAGAATCTGCCTGCCAGTGTGGGGACACAGGTTTGATCCCTGGTCTGAATGTTATGGAGCAACTAAGCCAGAGCACCATAACTCCTGAGCCAGTGCTCTGTGCTCTGCAATAAGGGATGCCACCTCAGCAAGAAGCCTGCACACCATAACTAGAGAGTAGCCCTGTCACCACAACTCGAGAAAAGCCCACACAGCAATGAAGACCCAGCAGCGCCAAAAATAATAAATGCGTGAGTGCTAAGTCACTTCAGTTGGGTCCAATTCTGTGCAACCCTATGGACCGCTAACCCACCAGGTTCCTCTCTGGCCATGGGATTTTCCAGACAAGAATACTGGAGTGGGTTGCCACATCCTTCTCCAGGGAATCTCCCCAACCCAGGGATTGAACCTGTGTCTTTTATGTCTAAAATTATTTCTTTTAAAGTCTATCTGGAATACAGTAACCAGTACAATAAAGGCTTTAAAGACCTTCATAAGGCAAAGCTAGAGAAACAGAGGAAATTTAGTCTGAGGAGGAAAACACTAGAGGTAAATTGGCTAGCACTCCTCATGGTATAATGGAAAGTACACGGTCTAGAGACCAAGTCAGAGTTCTATCCTAGCCCTAACACTCTGAGAATCAGAGCAACCATTTCATCTCAACATCCCAGGATCCTCAGCCCATACAGTCTGCTTATTCTTAAATTATCTAGGCTCAATGCGTCAGGTACTAAAAACAGAATAAAAGCAAGCTTTTGACCTTAGAGAGCTAACAGTCTGGTGCCCAAAATAGACAATTTTCAGTCGATTAACATATAAAGTAATGATCCTCTGAGAGTTCAAAGGACAGACAATTCACCCTGAAACAGGACATTTTGACCAGGTCTTCTCGATACAGTTGTTCTTCATGCTATATTAAGTTTCCTGGGGCTGTTTTAATGAAGGACCACAAACTGGGCAGTGAAAACAACAGGAATTTTTTTGTCTCACAGTTCTGGAAGCTAGATGTCCAAGATCAACGTGTCCATAGCGTTGGTTCTCTCTGAAGGCTGAGAGGGACAATCTGTTCCATGAATCTCTTATCTGCTGGTAATTTGCTGGCAATTCTGTTTTGCTTGGCTTGTAAATATATCACCCTGATCTCTGTTTTCATCTTCACATGGTGTTCTCCCAGTGTCTCTACACATAGTTTCTCCTTTATGTGTGTCTCCTTAGCCAAATTCCCCTTTTTTATAAGGACACAGTCATTTTGGATTTGGGCTCACCCTAATGACCTCATCTTGACTTGTGTGTATGTGTGTTAGTTGCTCAGTCATGTCTGACTCTTTGCAATCCCGTGGACTGTAGCCTGCCAGGCTCCTCTGTCCACGGGATTGTACAGGCATGAATACTGAAGTGAATAGCCATTCCCTTCTCCAGGGGATCTTCTCAACCCAGGGATCGAACCCATGTCTCCTGAATTGCAGGCAGATTCTCTACCTTCTGAAGCACCAGGGAAGCCCCATCTTGACTTGCTCATCTGCAAAGACTCTATTTCCAAATATGGTGACACTCACAGGTACTGGGGGCTAGGACTTCCATACCTTTTGGGGGGATGGGGACAGAGTTCAACTCGTAACACATAGCTAATTTGTAAGAAACATGTCAAAATATCTTTTCTTTCTATTTTGTATCTAAACAGAAGCTGTAACAAAAGTGATACTCCCACATTAGCAGGCACCTTTTTTTTATTCTTTTTTTTTTAATTTAAATTTATTTATCTTAATTGGAGGCTAATTACTTTACAATATTGTATTGGTTTTGCCATACATCAATATGCATCTGCCTCGGGTGTACACGTGTTCCCCATCCTGAACCCCACTCCCACCTCCCTCCCCGTACCATCCCTCTGGGTCATCCCAGTGCACCAGCCCCAAGCTTCCTGTATCCTGCATCGAACCTGGACTGGTGATTCGTTTCTTATATGATATTATACATGTTTCAATGCCATTCTCCCAAATCATCCCACCCTCTCCCTCTCCCACAGAGTCCAAAAGACTGTTCTATACATCTGTGTCTCTTTTAGTAGGGGCCTCTGACCCCAATCCTCCCTTCATCATGAACCTTTCCCCCATCTCAGACTCCACTCCAGTCCTCACTCTTATCTTCACACAATCCCTAAATCAAATCCCCTCACTCTCCCTACCCCCCGAGTGGAGGGTCAGAATTGCTATAAAGGTCAGTAATAGGGTAAGAATAACTGTTTTTCCTCAGGACTTTTTGAAGTCAAGAATTTAGTGGTTCACTTTTTTAGGCTCCATCAAAGTGAACTCAAGTAAATGATGGTGTATAAAAATGTTCCTGGAATCAAAATGTCCTCAGGGTAAAATTTACCAAAATAGCCGACTCAAAATCTCTCACAACAAATCATGTAGTGCAGGATTAACCTATTTATGAAGGCCATGCCAAAGCTGAGTGTAAAAGGACAAATAGGAAGTTAATTAGGCAAGGAAAGGGACATTCTTGGCTGAAGCAAGAATGCAAAGGTATGATCCTGACAAAGGAGGAAGCATCAGAGAATCTTAAGTGATGCGGCATAACCAGGGCACCAGAGGTGAACGGAGATAGACAGAGGCCTAATAAGTCATTGATGGTCTATTTATTTTACTTTTTTTTCTTTTTATTTTTTTATTGAAGGAAATTACGTTACAGAATTTTATTGTTTTCTGTCAAACCTCAACATGCATCAGCCATAGGTCTACATATATCCCCTCCCTTTTGAACCTCCCTCCCATCTCCCTCCCCATCCCACCCCTCTAGGTTGATACAGAACCCCAGTTTGAGTTTCTTAGCCATACAGCAAATTCCCATTGGCTATCTATTTTACATATGGTAATGTAAGTTTCCATGATACTCTTCCCATACATCTCACCTTCTCCTCCCTCCTCCCCCATGTCCATAAGTCTATTCTCTATGTCTGTTTCTCCACTGCTGCCCTGTAAATAAGTTCTTCAGTACCATTTTTCTAGATTCTATATATATGCATTAGAATGCAATATTTGTCTTTCTCTTTCTGACTCACTTTACTCTGTATAATAGGTTCTAGGTTCATCCACCTCATTTTATTTCCCTTATCATTGCTATGGTCAGTGAGCACAGGATTGGAAGTGCCACGCTCATATGTGCAGTTTTAAGAGATCACTTTGGCAACTGTGAGAAGGATGGATTAAAGTTAGGATGAAAAGCTGGAGATGGGAAGACCAGTGAGAAGTCTGTGTAATAACAGAGGTAAGCAGTGAAGAGAACTGGCACTAAGATGGCACGTGCAGTAAGGAGGGCAAGCCTTGCCAGCTGTTTGTAGAAATATTTGGCAGGTAGAATTAACAAGATTTTTGTTAATTTTTATATAATTTTTAGAGGTTACTTTCCATTTACAGTTATTACAAAATATTGGCTATATTACCAGTGTTGCACAGTACATCCTGAGCCTATATTTTACACCCAATTGTTTGTACCTCCTCTCTCCTTCTCCTAAATTGCCCCTCCCTGCCCAACTGGTTAGCTCTCTACAAGTGTTAGACTGCTTCCTTTTCACAATGTTTACTACTTGGTTGGATTTTAATGAGGGAAACTATATGAGTGGTTTCCAACTCTAGTTTCACAAGGCAGACATCTTGGGAGTTTTTCAAAAACACAGACTCTCTCTGGCCCTGCCTCTGACTTAGTGAATCCAAATTTCTGCTGCTTAAGCCTTGAGAATTTGAAGATTCCTCCAGCCAGTCTCTGTGACTAACAGTTTAAGAGCTGGCCCCCAGGAGAAAAAAAGAAAATACTCTTTATTGATTCAGGAGCAGATATCAGTGCCACATAACAAAACTGTACCACAAAATGTTTAAAGATAGAATCATTCACTCAGAAGCTTGTTGCTGAATATGCCTGAGCAAGAACCAGTAAACCAGTTACAGAGAGGTGACAGAGGGTTTTTTGCTTGTCAGAAACATTGTGTGTTAGTCACTCAGCCATGTCTGACTCTTTGTGACCCCATGGACTGTAGCCCATCAGGCTCCTCTGTCCATGGAATTCTCCAGGCAGTACTGGAGTGGGTTGCCACTGCCTTCTCCAGGGGATCCTCCCAACACAGGGATTGAACCTGGGTCTCCTGCATTGAAGCCAGATTCTTTACTGAACTACCAGAAGTATGAGCATGCCTTAAAGGCACCTCAGGGCCAGAGGACTCTCCAGGACAGTAAGCAGGGACCAGAGACATCAGAGCAGCAGGCAGGTACATGGAGGACATCTGTGGGCCCCGGCCTGTGTGTCTGCTCCCTTTCTGCTCCAGCTGTGGCTTCAGTTACCATCTCACTCTGACCTAGCTGGATTCCAGGTTCTGGCCTTTGGATCTTTCTCTGTTTCTATGACAACCCAGTCCTGTTGGAGCCATGCTTGTAGCTGGCTGCTACATCTGGATTTACCCAGGAAATCCAACCTCATGGTGTCACCATCTCTGAGGCAGTAGTCCATTCTGCCCAGCCCAAGTCTGCTTTCCAGTTCCCTTTAACCCCTCTTGGCTTCCACCATACTCAGGCCCACATTCGGGACCCTGCTTCAAGCTCAAGGTGTAGACCACTCCCTCCCACCCAATTCCAGCATTGGTTGGCTAGATATATTTCTATATGAGACAATGAGAACCAGTAGCTTCCCAGTGGGTTTCAGGGGAGGGAACATACAGTAACTAAAATCTCAAGCCCTGAATTCAGATCTGAATTCACAACTAGACTCTGTGACAGTAAACCAGTTACCTTATCTCTCCAAGTCACCAAAACAATCTAAACATGATAAATACATCTTACCTACCCCAGAAGTTATAAAGGTATAAACAGCATAGTCAGCTTCACCAACTCAGGATAAACACACAGCCAAGTCTCTTTTCATTCAGAGTTAATACCTCAAGCATCCAGATACCTGCAAAGACTCTCTTTCAAAGATCACATTCTTGGGTTCCAGTGGACATGAATTTGGGGGGACACTATTCAATCCACTACAAGATTCTCATTTTTTAAAAATAATTTGTGTAATTGCTTATTTTTAGTTGCACTGTCTCTGTGGCTGCACACAGGCCTTCTCTAGTTTCAGTGATCGGGGGCTACTCTTCATTGAGGTGCACAGGCTTCTCATTGCAGTGACTTCTCTTGTCACAGAGCACGGGCTCTAGAGCATGGGCTTCGGTAGTTGTGGTGCCCAGGGTCAGCTGCCCCACAGCATGTGGAATCTTCCTGGACCAAGGATTGAACCTGTCCCTCCTTTATTGGCAGGCAGACTCACACCCACTGTACCACCAGGGAAGTCCCTATAGAGTCTTCTTGATAGCAAAGTTTGAAGACCCAGTTCCTAAATTTCAAATCTCTGAAAGAAGAGTTCTCATACCACTTCTTCCAAGAAAGTCCACTGGGATCCCTCGGTAAATTTTTCTTTTATCTTCCCTCCCATAGCCAGAGACAGCAAACAGGTCTTATATTTCCAATGTTTCACTTAGTAAGAAGAATCTGCCCAATTTTTCCAGACCCCTCTTAGAATCTAGAAGAAACTGGCATAATTTTTATATCACTTCATGTGTGAAGTATACTTACAACATCCGGTGCATAGACAGCCCTCAATTACTGGCAATTATTTATTTTCTCTGAAAGTAACCAAAAATGCCCTGAAGATACAGAGCATCAGAAAAAAACTTACTTTGCCAGTGGCAAAATATCTGCCCTTTTTAGTTTTTAAGACAATTTGAGTGGAACAGAGGTAGAATCTGTATCCTTTATATAACATCTAGATAGATTTTATGTATCGTTGGTTCTTGGATCAAACTAATGAGTATATGTTTCAGAGCTCTTTGATACTACCAACATTTCAGGGCTTTTGTGCTCAGTCCTGTCTGACCCTTTGGACTGAAGCCTGCCAGGTTCCTCTGTCCATGGGATTTCCCAGGCAAGAATATGGAAGTGGATTGCCATTTCCTTCTCCAGGGGATCTTCCCAACCCAGTCTCTTGCATTAGCAAGTGGATTCTTTACCCCTGAGCCAGCAGGGAAGTCCCAGTATGAGCACTACACTGTTGCAAACAGTTTCTTTATAAATAAAACTACTTAAACTCATTCCTGACTTTTACAAGGTCATGACTTAGATTGAGATGAAGTACATAGGTAGATTTTCAGTTATTTTCATCTTAAATATTTCATCAAGAATTATAGGACCAGAAGAGTTCATCTAAATGAACTCTTCACTTAATAAACAGTGGATCAGAAACTCAGTGGGGTTCAGGGATTTGACCATGGCCACGCTACTTAGTGAAGGAGTCGATCATAAAACTCAAGGCTCCTAAATTCAAATCCAGTGGTCTTTCAACCCATCTACCTGTGAGCCTGGAAAAAGGATAAGTATTTTCCTACACAGTCCCAGGTTTCTATAGTTACTTGATACTCAAAATTAATGCCACCTCCAGTCACTTTAAGAACTTCATCTTCCAATCCTTTCTTCCCTTTGTTCTCTAGCATTTCCTTCATCCTTTTTCTTTCCAGTACTTTCCCTCTGCCCTGGGAGAGACACAAACATTTACTGAGTACTCAGTATGCACTAGACACCATGAAATAAACGAGTAACCAATGCTAAATCACTTGCTGTCTCAACACTCTAGACAACTATGAGGTATTATACCGATTTTACATACTAAGGAACTGAGACTTAAAGGATCTAAGTGTTCAAGGAGGCACAACGAATACTCAAGCTTCAAGTTCAGTGTGCTGGATCCAGAATCTGTACTCTCCCCACGATGCCATGATGCAACCCGCAGGTGAGTGAACCCTCGTGCTCCCCCATGCCTTCTGGCCCTCCTCCCTCCCCAGTCCTGTCCTCCTTCCTCTCCCTCATCCTTACCCTCCTCTCTCCCCCATCCTGCACCTTCCTGTTCTCAGTGTAGCAGCATTCATCCGGTTTTCAGATCAACACAGCCATCTTAGGTCTAATTCCATTAACCAATAAAAGAAAACTAGCAATTTTGAGAAATCATTTACCCATCTCTTTTTCAGGATTTTTATTTTTTCAAAGGATGCATGTGTGATAAGTTGCTTTAGTCGTGTATGACTCTTTGTGACCCAATGGTCTGTAGCCCACCAGTCTCCTCTGTCCATGGGATTCTCCAGGCAAGAATACTTGAGTGGGTAGCCGTGCCCTCCTCCAGGGGATGTTCCCGACCCAGGGATTGAACCCTCATCTCTTACATCTCCTGTACTGGCAGGCAGTTTCTTTATCACTAGTGCCACCTGGGAAGCCATTTTTAAAGGATGCCTAGAATGTGGCCTAATGTGGCCTCTACAAGTGCAGAAAATAGTCAAATTGCAACTCATGCCATGTATTGGCATCAATTCTTCATAGAAAAGAAGACAGCTCTGCTAGCCTGTAAGAAAAGAAAAGAAAAAGATCCTTTCTTACACAGTCATTTAGTTAGAAGTTCATGCATTCATTTTCAAAGCACTGCTGGAAACTGGGGGAAACATGCAAGTGTTACTTAGAATTCAGACTCTGCAAATGGAGGACTCCAAAACAAAGAATGGGACTTCCCTGGTGGCTCAGTGATAAAGAATCCACCTGCCAATGCAGGAGAATGGATTCAATCCCTGGGTTGGGAAAATCCCCTGGAGGAGGAAATGGCTACCCACTCCAGTAATCTTGCCTGGAAAAATCCTATGGACAAAGCAGCCAGGGCTACAGTCCTGAGGTCGCAAAGAATTGGACACAACCTAGCGACTAAATAACAACAAAATGAAGAACATTGCATTCACAGTATAAGAAGGGAAGGTGAGGAGATAACATTTGCAACTAGCTTTCAAGTCTAAACAGAGGCTGAATTTGTAAGAAAGTACTATACCCATTGCATTTATTTGTACAATTTATTTTCAGCACAACACATAATTATTTTTACAGTTTTCTCTCCTTCATCTTCTGTAAGCTTCACAAAGGCAGAAACTGTGTCTTATTTATCTTTGCATCTTCCACATCCCAGAGTCAGGATCTTATACATAGAAGATGCTCAATAAGTGTTTTCATTGAATACGCATTCTGCCTTTTCAGGTAACAGATTCACTTAACGAGACTACTCAAAATTTTATTTCTTATGTTGAACACATTTCAGAACCATATTTTCAAAGGTATGGGTAAAAATTAGATTTCACAGTAGAATCAGAGGTACAATGGGAGGCTATTGTCAAAAACAATAAAAATAAGTGCCAAAGGTCATCATCAACTTCTGAGTTCTCTCCTCTTATGACTTCTTCCTCTTTTGCATGGGACAGACTTGGCCCTTCGCTGTTTTGTTTTTTTTTTTTTTTTTTGTCTTCAAATACCTTTAATATAAAATATACTTCTGAGGCACAATACTGTTCCTGATGCATTCAGAAGACTTATGTGCTAGACACAAAAGAGCTCCTCAGGCTCCTATGATGCTATTATACACACCTGTACATTTTAAGTAGATTTTCAACACAATAGATATTAACAGTGGTTCTCACAAGCACTCATTGTTTGAGGGGTACTTATTCTTGCTTCTTAACAGGATTTTGTTTTCTTGACGCTGTATCTACAATAATACCTCCAGTGGTTGTTAAATTAGGGAAGAAATTCAGCATTCAAATCATTGTCAGTTTGTTTTTTGGAAGAAGAAAACCAACAAAGAAAAGAAGCAAATTTCAAAACACAGACAGCTTATGATGCCACCTTTTTAAACAGCATAAGTCCATCCTAAATTGTTACTGAGCTCTTCAGAAATAAGGGTCTATAAGTGACTCAGCTGTTTTTGTGTTTTTATCTTTTCTTTATATTTTTACTATCAGTTTGAATAAAAGCAAGGTAATCTTTTTTGAGCTCTATATTCTTATTAATTGAGCATTAAAAGTAGTCAGTATCTGGCTTACTTTGTTGAATCCATTGTGTTAAAAACAAGATGCCTTTGTGGACTCCATAAAACTGAGTAAAATGGGGTGCAGGAAGGTTGGTGAGTAAAGCTGAACTAGGCATGATTCTGATATGCCTTTTAAAGTTAGCAATCTTTTTGGCCCTTTTGAAGTTAGCAATCAGGACTGGTTTTCTAAGAACAGTACGCTATCCTCGACGAGATAATATTCAAACATCTGCAACATGTAGGAGCTCCAATTCATAACAGTCGTGATAAATTTGGCCCTGACAAATAGAAGGTCCAGCCATCCACTCTTTTGGGCTTGTAGGTCACCGTAACTGATTATGAGCACTCAGCTGGCTTTCTAATGTCATTTCTCCCCTCTGGCTAGAATCATGGCACCCAGCTTATTTTTTCTATAACTCTAAATTGGATTGCACAGGGGCTTTGCCACTCTTCTGTTCTAAAGTTAAACTAAGTGCGAGTTTGCTATTGTTGTTGCTGTTGTTACTGTTTGGTCGCTAAGTTGAGACTAACACTTTTGTGATCCCATAGACTATAGTCCTCCAGGCTCCTCTGCCCAGCCCCAAGTAGGAGCTAGTGTACTCCATAACCATTAAGTGAAATTTTCACATTCCTATATTTATATCATACAAGAGATATAAATATATATGTCTATATAACACATGGACATTACCAGATATTCAATACCAAAATCAGATTGATAATATTCTTTGCAGCCAAAGATGGAGAAGCTCTATACAGTCAGCAAAAACAAGACCTGGAGTTGACTATGGCTCAGATCATGAGCTCTTTGTTTCAAAATTCAGGCTTAAAATGAAGAAAGTAGGGAAAACCACTAGGCCATTCAGGTATGACCTAAATTGTATCCCTTATGATTATATAGTACAGGTGACAAATCAATTCAAGGGACTAGGTCTGGTAGACAGAGTGCTTGAAGAACTATGAACAGAAGTTCATAACACTGTACTGGAAGCAGTGACCAAAAGCATTCCCAAGAAAAACAAATGCAAGAGGCAAAGTGGTTGTCTGAGCAGACCTTCAGTTCAGCTGCTCAGTCGTGTCCAACTCTGCGACCCCATGAATCACAGCACGCCAGGTCTCCCTGTCCATCACCAACTCCTGGAGTTCACTCAAACTCATGTCCATCGAGTCAGTGATGCCATCCAGCCATCTCATCCTCTGTCGTCCCTTTCTCCTCCCGCCCCCAATCCCTCCCAGCATCAGGATCTTTTCCAATGAGTCAACTGTTCGCTTGAGGTGGCCAAAGTATTGGAGTTTCAGCTTCAGCATCAGTCCTTCCAATGAACACCCAGGACTGATCTCCTTTAGGATGGACTGGTTGGATCTCCTTGCAGTCCAAGGGACTCTCAAGAGTCTTCTCCAACACCACAGTTCAAAAGCATCAATTCTTCAGCGCTCAGCTTTCTTCACAGTCCAACTCTCACATCCATACATGACCACTGGAAAAACCAAAGCCTTGACTAGATAGACCTTTGTTGTCAAAGTAATATCTCTGCTTTTCAATATATTATCTAGGTTGGTCATAACTTTCAAGGATTAAGCGTCTTTTAATTTCATGGCTGCAATCACCATCTGCAGTGATTTTAGAGCCCCAAAAATAAAGTCTGACACTGTTTCCACTGTTTCCCCATCTATTTCCCATGAAGTGACAGGACCAGATGCCATGATCTTAGTTTTCTGAATGTTGAGCTTTAAGCCAACTTTTTCACTCTCCTCTGTCACTTTCATCAAGAGGCTTTTTAGTTTCACTTCACTTTCTGCCATAAGGGCGGTGTCATCTGCATATCTGAGGTTATTGATATTTCTTCTGGAAATTTTGATTCCAGCTTGTGCTTCTTCCAGCCCAGCATTTCTCATGATGTACTCTGCATATAAGTTAAATAAGCAGGGTGACAACATACAGCCTTGACAAACTCCTTTCCCTATTTGAAACCAGTCTGTTGTTCCATGTCCAGTTCTAACTGTTGCTTCCTGACCTGTATATAGATCTCTCAGGAGGCAGGTCAGATGGTCTGGTATTCTCATCTCTTTCAGAATTTTCCACAGTTTATTCTGATCCACACAGTCAAAGGCTTTGGCATAGTCAATAAAGCAGAAATAGATATTTTTCTGGAACTCTTTTGCTTTTTCCATGATCCAGTGGATGTTGGCAATTTGATCTCTGGTTCCTCTGCCTTTTCTACAAATAAGTAAGAAAAGAAGAGAAGTGAAAGGTAAAGGAGAAGGGAAAGATATACCCAATTGAATGCAGAGTTCTAGAGAATATCAAGGAGAGATAAGAAGCCTTCTTAAATGAACAATGCAAAGAAATAGAGGAAAACAGTAGAATGGGAAAGACTAGAGATCTCTTCAAGAAAACTAGAGATATCAGGGGAACATTCATGCAAATATGGGCACAATAAAGAACAGAAAAGCCAAAGACCTAATAGAAGCAGAAGAGATTAAGAAGTGGCAAGAATACACAGAAGAATTATATTAAAAAGGTCTTAATGACCTGGATAACCACAAAGGAGTGATCACTCACCCAGAGGCAGACATCTGGAGTGTGAAGTCAAATGAGCCTTAGGAAGTTTAACTACAAACGGAGTGGAGATAAAGGAATTTCAGCTGAGCTATTTCAAATCCTAAAAGATGATGCTGTAAAAGTGCTGCACTCAATATGCAACAAATTTGGAAAACACAGTTGTGGCCACAGGACTGGAAAAGATAAGTTTTCATTTCAATCCCAATGAAAGGCAATGCCAAAGAATGTTCAAACTACCATATAATTGCACTCATTTCACAAGCAAGCAAGGTAATACTCAAAATCCTTCAAGCTAGCTTCAACTGTACATGAACTGAGAAATTGCAGATGTACAACCTGGATTTAGAAAAGGCAGAAGAACCAGATATCAAATTGCCAACATTCACTGGATCCATAGAAAAAGCAAGGGAGTTTAAAAAAAAAATCTACCCTGCTTCATTGACTATGTTAAAGTCTTTGACTATGTGGATCACAACAAACTGTGGGAAATTCTTAGAGACAGGAATACTAGACCACCTTACCTTTCTCCTCAGAAACCTGTATGTAGGCCAAGCAAGAATTAGAACTGGACATGGAACAACAGACTGGTTCCAAATTGGGAAAGGAGTACATCAAGACTGTATATTGTCACCCTGCTTATTTAACTTACATGCAGAGTACATCATGTGAAGTGCTGGACTGGAAGACTCACAACCTGGAATCTAGATTGCCAGGAGAAATAGCAATAATATGCAGATGATACCACTCTAATGGCAGAAAGTGAAGAAGAACTAAAGAACCTCTTGATTAGGACAAAAGAAGAGAGTGAAAAAGCTAGCTTAAAACTCAGCATCCATAAAACTAGGATCATGGCATCCAATCTTAGCACTTCACAGAAAACAGATGAGGAAAAAGTGGAAACAGTAACAGATTTTATTTTCTTGGGCTCCAAAATCACTGCAGATGGTGACTGCAGCCACGAAATTAAAAGACACTTGCTCCTTTGAAAAAAGCCTCTAATTAAAATAAATAAAATTTAAATTAAAAAAAAAAGAAAAGAAAAAAAGCTATGACAAACCTAGACAGTGTATTAAAAAGCAGAGACATCACTTTGCCAACAAAGGTCCATCTAATCAAAGCTATGGTTTTTCCACTAATCATGTACAAATTTGAGAGCTGGACCACAAAGAAGGCTGAGCACCAAAGAATTGATGCCTTTGAACTGTGGTGCTGGGAAAGGCTCTTGAGAGTCCTGTGGACAGCAAGGAGATCAAACCAGTCAATCCTAAAGGAAATCAATGCTGAATATTCATTGGAAGCACTCATGCTGAAGTTGAAGCTCCAATATTTCGGCCACCTGATGCGAAAAGCCAACTCACTGGGAAAGACCTTGATGCTGGGAAAGACTGAAGGCAAGAAGAAAAGGGGGTTACAGAGGATGAGATGGTTGGGGGGCACCTCTGACTCAATGGACATGATTCCGAGCAAACACTTGGAAGTAGTGAAGGACAGGGAAGCCTGGCATGCTGCAGTTCATGGGGTCACAAAGAGTTGGACAGGACTGAGCAACTGAATAACAACAGATATCTATATGATGATATAGAGCAATGTTTCAATATTTGGGCTTTCCTGGTGGCTCAGTGGTAAAGAATCCGCCTGTAATGTAGAAGATGTGAGTTCAATCCCTGGGTTGGGAAGATTCCCTGGAGGAGGAAATGGCAACCCACTCCAGTATTCTTGACTGGGAAATCCCATGAACAGTTCACTGGCAGTCTTCAATCTATGAGGTGGCAAAGAGTTGGACATGACTTAGCAACTAAACGCAGCAGCAGCAAATGTGAGATACCTCAGGCTGGCCTCTCTCTGAACTCTTTGGCTATCAGAGAGGAAGAAAAGAAAGTGGGACAAGCCAAACACCAGTGATTAGCTAAAACTAGTCTCAGCATGTGGCGAACAGTGCCCCAAACTGCTGTGGTCCTCCTCCCCGCTTAGGATGGGGTTGCAGAAAAGAGGGCAGGAAAGAACCTGCAAAGGACTCTCTCCCATCCTCCACACTCCATCTAAAAATCTTCCCAACACTGTTCCACCTTTGGAGACACATCTATAGACTCTAGACACAGCTCATTTTCCGTTCTTGAGCCAGAAAGCAGGGCAGACAATTTAAAAACATGAGTTATGGATAATATATTAGATTTTCTGAATCAAAATGGAAACATACTGGTCAGACACATTGGCCAAGCAGTCCACAGTCAAACAAGAGTGCAGAATAAACTACCACAACGTGGTTAATCAGCTATACCCCAATACAAAATAAAAAGTTTAAAGTTAAAAAAAATACAGATTTTAAAAAAAGAACACAGAATATTTTTATCAATGCTATTAGACACATAGTTTTATTATTCTAACATCACTGAAATAAGGATAAGAATGTGTCTTGTAATCAGAAACATGTGGGTTTAACTGATAGCACTTTTTTTCTTGGTTTGTGGTACAAAAAGTAACAGTATGCTTTATAATCAACAGCATCTTAGATTTAATCAATCTGACCCCAGGATTATCCCAGAAAATTCAGGAAAAGCAATCTGATTTTCTGTCTTGTTCAATACACAGGTTCAAACCTTGCAATTCTCTAAATCCAAACTGGATTTAAAAGGGAGAGTGTAACAATCAGTTTTACTGTGTCAACTTGCCTGGAATCTAGTCTCCAGTTATTCAAACACTAATCCAGGTATCGCTGTAAAGGTATTCTGTAGATATGAGGTTAACATCTTCCATCAAAAGATTTTAAGATTATCCTCCATAATCTGGGTTGACCTGATCCAATCAGTTGAAAGGTTTGAGAGGAGAACTGCAGTTTCCCTGAGGAAGCAGAACTTCCCCAGCAGCAGATCCTACCAGAGAGTTTCTAGCTGGTCCTTCCTGACAGCCTGATGTATGGATTTTGAAGTTGCCTAACCAGCTCTCAGTCACATAAGCCAATTTCTTACAATAAAATCTTTTATAAATATTCTATAGTTCTATTTCTCTGCTGGAACTCTGACTGCTACAGAGGGTCAGCGGTATTTTTGTCTTCTAATATTTTCTCTCTTTTTGACATTTACTTAACTGAGAAGGTAATACATTCCCCTGTTCCTTTTATTTATATAAAAGTACACAGTGATAAGATTTATGCCAACTCCCTTTCCCATCTTCCAAGGTCTGAACCTACCATCTGTCACATGTAACCACTATGATTTTTCTTTGTGAATAATTCTATATTTTTATATATAAGCAAAGAAATACAGATATATATCTCCTCCAATCCCCACCAATTTGCCAAAAAAAAAAAGAAGAAGAAGAAGAAGAAAAGGTAGCCTACTCTTTACAATGTCCTGTACTCTGTCTCTTTTTCTTAATATTTCTGAAAGCTTTTTCCATTTTAGTATGCAAAGAACATCTTTATACTTTTTTCATAGCTGTATTATATTCTATTGCATGTCCATACCATGATTTCTTTAACCAGTCACCTACTGGTGAACATTCAGCTTATTTCAACATGTTTGCTATTATTCACAAGGGAATATCCTTTAAAACATTTAAAAATATAAATAGATAGATAGAAAGAACTGTATATAATAACTTATGTCTGTATAATCATTGCATACTTTGAGCAAGAGTAGAACAACATACAAGGGGAATTACTTAAAATATCAGAGAGTTTGTGCATTTTCAATTTTGAGAAACTTTCCTAAATTATCCTAAATGTCCCACTATAGGTGAAGAAAGTATTTCTTTAGGAAATGTTTGTTTTTCCATAGCCTCAGCTATACAAGTGTGTCATTGATCTTTGGCATTTGTGCCAATTCAATAAATTACAAAAGTATGCTTCAGCAGATATGTATTTGTATTTCTTAATCAGAGTGACATAGAATATTTTCTTAGTATTAACTTAATAATCAATGGAGAGAATGTATAACAAAGGGTAGCAAAGACAAGAGCTATATCTTTGGGTTCTTTTTATTTCTTTTGCTGTATAAGCTCTGTGTATATCTTTGGACTAGTTTTCGATCAAGTTGGTCTTTTTGTATCATTGAAGAGTTCTTAGATATTAAGGAGGTTACTCTATATATAATATAGGAATGCTAATATTTTCACCATTTTTTTTTCTTTTGGCCTTCTTGATGGTCTCACCATAAAGAATTTATTTTTACGTATTTTGATTTACCAGTCTTTTCATGTCCTCCATATTTTGTGTTATACTCAAAAAGGCCTCTTCACACCAAGGTTCTAAAAGCATTCACTATTTTTTTTTCTATAGAATGTTTAAGGGTTCTTTTTTTTTATATTTAACTATTATTTTTCAGATGACTGACAAGCTGTCACAAGATCATATATTAAATTATGCTACTTTTTCCCTACTTACCAGAGATGCCTTTGTCATATACTGAATTTCTATATATACCTGGATTTGGTGTGTTCCATTGGTTTATATGTCTGTGAACCAGTACCACATCTTTTAATTGGGCTTCCCTGGTGGCTCAGACGGCAAAGAATCCACCTGCAATGTGGAAGACCTGGGTTCAATCCCCGCATTAGAAAGATCTTCTGGAGGAAAGCATGGCAATCTACTCCAGTATTCTTGCCTGCAGAATTCCAGGAACAGAGAAGCCTGGCAGGCTACAGTCCATAGGGTTGCAAAGAGTTGGACACAAATGAGCAACTAATATTTTAATTAATAAAGCTTTATAACATATTTTAACATCTTGGCAGGGTTAATTCTTCCCTGCCTTTCTCCACCCCCATCACTGCTCTTCTTCCAGAGAATTTTCTTGACAATTCTATTTGGTGTTGCATAAGAACTTTATTTTTTTATTATTATTATTATTATTTTTTACTTTACAATATTGTATTGGTTTTGCCATAAGAACTTTAGAAATAGTCTTCTGTCCACCTTGCCCCCCTCCCAAATATTTCCACACTGGTTTCTCTAACCACAGTCCTAAAATCCTCCCATTAGATATAATGACTCAGAAAGCCACAAGCCTCAGACAATGGTCTCTTACCTTGTGCTGTGAACTGGGACAGCAACCACATCTCTTAGGGTTTTAGTTTTCCTCCTGACAGAATGGGGACAAAGATAAGGAGAAAAAGTTTTACATAGATGTTCTCTAAGATACCTTCCAGTTCTAAAATTTTCAGTTCAATATCAAACCTTTTTCTGAGTGTTTTAATTAGCAGTATGCTCATTTTTCATAAAAATGCTTGCTTTGTTCCTTCGGCTTTTAAATAAATATAAAAGACACATTTTTCATTTTCACTAAGAATTTTATTAAGTAACATATTCACCCCTTTGTTTCACTACCTTTTGCCATTTTTCAGGCAACTTCGTAATTCCACCATCCCAAAACTTATCATTTTGAGCAAAGAACTGTTCCATGTGTCTTTTACAGTCTTCCAGGGAATTGAAATTTTTTTTCCATTGAGAGAATTTTGTAAATGGAAATCTAAAGTTGCAATGTCTGGTGAATGCAACAGATGAATCAGAACTTCCCAACCAAGCAGTAACAGTTTTTGCCTGGTCATCAAAGAAAGATGTTATCCTGATGGAAAATTATGTGTTTTCTATTGACTAATTCTGGATGCTTTTCATCAAGTGCTGCTTTCAGTTGGTCAAACTGGGGGCAGTACTTGTTGGAATTAACTGTTCAGTTTTCTGGAAGGAGCTCATAATAGAGGCCTCCCAATCCCACCATATACACAACATCACCTTCTTTGGATGAAGACCGGTCTTTGGTGTGGTTGGTAGTGGTTCATTTCACCTGCCCTATGATCTCTTCTGTTCCACATGATTGCACAGTATCCACTTTTCATAGCCTCACTTGATTGTACAGTATCCACTTTTCATAGCCTGTCACAATGTTTTAAAAAGAGAACATTTTGTTACATTTAAGTAAAGAATCGCAGGAAGAAATATGGTCAAGAAGATTTTTTTGGTTCAATTTATGTGGAACCCAGACATCAAAGCAATGAACATAACTGAGGTGGTGCAAATGATTTTCAACACTTGATTTGGATATTTTGAGTAGGTCAGCTATCTCTCATGTGCTATAAACACTGATGGTTCTCAATTAATGTCTCAATTCAAGTGCAATCATCTTCAACTGGTCTACCAACCATGGAGCATCATCCAGCGAGAAATCTCCAGCTAAAAACTTCACAAGCCACTTTTGATGCATTTGATCAGTCACAGCACCTTCTCCGTACACTGCACAAATCTTTATTTGCATTTCAGCTGCAATTTTACTTTTCTTTTAATAATAAAGCATAATATGCCGAAAGTGCTGCTTTTTTTTCACCTTCAATTTCACCTTCAATACCTATACAAAAATTCACCCATTTTGGTAAGTTTTTTTTTTTTTTTAATGCATGCTGATAGCACAGCTGTCAAAATACAATCTAACAAAATTATTTCAAATGAAGTTGAAAGACAACTAGATGCTATTAGTGCCATCTTATATTAGTGCCATCTTATAAAAAATCAAATGAACTCTCTGGTCAATGGAATTTTTGGAATCATTTGTCATCATTTGCAGTAGGGGAGAAGATCAAAAAGAAGTCTCTTATTGCCCCTACAGATCAAAATTTATACAACAGAATTTCCACGGAGTCCTATTTTCTAAGCCATTTAACTTCTCTAAATGCAACATGTAGAAGCCCCGAGAGAGAAACAAGCTCAGAGTGTTCAGTGACTCAGTCATGTTCGATTCTCTGTGACCCCATGGACTGTAGCCCACCAAGTTCCTTTGTCCATGGAATTTTCCAGGCAAGAATACTGGAGTGGGTTGCCACTTCCTCCTCCAGGGGATCTTCCTGATCCAGGGATCAAACCCAAATCTCCCACTTCCAACACAGTATAAGTGAAAGTTCTGGCACCCAAAAAGTATTAACAAACAATAAAAGCTTCAGAAGGTCTGCTTCTATTTTCATTTTTGCTTCTCTTTTTCTTTTTACCGTATCTGTAAATTGCTAGCTGACCAGACTGTGCAAGATCAAAGCCTCTAAATGCAGTTCTCTCACACATGCCTGTGTGGCCACTGAGTGCACTGATTACACATCACCACTGAGTAACCGAGACAATACTCTACTCTAAATTGTGTGTCATGGACGAGGGTGAAAAAAGGAAGCAATAAAAACTTTAGTTGGCTGCATTGCTCTGAAAGATACAGTATTTTTTTTCTATCTTGCCAACAAGCTGGCACAGGATCAGTCTGTGACATTTACGTTGTACTGAAGTTAAGTGTTTGGTGGCTTCTGATGAACCACCTGATCTATGAACCCCCTGTGTGTGCTAAGTCACTTCAGTTGTGTTTGAATCTTTGCGATCCTATGGACTGTAGCCCGACAGACTCCTCTGTCCGTGGGATTCTCCAGGCAAGAATACTGAAATGGGTTGCCATGCCCTGCTTCAAAGGATCTTCCAGACCCAGGGATCAAACTGGCATCTCTTATGTTTCCCACATTGGCAGGCGGGTTCTTTACCACTAGTTCCACCTGAGAAGCCCATAAACCATCTAGATCCATGAATTAAGAAGTTGAGAGAGCTTCTCTCTGGCAACCTCCATGCTTTTCAAGACTGTTTCATTAACAGGTTTTTCCCTCTCCTTTTTCCTCAATGGCTCTACGTTAGGTGGAATTCATTAGAATGTGGACTATAAAACCCAAAAACGAAAGAGTTTATTTTCAGGAATAGTATTTTTATCCTTTCTGCAGAATAGTGCCTTACATATGTAATATGCCTCCTGTCCCCAAATGAAGAATTCTTAAAGTGACTGACCTACATGAAAAATCTCATCTCAGCCCTAAAAAACTCCTGTGCAAAAATGTAAAGCTGGGATAGGAGGGTCTGCATTTATTTCAATAAGTCAGAAGTTACTTGGGCACTAATCCTCACAGGAGCTGTACACAAAGCCCTGGACATCAAAATATCCTTGACTAGGCTGACTTTTAATTTAGGAGTTTACTAGAGCCTGCAGCTATACTGCTGGAGTCTGTGATAGTGTCAGATTCCATAAATGAAGCGTGGAGGACTTGGTTAGCAGCCTGGGTAGAATGCCAAAGAACACCCTGGGGACATGCTAATTCAGTACTCAAGGTAGCCTGCCCTTCTGTGAGCCGGCACTAAATCAGTGCCCTGGAATGGTGTTCGAAGCACTGCAGTGCAGGCTCAAATTTTTGCTATCAGCTCCTCACACTTATTTACAACGCTCTTTTCTCTGGCATTTGCAAGGACAATAAGCTACAGCTGCCACATCAAATTTTCCAGCAAGCAGAGACTGCCTGGCATCCTGCCACCAGCCAGGGTTTCCACAAATCCCCTTCCTGATTGGTAAAGGAGGCTGGTGAGAGAATGAATGTCCAGGGAGGGGACTCCTCCAACACTGCCCATGGGTACATGATAGGAATAATGAGAGCAAAATAATGGACTGTGACCATCTCTTACTTCTTTTCATCTCTTTCCAAGACTCTACTGGAGTGCCACCCTGCCACTGCCCAGGCATTTCCGCCACTCTAAGAGTAGAGGGCTGGGGGAATTATCACAGGCAGGATATCTCATCATTGGCTGCAGCTGTCTTTTTAGTAGATGGTCATGGGAAGAGAGTCAAGAACCTAAGGAAACCCAGCCAATGCCATCATTACATTCATCATCTGAGGAGCCCCACATCCTCAGTTCATAACAGTACATTCCTCATCACAAACCTATTGCTGAGAAATATTATCTTCCCCTTTTTACAGAAGAACTGAAGCTGAAAGAAATTAAGTGACTTGCCCAAGGTCGCTCAGTTACAAGTAGGAGAGCCCCCATTCAAACCTATGCACATCTGACACCAAAGAACAGGAGACAGGTGGTAAAATTATACATATCTCAGTTTCAGCTAGCTTCCCTGGTGGCTCAGCAGTAAAGAATCCGTCTCCCAATGCAAGAGACTTGGGTTTCATCTGTGGGTCAGGAAGATCCCCTGGAGAAGGAAATGGCTACCCACTCCAGTATTCTTGCCTGGGAAATCCCATAGACAGGGGAGACTGTGGGCTACTGTCTATGGGGTCACAAGAGCTGGACACAACTGAGTGACTAAACAACTGTTTCAGTGGAGTTTCCAAAGACCAAGGATAATACAAGTGGCAAGCACTGCCCCAACCCTTAAGTGAGATTCCAGAGCACCAATAAGCATGGGGCATGCTGGGAAAGTAGAAAACCAGTTCTGTCAACCTTAGCCTACCTCATACCTTGAGGGTTTAAAGAGTGAGGACACTAAAGAAAACGCTTCTTTTAGAGAGACTCGTTGGGTTACCATGGCCCCTCTCCTCTTTCTACCCTGGGAATGAGGAGGAGGAGGAGCCCCTATTTTGTTGCTGTTTTTCAGTTGTTAAGTTGTATCTGACTCTTTGTGATTCCATGGACTGTAGCCTGCCAGGCTCCTCTGTCCATAGGATTTCCCAGTAAAGAATACTGTAGTGAGTAGTCATTCCCTTCTCCAGGGAACCTTCCCGACCTAGGAATCGAACTCATGTCTCGTGCACTACAGGTGACTTGTTTTTACCACTGAACCACCAGGGAAGCCCAAGTCCCCATTGCCTCAAGCCAAAGAGAGGAACATCACAGGACACTGGAAAAGCCTGACACGTGTTCCTTCAACTTCGAAAAATAAACACTCATTCACACTGGGCAAAACTAAAGATGGCGGCTTGAAGAAAGGGGGATGTATCAGGAGTGAACTGTTCTGCTACTGATGTAGCAGAGGGGTAGGTTTTTCTGAAGAAGAACTGTTTGTGTTTCCACATAAAACGCCCCCTTTGCTCCCTATCTACTCTCTGGCTGGGCCGGCTGTGGAAGGGGTCGAGCAGTTACTTTCCAGGGAGAAAGAAATACATCAAGAGCCTGAAGATGATTACAGCCACTCTCCCACGGTGGGCTGAAAAGCCTGAAGCAGGCTGGAGCTGAGTAAGTGAATTTGAACTACACTGGACTTATTTTTTCTTTTCACACAACAGTGGACTAGACAGGAATTATCTGATTATTAGACTGATCTGGGCTTTTAACACTAAAACAAGGGGATCACTGATTCATCTCAAAGTAGTTTTAAAACTATGAAACCTGCTTGAAATGTCATATGAGAACTAGGGAGAGGGAAGAGACACCCAGCCTATGTAAGAGGCATTTCTGCTTTTCAGCTCCTCTGAATCCAGCTCATCCCCTCGGGTAACTTATATAAACTCAATGTTGCCTCAAGAGGGCATTATGGAATGCCCTCTTCCTTGGCCTACTCTTTAGGGGAATTAAGTTTCTAAAGGTCTTCCCTGTCACATCTGGTATGTACTGTTTTCCCTACAGCCCTCCCTCCCCTTGCTCATAGCTATCTGGCCACCCTACCCCATCTCAGCTCCACTTACGGGAAACTAGCACCTCCTAGCCTTGTACACCGAGGAGTGTGTGTGCGTGTGTTGTTAGTCACTCAGTCATGTCTGACTCTTTGCAACCCTTTGGATTATAGCCTGCCAGGCTCCTCTGTCCATGGGATTCTTCAGGTAAGAAAAGTGGAGTGGGTTGCCATTTCCTCTTCCAACACCTGAGGAGTATTCATATATAACTCGGTACTTTGGAATGGGCATCACAAAACGCCTTCTACCCTAGACATCACATCTTTGCTTCCTATGTTTCAAATCAATCTTTGGGGGCCTCAGTCACAAGTCCTGTGACTCCTCGAGAAGCTGCCAGAAGAACTCCTCAGGTCAGAGTACTCTGAGATCCCTGAAGCAATTATTTCTTAAGCACTACTCCAGGCAAGCGATGGAGGCCCAGGATAGGAAGCAATTTGTCTCTCAGGAGCTCTCACACAGATGGCGCTTCTGCAGCCATGAGAGAGCAGGCAGGGAGCCCAGGAAGAGAGGGAACGGAACCCTCCCCATGATGAAGTACAATTCAAACTACATCTGGACTTTGGTGCGCATGCTGCGTTTTTTAAATATGGGACATACTTTAAGCTCACAGATTCAAAACTCACCTGTCTATAGCCATAAATATATGTCTGTCGACATTCTGTCATGCTTTTTAAATTTGAAGAATTGTCAGCAAAGGAGTATAACTTGCCTTCTCATTTGAAGACAAAACTCCTCCTGATGGCACCTAAAAGTGGTTTTTTAATAACATTTCAGGTAATATGAGCATACTCATTGTGTGTGTGTGTGTGTGTGTGTGTGTGCACGCACACGCGCACGTGCACTAAGTCACCTGAGTTGTGTCCGACTCTTTGCGACCCCATGGAGTAGCCTGTAGCTCACCAGGCTCTGCTGCCAATGGGTTCTCCAGGCAAGAATACTGGTGTCGGTTGCCATGCCCTCCTCTAAGGGAGGACCCAGGGATCGAACTGACATCTCTTCTGTCTCCTGCATTGGCAGGTGGGTTCTTTAAAACTAATGCCACCTGGGAAGCCCAACTATACTCATTATACAAGGTTAAGTGATAAAAAGGTATAAAATTGGACATGTAGCATGTATATGTATATGACAGCATCTAGCCATGCCCCAACTTGCGGATCTCAAGCTTGTTGAGTTCAGACACCTCAAAATATGTATGTGACCCACAAGCCCACAAAGTGTCCAGGGTTCTGTGCTGAGTCTCTGGGTCCCAAAGTAGACACTGTCAGCACCCCAGCACTTTTTCTCAGGTCTTACGAGACAGAGTAAGACCTGCTTGGTTTCCAACTGCCTTAGGGTTTTCTCTGGCATTCAGAATCTGCTGTGCCTGCACCTGGGACGGGCTGGAAATGACCAATAGTGAACATCTTCTGCCCTTCCTTGGTGGCTAAAATGGTAAAGAATATGCCTGCAATGCAAGGGACTCAGGTTCAGTCCTTGGGTAGGGAAGAGCCCCTGGAGAAGGGAATGGTTACCCACTCAAGTATTCTTGTCTGAAGAATCCTAGGGACAGAAGAGCTTGGTGAGCTACAGTTCATGGGGTTGCAGAGTTGGGCACAACTGAGCATATATACAAACTGAATTAAATGGCAATCTTAGTCACTACAGCAGTGCCAGAGTAGTATCTTTACTAGAAGAAATTAGCACAGACTCTGGAATGAAGCTACAGGTTTGAAAGAGTTCTCTTCAATTCCCTCCAGGAAAGATGATCTTAAATGGTTTGCATTTGCTTGGATTAGACAGCAGCTTACATTTGTTCCCACCATACACTTTCATGCCAAAAGCTACTGGCCTTTTAGGATGTTTGAACAGCATCTTAAAGGCACAGCTGAAGTGCCAGCTATGGGATGATACCCCATGAGGTTAGGATACAGTACATATTTTGAACCAATGGCCATCATCTGCTGCTCTGTGTCAATAACTAGGATTGAAATGGGTACCAAGGAGTGAAAGTAAGGGTGGCCCTTCTCACCACCAGTCCCAGTAAATTATTCAAGGAGTTTGCCCCTCCTCCAACTTTAAGGTCAACTGGACTGAAGATCCTGGTTCCCGGGTGAGTGGAAATACAGTAAAGGAAAAGGGTTCATTAAGCCTAAAGCTATGACTGCCTCACAGTCATTTTCATCGTTCATCCTAACCATCCTAGCCATCTGATGTGAAGAGCCGACTCATTAGAAAAGACCCTGATGCTGGGAAAGATTGAGGGCAGGAGGAGAAGGGGATGACAGAGGATGAAGTGGTTGGATGGCATCATCGACTCAATGGACATGAGTTAAGAGGAAACTCTGGGAGATAATGAAGGACAGGGAAGTCTGGCATGCTGCAGTCTATGGGGTTGCAAAGAGTCAGACACAACTAAGTGACTGAACAACAACAGATCAGCAGACAAAGTAAGCAAGAGTGACCAGCTCTCATGAGGAACTAGAACTTCTTCTACAAAATGGACAAAGAGGTTAAGTATGTTTGGGACTCAAGGGATTTAGAGGGCACCTGTTGAAAAAGAAAACTCTTAAGAATTTGTAACTAGCCACCATCATGAAGAATAAGTGACAGAACAAAATGAATTCATCCTGGAGTAGGAGGGTTTCTGAGCAGTGCAAGGGGCAGACACTAGCAGAGATTATCTGTGTACCATCATTCACCCTCACACTGCACCACTGTAGGGCATAAAGCTGACTTCCAATTGTGCAATGACTCTGTCTGGTGGTCAAAGCCTTGCTGTCCACACACAGGGCAGGCTGAAGTGTCAGAGAATTAACACACACCAGGAGCAGCATTCAACCAGTGACTGGAGGGAACTGGGGTATAAATGCAATAGTTCCTTTCATGTGAAGGGAGGATAATTCAAGCACACGTTCTGCAGTTTCCCGGAGTTCCTCAGTGAGTTCCAGTTATCTACAGGTAACTTGTTTGACTACAGTCTCTTAATTGGCTGTCGTGTGTGTGTGCTCAGTTGCCCAGTTGTGTTTGACACTTTGCGATTCCATGGACTGTAGCCCACCAGGATTTCCCATGCAAGAATATTGGAGTGGGTTTCCATTTCCTTCTCTGGGGGATCTTCCCGGCCCAGGAATTGAACCTATGTTTCCTGCATTGGTAGGCAGATTCTGTACTGCTGAGCTATCAGGGAAGCCCTTTACCTTCCCACCCTGTTACCAGGGTTTCCTGGAATCATCCTCATATAAATTACTTGCAGTCCAGTCTTCATCTCAGGATTTACTTCTAGAAGAAGCCAAACTAAGAAAGACTCCCCAAGCCTATGTTGGAGGCATGTCCACATGGGATACTCAAACAGGGACCAAGCAAAGTCTTCCGTCATGGACAGGATGACTTCTGCTGGGCAGTCAATGAGTGATAATACTAGCTACAAACATAATACAAATACTTCTCTGGTCCTGCTGGAAAGACTAAGAGAGTAATAGTCCCTGCCATGGGCAGTGGGACACTACAAGATGTCACCGGAGGCTGTTATCAGTGGGCAGGGACTTGGGTCCAATGTACGTCCTGGAAGGTTCAATAAACTACAGCACCTCTTATATCAGGTTCACTCACCTGAGACTTCCCAGAAATCAGGGCCTCTCAATCCTGGGACAAAATTTCCCACCTTAACAGGTACCACTCTATTACTCCTCATGTCTCGACTGCCATTCAATACCACATGTTCCTATCGCCCATCTCCTTCTTCAGGCTTCCCTGAACAACACTTCATCCATCCTCAAAACTTACACTCCTCTTCTCTTTTATAACAGACCCAGAAGCCCCATTAAGCCTTCAACTCATACTTTTAACTATTAAAAAATTGAACAAACTTAAACAGTTAAAAGCTATTTCAGTTCAGTTCAGTCACTCAGTCGTGTCCGACTCTTTGTGACCCCAAGGACTGCAGCATGCCAGGCCTCCCTGTCCAGCACAAACTCCTGGAGTTTACTCAAACTCATGTCCATTGAGACAGTGATGCCATGCAACTATCTCATCACCTGTCATCCCCTTCTCCACTCGCCTTCAATCTTTCCCAACATCAGGGTCTTTTCAAATGAGTCAGCTCTTCGCATCAGGTGGCCAAGTATTGGAGTTTCAGCTTCAACATCAGTCCTTCCAATGAACACTCAGGATGGATTTCCTTTAGGATGGACTGGATGGAACTCCTTGCAGTCCAAGAGACTCTCAAGAGCCTTCTACAACACCACAGTTCAAAAGCATCAATTCTTTGGCACTCAGCTTTCTTTATAGTCACACTCTCATATCCATACATGACTGTTGGAAAAACTGTAGCCTTGACTAGACGGACCTTGGTTGGCAAAGTAATGTCTCTGCTTTTTAATATGCTATCTAAGTTGGTCATAACTTTCCTTCCAAGGAGTAAGCGTTGTTTAATTTCATGGCTGCAGTCACCATCTGCAGTGATTTGGGAGCCCAAAAAAATAAAATCAGCCACTGTTTCCACTGTTTCCCCATCTATTTCCCATGAAGTGATGGGACCAGATGCCATTATCTTAGTTTTCTGAATGCTGAGCATTAAGCCAACTTTTTCACTCTCCATTTTCACCTTCATCAAGAGGCTCTTTAGTTCTTCTTCACTTTCTGCCATAAGGATGGTGTCATCTGCATATCTGAGGTTGTTGATATTTCTCCTGGCAAACTTGATTCCAATTTGTGCTTCATCCAGCCCAGAGTATCTCATGATGTACTCTGCATATAAGTTAAATAAACAGGGTGACAATATACAGCCTTGACATACTCCTTTTCCTATTTTGAACCAGTCTGTTGTTCCATGTCCAGTTCTAACTGTTGCTTCCTGACCTGCATACAGGTTTCTCAAGAGACAGGTCAGGTAGTCTGGTATTCCCATCTCTTTCAGGCTTTTCCACAGTTTATTGTGATCCACATGGTCAGAGGCTTTGGAATAGTCAATAAAGCAGAAATAGGTGTTTTTCTGGAACTCTCTTGCTTTTTTGATGATCCAGCAGATATTGGCAATTTGATCTCTGGTTCCTCTGCCTTTTCTAAAACCAGCTTGAACATATAGAAGTTCACAGTTCATGTATTGCTGAAGCCTGGTTTGGAGAATTTTGACCATTACTTGACTAGCGTGTGTGATGAGTGCAATTGTGCGGTACTTTGAGAATTATTTGGCCTTGCCTTTCTTTGGGATTGGAATGAAAACTGACCTTTTCCAGTCCTGTGGCCACTGCTGAGTTTTCCAAATCTGCTGACATATTGAGTGCAGCATTATCACAGCATCATCTTTTAGGATTTGAAATAGCTCAACTGGAATTCCATCACCTCCGCTAGCTTTGTTCATAGTGATGCTTCCTAAGGCCCACTTGACTTCACATTCCAGGATGTCTGGCTCTAGGTGAGTGATCATACCATCATGATTATCTGAGTCGTGAAGATCTTTTTTGTATAGTTATTTTGTGTATTCTTGCCATGTCTTCTTAATATCTTCTGCTTCTGTTAAGTCCATACCATTTCTGTCCTTTATTGAGGCCGTATTTGCATGAAATGTTCCCTTGGTATCTCTAATTTTCTTGAAGAGATCTCTAGTCTTCCCCATTCTGTTGTTTTCCTCTATTTCTTTGCACTGATCACTGAGGAAAGCTTTCTTACCTCTCCTTGCTATTCTTTGGAACTCTACATTCAGATGCTTATATCTTTCATTTTCTCCTTTGCTTTTGGCTTCTCTTCTTTTCACAGCTATTTGTAAGGCCTCCTCAGATAGCCATTTTGCTTTTTTGCATTTCTTTTTCTTGAAGATGGCCCTGATCCCTGTCTCCTGTACAATATCACGAACCTCCATTCATAGCTCATCAGGCACTCTATCTATCACATCTAGTCCCTTAAATCTACTTCTCACTTCCACTACATAATTGTAAGGGATTTGACTTAGATCATACCTGAATGCTCTAGTGATTCCCCCTTTCTTCAATTTAAGTCTGAATTTGGCAATAAGGAGTTCATGATCTGAGCCACAGTCAGCTCCAGGTCTTGTTTTTGCTGACTGTATAGAGCTTCTCCATCTTTGGCTGCAAAGAATATAATCAATCTGATTTCAGTGTTGGCCATCTGGTGATGTCCTTGTGTAGAGTCTTCTCTTGTGTTGTTGGAAGAGGGTGTTTGCTATGACCAGTGCGTTCTCTTGGCAAAACTCTGTTAGCTTTTGCCCTGCTTCATTCCATATTCCAAGGCCAAATTTGCCTGTTACTCCAGGTGTTTCTTGACTTCCTACTTTTGCATTCCAGTCCCCTATAATGCAAAGGACATCTTTTCTGGGTGTTGGTTCTAAAAGGTCTTGTAGGTCATCATAGAACCATTCAATTTCAGCTTCTTCAGCATTACTGGTCAGGGCATAGTCTTGGATTATCATGATATTGAATGGTTTGCCTTGGAAACTAACAGAGATCATTCTGTCATTTTTGAGATTGCATCCAAGTACTGCATTTCAGACTCTTGTTGACTATGATGGCTACTCCATTTCTTCTAAGGGATTCTTGCCCATAGTACTAGATATAATGGTCATCTGAGTTAAATTCACCCATTCCAGTCCACTTTAGTTTGCTGATTCCTAAAATGTCGACGTTCACTCTTGCCATTTCCTGTTTGACTACTTCCAATTTCCCTTCATTCATGGACCTAACATTCCAGGTTCCTACGCAATATTGATCTTTACAGCATTGGACCTTGCTTCTATCACAAGTCACTTCCACAACTGGGTGTTGTTTTTGCTTTGGCTCTGTCTCTTCATTCTTTCTGGAGTTATTTCTACACTGATCTCCTGTAGCATACTGGGCACCTACCAACCTGGAGAGTTCATCTTTCAGTGTCCTATCTTTTTGCTTTTTCACACTGTTCACGGGGTTCTCAAGGCGAGAATACTGAAGTGGAGAATGACAAAATGTGGTTCACTGGAGAAGAGAATGGCAAACCATTTCAGTATTCTTGCCTTGAGAACCCCATGAACAGTATGAAAAGGCAAAAAGATAGGACACCGAAAAATTATTTAACAATACTTAATAGTAGCTTTCCTTATCTTAAGTATAGAGAAAGTTTTATCTTTAACTCCTTCCAAAAGACAAGAAGTATTTGTATGCTATTTTTCATTTGCAATATAGAAGAATACATCAGGAGAGTCTAAGTGGTCACATTCTGCTGCTGCTGCTGCTAAGTCACTTCAGTCGTGTCTGACTCTGTGCTACCCCACAGACGGCAGCCCACCAGGCTCCCCCATCCCTGGGATTCTCCAGGCAAGAACACTGGAATGGGTTGCCATTTCCTTCTCCAATGCATGAAAGTGAAAAGTGAAAATGAAGTTGCTCAGTCATGTCCGACTCTTAGTGACCTCATGGACTACAGCCTACCAGGCTCCTCCGTCCATGGGATTTTCCAGGCAAGAGTACTGGAGTGGGGTGCCATTGCCTTCTCTGCACATTCTGCTACATGTGTGTAAACAAAACACACCACACATTAATAGGTTTTATTTCTTAGTAGTAAATCTCTCTGTTTTCCTAATCTTCTAAAAGATACTACATGTACAAATCATAAAAAAAAATGCAACTGTGTGTTTCATTTTAGAGTCCACAGGTTGTGGACTCTGCTTTTTCAAATGATCTGTCTATATTAGAAGCAAGGAACTAACAAGTCCTTGCTAACTTCAATTTCAATGTATTTCCCAATGACAGTTATTCAAATTTAAAACATGTTCACACAAGTAAATATAACTCAAACTCTGTGAATTAGAACACTACTTACCTATTACAACTATAACAAAACTTGACATTCCTTTTTTATGTGTATACATGCATATATAAAATCAATATGTAATCTTACCAAGTACTAAATCTACTCACAATTTTTAAAATTACTAATCTGGCAGCCAAAAAACAATTCCAGCTTCAGTTAAATTTATAGGTGGACTGTAATACATGACAAAGACAAACCAATCTACAAAGCATAAGAAACAAAAGCAGACTCACAGAGATAGAACATAGACTTGTGGTTGCTGGGGGAGTAGGGAGGGACAGATTGGGAATTTGGGGTTAGCAGATGCAAACTGTTACACACAGAATGAATGAATAGACAACAAGGTCCTTCTGAAGAGCACAGGGAACTATATTCAATATCCTGTAATAAACCATAATGGAAAACAATACAAAAAGAATATATATATTTACATATGCATGTATAGGGCTTCCCAGGTGGTGCTAGCAGTAAAGAACCTGCCTGCCAATGCAGGAGACCTAAGAGACACAGGTTCAATCCCTGGATTGGGAAAATCCCTTGGAGGCGGGCATGGTAACCCACTCCAGTATTCTTGCCTGGGAAATCCCATGGACAGAAGAGTCTGACGTTCTACAGTCCATAGCATTGCAAAGAGTTGGACATGACTGAAGTGACTTAGCACATATATATATGTATAAATGACTTGGTCTGCTGTGCAGCAGAAATTAACACAATATTGTAAATCAACTATACTTCAATAAAAGATTTAAAAACTGAAAAATTAAAAACTTAAAGATAAATTCAATCGTATGAGAGCTGATTCTGGTCAAAAATGAAACACCTATTGTAGAACAAGATTAGGCACTGGAAATTTGCTCTCTTGTGTAATTTCTCATAACATAACTAAAGATCATCTTGTTGGAGAAGAATAATAAAATAGCTACTATCCTTCAACACAGCCAAAGGAATCTTTCTGAGCCATTGCCTTTACTCCTCAAGAACATTCTAGAATACAGCTCTGAGGCACAAGACGAGCTTCTGTGAAATCTCATCCATTTACATCACAGACATAAGGAAAGGACTAGGAAAGAACAAGTAAACCTGAAAACTTTTCACTATAGTCTGGATGAAGTTCCTTCCTTAGCGCTGCCTGAAACCACTTAAGAAAGAAAGTATGCAAAGAGATAAAAATTCAAAATATTATGTCCACTACTACAAAATAGAATTAAGTTTAGTACAAATTAATTTACCATAGCTCACCATAACTAAGAGAAACTATTTGAACAACAAAAACAAAGAGTCATTTCTGGAATAAACTGCTAGACACATGTCAAGTATTAAGTTGAACTACAAGAAACTGCCCATATTTGGCCATTTTTTCATCAAATGCAATTTCATATAATTTCACCTAGTATTTTCTCTTATATTTGCATAACTACAAAACACTCAGAAAGGTAATATTTGGTCCATTATTCTGATTTGGAAAACTACATGCAAAAAAACCATGACAATACTTTATAATCTTATCTGCATAAAGTATGGTAAGCTAGCCAGGGGAAGCAGGACTCAACAGAAGCTGATATTCAACTTTCAACTAATGTTCAGATGAAAGTGAAAAGAAAGTGAAAGTGTTCGTCGCTCAGTCCTGTCTGACACTTTGCGATTCCATGGACTACAGCCCACTAGGCTTCTCTGTCCATGGTATTCTCCAGGCAAGAGGGGATCTTCCCGACTCAGTGATCGAACCCAGGTCTCTTTCATTGCAGGTGGATCCTTTACTGTCTGAGCCACCAAGGAAGGCCAGTGTTCAGATGAACACGGTCAAAGACTTACCTGATTCACACAGTGCAATCTTTCAGAAAACTTGAGTTAAAAATGAGCGTTCTTTTCCCCCAAACCACCTGTATTAACTACTTTAGTTGTTCTCCACTTGGTGCAGAGCACCATGTTAGACAGTAATAGGAGCAGAAATTTCTCTCTTTGAGAAATTCTCCAATAGTATTGTCTTCACAACAGTTTTTATGTTAGATACTAGTTGTTGAGATTGCAATGCAAAGATGTTTGAGGTTGGAAGCCAGGTGGAGGAAAGGAAGACACAAGATAAGCTAAATCCCTGACACACATCTCTTTGCTTTGTCTCTCATTAACCACTGACACACACCATCAAGACCACCTGCCCCGCTCCACTCCCAGAATCTCTCCCTAACTTTAGAACATGGATTCATGTTGCTATATGGGAGAAACCAGCACAATATTGTAAAGCTATCATCCTCTGGTTAAATAAATAAACAAATTTAAGTTTAAAAAGAAAAAGTATTTGGTTTCATCTCAGACTTAAATTTTTATAGGAGAAAGACAATATGGATCCTTGAACACAGAAGGTCTTTTAGCAATATTTTAAAGGGTTTATCACGTATTTATTCCTTCTTAAAATACTCTATTCTCTTGGAAACTTTGACATCAACTCATTTAGTTTTTCTTCAACCTCTCTGGCTCTTTTCAAATTCTCAGAGCAGCTTCTCCTCTCTATCCAACCTCTGAATGTTGAGGCTCCTTGGGGTTTAGTCATGTGGTTTCTCATTGTAATTTTCTCTGTGATATCTTCCACTCCTGCAGCATTAAATAATTATAGATATGATGATAATTCTCAAATTTATATCTCCAGCCAAGATCTCTTTTCTGAGATCAGATTTACACACCCAACTGCCTTCTTAGCATTTCTATTTAGATCTGTCTCCCTTCCAAGGAAAAATCAAAAACTAAATTCATTTTTGTCCCCCAATTTCATCTTTATTCTATACCCATCATCACAGTAAACTTCAACCTCACCAATTGCCAAAATCAGAAACCTAGAAGTAATTCAACTTTCATTCCTAAAACTACCACAACCATCACTATGTTCTATCAATTCAACACGTGTGTATTTGTGTATGTGTGTGTCTCCAATTTGCTACCTCTTTCAATGTCCCTGGCCATTTTTTAGCCATGCCACCATCATCTCTCATCTGTACTATAACGACAGTACCATCTTACCAAACTGCTCTTCACAAAACTAAAAGAGAATAAACCTTTAAAAGTACAGACCAGAACAAGCCAATCCCAAGGGTAGAATCCTTTGACAGATTTTAGAAAATAATCCAAGACTTTGCAGGATTTTGATTGGGTCTCTCCCCTTGTCTCCAGCCTTGTCTTGGGCCTCTCTTCCCCATTTTGGCCCATTCCCAGCCCACTGGGGATCTGATCTGCTGTCCCATCACCTTCAGTATTCCCCATGCTATTCTGCTTAAATGCTAGTCTTAGGCTTCTCCTTAAACGCCACTTTTCAAAGAGGGTTTTTCCTGAGCCTCCAAACTAAGTTAGGTTCCTCCTAACATGCTTCCTCGGAGAAGGCAATGGCACCCCACTCCAGTACTCTTGCCTGGAAACTCCCATGGATGGAGGAGCCTGGTGGGCTGCAGTCCATGGGGTCGCTAAAAGTCGGACACAACTGAGCAACTTCACTTTCACTTTCCACTTTCACGCACTGGAGAAGGAAATGGCGATGCACTCTAGTGTTCTTGCCTGGAAAATCCCAGGGATGGGGGAGCCTGGTGGGCTGCCGTCTATGGGGTCACACAGAGTCGGACACAACTGAAGTGACTTAGCAGCAACATGCTTCCTCACAGTAACCTACATTTATCCTTTAAAAGACTTTCCACAATTTTTTTTCTACTTGTGTGTATTTAATGTCTTCCTATATCACTAGTCCACAAATGCCTTGGGGCAGATGTCTATTTTATTCACCAATACACCCAGGGTCTAACAAAGGGCTTAACATGTTACTATTTTTTGATAAATGTTTGGAACATCTGAATCAGCTCTTGATATTAATAATTTATTTTCCATCACAATAGCTATGTTAGAAAACAGAAATATCAAACTTCTTGTTCTTGCCTGAAATTGCATCAATTCAGTCTGATGTCACAGTTTATGTTCGCTGATTGTAAGGTCTGTTTGGACCTTAGTAATGATTTTTAAAGAAAAAAAATATGTTTTTATCATCACAATTAATTCATTATCATAAGTAAAAGTTGAGAAATAAAGATCTTTCAAATGTCCATAAGGAAAATAATTTTTAAAAAGTGAGAGTCTTGGCAATATATTTTTAATTCGATAACTGACTGCCAGATCAAGATGGCAGAGTGGGGGGTAGGGAGGAGCCAAGATGGCGGAGGAGTAGGACAGGGAGAACACTTTCTCCCCCAACAAATTCATCAAAAGAACATTTAAACACCGAATAAATTCCACAAAACAACTTCTGAATGCCGGCAGAGGACATCAGGCACCCAGAAAAGCAACCCAAGTCTTCGAAAGGAGGTAGGAAAAAATATAAAAGACAAAAAAAGAGACAAAAGAGGGAGGGATGGAGTTCTGTCCTGGGAAGGGAGTCTTAAAAAGAGAGAAGTTTCCAAACACCAGGAAACCTTCTCACTGCTGAATCTGTGCTGTGCTTTGGAAGCACAGAGGGCAACATAACAGGGAGGAAAAATAAATAAACAATTAAAACCTGCAGATTTCGAGCCCTACGGTAACTCCCCCAGCGGAGAAGCAGCACAGATGCCTGCACACGCCATTAGCAAGCGGGGGCTGGGCAGGGAGGTGCAGCGCAGGCTGCATCGCTTAGAGTAAGGACCTGGCCTGAGTACCCTGAGCGCTATCCGAGCGAAATAATTTGGGCTAGCAAACCAGACTGTGGGATATCTACCACGTGAAAAGCCAGCCCTAACCTAAGACACCGCCAGGCCCACGCATGGTACAAAGGACTGAACAGAGATAGCCGGCTGCAGACCTTCCCCCTCTGGTGACAGGTAGCCAGAACCGGAAGGGGACAATCACAGCCCCAGAGAGACATTATCTAAAAAACTTTAAGCAGGCTTCTTTGCTAACTAAAACTTCTTGGGGGTCTGGATGGTCAACATCTGCCTGAGAAGGTGCACCAGTTGTACACCTAGATAACCAAGCAGCGGGGAGGCGATACATCGCAGCAATTGCGCTCGCCAAACACCTCATCACCTGAGCTGCTAGGACCTGGGAAGGGCACAAAACGCAGGCCCAACCAAGTCTGCGCCTCTGAGGACTACCTGAGTGCCTGAACCTGAGTGGCTTGGACCTGGGAGGTGCAGGCAGCCCAGGGCCGGCCACGGATGGTTCCCAGCGGAGCAACCTAGAGCCTGAGCAGTGTGGGCAGGGAGGCTACACACGCCATGAGCGGAGGCAGGCCCAGTGTGGCTGAGGCACTGCGAGCACATACCAGTGTTATTTGTTTGCAGCATCCCTCCCTCCCTCCCCACAGCACGACTGAACAAGTGAGCCTAAAAAAAAAAAAAAAAAGTGTCCTCCACCGTCCTCTTTGTGTCAGGGCGGAAACCAGACACTGAAGAGACCAGCAAACAGAAGGGGCTATAACAGAGGGAACCGCCTTGGAAGCTACAGGCAATAGATTAAAACCCTGTGGTTACTACCGACTACATAGGAAGGGGCCTATAGATTTTTAGAAATATAAGTTGGACCAAGGAACTAGCCAAAAATGAACTGAACCCACAATACTCACAACAAAACCAGAGAAAGTCCTAGATATATTTTTACTATTTTTATGATCATTCTTTCTTTCTTTCTTTTAATTTTTAAAAAAAAATTTGTCCTCTATTATTCCTTTAATTTTCACTTTTATAACCTATTAGTTTGCAAAAAAAAAAAAAAAGACCTTTTTTTTTTTTTTACAGCAAACTTCATATATATATTTTTTATAATTTTTTGACTTTTTTTTTCCTTCTTTTCTTTAACATTGTATTTTTGAAATTCCAAACTCTACTCTAGATTTTTAATTTTAGCTTTTTGGTATTTGTTATCAATTTTGTACCTATAGTTTTTTTTATAACTTCTGTGACTTTTTTTTTCTCTGTTTCTTTCTCTTCTTCTTTTATACAACATTGTATATCTGAAATTTCAAACTCTACTCTAGATTTTTAATTTATGCTTTTTGGTATTTGATATCAATTTTGTACCTATATTCTCTTTATAATTTTCATGAACTTGTTTGTTTTTGTTTTTGTTTTTGTTTTTCACTCTCTTTCTTTTTCTTCTTCTTTTTTTTAACATTGTATTTTTGAAATTCCAAACTCTACTCTAGATTTTTAACTTTTGCTTTTTGGTATTAGTTATCGATTTTGTACCTATATTTTCTTTATAATTTTTGCGACCTTGTTTGTTTTTGTTCATTTTTTCTCTCTTTCTTTTCCATCTTCTTTCCTTTAACATGGTATTTTTGAAATTCCAAAGTCTACTCTAGATTTTAAATTTTTGCTTTTATGTATTTGTTACCAATTTTGTACCTTTAAGAACCCAATCTTCAGTACCCATTTTTCACTAGGGAGCGAGATTACTGGCTTGACTGCTCTCTCTCCCTTTGGACTCTCCTTTTTCTCCACCAGGTCGCCTGTGTCTCCTCCCTAACCCCTCTCTACTCTACCCAACTCTGTGAATTTCTGTGTGTTCCAGACGGTGGAGAACACTTAGGGAACTGATTACTGGCTGGATCTGTCTCCCTCCTTTTCATTCCCCCCTTTTATCCTCCTGGCCACCTCTGTTCCTCCTTCTTCTCTTCTCTGTATAACTCCGTGAACATCTCTGAGCAGTCCAGTTGTGGAGTGCACATAAGGAAGTGATTACTGGTTAGCCCACTGTCTCCTCTATTGATTCCACCTCATCTCATTTGGGTCACCTCTAACTCCCTCCTCCCTCTTCTCTTCTCCATGTAACGCTGTGAACCTCTCTGGGTGACCCTCACGGTAGAGAAACTTTTCATCTTTAACGTAGATGTTCTATCAATGGTGCTGTATAGAAGGAGAAGTTTTGAAACTACTGTAAAAATAAGACCAATAACTGGAAGCAGGAGGCTTAAATCCAAACCCTGACTCCAGGGAACTTCTGACTCCAGGGATCATTAATTGACAGGAGCTCATCAAATGCCTCCATACCTACACTGAAACCAACCACCACACAAGGGTCAACAAGTTCCAGGGCAAGACATACCAAGCAAATTCTCCAGCAACAAAGGAACACAGCCCTGAGCTCCAAGATACAGGCTGCCCAAAGTCACCCCAAAACCATAGACATCTCATAACTCATTACTGGACACTTCATTGCACTCCAGAGAGAAGAAATACAGCTCCACTCACCAGAACACCGACACAAGCGTCCCTAACCAAGAAACCTTGACAAGCCACCTGTACAAACCCACACAGAGCGAGGAAACACCACAATAAAGAGAACTCCACAAACTGCCAGAATACAGAAAGGACACCCCAAAAATCAGCAATTTAAACAAGATGAAGAGACAAAGGAATACCCAGCAGATAAAGGAACAGGATAAATGCCCACCAAACCAAACTAAAGAGGAAGAGATAGGGAATCTACCTGATAAAGAATTCCAAATAATGATAGTGAAGTTGATCCAAAATCTTGAAATCAAAATGGAATCACAGACAAATAGCCTGGAGACAAGGATTGAGAAGATGCAAGAAAGGTTTAACAAGGACCTAGAAGAAATAAAAAAGAGTCAATATATAATGAATAATGCAATAAATGAAATTAAAAACACTCTGGAGGCAACAAATAGTAGAATAACAGAGGCAGAAGATAGGATTAGTGAATTAGAAGATAGAATGGTAGAAATAAATGAATCAGAGAGGATAAAAGAAAAACAAATTAGAAGAAATGAGGACAATCTCAGAGACTTCCAGGACAATATTAAACGCTACAACATTCAAATCATAGGGGTCCCAGAAGAAGAAGACAAAAAGAAAGACCATGAGAAAATACTTGAGGAGATAATAGTTGAAAAATTCCCTAAAATGGGGAAGGAAATAATCACCCAAGTCCAAGAAACCCAGAGAGTCCCAAACAGGATAAACCCAAGGCGAAACACCCCAAGACATATATTAATCAAATTAACAAAGATCAAACACAAAGAACAAATATTAAAAGCAGCAAGGATGGTAACGATAACCCTGTGTACGAGACAGCAAAAGAGACACTGATGTATAGAACAGTCTTATGGACTCTGTGGGAGAGGGTGGGAAGATTTGGGAGAATGTCATTGAAACATGTGAAATGTCATGTATGAAACGAGATGCCAGTCCAGGTTCAGTGCACGATGCTGGATGCTTGGGGCTGGTGCGCTGGGAAGGCCCAGGGGGATGGTATGGGGAGGTTGGGAGGGAGGAGGGTTCAGGATGGGGAGCATGTGATTTTTTTTTTTAAAATAAAGTAAGAAAAAAATTAAACAAAAAAAATAAAAATAAAAAAATAAAAGCAGCAAGGAGAGGAGCTAAGATGGCGGAGGAGTAGGACGGGGAGAACACTTTCTCCCCCACAAATTCATCAAAAGAACATTTAAACGCTGAGTAAATTCCACAAAACAACTTCTGAAAGCCAGCAGAGGACATCAGGCACCCAGAAAAGCAACCCAAGTCTTCGAAAGGAGGTAGGAGAAAATATAAAAGACAAAAAAAGGGACAAAAGAGGGAGGGACGGAGTTCCATCCCGGGAAGGGAGTCTTAAAAAGAGAGAAGTTTCCAAACACCAGGAAACCTTCTCACTGCCGAATCTGCACCGAGCCTTGGAAGCACAGAGGGCAACATAACAGGGAGGAAAAATAAATAATTAAAACCCGCACATTGCGAGCCCTACGGTAACTCCCCCCAGCGGAGAAGCAGCGCAGACGCCTGCACACGCCATTAGCAAGCGGGGGCTGGGCAGGGAGGTGCGGCGTGGGCTGCATCGCAAGAATCTGGCCTGAATAGCCCGAGCGCTATCTGAGCGAAATAATTTGGGCTAGCAAACCAGACTGTGGGATATCTACCACGCGAAAAGCCAGCCCTAACTTATGACACCGCCAGGCCCGCGCACGGAATAAAGGACTGAACAGAGAGAGCCGGCGGCAGACCATCCCCCTCCGGTGATAGGCAGCCAGAGCCGGAAGGGGACAATCGCAGCCCCAGAGAGACATTATCTATAAAACTGTAAAGAGGCTTCTTTGCTAACTAAAACTTCTTGGGGGTCTGGACGGGCAACATCTGCCTGAGAAGGTGTGCCGGTACACAACTAGATAACCAAGCAGCGGGGAGGCGATAAGTCGCAGCAATCCCGTGTGCAAAACACCTCATCACCTGAGCTGCTCGGATCTGGGAAGGGCACAAAACGCAGGCCCAACTGAGAGTCTGTGCCTCTGAGGACTACCCGAGTGCCTGAACCTGAGTGGCTTGGACCTGGGAGGTACAGGCAGCCCAGGGCGGGCCGCGGATGGTTCGCGGCGGAGCAACCTAGAGTCTGAGCAGCGTGGGCAGGGAGGCTACACGCGCCATGAACGGGGGGCAGACCCAGTGTGACTGAGGCACTGCGAGCACACGCCAGTGTTATTTGTTTGCAGCATCCCTCCCTACCTCCCCTCAGTGTGACTGAACAAGTGAGCCTATAAAAAAAAAAAAAAAATTAAGTCCTCTATTATTCCTTCAATTTCCACTTTTATAACCGATTACTTTGCAAAAAAAAAAAAAAAGAAGACCCTATTTTTTTAAAGCAAACTTCATATATATTTTTTTAATAATTTTTTGACCTTTTTTTTTCTTTTTCCTTCTTTTCTTTAACATTGTATTTTTGAAATTCCAAACTCTACTCTAGATTTTTAATTTTAGCTTTATAGTATTTGTTATCAATTTTGTACCTATAGTTTTTTTTTGTTTTTGTTTTTATATAATTTCTGTGACCCTTTTTTATTTTTTCTTTTTCTCTGTTTCTTTCTCTTCTTCTTTTAAATAACATTGTATATCTGAAATTCCAAACTCTATTCTAGATTTTTAATTTATGCTTTTTGGTATTTGTTATCAATTTTGTACCTGTATTTTTTTTTTTTAATAATTTATGTGACCTTGTTTGTTCTTGTTTGTTTTTTTTTTTTTTTTCTTTCTTTTTCTTCTTCTTTTTTTAACACTGTATTTTTGAAATTCCAAACTCTACTCTAGATTTAACTTTTGCTTTTTGATATTAGTTATCAATTTTGTACCTATATTTTCTTTATAATTTTTGCGACCTTGTTTGTTTTTGTTTGTTCGTTTTTTCTCTCTTTCTTTTCCTTCTTCTTTTCTTTAACATCGTATTCTTGAAATTCCAAACTCTACTCTAGATTTTAAATTTTTGCTTTTATGTATTTGTTACCAATTTTGTACCTTTAAGAACCCAATCTTCAGTACCCATTTTTCACTAGGGAGCGAGATTACTGGCTTGACTGCTCTCTCTCCCTTTGGACTCTCCTTTTTCTCCACTAGGTCGCCTGTGTCTCCTCCCTAACCCCTCTCTACACTACCCAACTCTGTGAATTTCTGTGTGTTCCAGACGGTGGAGAACACTTAGGGAACTGATTATTGGCTGGATCTGTCTCCCTCCTTTTCATTCCCTCCATTTATCCTCCTGGCCACCTATGCCACCTTCTTTCTTCTTCTCTTCTCTGTTTAACTCTGTCAACAACTCTGAGCGGTCCAGTTGTGGAGTGCACATAAGGAAGAGATTACTGAATAGCCCACTCTCTCCTCTATTGACTCCACCTCATCTCATTTGGGTCACCTCTAACTCCCTCCTCACTCTTCTCTTCTCCATATAATGCTGTAAACCTCTCTGGGCGAAACAAGTTTCAGGGCTAGACATACCAAGCAAATTCTCCAGCAACAAAGGAACACAGCCCTGAGCTCCAAGATACAGGCAGCCCAAAGTCACCCCAAAACAATAGACATCCCATAACTCATTACTGGACATTTCATTGCACTCCAGAGAGAAGAAATACAGCTCCACTCACCAGAACACCGACACAAGCGTCCCTAACCAAGAAACCTTGACAAGCCACCTGTACAAACCCACACAGAGCGAGGAAACACCACAATAAAGAGAACTCCACAAACTGCCAGAATACAGAAAGGACACCCCAAACTCAGCAATTTAAACAAGATGAAGAGACAGAGGAATACCCAGCAGATAAAGGAACAGGATAAATGCCCACCAAACCAAACTAAAGAGGAAGAGATAGGGAATCTACCTGATAAAGAATTCCGAATAATGATAGTGAAATTGATCCAAAATCTTGAAATCAAAATGGAATCACAGATAAATAGCTTGGAGACTAAGATCGAGAAGATGCAAGAAAGGTTTAACAAGGACCTAGAAGAAATAAAAGAGAGTCAATATAAAATGAATAATGCAATAAATGAAATTAAAAACACTCTGGAGGCAACAAATAGTAGAATAACAGAGGCAGAAGATAGGATTAATGAATTAGAAGATAGAATGGTAGAAATAAATGAATCAGAGAGGATAAAAGAAAAACGAATTAGAAGAAATGAGGACAATCTCAGAGACTTCCAGGACAATATTAAATGCTACAAAATTCGAATCATAGGGGTCCCAGAAGAAGAAGACAAAAAGAAAGACCATGAGAAAATACTTGAGGAGATAATAGTTGAAAACTTCCCTAAAATGGGGAAGGAAATAATCACCCAAGTCCAAGAAACCCAGAGAGTCCCAAACAGGATAAACCCAAGGAGAAACACCCAAAGACACATATTAATCAAATTAACAAAGATCAAACACAAAGAACAAATATTAAAAGCAGCAAGGGAAAAATAACAAATAACACACAAGGGAATTCCCATTAGGATAACAGCTGATCTTTCAATAGAAACTCTTCAAGCCAGGAGGGAATGGCAAGACATACTTAAAGTGATGAAAGAAAATAACCTACAGCCCAGATTATTGTACCCAGCAAGGATCTCATTCAAATATGAAGGAGAAATCAAAAGCTTCTCAGACAAGCAAAAGTTGAGAGAATTCAACACCACCAAACCAGCTCTCCAATAAATACTAAAGGATATTCTCTAGACAGGAAACACAAAAACAGTGTATAAACTCGAACCCAAAACAATAAAGTAAATGGCAACGGGATCATACTTATCAGTAATTACCTTAAATGTAAATGGGTTGAATGCCCCAACCAAAAGACAAAGATTGGCTGAATGGATACAAAAACAAGACCCCTACATATGCTGTCTACAAGAGACCCACCTCAAAACAGGGGACACATACAGACTGAAAGTGAAGGGCTGGAAAAAGATTTTCCATGCAAATAGGGACCAAAAGAAAGCAGGAGTAGCAATACTTATATCAGATAAAATAGACTTTAAAACAAAGGCTGTGAAAAGAGACAAAGGTGGTCACTACCTAATGATCAAAGGATCAATCCAAGAAGAAGATATAACAATTATAAATATATATGCACCCAACACGGGAGCGCCGCAATATGTAAGACAAATGCTAACAAGTATAAAAGGAGAAATTAACAATAACACAATAATAGTGGGAGACTTTAATACCCCACTCACACCTATGGATAGATCAACTAAACAGAAAACTAACAAGGAAACACAAACGTTAAACGATACAATAGACCAGTTAGACCTAATTGATATCTATAGGACATTTCATCCCAAAACAATGAATTACACCTTTTTCGCAAGCGCACATGGAACCTTCTCCAGGATAGATCACATCCTGGGCCATAAATCTAGCCTTGGTAAATTCAAAAAAATAGAAATCATTCCAAGCATCTTTTCTGACCACAATGCAGTAAGATTAGATCTCAATTACAGGAGAAAAACTATTAAAAATTCCAACATATGGAGGTTGAACAACACCCTGCTGAATAACCAACAAATCACAGAAGAAATCAAAAAAGAAATCAAAATTTGCATAGAAACTAATGAAAATGAAAACACAACAACTCAAAACCTGTGGGACACTTTAAAAGCAGTCCTAAGGGGAAAGTTCATAGCAATACAGGCATTCCTAAAGAAACAAGAAAAAAGTCAAATAAATAACCTAACCCTACACCTAAAGCAACTAGAAAAGGAAGAAATGGAGAACCCCAGGGTTAGTAGAAGGAAAGAAATCTTAAAAATTAGGGCAGAAATAAATGCAAAAGAAACAAAAGAGACCATAGCAAAAATCAACAAAGCCAAAAGCTGGTTCTTTGAAAGGATAAATAAAATTGACAAACCATTAGCCAGACTCATCAAGAAACAAAGGGAGAAAAATCAAATCAATAAAATTAGAAACGAAAAATGGAGAGATCATAAAAGACAACACAGAATACAAAGGATCATAAGAGACTACTATCAATAATTATACGCCAATAAAATGGACAATGTGGAAGAAATGGACAAATTCTTTAAAAAGTACAACTTTCCAAAACTCAACCAGGAAGAAATAGAAAACCTTAACAGACCCATCACAAGCACGGAAATTGAAACTGTAATCAAAAATCTTCCAGTAAACAAAAGCCCAGGTCCAGACGGCTTCACAGCTGAATTCTACCAAAAATTTAGAGAAGAACTAACACCTATCCTGCTCAAACTCTTTCAGAAAATTGCAGAGGAAGGTAAACTTCCAAACTCATTCTATGAGGCCACCATCACCCTAATACCAAAACCTGACAAAGATCCCACAAAAAAAGAAAACTACAGGCCAATATCACTGATGAACATAGATGCAAAAATCCTTAACAGAATTCTAGCAATCAGAATCCAACAACACATTAAGATCATACACCATGACCAAGTGGGCTTTATCCCAGGGATGCAAGGATTCTTCAATATCTGCAAATCAATCAATGTAATACACCACATTAACAAATTGAAAAATAAAAACCATATGATTATCTCAATAGATGCAGAGAAAGCCTTTGACAAAATTCAACATCCATTTATGATAAAAACTCTCCAGAAAGCAAGAATAGAAGGAACATACCTCAACATAATAAAAGCTATATATGACAAGCCCACAGCAAACATTATCCTCAATGGTGAAAAATTGAAAGCATTTCCTCTAAAGTCAGGAACAAGAGAAGGGTGCCCACTTTCACCATCACTATTCAATATAGTTTTGGAAGTTTTGGCCACAGCAATCAGAGCAGAAAAAGAAATAAAAGGAATCCAAATTGGAAAAGAAGAAGTAAAACTCTCACTATTTGCAGATGACATGATCCTCTACATAGAAAACCCTAAAGACTCCACCAGAAAATTACTAGAACTAATCAATGATTATAGTAAAGTTGCAGGATATAAAATCAACACACAGAAATCCCTTGCATTCCTATACACTAATAATGAGAAAACAGAAAGAGAAATTAAGGAAACAATTCCATTCACCATTGCAACGGAAAGAATAAAATACTTAGGAATATATCTACCTAAAGAAACTAAAGACCTATATATAGAAAACTATAAAACACTGGAAAGAAATCAAAGAGGACACTAACAGATGGAGAAATATACCATGTTCATGGATTGGAAGAATCAATATAGTGAAAATGAGTATACTACCCAAAGCAATTTATAGATTCAATGCAATCCCTATCAAGCTACCAACGGTATTCTTCACAGAGCTAGAACAAATAATTTCACAATTTGTATGGAAATACAAAAAACCTCGAATAGCCAAAGCTATCTTGAGAAAGAAGAATGGAACTGGAGGAATCAACCTACCTGACTTCAGGCTGTACTACAAAGCCACAGTCATCAAGACAGTATGGTACTGGCACAAAGACAGAAATATAGATCAATGGAACAAAATAGAAAGCCCAGAGATAAATCCATGCACCTATGGACACCTTATCTTTGACAAAGGAGGCAAGAATATACAATAGATTAAAGACAATGTCTTTAACAAGTGGTGCTGGGAAATCTGGTCAACCACTTGTAAAAGAATGAAACTAGAACACTTTCTAACACCATACACAAAAGTAAACTCAAAATGGATTAAAGATCTCAATGTAAGACCAGAAACTATAAAACTCCTAGAGGAGAACATAGGCAAAACACTCTCCGACATACATCACAGCAGGATCCTCTATGACCCACCTCCCAGAATATTGGAAATAAAAGCAAAAATAAACAAATGGGATCTAATTAAACTTAAAACCTTCTGCACATCAAAGGAAACTATTAGCAAGGTGAAAAGACAGCCTTAAAAATGGGAGAAAATAACAGCAAATGAAGCAACTGACAAACAACTAATCTCAAAAATATACAAGCAACTCCTACAGCTCAACTCCAGAAAAATAAATGACCCAATCAAAAAATGGGCCAAAGAACTAAATACACATTTCTCCAAAGAAGACATACAGATGGCTAACAAACACATGAAAAGATGCTCAACATCACTCATTATCAGAGAAATGCAAATCAAAACCACTATGAGGTACCATTTCACACCAGTCAGAATGGCTGCGATCCAAAAGTCTACAAATAATAAATGCTGGAGAGGGTGTGGAGAAAAGGGAACCCTCTTACACTGTTGGTGGGAATGCAAACTAGTACAGCCACTATGGAGAACAGTGTGGAGATTCCTTAAAAAACTGGAAATAGAACTGCCTTATGACCCAGCAATCCCACTGCTGGGCATACACTCTGAGAAAACCAGAATTGAAAGAGACACGTGTACCCCAATGTTCATCACAGCACTGTTTATAATAGCCAGGACATGGAAGCAACCTAGATGTCCATCAGCAGATGAATGGATAAGAAAGCTGTGGTACATATACACAATGGAGTATTACTCAGCCATTAAAAAGAACACATTTGAATCAGTTCTAATGAGGTGGATGAAACTGGAGCCTATTGTACAGAGTGAAGTAAGCCAGAAAGAAAAACACCAATACAGTATACTAACGCATATATATGGAATTTAGAAAGATGCTAACAATAACCCTGTGTACGAGACAGCAAAAGAGACACTGATGTATAGAACAGCCTTATGGACTCTGTTGGAGAGGGAGAGGGTGGGAAGATATGGGAGAATGGCATTGAAACATGTATAATATCATGTATGAAACGAGTTGCCAGTCCAGGTTTGATGCATGATACTGGATGCTTGGAGCTGATGCACTGGGATGACCCAGAGGGATGGTATGGGGAGGGAGGAGGGAGGAGGGTTCAGGATGGGGAACACATGTATACCTGTGGCGGATTCATTTTGATATTTGGCAAAACTAATACAATATTGTAAAGTTAAAAAATTAAATTAAATTTAAAAAATGATGCTAAAAAAATGAAAAGAAAATATAGTTGGTAAAACTTAAAAAAAAAAAAAAAGATGGCAGACTGAACACATGATATATTTACCAGCCCTTCCTGCAAAGATCTAATTGAAATGACAATTTATGCCAAAAAGAGAACAAATTCATAGCAGCTCTAAAAGGAAGAGTGACATTAATGGATTTAAATGATTTCTGAAAAACAGAAAGCAGGTGGAATTATGTAGATGGAAAGAAGGAGCTGTGGGGGACAGACTATGGTCCAGAATATACAGAGGAAACAAAACAAAATGAAAAGAATAGAGGATATGTATACATACGGCTGATTCACTTTGTTGTACAGCAGAATCCAACAACATTGTAAAGCAATTATACTCCAATAATAAAATTAAAAAAAAAAAAAACATGGAGAAGATATTCTTTCCAGATTAGCTCCAGAGAAGCCCCAAGCTTGAATTAGAGTGGGAAGAGGGCAGAAGTCAGGTGATCAAAGTACAGTGTGTAGAACAGCTATACCAGCAGCCCATCCTCCACCACCCACCACCACTTCCACAAGTGCAAAGTTACTGGTGGCATAAATATTTTGCTGTAGACTAAAATCAAATAAACACTCTCTAAACAAATTGCACAATATGCCTGGAAAGGGCAGGGTTCCTAGTGTGGATGAGATACCACAGAATGAGGTGCTTCTTATTTAATCATCCAGGAGAGGGGTCAACTTAGCTATATACTTCCTTCCTTGGCTATATACATACACTCCAGTGGTATGTACCCACGTACTGTATTCACACACAGCCATTCATCCAGCGTAAGAGAAGTGTCATATAGGAAGAACCACCCCACAGAACTGAAACTCCAGTACTTTGGCCACCTCATGCTAAGAGTTGACTCACTGGAAAAGATTCTGATGCTGGGAGGGATTGGGGGTGGGAGGAGAAGGGGACAACAGAGGTTGAGATGGCTGGATGGCATCACCAACTCGATGGATGTGAGTCTCAGTGAACTCCAGGAGTTGGTGATAGACAGGGAGGCCTGGCGTGCTGCGATTCATGGGGTTGCAAAGAGTCGGACATGACTGAGCGACTGAAATGAACTGAACTGAACCCCACAGAACACAGCAGCTAGCTGGATTCCTTCATCGAATCCTATGGTTAGTTCTTATCCAGTCCAAGCATAAATGATATAGCATTATGCTGGGCACTATATAAACATTGCTGGAGTGGGGTAAACAAACTAATGAAAGATAAAACCCTCAAAGAGATTGTTGCCTAGCAATGGGCTTACAAGCATCATTCTCCTAAAACTTCCCTTTGCAGTTGACATTACCTATGAAAAAGCAAAATGATAGGATACTGAAAAAAGAACTCCCCAGGTCAGTAGGTGCCCAATATGCTACTGGAGATCAGTGGAGAAATAACTCCAGAAAGAATGAAGGGATGGAGCCAAAGCAAAAAGAATAACCAGCTGTGGATATGACTGGTGAAAGAAGCAAGGTCCGATGCTGTAAAGAGCAATATTGCATAGGAACCTGGAATGTCAGGTCCATGAATCAAGGGAAATTGGAAGTGGTCAAACAAGAGATGGCAAGAGTGAATGTCGACATTCTAGGGAATCAGCAAACTCAAATGGACTGGAATGGGTGAATTTAACTCAGATGACCATTATATCTAGTACTATGGGGAGGAACCCCTCAGAAGAAATGGAGTGGCCATCATGGTCAACAAAAGAGTCCAAAATGCAGTACTTGGATGTGATCTCAAAAATGACAGAATGATCTCTGTTCGTTTCCAAAGCAAACCATTCAATATCACAGTAATCCAAGTCTATGCCCCAATCAGTAATGCTGAAGAAACTGGAGTTGAACGGTTCTATGAAGACCTACAAGACCTTTTAGAACTAATACCCAAAAAAGATGTCCTTTTCATTATAGAGGACTGGAATGCAAAAGTAGGAAGTCAAGAAACACCTGGAGTAACAGGCAAATTTGGCCTTGGAATACAAAATGAAGCAGGGCAAAGACTAATAGAGTTTTGCCAAGAAAATGCACTGGTCATAGCAAACACCCTCTTCCAACAACACAAGAGAAGACTCTACACATGGACATCACCAGATGGTCAACACTGAAATCAGATTGCTTATGTTCTTTGCAGCCAAAGATGGAGAAGCTCTATAAAGTCAATAAAAACAAGACCAGGAGATGACTGAGGCTCAGATCATGAACTCCTTACTACCAAATTCACACTTAAATTGAAGAAAGTCGGGAAAATCACTAGACCATTCAGGTATGACCTAAATCAAATCCCTTATGATTATACAGTGGAAGTGAGAAATAGATTCAAGGGCCTAGATCTGATAGATATAGTGCCTGATGAGCTATGGAATGAGGTTTGTGACATTGTACAGGAGACAGGGATCAAGACCATCCCCATGGAAAAGAAATGCAGAAAAGCAAAATGGCTGTCTGGGGAGGCCTTACAAATAAATGTGAAAAGAAGAGAAGAGAAAAGCAAAGGAGAAAAGGAAAAATATAAGCATCTGAATGCAGAGTTCCAAACAACAGCAAGAATAGATAAGAAAGCCTTCCTTAGCGATCAATGCAGAGAAATAAAGGAAAACAACAGAATGTGAAAGACTAGAGATCTCTTCAAGAAAATTAGAGATACCAAGGGAACATTTCATGCAAAGATGGGCTCGATAAAGGACAGAAATGGTATGGACCTAACAGAAGCAGAAGATATTAAGAAGAGGTGGCAAGAATACACAGAAGAACTGTCCAAAAAAGATCTTCAGGACCCAGATAATCACGATGGTGTGATCACGGACCTAGAGCCAGACATCCTGGAATGTGAAGTCAAGTGGGCCTTAGAAAGCATCACGATGAACAAAGCTAGTGGAGGTGATGGAATTCCAGTTGAGCTATTTCAAATCCTGAAAGTGCTGCACTCAACATGCCAGCAAATTTGGAAAACTCAGCAGTGGCCACAGGACTGGAAAAGGTCAGTTTTCATTCCAATCCCAAAGAAAGGCACTGCCAAAGAATGCTCAAACTACCACACAATTGCACTCATCTCATATGCTAGTAAAGTAATGCTCAAAATTCTCCAAGCCAGGCTTCAGCAATACGTGAACCCTGAACTTCCTGATGTTCAAGCTGGTTTTAGAAAGGCAGAGGAATCAGAGATCAAATTGCTAACATCCGCTGGATCATGGAAAAAGCAAAAGAGTTCCAGAAAAACATCTATTTCTGCTTTGTTGACTATGCCAAAGCCTTTGACTGTGTGGATCACAATAAACTGTGGGAAATTTTGAAAGAGATGGGAATGCCAGACCATCTGATCTGCCTCTTGAGAAACCTGTATGCAGGTCAGGAAGCAACAGTTAGAACTGGACATGGAACAACAGACTGGTTCCAAATAGGAAAAGGAGTACGTCAAGGCTGTATATTGTCACCCTGTTTGTTTAACTTATATTCAGAGTACATCATGAGAAATGCTAGACTGGAAGAAACAAGCTGGAATCAAGATTGCCGGGAGAAATATCAATAAGCTCAGATATGCAGATGACACCACCCTTATGGCAGAAAGTGAAGAGGAACTAAACAGCCTCTTGATGAAAGTGAAAGTGGAGAGTGAAAAAGTTGGCTTAAAGCTCAACATTCAGAAAACGAAGATCATGGCATCCAGTCCCATCACTTCATGGGAAATAGACGGGGAAACATTGGAAACAGTGTCAGACTTTATTTTGGGGGGCTCCAAAATCACTACAGATGGTGATTGCAGCCATGAAATTAAAAGACACTTACTCCTTGGAAGGAAAATTATGACCAACCTAGACAGCTTATTCAAAAGCAGAGACATTACTTTGCCAACAAAGTTCCGTCTAGTCAAGGCTATGGTTTCTCCAGTGGTCATTTATGGATGTGAGAGTTGGACTGTGAAGAAGGCTGAGCGCCGAAGAACTGATGCATTTGAACTGTGGTGTTGAAGACTCTTGAGAGTCCCTTGGACTGCAAGGAGATCCAACCAGTCCATTCTGGAGATCAGCCCTGGGATTTCTTTGGAGGGAATGATGCTGAAGCTGAAACTCCAGTACTTTGGCCACCTGATGCGAAGAGTTGACTCATTGGAAAAAACTCTGATGCTGGAAGGGATTGGGGGCAGGAGGAGAAGGGGACAACAGAGGATGAGATGGCTGGATGGCATCACTGACTCAATGGACGTGAGTCTGAGTGAACTCCGGGTGTTGGTGATGGACAGGGAGGCCTGGTGTGCTGCAATTCATGGGGTCTCAAAGAGTCGGACACGACTGAGCAACTGAACTGAACTGATCATTGCCAAGGTTTCAGAAATGTAACTTTCTCTGATTCCTCCTCACTTTTCTCTAGTCATGCTTCCTCTTTATTTACATCAACTATGGACATTCCTCCAAAGCATATCGTTATTTTCTCTCTCCCCACCTCCATTCACACTCTTTTATCAATTTATTCTCATTCTTTCATTTACCTGAGCTCCTCTCTAATGCCCCATCTTCTTGTTATTTCACTCAGATGTCCCTTGTTCACCTGAAAACCATCACCTTCGACCTGTGAGATTGAAGATACTGACGTCTCACAGTGATGCCACCTTCTTACAGTCATTTAGATGAGACTTTGACACACTTCTAATTAATTTCTCTCCTTAATTTTCTACAGTTAGCCATCTTTCAAGTCTGTCAATATATCACGGAAGTATTATATGATTTAAACTTGGCCTAATTCCACAAAAATATTTGAAGTGGCATATAGAAAGCACATAAAATTATTCATCATAAATTTTAAAAACCAGAACTATAGAAATAAATTAGAATACAAATACAATATCAGAGGGCAATGAAGCATAGATATGTAGATTATAAAGGCATTTACAAGAGTTCTAAGTTAGTAAAAAGCTAGTTTTCAACAATTTGATGAAGAATTATTATCCATTCATTGTTCTCGATTCGTAAGATATTGGGGTGTGGAAAAAGCCTGACAAATAGAAACCCTCTCTCTTACCCAGGTTTTCTTTTAACTGAGAAATTAGAAGAAGGGAATACACCAGTGAAATAACAAGATTATCACTGATAAAGTTGCAATTTGAGAATACAGCTTACATCTGCAGGCGAATGGACTTACACACTGAAGCCAGGATCAGGTCAACTCCCTCTGCCAGTCCCTGCCCATGGCCCAGTGGAGGCAGGGCCCCCTCCCCCCACTTTACCATGCAGCTTTCAGAAGAGCAGAGGGCAGTCGAGGGCACACTCTGTGTATAGACTCACTCCCAAAAAAGAAGAACAGAGAGAAGGGATGAGCTACCCTTACCCAGTTCTTCCAAAATCGCCCATTAGTTCACACCTCCCCAAAGGAGGAGCGAATGAGAGGCAAAGACATACATAGTTTGCAGCTTCCTCCTCTTGGAATCAAGAACATTGCAGAAAAGTTCCTTTTTCCCCAAAATCAGGGTCGCTGAGGGATGTGGCAGACAAGATATTTGACAACTTGCCTGCAGTGAATACAGTACAAAAAAAAGTTTAAAAATATACATACAGCATTTTCTAAGACTGATGTGTATATAGTATGTCTTACTGGAACCTGTGATGGTGACACAGAAAACCCAGTTCAATGAAGCTGTTCTGACAGAGGCCTCAACAACAAAAGAAGCAGAGCATAAAGACTTTCAAAAATTAAGCTTCATCAGGAGCACCTCTGATAAATACAACCTTAGTCAAGAGTTTATTTTTTCTGGTGATAACAAGAATAAACTACTCACCTTAGAAAGCGTATCTTCCAATCCAACTTCCCCATTACATACCCGCTCTGTACTAATTAATCCTTTCTATCACTCAGCATCATTGCTCCATCAACACAAAATACCTGTGTACAATACTTGTATTATTTCCATCTGGAATGTTCTTTTCCAAACCTTCTAATACTAGCCATCTTTCAAAGAGATTGTGAGATTGTCTTCTTCATTAAGCATTTCCTAATCATCGAAAAAGCAAGAGAGTTCCAGAAAAACATCTATTTCTGCTTTACTGACTATGCCAAAGCCTTTGACTGCGTGGATCACAACAAAATGTGGAAAATTCTGAAAGCGATGGGAATACCAGACCACCTGACCTGCCTCTTGAGAAATCTGTATGCAGGTCAGGAAGCAACAGTTAGAACTGGACATGGAACAACAGACTGGTTCCAAATAGGAAAAGGACTATGTCAAGGCTGTATATGGCCACCCTGCTTACTTAATTTATATGCAGAGTACATCATGAGAAACGCTGGGCTGGATGAAGCACAAGCTGGAATCAAGATTGCCAGGAGAAATATCAATAACCTCAGATATACAGATGATACCACCCTTATGGCAGAAAGCGAAGAACTGAAGAGCCTCTTGATGAAGGTGAAAAAGAGTAAAAATTTTGGCTTAAAGCTCAACATTCAGAAAACTAAGATCATGGTATCTGATCCCATCACTTCATGGGAAATAGGTGGGGAAACAGTGTCAGACTTTATTTTTTGGGGCTCCAAAATCACTGCAGATGGTGATTGCAGCCATGAAATTAAAAGACACTTACTCCTTGGAAGGAAAGTTATGACCAACCTAGATAGCATATTCAAAAGCAGAGACATTACTTTGCCAACAAAGGCCCGTCTAGCCAGGGCTATGGTTTTTCCAGTGGTAATGTATGGATGTGAGAGTTGGACTGTGAAGAAAGCTGAGCGCCAAAGAATTGATGCTTTTGAACTGTGATGTTGGAGAAGACTCTTGAGAGTCCCTTGGACTGCAAGGAGATCCAACCAGTCCATTCTAAAGGAGATCAGTCCTGGATGTTCTTTGGAAGGAATGATGCTAAAGCTGAAACTCCAGTACTTTGGCCACCTCAGGCGAAGAGTTGACTCATTGGAAAAGACTCTGATGCTGAGAGGGATTGGGGGCGAGAGGAAGAGGGGACGACAGAGGATGAGATGGCTGGATGGCTTGATGGACGTGAGTTTGAGTGAACTCTGGGAGTTGTTGATGGACAGGGAGGCCTAGTGTGCTGCGATTCATGGGGTTGCAAAGAGTCGGACACGACTGAGCAACTGAACTGAACTGAATGATCCCAGATCACACTGATTTTTGTCTTTTTACTTTTCAGAGCACAGAGCACTGCATCGAAATCCTGCTCATATATTTGTGTTGGTGTCAGTCACTACTGTTTGGCATGTATTATCATACCTACTTAACCAAACTCTGCATGTGTTCATGCAAAGCCACTTCAGTTGTGTCCAAAATTCTGTATGACTCTATGGACCATAGCCCACCTCTGCTCATGGGCTCCTCTGCCATGGGATTCTCCAGGCAAGAATACTGGACTGGATTGCCATGCCCTCCTTCAGGAGATCTTCCTAACCCAGGGATTGAGCGCATGTCTCTTGCATCTCCTGCACTGGTGGATGGGTTCTTTACCACTACTACCACCTGGGAAGCCCTAAACAGACTCTAAACTCTTTAAAAGATAGATAATTGGAACTCTTGAGCTTTTCCGTATCAGCTACCTCTACCACAGGGCTGAGTATATACTAGGTGATTAACAAATACTCACTGAATTACAAATCAGTCAAACTGAGCACATATTGGAAAGCATGTACAAAACAGGTTTACAAATCAGCTCTTCCAACGTCCAGATTGAATATAATCTTTAAAAATACTCAATTGAGACTCTAAGAGAATCAAGACTTTTCAGTCAGTTTACATATTATCACGTCATTCCCGATTCCTCATACAAAATGACACATAAGCCCGAGAATGGAGAGATTACATACAACAAGATGGCGGTAGCTGAGTGCTTAAGGATATGAGTTTGGGTTGTATTTGATTCCTAGCTCTTTTCAGTTGTGTGATCTTCCTTTTAATTTTGAAATTTTTTATTCCCATAGTACTTTTGAAAGAAAAGTACAATGAGCAGCACAGTTAAGAGCCTGCCATATTATTACTATATAGAAAGAGGGATATAGATACACGCACACAAACAGACACACACTGCCCTGTGGCCAAACCATCTGAAAAGAGGCTGCACCCGCATGACACTTTGGCACATAAACTATGTAATGCTGAGCGACTTACTTCAACCTCCATAAGCTTTGGTTCCTGCATAAGTGAAACCTGGGAAAGGAGTGATAATTAGACACTCTTAATAGAGTTACTTATTAGGTTACATCTTTAAATACTTGGCATATAGCTGTTATCATTGTCATTAACTCCATAAAATCTGTACCTTTCCTATTACAGTCCAGTACTTCCCACATTTGGAGCTGTCCATTTAACTGCCTTGTCCACTGGACTCTTAGACCCCCATGAAGGTAGAACCTAGCTTTGTATCCACAGCAAGAAGCATGTGATCTGTTTTACGGCCACAATTTAAAGATTATAGATAACCCTACCTAAAAAGGCCACTGTCACTGCTTGTGGAATACTTTGTTGGTGTTGGTGTTGGTGTTGTTGTTGTTCAGTCGCTAAGTCCTGTCCAACTCTTTGTGACCCCATGAACTGAAGCACATCAGGCTTCCCTATCCTTCAGTATCTACCAGAGTTTGCTCAAACTTTTGTCCATTGAGTCGGTGATGCCATTCAACCATCTCATCCTCTGTCGCCCCCTTTTCCTCTTGCCCTCAATCTTTCCCAGCATCAGGGTCTTTTCCAATGAGTCAGCTAATAATAATAATCCATTTCAATGATTATTAACAGGTAATTTATGTTCATTACAGAAAACATGTTTTAAAGAGACAAAAGAAAGTAAAATTCATGCATGATAATTCCACCACCCAAAAATAATCACTCAGTTCACATTTTTAAAAATTCTTTCAAACTTTATTAAAATGAGGCTTTATAATACTACACACATGTTTATTAACTGGGTCATACCATCTCAAATTCACAAATGCAAATCACAAATCACCATCTTTGCCACTAATGTGTCATAAAATTTGCAGCTTACATGTTTCTTTGCAATTTTCCAGCAAATTTGGAAAACTCAGCAGTGGCCACAGCACTGGAAAAGGTCAGTTTTCATTCCAATCCCAAAGAAAGGCAATGCCAAAGAATGCTCAAACTACCGCACAATTGCACTCATCTCACACGCTAGTAAAGTAATACTCAAAATTCAGGCTTCAGCAACACGCGAACAATGAAATTCCAGATGTTCAAGCTGGTTTTAGAAAAGGCAGAGGAACCAGAGATCGAACTGCCAACATCCACTGGATCATGGAAAAGGCAAGAGAGTTCCAGAAAAACGTCTATTTCTGCTCTATTGACTATGCCAAAGCCTTTGACTGTGTGGATCACAATAAACTGTGGAATGTTCTGAAAGCAATGGGAATATCAGACTACCTGACCTGCCTCTTGAGAAACCTGTATGCAGGTCAGGAAGCAACAGTTAGAACTGGACATGGAACAACAGACTGGTTCCAAATAGGAAAAGGAGTATGTCAAGGCTATATATTGTCACCCTGCTTATTTAACTTATATGCAGAGTACATCATGAGAAATGCTGGGCTGGAAGAAGCACAAGCTGGAATCAAGATTGCCAGGAGAAATATCAATAACCTCAGATATGCAGATGACACCACCCTTATGGAAGAAAGTAAAGAGAAACTAAAAAGCCTCTTGATGAAAGTGAAAGTGGAGAGTGAAAATTTTGGCTTAAAGCTCAACATTCAGAAAACGAAGATCATGGCATCTGGTCCCATCACTTCATGGCAAATAGATGGGGAAACAGTGTCAGACTTTACTTTTTGGGGCTCCAAAATCACTGCAGATGGTGACTGTAGCCATGACATTAAAAGACGCTTACTCCTTGGAAGGAAAGTTATGACCAACCTAGATAGCATATTGAAAAGCAGAGACATTACTTTGCCAACAAAGGTCCGTCTAGTCAAGGCTATGATTTTTCCAGTGGTCATGTATGGATGTGAGAGTTGGACTGTGAAGAAAGCTGAGTGCCAAAGAGTTGATGCTATTTTAATATAAATTTATTTATTTTAATTGGAGGTTAATTACTTTACAATATTGTATTGGTTTTGCCATACATCAACATGAATTGATGCTTTTGAACTGTGGTGCTGGAGAAGACTCTTGAGAGTCCCTTGGATTGCAAGATCCAACCAGTCCATCCTGAAGATCAGTCCTGGGTGTTCATTGGAAGCACTGATGCTGAAGCTGAAATTTCAATACTTTGGCTACCTCATGCGAAGAGTTGACTCATTGGAAAAGACTGATGCTGGGAGGGATTGGGGACAGGAGAAGGGGACGACAGAGGATGAAATGGCTGGATGGCATCACCGATTTGATGGACATGAGTTTGAGTGAACTCCAGGAGTTGGTGATGGACAGGGAGGCCTGGCGTGCTGCGATTCATGGGGTCCCAAAGAATGGGACACGACTGAGCAACTGAATTGAACTGAAACAAACCAAAGGCAACCTGGGTCTTATTTGCCTTGGGATTCCTTAATACCTTGTAACAGGGTTGTTATACATAACTGTTATTGTCAAATAAAAATCAGTTCCATTAAAATTTAAAAACCAGTTGCAGAATGATCATCAGCACTTTGGAAGGCTACTTCTGGCAAACTGTGCCATAATCCTTCCCATGAACTAAGACCTCAATATAGTTTGAGAATTTGTTTTTGGTGAAAGAGAGACTCCTAGATCATGAGCCTTCTCTTTTCATACAAATGCATTATTTCATTGGGATTTTTACATAATGAAAAATAAAAGTCAGGTTTCTCCGAGTATGAGCTTATGCCACCCTGAAGCAAAGCACAGTAATTGTGGAGTAAAATAGGAACGTCAATTTCGGTAGAAAGAAAAATTTTATTTTAAAGCCTTATGGAGATGATTCTTTTATAAGAACTGATGATACTGTAAATATTCAAATACAAAATACTTTAGTAGTTTTACTGAAGTTTGCAGTCTGCCATTTGATGTGAGCTGGCTTAATTCCCGGAAAGAAGTCTATTGTGTATTTATTCAGTCAAGTGAGCCCTGGACCATCTCTGAAGACACTGCCCATTCACTCAAGTTGGCCTCAAAGCTAATCTGTATTCTTGAACTTGTTGGGTGGCTCAAAACCTTGGAAACATACCTGGTTTTCTTTTTTTTTTTTTTTGCTTCTTTTTATAGATGTAACCCAAGCCTTTGTGTAATTCTTAGTTTTATCAAATAATCTTATCATCCTATTTCCAAATGTTCTCTTCCGCCTTGCTGTCATTTTATGTGCTCACCCAAATGACCATAAAATAGTTGTGATCAGGCTGAGCATGTCAAAATTTTCTGTGAGGTGACTGATAATTCTTTCTACATCTACTTTCAATTCTATATACCCAATTTTTTTAGATAAATGAAATATCTGTTATATACCAAAGAATATAAATAAGTTATAAAACAAAATAATAAAAACAAACATTGAATATTTACTTTTAAAACCTGACTATTTCAAATTTAACAGATAATATTACTGAAAAGGTTAGGGACTTCCCTGGTGGTTCAGTGGCTAAGACTCTGCTCCCAGTGCAGGGGGCTCAGGTTGGATAACTGGTCAGGGAACTAGATCCCTCATGTCACAAGCAATTAAAAAGAAAAGACTCCACATGCTGCAACTAAGACCACATGCAGTCAAATATATAAATAAATTCAAATAAAAGATTTTTAAAAGCTTAATAAAACAGTGAGAGAGATGACAGACAGAGATGTCATCTATTTAACATATACTCATTCAAACACCTGTAAATAGGAATGATAAGGCAAAACATGCTCAGGTTGCTTGTGAGGTGTGTGTATATATGACACACAATAGATTTCTATTTCCAAAAATACGCCTGACTAGAAGATTCAAGGAAATATCCCTCTACTGAACAACTGAAGTTTGTAAACAACGTAAATATATGAAAATTATTGCTGACCTCAAAGAACAGGAACACTTTCCAAAGACATGGTGATGGTGGTTTAGTTGCTAAGTTGTATCCAACTCTTTTCAACCCCATGGACTGTAGCCTGCCAGGCTTCTCTATCCATGGGATTTCCCAAGCAGGAATACTGGAGTGGGTTACCATTTCCTTCTCCAAGGGATCTTCCAGATTCAGGGATCAAACCTGAATCTCCTCCACTGGCAGGCAGGTTCTTTACCACTGAGCCACCAGAGAAGTCCTTCCTAAAGACATACTCTTTTTCTTAAGACATCACTGGGGCCAGACTGGTAGTAGACATCCAGGAGGAGCAGAGTTCCCAGACGGCAGCTACTGTAGTAGCTACTGTCAGGAAATTCAGCCTCAAGCCAGCCTTGGGCCAAGATGAGTCTCAGAACAAGGACCTGGATCTCACATGCAGAGCTTAGGTAGTTTCAGAACTGAAGCTTCCAATCTGTGGTGCTGGAGAAGACTCTTGAGAGTCCCTTGGACAGTATAATCAAACTAGTCCATCCTAAAGGAAATCAACCCTGAATATTCATTGGAAGGACTGATGCTGAAGCTGAAGCCCCAATACTTTGTCCACCTGATGCGAAGAGCCAACTTATTGGAAAAGATCCTGATGCTGGGAAAGACTGAAGGCAGGAGGAGAAGGGGGCGGCAAAGGATGAGATTGTTGAATGGCACCACCAACTCAGTGGATGTGAGAATTTGAGCAAACTTCAGGAGATGGTGAAGGACAGAGTAGCCTGGCATGCTGTAGTCCTTGGGGTCTCAAAGAGTCAGACATGACTGAGAAACTGAACAAAAATAGCAGGAAAAAAAAATAATTCGCTACAAAGCAATTTCTCAAATTTTCAATTAAGGCATAAAGGATTAAGCAACAAACTCATAATATTTGATGTGAAACATACTTGAAAGAAAGCCACCATTCAGAGAAAGGGTAAACAACAGGTCCAGGGGCTGTTGCTACAGAATACAGAAGAATGACATACAAAATGATTAATGAAATATAGGATAAAATCAGAGATCGACTGCCAAAATGAGATTATTAAGAACAACCCTGGATCTGAACAACAAGAATCTAGTTGCTCTAGATGTAGAACAAGGATCTAGTTCCCTGACCAGATAGATTTGCATTAAAATGTACAGAAACATACACTGTTGAAATAAAAAATCTCAATCAATGGGTTAAACTAAAAATAAAACACAGCTGAAGAGAGAATTAATGACTAATACATACACAGACACATGCACGCATACACACAAAGAAATTACCCAGAATGAAGCAGAGAAGACAGAAGGATTCAAAAAATGCAGATATTAGACATATGGAAAACCAAATAATGAGTAACATTATTCTAATTAAAATTACAGAAAAAGAGACTAGAAAATGAAAAAAACAAAAAATAAAAACTGTGACTGATCTAGAAAACAACCTAGTGAAATGGGCTCTAAAAATAAAAAAGTCTGAAAAAAATGTGTTAATATTGATACACAGTCACATACTTTAAAGCTTTAAAATGCAATACTTCAGCTGAGAAACATTTTACATTTTTTCAGATATCATTTACTATGATTCACAAGGTTGAATATAAAAATTATCTAATTCTATTTTTTAATTGGAGTATAGCTGCTTTATAATGTTTAGTTTCTGCTGTTCTAATAGAATTCTAGTATTTTTAGATTAAGTAAAATTTGCATTCCTGAGGGCAGAACTTAGTTGTATAAATTTGTGACTGATTTCAGGTTCTCAGTCAAAATCTACAGGCAATCCCCATCAATAAAGGAAGAAGAGAGCAGATTGGTTATTATGGTTATAGGAAAGAAAAAGGAAAGTAAATTAAATTGAAGCATAATTAGCACTTTTTTACACCTAGAAAGAAATCTGGTGAAACCCTGTATCCTACTAAAATTTTAAATTACATAGACCTGAAAGTTGGGAGCATTTAACAAATCCGTAAATTAAAATCTAACAGCAGAAAAATTCAGCACGTGTTTGTTTATTTTAAAGGTCATATTTTGTTACTCTAACCCTGTAAATATTTAAATCATGTAATTATATTTAATATGCACAAGTAGCACCAGAAGCATGTTTTATAACCCAGTTCATCTTCCCCACCATCCTATGAAGTATGTGCTCTTTTTGCTATATTTATAAGTGAAGAGTGGTAAAGAATTCATCTGCCATTACAGGAGAACCAGGTTCTATCCCTGTGTTGGGAAGATCCCCTGGAGTAGGAAATGGAAACTCCCTTCAGTATTCTTGCCTGTGAAATCCCATGGACAGAAGACCCTGGCAGGCTACAATCCATGGGGGTTGCAAAAGAGTCTGACACAACTTAGCAACTAAACAACAAAACCGAGTGAGTTAAGTATCTTGCCAGAATCACAAAGTTAGCAAAAAGAACATTGTCTATTAACATTTTTGAGTAATGTGATTTTTAAAATGTGTCATTGTGAAAAATACTGCTCTTGAGTGAACATTCAAAACTAATCCTGCAATGATAATGGTAGACAAATCAAAAGTAAATTTCTAGTTTTCAGATCATTTCTAAAACCTCCTCTTCATCAACCTTTTCCAAAACTCCCCATATAATAAAATTACCCTGCCTTTCTTTGGCCACCTATGAAAGTGAAAGTGTTAGTCACTCAGTCTTGTCCAACTCTTTGTGACCCCATGGACTGTAGCCCACCAGGCTCCTTTGTCCATGAGATTCTCCGGGAAAAAATACTGGAGTGGGTAGCCATTTCCTCCTCCGGTGGAATCTTGCCAACCCAGAGGTCGAACCCGGGTCTTCTGCATTGCAGGCAGATTCGTATTCCTCGGATCTCACTCTACTGAGGCCCTTCTGCAAGGGCAGAGCTAGAAAAGTCAGGCAGAAACAAAGAGGAAAGGCAGTTGCTACGGGATTCACTTGAACTCAAGTAGCCATTAATAACTGAGCCAACTCTTCTCAGCGGATAGGATATCCAACCCTATTGACTATGCATTTTCAGAAAATTTTGAGGAGTGATTAGGGTTCTATTGATGTGGAAGCAAATACATTATGACTCTAAGACTCTCGGGCGAACGTGACTGATACTTTGAATGTGGTCTGGCATTTATCAGGCAATAGATTGCTTTCTGAAATTGGGTAATAAATTGTCAAAGAGAGAGAGAGAGATGAATTTACATTGAATTGTCAGGCATGTCACTGGCCAGAATAACCAATTTCAATAAATGGGACTGGATGCAGCATCATCTCCATTCATTTTCATCTAGGTTTCAAAGGCTGCAGTTCTACTAAATAATATTCCATCTCACTGCAAACACCAATGTTAATATGATCCTTTCCTTCTGGATGACCTGATCCAAGGACCATACAAAAAACACACCACTGAGTACTAAAAATAAATCCAGCATGAGAGAGAGTTCTTCCCTTTCATCTTCCACACTGGGGTATTATTACAATTTTAATGATCTGCCTAGGATTTTTCATACACTCTGTTTCTTTTGAACGAAGGACAGGAAACCTATTGAAACACACCAATCTCCTTGAAAGGTCTACAGCAATAGAGCAGTGGGAATATATGCTTTGCTATAAAGAAAGAAAAAGAGTAAAGTGATCAGAAATGTATCACTTTGGTCTGTCATGATATACTGCTTTTCCTTTAGAGAGAACAGGTACTTGTGTTCTAATACTGTCTTTTCAGTTACTACATTATTCCTTTAAGGTATTCAGAGCATTAACAATCCACATAAAAAAAGATAATAATCATCTCTCTAAATATTATTTCTGCTTTAGAACCTTCTAGTCAACCCAATGCAATCATTTCATTACATATTTGGTCAAGCTGCTTTCATTTCTTCCCAAAGGGAAATTTAACAATTTTTTTAAATGATTGAAATTTCATCTATACAACTGGGAAGTGTTGTATGAGAGTAATAAAGAATCCACCTGCCAATACAAGAGATGCAAGAGACAAGAGTTCAGTCCCTGGGTCAGGAAGATCCCCTGGAGTAGGAAATGATATCCCACTCCAGTATTCTTGCCTGGAAAATTCCATAGGCAGAGGAGCCTGGTGGGCTACAGTCCATGGGGCCACAAAGAGTCAGACACAAGTGAGCAACTGAGCACACACAGGTAGAAGTACTAGGAGTTGGGGTAAGAATAATGAAGGAAGTAATATTTGTGAAATTACTATACAATAGATGTGGTATAGTGGGTATATTACTGTATGATGGTTACATTCCAATGTTATCACATTTAAATTTCTCAACAAACCCCAAATCTCAGCTAAGCCTGTGTGGAAGGAAAATATCCCAAACACTTAGGGTCAAATAAAGTAACGATTTTCTTTTTTACAATTTATCAATTACTCAAAGCTATGACACATTTTAGTTTGCTCAACATTTAGATTATGATTTAAAAAAAAAAAAAATCTTCCTTTGCCCAGAGTTCCTAATTGTCCTGTCTTTCCTTCTTGTGGTTGGTAAAACAAATCAATATCTTATCAACAAAATGATATAATTTCTTGATTAAAAAAAATTTTGTAATAAAATTTGCTTTCTTCTTGAAGACATTCTTTCTGCATACCTTGGACTTAATCTTACAATTTGGATCACCCAAGGATTTTATCATACTACTTGGTTAGTTCTACTGTTTCTTGGGTTCTGTATCCTCTTTTCTTTTGGATTCATTTTTATTTCTCTTCACATATCTTCAAATATGCTCTTCAGAAAAAATGAATGAGAAACAAAATTTCTGGACTTCTTGCTAGAATTTCTGGAGGTCTCTTTTTGGTCAGGTCAACATTCAGAAGACTAAGACCATGGCATCCAGTCCCATCACTTCATGGCAAATAGATGGGAAACAGTGGCTGACTTTATTTTGGGGGGCTCCAAAATCACTGCAGATGGTGATTGCAGCCATGAAATTAAAAGGTGCTTACTCGTTGGAAGGAAAGTTATGACCAATCTATTTTTTTTTAACTTTACAATATTGTATTGGTTTTGCCAAATATCAACATGAATCCGCCACAGGTATACACGTGTTCCCCATCCTGAACCCTCCTCCCTCCTCTCTCCCCGTACCATCCCTCTGGGTTGTCCCATTGCACCAGCCCCAAGCATCCTGTATCTTGCATCGAACCTGGACTGGCGACTCATTTCATATATGATATTATACATGTTTCAATGCCATTCTCCCAAATCATCCCACCCTCTTCCTCTCCCACAGAGTCCAAAAGACTGTTCTATACATCTGTGTCTCTTTTGCTGTCTCGTATACAGGGTTATTGTTACCATCTTTCTAAATTCCATATATATATATGCGTTAGTATACTGTATTGGTGTTTTTCTTTCTGGCTTACTTCACTCTGTTTAATAGGCTCCAGTTTCATCCACCTCATTAGAACGGATTCAAATGTATTCTTTTTAATGGCTGAGTAATACTCCATTGTGTATATGTACCACTGCTTTCTTATCCATTCATCTGCTGATGGGCATCTAGGTTGCTTCCATGTCCTGGCTATTATAAACAGTGCTGCGATGAACACTGGGGTACATGTGTCTCTTTCAATTCTGGTTTCCTCAGTGTGTATGCCCAGCAGTGGGATTGCTGGATCATAAGGCAGTTCTATTTCCAGTTTTTTAAGGAATCTCTACACTGTTCTCCATAGTGGCTGTACTAGTTTGCATTCCCACCAACAGTGTAAGAGGGTTCCCTTTTCCCCACACCCTCTCCAGCATTTATTGCTTGTAGACCTTTGGATCGCAGCCATTCTGACTGGCATGAAATTGTACCTCATAGTGGTTTTGATTTGCATTTCTCTGATAGAGATAGCATATTAAAAAGCAGAGACATTACTTTGTCAACAAAGGTCCATTGCCGGGGTCCAGCCCCGGTGAATCCAGGGAATTCGAAGGGGAGACGGCTTCGGCGATCAGGAAACAATAGATCAATTAAGCGTTAATTAAAGATATAAAGAGTGGTTAAATGGGGATAGCTCAGTAGGAAAATTCAGTGGAGAAAAGAGGCTGAATAACTTGGTTTATGTGGAAAGCCAATAAAATTTCAAGACAAGAAATTTGCATCACCTACATAGGCCAAAGGCGTCCTTCCGTTCTCCCAAAGGAGAGGAGACACTAAGGCCTCCCTTGTCAGATCTTAGAAGCCCAGGCATAATTAGTAGGCTTGACGAGCCTCCATGCTCCAGATGGGAATTCAGCCAGAAGGTGAGAAAAAGAACGACATGGGGAGACCAGTCTTTCTAGGAACTGATCCCCTTCTTTATTGTCCAGGGTCCGCTTTTATACACATAGATGTAATACAAAAGTCATGTGGGGTCAGCAGTCCTGACTTTTATCAAAATCAGGTGCTTCATACAAATGTATACAAAGGTCTTAGGGGTGTTACATCATCTTCTGGCCAGGGGGCCTGCTAACAATTTATGACCCTCTCCTTGTGACAGCGGTCAGTCAACCAGAACACTTATTTCTCCAGGGGTGATTATTCTTAAAACAGATGCCACCTTCTGAAGGTACTAGATAAAGTTACATTCCTAAAGGGTGAGGGTGCAGTGGGTTTTAATTAAGGAAAGAATTTGCTTAGCCTAAGGTCTAATGTGATTAATATTAAAGGTTAATACTTATTTCTTCTATATATTCATTAATGTGTACAAGGGGCAAGGGATATGGAGATGTAGCAGCAAACATTGACTTAACAAATGAAAAACCCTTCACCAATACAATTTCTAATCAGCCCACTATACTACATTAATAATTTCCTAACTTCTCAAAAGAATCTGTTTTTAGAAGGTTTAAAGCATCTCGTGCCTCTCACAGTTGGGAGGCTGTGAATAATCACATGTGGCCGGACAAACCTGTCAGGCAGGCTAGAGAACCTTCAGAGGAGTTTGTAGGTGGAAACACTCTTGTCACGCCCAGGGATTATTATTAACTGAAGCTGTAAGTTAACTCTTTTTCAGAGAGAGGTGGTGGGAGACAGCCCCCCATAAAGTCAGAGGTGTAGGTGAGAGCACAAAACAGTAAAGTAGGCAGACTCTGGTTTTGGGGGCAGATGCTTGAGAATTTCCAGGGGGATTCCTGAGACTCCATCCCGCCTTTGAGTATGCCGAGCCTCCTTCCTCATGACCTTTGCCATGGGTGGAGTCCCTCATGCTGGCTCCCGGCAGTCCGTCTATTCAAGGCTATGGTTTTTCCAGTAGTTATGTATGGATATGAGAGTTGGACTATAAAGACATCTGAGTGCCAAAGAATTGATGCTTTTAGGCTGTGGTGTTGGAGAAGACTCTTGAGAGTCCTCTGGACTGCAAGGAGATCCAACCAGTCCATCCTAAAGGAGATCAGTCCTGGGTGTTCATTGGAAGGACTGATGTTGGCCACCTGATGCAAAGAGCCGACTCATTGGAAAAGACCCTGATGCTGGGAAAGATTGAGGGTGGGAGGAGAAGGGGATGACAGAGAATGAGATGGTTGGATGGCATCATTGACTCAATGGACATGAGTTTGGGTAAACTTCGGGCATTGGTGATGGACAGGGAGTCCTGGCATGCTGCAGTTCATGCAGTTGCAAAGAATTGGACACGACTGAGCGACTGAACTGAACTGAGAATTCTAGAAAAAAATCTCTCCCTTCAGACTTAAAGTATTGACTTGTTATCTTCCTGCATCTAGTGCTATTGATAAAAAGTCTGAGGCCAATGTAATTCCCTTTCCTTTGTAGGTAAGTAGCTTTTCCTCTGAACAATTTTCAGTCTTCATTTTATTCATCTGAATAAATTTAGTCTTCTGAAATTTATCAGGGATATACTTCACATAAGATGTTAAAAAGTATTCTTCAGTATGGCATTTCATAGGCCTTTCAATTTGATCACTCATATATTTCATTTATCCTGAGAAATATTTATTTTGTATTTCTTTCTTTTTTCCCTCAATTTTCTATTTTAGGAACTTTCATTAGATGTTTGTTGGAGCTCATGGGTAGATTCTTCATTTGTCTTAAATTGTTGCTAATCAAGAACCATATTTTTATATACCAAAAACTCCCTTCTTTAACAGTTCCTTCCCTAAGGTAGCCTATTCTTAGTTTCAGAGTCTTATTGTCTCTGGGAAAGTAATCAGATTAAAGGGGACTACGAAGATTGGTCTCTCTTACCTTGGACGTGGGGTATTTCTTCATGGCTGCTCCAGCAAAGCGCAGCCGCTGCTCCTTACCTTGGACAAGGGGTATCTCCTCACCACCGCCCCTCCTGACCTTGAACGTGGAGTGGCTCCTCTTGGCCATCCTGCGCCCTCTGAAGGGAGGGCTGAAACCATAATCACAGAAACTAGTTAATCTAATCACATGGACCACAGCCTCATCTAACTCAATGAAACTAAGCCATCCCCTGTGGGGCAACCCAAAACGGGAGGGTCATGGAGGAGAGGTCTGACAGAATGTGGTCCACTGGAGAAGGGAATGGCAAACCACTTCAGTATTCTTGCCTTGAGAACCCCATGAACAGTATGAAAAGGCAAAATGACAGGATACTGAAAGAGGAACTCCCCAGGTCGGTAGGTGCCCAATATGCTACTAGAGATCAGTGGAGAAATAACTCCAGAAGGAATGAAGGGATGGAGCCAAAGCAAAAACAACATCCAGTTCTGGATGTGACTGGTGACAGAAACAAGGTCCAATGCTGTAAAGAGCAATATTGCATAGGAACCTGGAATGTTAGGTCCATGAATCAAGGCAAATTGGAAGTGGTCAAACAGGAGATGTTAAGACTGAACATTGACATTCTAGGAATCAGTGAACTGAAATGGACTGGAATGGGTGAATTTAACTCAGATGACCATTATATCTACTACTGCAGGCAGGAATCCCTTAGAAGAAATGGAGTAGCCATCGTGGCAAACAAAAGAGTCCAAAATGCAGTACTTGGATGTGATCTCAAAAACGACAGAATGATCTCTGTTCGTTTCTGAGGCAAACCATTCAATATCACAGTAATCCAAGTCTATGCCGCAACCAGTAATGCTGAAGAAGCTGAAGTTGAATGGTTTTATGAAGACCTACAATTAGAACTAACACCCAGAAAAAGATGTCCTTTTCATTATAGGGGACTGGAATGCAAAAGTAGGACGTCAAGAAACACCTGGAGTAACAGGCAAATTTGGCCTTGGGATACGGAATGAAGCAGGGCAAAGGCTAATAGAGTTTTGCCAAGAGAACGCACTGGTCACAGCAAACACCCTCTTCCAACAACACAAGAGAAGACTCTACACATGGACACCACCAGATGGTCAACACCAAAATCAGACTGATTATATTCTTTGCAGCCAAAGATGGAGAAGCTCTATACAGTCAGCAAAAACAAGACCTGGAGCTGACTGTGGCTCAGATCATGAACTCCTTATTGCCAAATTCAGACTTAAATTGAAGAAAGTAGGGAAAAACACTAGACCATTCAGGTATGACCTAAATCAAAACATTTATAATACAGTGGAAGTGAGAAATAGATTTAAGGGACTAGAACTGATAGATAGAGTACCTGATGAACTATGAATGGAGGTTCGTGATATTGTACAGGAGACAGGGATCAAGACCATCTCCATGGAAAAGAAATGCAAAAAAGCAAAATGGCTGTCTGGGGAGGCCTTACAAATAGCTGTGAAAAGAAGAGAAGAGAAAAGCAAAGGAGAAAAGGAAAGATAAAAACATCTGAATGCAGAGTTCCAAAGAATAGCAAGAAGAGATAAGAAAGCCTTCCTCAGTGACCAATGCAAAGATATAGAGGAAAACAACAGAATGGGAAAAACTAGATATCTCTTCAAGAAAATTAGAGATGCCAGGGGAAATTAGGGAAAATTAGAGATACCATTTCATACAAAGATGGGCTCAATAAAGGACAAAAATGGTATGGACCTAACAGAAGCAGAAGATATTAAGAAGAGGTGGCAAAAAGAACTGTATAAAAAAGATCTTCACGACCAAGATAATCACGATGGTATGATCACTCACCTAGAGCCAGACATCCTGGAATGTGAAGTCAAGTGGGCCTTAGAAAGTATCACTATGAACAAAGCTAGTGGAGGTGATGGAATTCCAGTTAAGCTATTTCAAATCCTCAAAGATGATGCTGTCAAAGTGCTGCACTCAATATGCCAGCAAATTGGAAAACTCAGCAGGGGCCACAGGACTGCAAAAGGTCAGTTTTCATTCCAATCCCAAAGAAAGGAAATGCCAAAGAATGCTCAAACTACCGGACAATTGCTCTCATCTCACATGCTAGTCAAGTAATGCCCCAAATTCTCCAAGCCAGGCTTCAGCAGTACGTGAACCCTGAACTTCCTGATGTTCAAGCTGGTTTTAGAAAAGGCAGAGGAAGCAGAGATTAAATTGACAACATCCGCTGGATCATGGAAAAAGCAAGAGAGTTCCAGAAAATCATCTGTTTCTGTTTTATTGACTATGCCAAAGCCTTTGACTGTGTAAAGTGAAAGTGAAGTTTCTTAGTCATGTCCAACTCTTTGCGACTCCATGAACTGTAGCCTACCAGGTTCCTCTGTCCATGGTATTTTCCAGGCAATAGTACTGGAGTGGATTGCCATTTCCTTCTCCAGGGGATCTTCCCAACCCAGGGATCAAACCCAGGTCTCCCGCACTGTAGACAGACGCTTTACCGACTGTGTGGATCACAATAAACTGTGGAAAATTCTGAAAGAGACGGGAATACCAGACCACCTGACTGGCCTCTTGAGAAGCCTATATGCAGGTCAGGAAGCAACAATTAGAACTGGACATGGAACAACTGACTGGTTCCAAATAGGAAAAGGAGTACGTCAAGGCTGTATACTGGCACCCTGCTTATTTAACTTATATGCAGAGTACATCATAAGAAATGCTGGGCTGGAAGAAGTACAAGCTGGAATCAAGATTTCCAGGAGAAATATCAATAATCTCAGATATGCAGATGACACCACCCTTATGGCAGAAAGTGAAGAGGAACTAAAAGGCCTCTTGAAAGTTAAAGAGGAGAGTGAAAAAGTTGGCTTAAAGCTCAATATTCAGAAAACGAAGATCATGGCATCTGGTCCCATCACTTCATGGGAAATAGATGGGGAAACAGTGGAAACGGTGAGAGACTTTATTTGTTTGTGCTCCAAAATCACTGCAGATTGTGACTGCACCCATGAAATTTAGACGCTTACTCCTTTGAAGGCAAGTTATGACCAACCTAGATAGCATATTCAAAAGCAGACATTACTTTGCCAACAAAGGTCCGTCTAGTCAAGGCTATGGTTTTTCCAGTGGTCATGTATGGATGTGAGAGTTGGACTGTGGAGAAAGCTGAGCGCTGAAGAATTGATGCTTTTGAACTGTGGTGTTGGAGAAGACTCTTGAGAGACCCTTGGACTGCAAGGAGATCCAACCAGTCCATTCTAAAGGAGATCAGCCCTGGGTGTTCTTTGGAATGATGCTAAAGCTGAAACTCCAGTACTTTGGCCACCTCATGCAAAGAGTTGACTCATTGGAAAAGACTCTGGTGCTGGGAGGGATTGGGGGCAGGAGAAGGGGACAACAGAGGATGAGATGGCTGGATGGCATCACCAACTCGATGGATGTGAGTTTGAGTGAACTCCAGGAGTTGGTGATGGACAGGGAGGCCTGGCATGCTGCAATTCATGGGGTCGCAAAGAGTTGGACACGACTGAGCGACTGAACTGAACTGAACTGAAGAAGAGTGGTAAGAAAGCTAAGGCTGTTGTACACATCCTTCACTGGAGACTTATGCTGTGAATCTTGGTTGGAAAAAAAAAATGATACAGGATATTCGGGGCTGGTGCACTGGGATGACCCAGAGGGATGGGATGGGGAGGGAGGTGGGAGGGGGGTTCAGGATGGGGAACACATGTACACTCATGGCGGATACAAGTCAATGTATGGCAAAACCAATACAATATTGTAAAGTATAATAAATTAATTATTTTTTTAAAAAAAGAAAAAACAAAAAAAAATGGTAGCTAGAGACTGTCATAGAGTCAAGTGAATTTGTTTTGTTTTGAATTTTTGGCTTCATAACTGGAGAGATGTATTTTTTTGAAAGCCAGCAGGAAGAATTAATGGTCCTTGGAGAACAGACTCTCTCCCCTACCATACATATACCCAGGGCTGGTATGACCACTGCACTCCAATAAGGTTGTAGTGATTAAAAGACTGAGTTACCTCCTTAATCACTTGTAAAGACCACTGCCACAACTCCTTTGAGGGTTACATACTATGTCAGCATTCCTGAGCCTGCCCCAGAATTTCATAACATGTCTCAATTCAGAAGCAAAAGAGTTATTTCTGGAACTCCAGAGGGACTCCAGAACTCTATTCTAATCCTAAAAGAGAATTTCTTTTTGATTACTGAGTGCCTGTGCACATTGGCACCCCACATTTCCACTTTCTGCACACAGATTCTTTCCAAGGACTGCAGAAGCCTGACTTTTGTTGTACCATGCCCTCTCCCCAGCCCCAAGGAGTTTAAGTTTGGCACCACAAGGAAGGCACTTTGGCAATGACCAGCATGCTGACCTGCCACCACTCACTATGGTTCTGACTTGCTCCAACCGGTGCAGGCCTGACCCACACCCCCAAAATGGGGTGGGAAGGAGGCTTCCTTGGTAGCAACACTGGCATCCTTTAGTTAAATGACAAGTGCCCACCTGGGCCCTCAAGGTTATGACCAACTGTCACCAGCCAGGTGTTGCCCTTAGATGACTGCCATGGGGTCTACACCTCTATAGGACTTTGGTTCTGAGAGCACAGGGAGAGGAGGAGAGAGAAAAATGTAGGTAATGAGGCCATTTTGCACAACATGGCTAGGTGCTTTGGTTCCAATGGCCTGGCCTAAATGGAAGGAGCCCAAGGGCAGCTTGGAAACACTTGGAATGCATAAAGGTGCCCCTTTTCAGCACCTCAGTTAAATTTCACCTTCATTTAGGGTGATCAGTTCAGTTCAGTTGCACAATCGTGTATGACTCTTTGCGACCCCATGTACTGCAGCACACCATGCCTCCCTGTCCATCACCAACTCCAGAGTTTACTCAAGCTCATGCCCATTGAGTCAGTGATGCCATCCAACCATCTCATCCTCTGTTGTCCCCTTCTCCTCCCACCTTCAATCTTTCCCAGCACCAGGGTCTTTTCAAATGAGTCAGTTCTTTGCTTCAGGTAGCCAAAGTATTGGAGTTTCAGCTTCAACATCAGTCTTTCCAATGAATATTGAGGACTGATTTCATTTAGGATGGACTATTTGGATCTCTATGCAGTCAAAGGGACTCTCAAGAGTCTTCTCCAACACCACAGTTTAAAAGCATCATTTTTTTGGCACTCAGCTTTCTTTATAATCTAATTCTCACATCCATACATGACTACTAGAAAAGCCATAGTTTTGACTAGATGGGCCTTTGTTGGCAAAGTAATGTCTCTGCTTTTTAATATGCTGTCTAGGTTGGTCATAACTTTTCTTCCAAGGAGCAAGTGTCTTTTAATTTCATGACTGCAGTCACCATCTGCAGTGACTTTGGAGCCCAAAAAAATAGTCTGTCACTGTTTTCACTGTTTCCCTATCTATTTATTTAGTGGGATAAGTCCATTAAAATGGACTAAATGCCCGCTTGTCACAAGAGGTATAAGCATTAAAACTTTTTGAACAAAAATGACAGCATGTCTGAAGCACATAACAGTAATATTGAAAAGAAAAAGCCAAACACATACATCTGGCCTTTGACTGTGTAGATCACAATAAACTGTGGAAAACTGTGAAAGAGACGGGAACCACCTGATCTGCCTCCTGACAAATCTGTATGCAGGTCAGGAAGCAACAATTAGAACTGGACATGGAACAACTGACGGGTTCCAAATAGGAAAAGGAGTACGTCAAGGCTGTATATTGGCACCCTGCTTATTTAACTTATATGCAGAGTACATCATGAGAAATGCTGGTCTGGAGGAAGCACAAGCTAGAATCAAGATTGCCAGGAGAAATATCAATAACCTCAGATATGCAGATGATACCACCCTTATGGCAGAAAGTGAAGAGGAACTAAAGAACCTCTTGATTAAAGTGAAAGAGAGTGAAAGAGTTGGCTTAAAGCTCAACATTCAGAAAACTTAGATCATGGCATCCGGTCCCATCACTTCATGGCAAATAGATGGAGAAACAGTGTCAGATTTTATTTTGGGGGTCTCCAAAATCACTGCAGATGGTGACTGAAGCCATGAAATTAAAAGACACTTACTCCTTGGAAGGAAAGTTATGACCAACCTAGACAGCATATTAAAAAGCAGAGACATTACTTTGTCCACAAAGGCCCATAGTCAAGGCTATGGTTTTTCCAGTAGTCGTGTATGGATGTGAGAGTTGGACTATAAAGAAAGCTTAGTACCAAAGAATTGATGCTTTTAAACTGTGGTGTTGGAGAAGACTCTTTTTTTTTAACTTTTACAATATTGTATTGGTTTTGCCAAATATCGAAATGAATCCGCCACAGGTGTACATGTGTTCCCCATCCTGAACCCTCCTCCCTCCTCCCTCCCCATACCATCCCTTTGGGTCGTCCCAGTGCACCAGCTCCAAGCATCCAGTATTGTGCATCGAACCTGGACTGGCGACTCGTTTCATATATGATATTATACGTATTTCAGTGCCATTCTAGACTCTTCAAAGTCCCTTGGACTGCAAGGAAATCCAACCGGTCCATCCTAAAGGAGAACAGTCCTGGGTGTTCATTGAAAGGACTGATGTTGAAGCTGAAACTCCAATACTTTGGCCACCTGATGCAAAGAGCTGACTCATTTGAAAAGACCCTGATGCTGGGGAAGATTGAGGGCAGGAGGAGAAGGGGACGACAGAGGATGAGATGGCTGGATGCCATCACTGACTCAATGGACATGAGTTTGGGTAGACTTTGGCAGTTGGTGATGGACAGAGAGGCCTGGCGTGCTGTGGTTCATGGAATCGCAAAGAGCTGGACACGAGTGAGTGACTGAACTGAACTGATACTTCCTGCATGATTTCGGTGATATAAAATTCTAAGTCAGACACAAACAGTGATGTGGAATTAAATGGTGAAACTCTATAGAAAGGTGAGTAACAATTATTAAGTCAGGTGAGAGGTGTCCTTGATCTGTGGAGAGACATCTAGAGGTTTCTAAGGTGCTGATAGTATCCCATTTCTTGACCTGGGTAGTGGTTTCATGGATATTTCCTGCAAATTCATTATTAAATGACACATTTATGTTTACATACTTGCTTGAATGGATATCACATTAAATATTTCCTTTGAGAAAAAAAGATTTCACTGGAATTGGCTGGAAGCCAATTGCTGGTATAGAGTGATGTATGAAAGAGTATAAGAGGTGCCCTTCTATCCATTGATGAAGAGCAGCCACTGAAGAACACCAACCATGGCTATGTGCTGTCGAGTGGCTGGGAGCTACCTATGGTAGACACGACGGACATAAATAAGCTCAACACATGGCAGCAGTGGTGGTGGTTTAGTGAGTAAGTCATGCCCCACTCTTGTAACCCCACAGACTATAGCCCACCAGGCTCCTCTGTCCATGGGATTTTCCAGGCAAGAATACTGGAGTGGGTTGCTGTGCCCTCCTCCAGGGGATCTTCCTGACCCAGGGATCAAATCCAGGTCTCCTGCATTGGCAGCTGGATTCTTTACTGACTGAGTCACCAGGAAAACCCAGTCTCAACATATAGATGATATTAAATTGCAGAAATATCACTAGGAAGGGATGGGTCTTGAGTATTACCTCTGTTTTAAAAATAAATTATTTAATTTTAAGTTAATTTTTAATTATGGCCTTGTTTAACCACCAGTTCACAAAATTGAAAATTTAACAAGTTACTGGTAACCCAGTGCAAGCCCGCTTCAGCACATCGCTGACTACAGCTCCCAACAAGGGACTTAATGAGGGCAAAATGGAATGGAAGCAAACCAACGTCTGGGCTGGGAAACCAAGTCCATATAGGGCACAATTTATTTATTTATGCATTTAAGAACTACATGGCACTTACTATCCACCAGATGCTGGTTGCAGCCCTGTACAAATATACACTGTGACAGCTCTGACTTTGCCCAAACCAGGGGCACACACTGGAATTAACTACTCAAGACCTTCAAAGATGAATAGAGTTCCAAGCTCATCAAGAACTGGGTCAAGACACACACACTGACCAAGGACAGAGGAAGTTTAGCATCATAGAGGGAAACTGCTGTGATTAATCACGGTCGTTAATGAAGCATTTACAAAAGAGTTAATGAACGGCTCCAGTTGGACACAGGAAGAAACGGGGTCAAGCCAAATAAAGAGGAAGTACTAAGGACAGTAGGGGAGGGGTGGTTAATTGTCTTTATGGAGGACCAAGAACAAGGAGACAATGAAATGTGAGGATCAAAGGATGGTGATGCACAAGCATTCCTATCTGGTTGCTTTGGAGCCCAGTGGATCTCCCTAAAGTCGCAAGAAACTTCAGAGCTTCCAATACAACCTGAAAAGCAAGCATGAAGGATAAGACTGCCTCTACGTATAATTAAAAGTGTTATGTTCAGGACTTCCCTGATGGTCCCATGGCTAACAGTCTACACTCTCAATGCAGAGGAAGGCCAGGTTTCATCCCTGGTCAGGGAACTAGATCCCACATGCCACAACTAAGAGTTTGCATGCAGCAACTTAAAAAAAAAAAAAAGTGGATGAATGATAAAGACAGTTGTCAGTTCTATTAAGCATAATCAATATAATATTAAAACTCTTAAATTATTGTATAATTTTAAATGATGTTATAAAGGTCTGCAACTGCCAGATACTAGAATCTAGAACTAGGTAATTATGACTGCTTATTTTTTTCCTTGCAGTTTTATTGAAATATAATTGACATACAGCTCTGTATAGGTTTACGGTGAACAGCATAATGGCTTAACTTCCATATATCATGGAATGATAACAAGAAATTTAGTGAACATTTATCACCCCATACAGATAAGAAGTAGATGCCAGCAATACTATGTAGGAAGCCACAGGTGTTGAAAACTAATTGGACACAGGTGTCAAATGATAGGTGTTGGTCCAATTCTAGAAGCTACTGTCACATTTTATACTGAGCTAAGCAGTAGCCTACTGGAATGTCACACTAATTTAAAATGGGAAGTTCACAGGAGGTTTTAGTTTTCTATTTCAATTTGACATTCACTTATAGAGTTAACTAGAATTCTTTTTAAATTTTTCATTTTTTATATACAGTGGTTGAGGTGAAACACTAAATCATATACTAGATTAAATCATATTGTATATTAAATCATATACTAAATCACCAATCAGTGTTTCTCAAGAGCCAATATTAAGTTTGAAATAATATAAAACAGGAGAGAAGACCTAGCCCATGCCCTGGAGGTTTGTAATCTCAGCATGACAGACATCAGTAATGGTCTGACTAATCCAATTCAGGGATGACTGAGTTACCACCACGGCTTTGGTTTGCTCCAGGAACTCTTCCAATTATACGAAGAATCATGGGACCAAGAGAAAACTGGCATTTTGAAAAGATGGATCCTTAACACCTTTAGTACCACCCCACTCTCAGTCCTGCCTGGGGAAGGAGGGTTTTCTTACTGTATGGGAGGTGGCGGTCTCTGCTCTCCATGGTATGCGTGTCACTTGCATCTACAGTAGCACTAATGCAAACTGAAACTGAAGCTCAAATAGCTTCCTGTTACTCCGTTCTGAAATTAAAGCTCAAAATAGAAGAGAGCTTATTATCTGGATAAGATCTAGCCTCAGTTCAGTGCCCTGACCGGAGACACAATGAAAGAATGGAGTCTTTTATGAAGACCCTCAACACACCCGCTCCCCTCCTCACCTGTCAGCACTCACACCTGTCTGCAACACAGACTACAAACAGAAGTGCTGGAACCTGTTATCATAACATCAAAACCTACCCATAAAAAAGTCAATCTTACTTTTTTGAAACCTTGGAAAATTCACAGCCTCTATGCATCCCAGTTCTTCCTTCTGCCAAAAACAGATCATAAAGATGTTTCCCCCCTGTCTTTCCAGCCCCATCATTCTATAATCCTTCGAGCTGACCTCAGCTGGCTTCCTCCATCCCTCAGCCTCCCATGCAGGTCTCCCTCTAAGTCCTACCACCCTTCTCTCCTCTTTAAAATAATGACTGCAGATCTCCTAAGAGATGACTCCATCACTGATGCTCGGAAGCCTCTCTCCGTCCTGTCCACATTCCAGTGTCATGGGATGACTTCAAGTGGCATTGCTGCCTCTCTTCTTTCTCCTCTATCATGCTGAGAAGGCAAAGGACCAGGGTCAAGATAGGGGCCTGTGTGTCTTGGAAATCACGTTTGAATTTTTGAGGAATCAAGTAATAGCACAGTCACTCCTGCTTGCTCTTCTGTCCTGGCACACAGCCAGGAGAGGCACAAAATGGGACAGCAGAAGTGAGTTTTCAAGGGTGTCAGCTCTTGGGACAGTTCCTGCCTACCTGGGCACATCCCTGTGGCAGGGGTGGCGGGGCGGGGAGAGTATACAGCCTTTGAGCTCCACTTTCATCACATGGATTTCACTGTGTTAAAGTCATCAGACCTCTAGCCCCAAGGGAAGGGAAGCAATAATAAAATCAAATTCCTTTATTTTTTTAGACAGAATCTGAAATTAGAGTTGAAATAATTTTGTGTGCACCTTCTTAATGAAGTACTGCTTCCTGTAGAGACTTTCTGAATTCAGAACTTTCTTACCTCCCTGCCATCTTTATCATATCAGTTCCCCGGCAGTTAACTTCTTTTTTTTCCCCTTTGAGAGGGGTGAAAAACTAATGAATAAAACTACAGGTTACGATCTCAGGAGGCTACAAACAAAGGATGGTAAAAAGAAAATCCGTAATTGTTTAAAGCTGAAAATTATATCAACAGTGCTGGCTACAATACATTTTCCTGTTGCATTTCTCAGATCTGAAGGACTATTATAATTTTTCAAACAGTTCTTCTCACTAGACCAACAGACTCCAACTCGTGAGCAGGGCAGGCCTAAGGGACCTCATGAGGAAAGGATTATTCTTGGAAACATTCATTTCTGCACCAGGGCTTAAGGAAACATGCGGTAACATATGGATCGGCACTGAAATTTTAAACCTTTAATTGACTTTTTATGGGTCCATACACTGAATATTAAACACGTGGATTTTCTTCTGTTACAGTTTCAAACTAATTTTGCATTCTGTTTTGTTCAGTAACTTTGTCTTTTTGTTTCTAAATGTGTTTTTCGCTGATTTTATCATACTGCTTTAGACCAAGCTATTGTCATCACCCAAATCTGCCATTTCACACTGTGTAGTCGAGCAGTGTCCTGACATGGTAACGCACACATGGCACTTTTCCAATTATCTGCAGTGGTGCATGACCAGAAGGGCACAGATAAGCAAAGCCCATGAATAATCCTCAAATCTCTTTGTAGCTAGCACTACCTTTTCAGAACTTCACCGAACATTCCACAAAATTTGCTAAAATTAACTGGACTTCTGATTTCCCCTCCTGACCATGCTAACTCGTTGGTGAACATGATAAAATAGTAAGTAGATAAATGATAAAATGGCAGTAACTAGAGGATCAACGGAGAAGGCAATGGCATCCCACTCCAGTACTCTTGCCTGGAAAATCCCACGGACAGAGGAGCCTGGTAGGCTGCAGTCCATGGGGTTGCTAAGAGTCGGACACGACTGAAGCAACTTAGCAGCAGCAGCAGCAGCAGCAGCAGCAGCAGGGGATCAAAATCAACATGTTACCAATGACTGTTCTCCACTGTGGTAACAAGAACTGGCTAAATCTCACTAGCACTTACAAAAAAAATAATGCTCTGCAGTGGGGAAGGGCGTTTTCCAAACTTGAGTCTAAGCCGTTTTACGATAGGACTCAAACATTTGGCCGGCCTGGGGGTGGCAGAGCCGCCCTGGGAGCCCAGAGCAGTATTAGCTCTCTGGACGTCAGGCACTGGTAGCGATGGCCAGTGCACCTCGTCGTCCAACGTGGCGGGCAGCCAGGACTTCTGCATCCGACATTACTGAGAGCAGCCAATGCAGAAAATAAGGAAACACATGACACAGCACATTAAAGCATAGAGGACATGAACCAGAGTATGCAGGAGCCATACCAGCAGCAGATCTGAGTGGGTACGAAGCACAGGAATATTAATTACTCTTAAGATCACTCAAAGATATTACTTCCAAGAAATCATATGAAAGAGGAATTACGGATATTGTGTACCTATGCGCTTGGCGTTTTTACTCTCATGGCCAAATGTGTTTCCTCTTTTCCTTCCTCTAGTGCACAGTCATGTCTGACTGAGGCTCTACAGACCCAGCCCACCAGACTCCTCGGTCCCTGGGATTCTCCAGGCAAGAATACTGAAGTGGGTTGCCATCCCCTCCTTCAGGAGAACTTCCCAACCCAGGGACTGAACCCTTGTCTCCTGCATTGGCAGGCGGATTCTTTACGACTGAGCCACCAGGGAAGCCCCTTTCCTACCTCTAGGGTCACTTACGCTTCCCATGTTTGTGGGAAATCTCTTCATGTATCAGTAGTCAGGTGGGGTTCTATGCTGTCTCTGATAAAAGGCTGGGGTGAACTGTCTAGATTAAGTCAACCCAGAGATGTAAAATACTCAAACAATGGCTTTATAAATATCAAAAATTGCTCAGAAAACTGAGTATCTCATAAGTCTTATTCTGTTTATAAGCCACAGGGAATGTATTCAAATAAGAGGACAAAACAAGACAGAAACGTATTCTTTTTCTCAGCTTTCCAACCACTCTCCCTTGCCCTGCTGGGTGACATACCGGTTCTGCACCTAGTGAAAGGAGGAGCAGGTAGAGCAGCAGACATGCGCCACCCATGAACACGGCCCAGCAGCCCGGCACAGTGGAAACCTACCTGTCCTGCTCTGTAGACAGGGCTTCCCAGGTGGAACTAGTGGTAAAGAACCTGCCTGCCAATGTAAGGAGATGCAGGTTCGATCCCTAGGTTGGAAAGATCCCCTGGAGGAGGGCACAGCAAACCACTCCAGTATTCCTGCCCGGAGAACCCATGGACAGAGGAACCTGGCGGGCTACGGTCCATAGGGTCGCACAGAGTCAGACACAACTGAAGCAACTTAACAGGCAGGCATGCTCTGTAGACACAGTTCATTCCTATTAGAAGCAGTTCAAAGCACATCCAGTGATCCTGAAGAGTCCAGGAAGGAGGAGGAAAGGCTGTAAGACTGGAGACAGAAAACCAAAAATTGACATTTTTTCTAAATCTAAGCTGGATACTGCAAAGTACAGACTAGCAAGTACATTGTTAGGTCAATTGTAGCCACCAGCTCAAGAGCAACTTGAGCTTCTTAAACAAACAATGGGAAATTCACTGTAAAGCTGACCCAAATTCAAACCCCAATATAGCCATGTTCAATTCTCAGTTCTGTGGCTTCTTAACTCTGTGACTTTAGGCTAATCACTTAAACACTTTAAGCCTCAGGGTTTTATCTATGACATGAAGATCACACCAGCACCTGACACGCAGGTTTATTGTGATAATTAAGCAAGATGATGCCTATAAAGTGCTAACCACAAAGTCTTGTTGTTGTTGTTTAGTTGCTAAGTTATGTCCGACACTTTTGCGACACCATGGACTGTAGCCCACCAGGTTCCTCTGTCCATGGGATTTCCCAGACACAAATTCTTGAGTGGACTGCCATTTCCTGGGGGATCTTCCTGACCCAGAGATCGAACCCACGTCTCCTGCATTGGCAGGAAGATTCTTTACCACTGAGCCTCCAGGGAAGGCCCTAACTGGCAGTTGTTATTATTGTTATTATTAAAAGATTCATGTGAAGTTATCAATGGTGGCAGCAAACATGTGAAGAGTGGCCATGTGGGAAAGAGAAAGAATAGGTAGAACTTAGAAACAGTTTTCAGCTCAGTTGAGAGAAAAGCTATCAACAGTCTGAGTCATTCACAAGAAGAATGATTCGTCTCAAGAATGGGAAGCTGCTTCTAGTTCCTTGGAGTAAGATAAATATGAGCAGGGAAGTTTGGTGAGATGCAAGAGCTTCCCCAGCATTAAAGAGATGGTCGGACAACTAAACAATCATTAATATTCTTTCAAGCCCATGAAAGCCTAGATTCTATTATTTCTTTTGTTAGGCAGGAAGTTAGCTGAGAGGTGGCTAACTTTAAAGAGGTGGCCCCTTCTTTAAAGCTAACCATCCAATGGCCACCTAATCCCACCAAGCAATTTACCAGCCCTGCCCCAAATATGCCCTTATCAGTACTCCAAAATAGTCAGGCAGTAAGAAAAATCCCCCACCGGCTGACTGGTGGGACTTTCCCTACTCTGGCACATGCACAGATCTCACACTACATGTACTAAAGTAACCTTTGGTGGTCATCAGACTCATTGTGTGTGCTTAGTCACTCAGTCATGTCTGACTCTTTGCAACCCTATGGACTATAGCCCACCAGGCTCCTCTGTCCATGGGATTCTCCAAGCAAGAATACTGGAGTGGGCTGCCATGCCCTCTTCCAGGGTCTCTTCCCCACCCAGGGATCAAACCTGCGTCTTTGGCACCTCCTGCACTGGCCTTCTGATTGGCACTGGCAGGCCATTCTTTATCACCAGCGCCACCTGGGAAGCCCATGTTTTTGTTGTTGCTGTTGTTGTTCAGTCGCCCAGTCTTGTCTGACTCTTTGCGATCCTATGGACTGCAGCATGCCAGGCCTCCCTATCCTTCACCATCCCCCAAAGTCTGCCCCAGTTCATGTCCACTGCATCAGTGATGCCATCCAGCCATCTCATCCTGAGATGCCCTCTCCTCCTTCTGTCTGCAATCTTTCCCAGTATCACGGACTTTTCCAGTGAGTCGTTGTTCAAATTAGATGACCAAAAATATTGGAGCTTCAGCTTTAGCATTCATCCTTCCAATGCGTATTCAGGGTTGATTTCCCTTAAGATTGACTGGTTTGATCTCCTTGCTACCCAGGGGACTTTCAGGAGGAGTCTTCTCTAGCACCACAATTCGAAGATTCTTTGAGTCTTCAACCCAGGAATCAAACCCAGGTCTCCTGCACTGCAGGTGGATTCTTTACCATCTGAGCCACCAGGAAAGCCTGGGAAGACCATACATACATCTGATTATAACAGACTGAATTATGAGAAGGACATGCACAGCAGAACATCTTGTTATATAACCTGCAGCTGTCAATCAAGACTATCAATCAATGACCTCCTAGCTTATGACCTTGCCTTAAAAATTCTGCACTCCAGCCCTCCCGGGCCATTGCCTCCCTTGGTGTGACCCACCTCTCTTTTGAAGTGTTCTCTGTATTCTTTCTTTCCTTATCATCAATAAACTTTCTCACCGTGGGTAAGACCTTAGATTCTTCTTGGTGTCCTTACAAAGAATCAAGGCCCACGGGAGGAGGGGGCCTCCAGACTCCTCTCTGCTAACACTTTCTCTTTGTTACAATAAAAATGAGAAAACAGTCGCATTTGAAGAATGGCAAAGAGGAGAAGAAAAATAAAAGAAGAAAGACTGCCGCTCCATGCTTACTGAATGGCCACTATGTCTCCAGAAAGAAAGATACCATCCGCATCACCACAAATGATGATAATTTTCAGTGTTCCAGAAGGTGGGTCTTATGGTTGTTCATTACGTAACATACTTGCTGCATCCCTCAGTTCAGTTCAGTTCAGTCGCTCAGTCATGTCCGACTCTTTGCAACCCCATGAATCGCAGCACGCCAGGCCTCCCTGTCCATCCCCAGCTCCCAGAGTTCACCCAAACCCATGTGCATTGAGTCGGTGATGCCATCCAGCCATCTCATCCTCCGTCGTCCCCTTCTCCTCCTGCCCCCTATTTTACTATATATGAGTGCCTGCTCAGGACCGTAAGAGGGTTTCAAAATGATTCTTTCTGTGCCTTCTAAAATTTAGTGAGCCGTCTCATCAAAACGGTACTAACCCCACACGGAACGGAAACTGCCCCAATGTGGTTTCCCTCAAGGAGACACTCTAAGAAATAGAGGTGTGTTTTTAGAGCCACTTGTCATCCTGCATCAGAAAAGAAAGTTCTTGCCTACTAACTATTCAAAGCAACTGCATACTGCACTAAAGGATGCTGCTTTAAAAAAAAAAAAAAAATCTCGCTATTGACTCAAGGCTCTTTATTTATGGTACAGCAGCACACTTCCACTTAGAATTAACTCAAAGTCAATGGTCACCCCACTCTGTGGAGCACAGATGCACTGGATCTTGGAGAGCAAAGAACACTTGTGTAAAAACCCCTGCTTAGAATCAGATTCTAAATAGTGCCCCATTTGGAGGACCAAGGATACAGAGTCTTAGAAGAAGAGGTTTTCAGTTCAGATGTTTGATAAAGAAAGTCTCCACATGTCTGCTAAGCGTAGGCCCTGGCTATTTTTATCCTATTGTGGACTCTGGCCATAACCTGAACTAGTCGAAGCCAGAGAAAGGTTAGAGGGCTTCAGTACATAGACCATTACTTTTCCTGCTCCCACAAGTGAAAAAGAAAGAAGAGGAAAATGTTCTGGCACCAAGAATCTAGAGATGAAAGGATTGTAAAAAGTAAAACAGCCATTGTTGGTAGACTGAGGAATCCACAATTCTGAGGTAGTGTGAGATTCCCCAATGGCTCATTGGGTAAAGAATCTGCCGAAACTGCGAGAGATGCAGGAGACACGGGTTCGATCCCTGAGTCAGGAAGATCCCCTGGAAGAGAGCATGACAACCCACTCCAGTATTCTTGCCTGGAGAATCTCCATGGACAGAGGAGTCTATAGGTTATACTCCATGGGGTCGCAGAGGTGGACACGACTGAGTAACTAAGCACATACACTGTCAACTCAGCTTCGGAACTGGGGCGTGAGGATGGACACCTGGGGCAGTGTCCATAGTCATAAAAAGATTTCCTCTCTGTAGAAAGTGAGACAGTTTGGGCCCCCGGGCCCCTTGCTGCAGTGCTACAATGCCTGCACCTGGACACACCTGTCCTTGAGCAACAGTGGGACTAAAAATAACTGCATGCATTTGCACTAGGGGCAAATTCTGGATAAAAGATACAAAGAGACCAAAAACCCAACTGCCACATCTGAAGAGCCTAGAACAAAAGCCGGGTACTGTACATGCCCCCTTGTACACACCACCACCTAAAGGGTGAGCAAAACATCTAAGCCACCCCTCCAGCCCAACCCTCACCCCATGTAAGGACCAAGCTTGCCCGACCTCGGGAAGCAAGTGAGGAAGGGAACCTGTTGCTTGTTCTCACTCCCCCATACTGCAGCAGGGGCCCCAATAAAGCCTTTGCCTGAATTTCTTGTCTGGTCTCAAGTCAATTTCTATTGATGTGGGGAATCCTGGTCGGTAACAAAAGTAGTTGCCATCAGATAGTGAGTCTGGGACCAGAGAGATAATATTTTATGCTATCTTTCTACTCCCTGTCAAATAACAAAGGTGTGCACCTCAAGGTGCCGACAGTGGACAGTGGCCACAGTCATCTCAGCTTTTCCACGGCAGAGAAAGAGCCTAAGAAGCTACTGGGTAGTGATTGGCAGCCACCCACCTAGCACTTGGAGCACAGGACCCCCTGAAGGAAGATGCTGCCTTGCCCTTCAGCACAGTAGATGATAAGAAGCGGTTGACAGACACACACACACCCAAGCCCCACCTTGAACCACTGAATCAGAATCTCCAGGTGAGGGACCTGGAAAGTTAAATATTGAATAAGTGCCCTCAGGAGAGTTTTATTTTTCAAGAGCCTAGGGAAACAGTACAGTTTAGGTCCTTTTTCGTAATTCTCCAAATCTCTTGGGCTCTAACCAATGGGGTGGCAGGTCCTACGCACTGGCCTGAGTGGTACCTTGTCACCAAGCTTCCAAAAGCATTGAGAGCCCTTCATATCATCACCACTCTCAGCAGCACAACTTACATGTCACCAAGTAACAGAACATCTATAATTTAAACTAAATTATACAATTAAGCAGCACAGAAGGAAACAGTGTTCCATTAGAGAAGTTGTTTCCATTAAGTCTCCAAAAGTGTTTTTGGAGTAGAAAGTCAAAACAAATGCTTCAGTTGGCATAATGTTTGAAAACCAGTTTCAGTATACTAGACTTCTGAAAACAGAAAATCCTACACTGAATTGTAAATCCAACAGAAACATAAGCATGTAAAACCCCCATCTAGGATTAAATCTAGATATTAGCTTATTTTTCATTTAGAGTAACAATTATATTTTGTTAATCACATCCTAGGCTTCCCTCGTGGCTCAGACAGTAAAGAATCTGCCTGCTATGCAGGAGATGTAGGTTGGATCCTGGATCAGGAAGATCCCCTGAAGGAGGGCATGGCAACCCACTCCAGTATTCTTGCCTGGAGAGTTCCGTGGACAGAGGCACCTGGAGGGCTACAGTCCATGGGTTCACAAAGAGTTGAGACACAACTGAGTGACTAACAACAACAACAGTAGTCTTAGAGAATTAAAAATAGAAGTATAAGCAACAAATTTTTTATTAAAGAGGTTTGACTCCATTTCAAGTTTGGAAATATAATTACATTTTGAATGTTCTATATCTCACTACCCACACAGTATTAACTTTTAAAAGGATTATTAGTTTCTAAAAAATATACATAGACATGAGGAAGAAAATAGAACAAAACAGTGTCGGACACGACTGAGTGACTAACACACACACACACAATCACATCCTACATGGAGTTATTAATTATCACAAAATATCATGATGAACAGATACTATTATAAAGTTATATAATAAGAATTAATTTATTATTATCTTAAATTGAAGTTAACTAAGATTATTTCATTAGAAACTAAAAGACATATTTAAAAAAGAGTTTCTGCTTAACAAAAATTTCACTACTTATTTTGTCAACATCTGTTAGTGAAATAAATCAGAAAATAGCACTCTGAGAGGGCCCCAGATACTTCCCATTGTTTCATGTGGCTACTTGTTTTGTTCAGTGGAATGTCAGCAAAAATAATTTGTGTCACTTCTGAGTCTTGGTCTGAACACATTTGAACATAAATCCCCTGGTTCCTTTGCACCCTTCCATTATTGAGAGAGCCAATTTGGACCCAAACAGGGAGGCTATGGGTTGAGAAAAGGAAGGGTGCTTGCTGGTCCCAGAACATTTAGGCCTGTGTTCCTGGGCGGCTCTTCAGTGAAGAATTGCCTGTGATGCAGAAGACACAGGAGAAGCCATGGGTTCGATCCCTGGGTTGGGAAGATCCCCTGGAGGAGGGCCTGGCAACCCACTCCAGTATTCTTGCCTGGAGAATCCCATGGCCAGAGGAGCCCGCTGGGCTACAGTCCATACGGTCGCACAAAGTCGGACACACCTGAAGCGACAGGACGCATGGCGAGCAAACGCGTGTCAGTACGTGTGACTGTCTATGTGTGTCTGCAGTGTCTATGTCTGTGAGAGAGAAAGAGAAACTTCTATTTTGCTTAAGCCACATTCATTTTGTGTCCATTCGTTAGAGCAGCCTGCTGCTGCTAAGTCGCTTCCATAGTGTCGTACTCTGTGCGACCCCACAGACTAGCCTATACCATAATTAATGCCCACAAACCAGAAAACAACAAGCTCAAATATAGGAAAATACTAATAAAATAACAGGACTTTCAGAAAAAAACATAAAAACAATCACTTTTCAAGTACATATATTAACCCTCACTGAACTTCTATTTTTTTTATTTCCAAGTTCTTTTAATCAATGGATCTCTGTAAAAGTAATTGTCAATGCTTCTACTTCTAATACTCTCAATATCTGCTCTTTGCATGTTACTGTAAAATACTGAATGACCTTTTAGGTTATTTATGATGTAAAATGAACTATCCTTAAAACCGTAATCTTTTAACTGTCAGCAAATCCTTGCAAAGTTCAACAGATTCATAAATAATGAAAGCTAATATTCTGCTACAATATTTATGAAAAATTTAAGGCAGAGGCATATAGATTTAAAAATAAAAACACAATATTTTTGCATTAGCAATTCAGATCGATAGAGATTATATTTCTAAGGCTAAAGTTTTCAAGGCACTATTTCTATTTTCATATCTCTCTACGGGAAAAGTATTTTCTGTCATTTTATATAAATCCACAGAGTCTTAGCTTGGTATTTTTAAACATGGAATATGAGAACTCAGGACACATGACTGTTAACATCAGAACCGCTTGGATGCTCCTCTCATACATTTCCTGTTTTGTTTGTGCTAACTTTGGGTAAATCTTCCTTAAACATGTCACACATGTTTTGAGCAATAACCAAGGTCATGAGCAATATCCCAGGGATCTCTGTTCCCAAAGCTCTATTGAAAATGTTCAAGATCTCCAAACTCCCCAGACCACCCTCCTTCTGCTGAAGTCAGGTCTCCCAGCCCTAGCCTACTGTCTCCTTCACCTCTGCTTTCCAATGCTGGGTTCTCAGCTTTGGGGAAGAAATTGATTATGAGAGTCAACCTTCCAACTTTTGAGCTTGGGTTTCTCAAAGACTTCTGTAGAGAGATTTTGGCTGAAGAAAACCTTACAAAGGAAAAAACTGGACTAACATCTAGAATGATCATAAAAAGCTTTTTAAATATTTTATAATCACAAAAATAAAGTAACAGACTAGAGTTGCCAGATTTAGCAAATAAAAATACAGAACACCTAGTTCAGTCTGAATTTCAAATGAACAACAAATGCTTTTTATAGTATAAGGTATACGAATGTCCCATGCGACATCAGGGAACATACTTACAGTTTAAATTTTTTCAAGGTTTTTGTTTTTTTTTTTTAACGTAGGCTATTTTTAAAGTCTTCATTGAATTTGTTACAACACTGCTTCTGTTATACGTTTTGGTTTTTTTGGCAGCAACACATGTGGGATCTTACCTCCCTGACCAGGGATCAAACCTACATGCCCTGCACTGGAAACGGCAAAGTCTTAACCACTGAACCACCAGGAAGCTCCTACACGTTAAATTTTATTCATTTTCATTTTAATTTAACTGGACATCCTGTATTTTATCTGGAATTCTATATAGAGACAGCATACTTGAATGAATATACCAATGACACACATTGTTAGTATAGTAAGGATCCCAAATGCTAAAATTTTACTGGTCAAGATGTAAACATGAAACAAAAAGGCAAGTGGTCAGCAAGGATCTATTTGCAAGAATTGATTTACATGAGGGGGAAAGACACATGCTGGGAGGGAGAAGAAGATAGGGAAAGGAGAAGGAGGAAGGGAGAAAGCATCTGTCACCTGTGGGATTCCCAGGCCTGGGCCCAGAGACGCATGCTGAGCCGTTTTACAGAGACTGACTACAGGCCTCAGGCTGAATGAGGGATTCTACAAATCACCCAGTAGAGGTGACGCTGCATTTCTATCCAAGTAACAGGTAACACTGCGTAACAATGTGACTCAGGGGAGGTGAAAGAAGCCTCCCCCCTACTTCTCACCTTGCTGCTTGGAGACTTCAGAGGTGGTCCTAATGCTCCTCACTGACCTCACCTGGAGCACGCCCGCTGATCCTAGCCACAGCAGCAGGCAGCAGTGACCACCCCCGAGTGGTCACAAAGAGCAAAAGGACCAAAGGGAGAAAGAAGAACATGGTAAACTTAGCAGCATCTTTAGCCAACAGAATTGCTCCTAAGCACAAGAGATACACACCAGATACGGCTAGATATAAGTGGACAAAAAGTTGAGGAGCATCAGAGAACTGGCTGTGGCCAGGTGAAGGAAAGAGTCCGAGAATCACAGACATGACCACCAGCCTGAGCCCATGCGTGTGCACAGATGGAGAGGCCCATGGAACACAAGTCTAGTCCATCTGTAAAGACAGGGCTGCCCCCTGCTCTTGTGAACACAGCAGGAGAAGGAGAGGGTAGGACAAATATACACTACCGTGTATAAAATAGATAATTAGTAGAAACCTGCTGTATAACACAGGGAGCCCAGCCTGGCACTCTGTGACGAATGATGGAATGGGAGGGGGGGAGGGCGGCTTAAGAGGAAAAGGATATAAATTATCATCATAAAAATAGATATAAAAAGAAAACCAAGAAACTAATAAGACTCTCAGTAAGAGTTCATTCTCAGGGCTTCCCTGGTGGTCCAGTGGTTAAGACTCTGTGCTTCTACTGCAGGGGGTGTGGGTTCAATTCCTGGTTGAGGAACTAAGATCCCCCATGCCAAGTGGCACAGCCAAAAAAAAAAAAAACACAAAAACCCAGAGTTCATTTTTAGATCATACTTTTTCTTCTGCAAACTCCTTTTCTCCAAATATTAGATGATTATTATGAGCTAGGGTTTTCAACTCTCCATGCTCCCAACAAGTCCCCAAGGTTATCAGAAAGGTATTCAGAAATAGGTTTACATATTTTAGAATTTTATGTCAGGTGGGCTTTTCAATCAGGAAGGAATTGATTCTACTGCCGTTCATGTGTTTGCCTTTCATCTCCTGAGAAACGCTTCATGGTTCTCAGAAACTCTACTCTTGCCAATCACGAACTGGAGGCTGCCACCAAGCACCTGGTTCCTTCTTGCAGCACGCTGCCACTGGAGGCACTGCCAGATGCTGGGGCTACGAGAAGTCCCTTCTCCTAGAACATCTCCACCCTGCAATTCCCAAGACCAGGCCCAGGCCCCCCAGCTCTCTGCATCTGTTCTCCCAGGAGGCCTGGAGACTTGGATGCAAGCAAGCCATTTGGATGACCTATTCTGACATCATAGAAGCAGCTGAGGCTTCCCACCTTCATTTTCATTCCCTTTTAAGTAAATAAATGAATATGAAAAAAAGAAAATCCTCACACTTTGGGGCTCCTCCAAAGCCTAAATAAGAGGTTTAGGAATTGGGAGGTGGCAGATATGTCAAGAGCTTATCTTGCCTTCAGGAAAATATCAAAGGCAGTCATTATCTTAGATTACAGATCAGGCAACTGAGGTTCAGAGAAGTCGAGTGAATTGCCTAAAGTCGAGGGGCAGCAAGCAGCAGAAGGGGAATGAGTTGCCTGCCTTTCAGCTTCATTCTCTCTGCAGTCACCCTAGGGCCTTAGATAAGAAGGTCACATAAATACCGACAGCCAGCATTTCAGAAGTAAGGACTAATCCACTAATACCGCTTTGTGCAGAGCGCAAGGGAAAAGCTGCTGCTGCTGCTAAGTCGCTTTAGTCGTGTCCAACTCTGTGCGACCCCATAGACGGCAGCCCAACAGGCTCCCCCGTCCCTGGGATTCTCAAGGCGAGAACACTGGAGTGGGTTGCCATTTCCTTCTCCAATGCATGAAAGTGAAAAGCGAAAGAGAAGTCACTCAGTTGTATCCAACTCAGCAACCCCATGGACTGCAGCCCACCAGGCTCCTCCGTCCATGGGATTTGGTATACAACAATTCATGGTGTTAAGCAGGAAGTTAGCCATGAGCAAGGAGGGGTGATATAGCCGAAAAGGATGCAAGCTGATCTCTAAACCCCTTCCCAAACACACCCAGCAGAGCTCACAGATATGCTAACTTATTTAAGTTAACTTATTTAGAGACTTATTTAAGTCTCTAAAAAAAACAGAGACCTTTTCAACTTTTGCATATGTGCCCTAGGTACACAGTGGATACAAACTAACCACAGGGGCTTCTCCAACTCCAGTACATGTGCCCTTGATGCTCAGCTGTGTCCTCAAGTAAACTTAGACAGCCGGGAGCCCACTGTTGTTGCTGTTGTTCAGTGTCCACATAGTGTCCAACTCTTTGTGACCCCAAGGGCTGCAGCATGCCAGGCTTCCCTGTCCCTCACCATCTAATGGAGTTTGCCCCAAGTTCATCATGTCCATTGACTCAGTGATGCCCTCCAACCATCTCATCCTCTGTCTCCCTCTTCTCCTTCTGCCTTCAATCCTTCCAAGCATCAGGGTCTTTTTCCAATGAGTTGGCTGTTCACATCAGGTGGCCAAAGTATTGGATCTTCAGCATCAGTCCTTCCAATGAATATTCTGGGTTGTTTTCCTTTAGGATTGACTGGTTTGATCTCCTTAGCCTAGGGACTTAGTCCTAGCCAAGGGACTCTCAGGAATTCATTAGGGTTCATAAATTTTCTATCCATACATACATACCAGACTGAATTATGGGAAAGAGATGCACAATAGAGCCTATTGTTATATAACTTGCAACTATCAATCAGACTTGAGCATATACTCCCTTTCCTGATTGGTGGTGGGTACAAGCCCTATTTTGCACAGGGCAGAACCAAGAAGCGGAGGTGGAATATAAAAAGGGAAGCCAAGAGAGATCATTGCCACTCCTTCAGGGTTGGCTCACTCCCTTGTGTTAGGAGTGTACTAACTGCTGTCTGTTTAATAAAAAGATCTGTCTGCTTGAGCTGTAATGGAGCTGTAACCAGTTTTGTATCCTTGCTACGACAAGACAGGAGCTGAGAAATCCTACCCGCTTGAGTTGTAATTAGACCATCATTCCAAATATTTGTTATGATGAGACAAGAACTGAGGGAAAAAAATAAACCAACTCAACATTAGGAAAAGCTCACTGTTCAAAACCATCTCTAAAACAGGAAGGAAGACAGATCTTAAAGACATATTGAAGGATTTGCTAAGGCAGCAGGGCCAGAGTCTCCTAGGAGGCGCTCTGTCTCTCTGGCTTAATCCTCTCATAGAAGTGAGTGTGTTAGATGGGCCTTTGAGGATATAGCAGGAAGATTCAAGGTTTTCTCTCCCAATACAGGGGAAAAGCATTTTCTTCATTCACTTTGAGATGCCTGCATCCCTCTCGGAAACTTGGAGAAAGCGGGTACCTGAGAGACTGGCAGGATTCAAGTATTACTGTGTTCCTAAGAACCATAATACTGGGCTTCCCTAGTGGCTCAGCAGTAAAGAATCTGCCTGACAATGCAAAAGACACAGGCTCAATCCCTGCGTCAGGAAGATCCCCTGGAGGAGGAAATGGCAGCCCACTCCAGTATTCTTGCCCAGGAAATCCCATGGGCAGAGGAGTCTGGCGGGCTACAGTCCATGGGGTCATAAAAGAGTCAGACACGACTAAATACCAACAACCATAACATCATCTTAAAACCAACTAATACTTATCATAACTGGTGGTACAAGGGGTAATTCTGGAAAGATGGCACACTGTGAGAGAGGAGAGCTAGGCAGGGAGGCAGTAATGAGACCCTTTGGAGCCCCAGAGAGTCAGCACTCAGGAATGGGCTGTACAGAAACTTGACCAGAGGGAGAAGGACCAGAAGGAAAGCAAGGAGTCCCAAAAGGGAACCAAGCAGGTAGTGAGGACAGGCTCTGCCTCCCTGTGTTTCTGGTGTGGTGACAACCATGACTCTTCAATTTTTTTTTTTATTATTATTTTTGGCTGTACTGAGTCTTCACTGCTGTGCTGGCTTTTCTCTAGCTGGGGTGAGTGGGGGCTACTCTCCAGTTGCAGTGCATGGGTTTCTCACTGAGGCGGCTTCTCTTGTTATGGAGCATAGCCTCTAGGACATGTGGGCTCCAGAGCACAGGCTCAATAGTTGTGGCACACGGGCTTAGTTGCCCCAAGGCACGTGGGATCCTCCTGGACCAAAGATCAAATCCACATCTCCCACACTGGCAGGCGGATACTTTGCCACTGAGGGAAAGTATCAGGGAAGCCCCAAATCTCCAATTTTTATTGAGCAAAAGCTGTTATACAACAGATTTCTGAGAGACTTAGAGAACTGATATCCTAGAAACACTTATCCGGATAACAAATAACACACACCAAAACTCCTAAACTATTTACTGTGACGTGACACAGTAAGCTTTTGTATTTAAGATTTGTTCAACGAACAAAGAGCTTCTCTTTCATTGTCACTTTGTTTTTGGTCTCAAAGGACATCCTGCTTTAAAAAGTTGCTAATATAACCAATATTTTTAGTCTGCTAAAAATATTTTAAAAGCTTCACAACTTTTCAGTAAAAAGTACTCAAATATTATCTTATCACTCTATCTTTGCAACTACTGAGGACAAAGCCTTTTTTCGTAAGGTTAACGCATAGTCAACAAAGTCTCAGAATTTTTACTGGAAATATTTCTGGAAAACTCTAGCAAAATTGATGCGTTTAATTTTGGGAAAAAAAAATCAATTTCCAAAGAAAATTTATGAGTTCAAACAGGTACTTTAAGAAAATACTAGATATAAAAGTAAATGAAACAATGATGTACTCATTATTTGGGAGTGGAGCAAGCCCTAAAAAGGCACATTAGACTACCAGATATAAAATAAAGAATTTACAGGGATGTACTGTACAACAGGGAATATAGCAATGGCACCCCACTCCAGTACTCTTGCCTGGAAAATCCCATGGACAGAGGAGCCTGGTAGGCTGCGGTCCACAGGGTCACCAAGAGTCAGACACAACTGAGCGACTTCACTTTCACTTTTCACTTTCACGCACTGCAGAAGGAAATGGCAATCCACTCCAGTGTTTTTGCCTGGAGAATCCCAGGGACGGGGGGAGCCTGGTGGGCTGCCGTCTATGGGGTCGCACAGGGTCGGACACGACTGAAGCAACTTAGCAGCAGCAGCAGCAACTGTACAACAGGGAATGTAGTCAATAATATTATAACTTTGTATGGTGCACAATCTATAAAATATTGAATCATTATATTGTACATCTGAAACTAATATATTATTAGTCAACTATACTTCACATTTTTAAAAAAAAGAGGTCTGTTAGTTGCCCTGGAAGCCATGTCCTTTTTCTGTTCAATTGCAGTGAAAAATAAGCAGCATGATCAATTAGAGCTTTGATTTCAAGGTGCTGGTTTATAGGAAATTTTCAGGAAAATGCCACCTTCACCCCCAGGATTGTGTATACATTTTTAATTACAATACTCCATTTTATTTGTAATACTTTAAGCAGCTTATATGATTTAAGGGAATTCTTAAATATGGCACAAAATAATGGGGAATTAATAACGACAGTGTGTGACGGTACAATGGTGACTGACCTACCTCACTTTCTCCCCGACCCTAGATCTCTCTCCCTGTGCCCTTCTCTTACACCACCATGCTTTTCTTTGGAGAACCCTGCCTCTCCTCTTCAGGAGGTACACGTGACTGTCAATCACTGGCCATAAACCATCACCACAGGGGCAGGCACGCGACTCACATGGCCAGTCACAGCCTTCCCTGAGAATGAAGCGGCATCAGGGAAGCAGAACCCAAACAGTATTTAAACCCTTGGATCTTTCCACTATTTGTAAACCAGTAGATCCCAGGCCCAAACTGTTTTGCTTAAACTACTATAAGCTGGTCACATGTACCTGAACGAGTTCTAAATAGTATGTGTACTATCCTTAATAGTAAGTCCCCTACTTACGAACAAGTTCTGTTCCAAAAGCACGGTCAAAGGTCCAATTTGTTGGTAAGTCCAACAAAGTTAGCCTATGACCCACCTACCCACCTAACATAATTGGTTATGTAGTACTGTACTGTAATAGGCTTATAAAACCTTCCACACAAATAATACGTTAAAAAAAAATACAGAAAACATTTTCAATCTTACAGTGTTGTTGTTCAATTGCCAAATCATGTCTGACTCTTTGCAACTCTGCAGACTGCAGCATGCCAGGCTTCCCTGTCCTTCCCCATCTCCCGGAGTTTGCCCAAGTTCACGTCCATTGAGTCAGTGATGCCATCCAACTATCTCGTCCTCTGTCACCCTTCTCCTTCTGCCTTCAGTCCTTCCCAGCACCAGGATCTTTTCCAATGAGTTGGCGGATTGCATCAGGTGCCCAAACTATTAGAGCTTCAGCTTTAGCATCACCTTCCACTAAGTATTCAGAGTTGATTTCCTTTAAGATTGACTGGTTTGATCTTTCAGTCCAAGGGATTCTCAAAAGTCTTCTCCAGCACCAAAATCTTACAGTGCAGTACCTTTAGGTACAGTACAATAATACAGTACAACAGCCGGCATACAGGGGCTGCCACTGAGTAAACAGGCAAGAATTATGACTGGAGGAGGGAGAGGGGGTGGAGGTGGTAAAGCTAAAGGGCCATGAGCAGCAGGAAACAGAGGGCATGCTGCGCAACCACCTGCAGAGGAGGCACGCACATGACCGCGTACACCAGCCTTGGGAAGACTGGACGTGTGAACACACTGTGCGTCTTGCAAAGTTCAAAACTTGAAGGTTGGTATGTAGGGGACCTTACTGTATTTTATTTGAACTTCTGATTTATTTACTTCTGATTATTTACTCTGATTTATTTTTTTCACACAGTCTATTTACAGCTATCTTTAGACAAAATCTCCTTGATTTTTTTGTAATACTTTTTCTAACATCTATTTAAAATACATGTCTCTGTTAGATTCTGGGAGTTCAGAATACTGACCCATCGTTTTTAAGCAATGTTTTCTAAACTTCCCTGATCATAAACTCTTGGGAGGAGGGGTCCTTGTTAAAATACAGATTGCTGGGTTCCAGCACATAAACCCTCCTGAATCAGAGTCTCTAAAGGGGAGGGCTAACAGTCTGCTTTTTAACAAGCATCACAAGTGAGCCTTCTAATAAGGGAAATTTAGACCACATTGCCCTACAGCAACATTTGTCCTCGAAGTAAATCCTTCCTTTTGAAGGATAGCCTCCGAGCTATGGGTCTTTGAACTTTTGAACCCTTTGAACTTTTCCCTGGAGTAAACCTGCTTTCTTCTGAACACCTCTGATGAAGCAAGTCTCTAGGATTACTTTTCTTTTTATAAGTGCTCTGTAGCAAAAGTCATTCAGCTTAGCTGATACCAATATAATCAATCAAGCTAAAGCTGTGTGAGCTTATTATTTAGGAAGTTCACGGAAAGAATGCCAGCCTTGGAATTACATAAACCTGGGTTTAAATTCGCGTTTAGACAAATGGGTATAATCCCCACAATACATTTAATATCCACATAACCTTGAGTGAATTCCTTAAACCCACTTACCCTCAATTTTGTTAACCTGTAAAGCTGTAACAGGACATAGAGTATAATGCCCACCCTACAATGATTGATAATGGAATACAGAGCAGAATGAATGCTTTTGTTTAGTACTTTACTTTCATATGATATTTTAAAAATATTTTTACTTTTTATGAATGATGAAAAACATATCCAGGTTACACAGAAAAAAATCGCTCAAGTGGAATTTCAAGACAATTTGTGACATTGCTCCCATTAAAAAATAGAGTAGGGGCTTCCTTAGTGGTTCAGTGGCTGGGACTTCGCCTTCCAGTGCAGGGGGTGCAGGTTCGACACCTGGTCTGGAAGCTAAGATCCCACATGCCTGTGACCAAAGCCAAAAAATAAAACACAGGCAATATTGTAACAAATTCAATAAAGATTTTTTTTAAAAAAAGAGGTCTTAGTCTTGAAAAAAAAAAAAAGATACGGTAATGCTTCATAAGTAGTAGTTTTACTTATTTTAAAATACAATTTGGCTTTAAAGAACCCTATTTACTTTCATACAAAACCAACAGGGAAAAAGAAAGTTAACACCAAGCGGTCAAAGAAAGGAAAATCAAACTGAGTCATTACTCTTCTTAATTTAACCTCCTGTTTAAATAATACGGGCTTTCCCCGCCGCCCCCCCCCCCACCAATTTCCTTCTTTTCTTAGTCCATAAATCACAAACTAGTGACAGGATCAACAAATTCCCAAAACTAGAGAGAGAAAAACGGATGGCTTTTTACATATTGCTTTTTATCACTCAGTCATAGTCACCTAAAAGCCATTTTGCTTATCTTACTAATTACTTTGATTCTCTGCCTTCTCTGGGGCTTCCCAGGTGGCACCAGTGGTAAAGAACTCACCTGCCAATGCAGGAGACATAAGAGACTCGGGGTTTGATGACTGGGTCAGGAAGATTCCCTGGAGGAGGCCATGGCAACCCACTCCAGTATTCTTGCCTGAAGAATCCTATGGACAGGGGAGCCTGGCGGGCTATAGTTCATAGGGTTGCAAACAGTTGGACAGGACAGAGCGACTTAGCCAGCACATGTTCACTGCCTTCTGTGGGCTTCCCTGGTGGCTCAGATGGTAAAGAATCTGCCTGCAATAAGGGAGACTCAGGTTCGATCCCTGGGTCAGGAAGATCCCCTAAAGAAGGGAATGGCAACCCGCTCTAGTATTCTTGCCTAGAAAATTCCATGGACAGAGGAGCATGGCAGGCTACAGCCCATCGAGTGGCAAAGAGTCAGATACAACTGAGCGACTAACACACACATCCTTCTGTTTTCTCTGGCCTGCTTGGACTCTTTCCCAAATGCCGTGGCTTGCAAGAAGTAGCAGGGAGACCTCGGGCGGGAGGGAGAGTAGATGCATTAAATTACTGGAATCCAAGCTCCCCACCACTGTAGACTCCCCATTTGCTCACCATGACAGCTCTGAAAGGTTCTTCAACGCCCCATCAAGCATTCTGAAAAATATCTAACCTGCTCACTCAGAGGGTAAGAATTTATGACCAGAATGTCGAACCATTTGATTCACATTATCATTAAAGGAGAGCAGATAAAATTTTCTTGCGATGTAGAAAATAATTTTTTTATTGCTATAACATTTTAAGATTTGAGGCACCAACTGTGAAACCTGGAAACATAAATTGTTTTCCACTTTGCTTCCCATTTTAAAGTCCCTCCTTGCCTGCAGACTCCTATATATCCCAGAGCACATCTGTATGAGAGCTTTGCAATTCTCCCTGCAAGGTGATCTGAATATATAGCTTACTATATTATGTTATTATATAATTACACGGATTTAGATAGAATATTTTCACATGGAATGTTTATGTAATTATCTTCGTTGCTATGCTTCTTGCTGGAGAATGACACAGAGCATCTCAAGATGACATCAAAACCTTGCTCGAGCAGAAATGCTAGATATTTTATGCCAGTCCTCCAATTAAAAACACAAATATTATTCTAGCTGGGGAAAAAATCCCCCATATCCTAAGAAGGCTTCTCTGGTAGCTCAGTCAAGAATCTGCCTGCAGTGCAGGAGACCCGAGTTCGATCCCTAGGTGGTGAAGATCCCCTGGAGAAGGAAATGGTTTCCCACTCGTATCCTTGCCTGGAAAATCCTATGGACAGAGGAGCCTGGTGAGCTATAGTTCGTGGAGTCACAAGATTCGGACACAACTTAGCAAATAAACCACCACCACCACATCCTAAGGACGTTGACTGGTGCGAACTGAGAGAATCATAGGAAAGTACAAAGAATACTGCATTGAACAACAAAAGCAAAAGTGTTTACTATGTACAGAAGCACTGAGCTCTACCCACAGCAGAAATTTGATCTTGCTGTGACATGTCATGAAAGTCCATGCAACAAGTTGTCTATTTCCAACTTAAACAGGATACTTACAAAGACAAATGCCTACCTTTTTGTCTCACTTACTGCAAATTTCTGTTCACTTGTCCTTCCCCTTCTCAAATCATTCTGACTATTATTGACAGCCACTGTTCAGAGGTATGTTGAATGTTTTGCTGTTGCAACAATTTCCATCTTTAGGTGGGAGTTTCCAACCATGCTGACAGCTGGTATCTAAACATCTTTTTTAGTCACAGTTGGGTAACATAATGTCTTAGAGTCAAGGTGGTACTTTTTATGCAGTGCCCCAGAGAACTCTGTGATGAATGACGTGTTCAAAGCGTACAGCACAAGCACAAATGATCATAGTGCAAGAGCACCTGAAAGTTTTAAAGGTGTGAGATAAAAGTAGGTGGCTATTTAATCCATGTGGTGAGCAGAACAATAATCTAGAAATCAAAAGCAACAACCAGCCAGGATCCATATACAGCCTTTACAGAGCTTTAGGTAAGAAAGGCAACAAAATATGGGATCTATAAACTGAATGGGTGGGTCAGGGCAGTTATAGATCAGGGATAATTTAACCCTGATCTCATTGAGAGATATCACATCAGCCATTCATTCCAGAAGATGAATGTGCACATTTTCTCTGCAAACATTTTTTCCTGAAAAATTAAACTTAGTTATACCTTATGTTATTACATTACAAAAAAAGATATATATTTGGGCCACAGCAATTCAGCACCTCCCAGCACTGCTTTGACTGAGATATGCTTTGATGCTGCCTTAAGCATCTATGAAATGTTGTTATAAGAAACATTCAAAAGAAATCTGTCTTTGCATCTGCTGTTTAAAAAAAAATAATAATTGTGTAGGTTATAGAACCTATCACAATGTCTTCTATAAAGAAAAGCCCCTGGACAAAATTTATTCCAGAAAATGTTGCCAGAAAAACTTTATCTTTTCTAAGACCTGGGCTTCGTCCTTTTAAATAAGAAGAAATAGGTAGTTTCTTTTATTTCTCCTTTCACACTGACTGCCAGGAATCCCACAAGTAAGTTTGAAGTTCAATATGGCAATAAGTTAATCCATAGGGCATCATTTCGGTTTTTCTGTTGTTCGGGGTTTTCTTAAGCTTTTTATTTTGTATTGGGGTCTACTCGATTCACAATGCTGTGATAGTCTCAGGTGAACAGAGAAGGGACACAGCCATACATATACATTATCCATTCTCCTCAAACTCTCCTCTCATCCAGGCTGCCACATAACATTGAGCAAAGTTCCCTCTGTTATACAGTAGGTCCTTGCTGGTTATCCATTTAAGATAGAGCACTGTGCTCTATCCCAGACTCCCATAGGGCATCATTTTGAATTCTCCATTTTTCCATAGTTCTGAATTTCTATTTAATTATTTTTTTATTAACACTGCAAAAGCCACTTCAAATTCTTTGGGAGGAAAGACTGGAATCAGTAAATTAAATTATCCAGAGAGTATATACATGGCAACACTGACTCTCTCAAACAGGGGTTCCCAACCTCCAGGCCAGGGATGGGCACCTCCTGTCAGATCAGTGGCTGCATTAGATTATAAATAAAGAGCAGAATAAATGTAATGCACTTGAATCATCCCAAAACCATCCCCTGTCCAGGTCCATGGAAAAACTGGTTTCCATGAAACCAGTTTCTGGTGCCGAAAAGATTGGGGAACGCTGCTGTAAAACACAGTTCTGATCATCAAAAATATAAAATTTAAAAAAAGAAAACTCTAAACATTACAAAAGCTCTGCAACAAAGACCACACAAGTTGCACCAGAAGAATGACTCTGCCCTTCACTTAAAGCTTGCTTTAATTCATTTAGACACAATGCTAACAAATTTGGTTAACACATTCCTTGGGGCAAAGAAGATATGAAGCAGGAGTGAAACGCTGCTAGAAGCAGTCACATTGTCAACAACAATAATTTGCAATGACAGTAAGGGGAAAAGATACACAACTATAAAATGCTGTCCTAAGAGGTCAAACCCTGGCTGATCCAGAGTCATTTCACGAGTTTCTTAAAGTGTGAAGCATGCACATCAAAATCATCTGGGGATTTGTTAAACTCGTAAGGTACTGAGCCCTGTCCTTGGGGTGTGGGAAAGTCTAATGTTCACAAGCATACAGGGTGATTCTTTCCTAAAGGGCAGTTTGAGAATCACAGGTGTAGACACAGACAGCCCTACATAACTCCGTAGGCCTTCAGGGCCAAACCACACACCAAGCCCCCAAAAGGCAAAGATGGTTTCAGAACCTTCCTCCTAGAAAGTGGGAAAGGATGTGACCAATTTGAGAATGGTTATCCTTGAAAACTGTTAATATACAAAGATTTTTTTATTATTTGTTATCTTCATGTGCAACAGGATAACTATCAAGACATCCAGGTAATGGAAGAACTGTGACTGTCACAAACTGTGGAGGGCCTGAGGTTTCAGCCTAGCTGCAACTGCTACAGTTTCATGCTGGCAGAAGAGCAGAGATTTCTGGGCCAGGGACAAAGAATCTGTTAGTCACAGCACAGCAGGAAGCATGAGCTTCTTATCTGCGCAAGTTCCTTCCATCCCAACTACCTCAAGGGCTGGGCAGAGGAGCCAAGATGAGTCTGTGCCATTACTGAGCAAGGTTAAGGCTAGGAACCCCCAATCTTTTATAAGGAGAGTTAGCAAACTGAACTTAGCTCTGGAACTTAGACACTGTTCATGTTACAGTTCAGTTCAGTCACTCAGTCACGTCTGACTCTTTGTGACCCAATAGACTGCAGAACACCAGGCTTCCCTGTCCTTCACCAACTTCCGGAGCGTACTGAAACTCATGTCCATCAAGTCGGTGATGCCATACAACCATTTTCACCCTCTGTTGCCACTTCTCCTCCTGCCTTCAATCTTTCCCAGCATCAGGGACTTTTCCAATGAGTCAGTACTTCACATCAGGTGGCCAAAGTATTGGAGCTTCAGCTTCAGCATCAATCCTTCCAATGAATATTCAGGACTGATTTCCTTTACAATGCACTGGAGGTATCTCCTTGCAGTCCAAGGGACTCTCAAGAGTCTTCTCCAACACCACAGTTCAAAAGCATCAATTCTTTGGCACTCAGCTTTCTTTATAGTCCAACTCTCACATCCATACATAACTACTGGAAAAACCACAGCTTTCACTCGATGGACCTTTGTTGGTAAAGTAAAGCCTCTGCTTTTTAATATGCTGTTTACGTTGGTCATAACTTTTCTTTCAAGGAGCAAGTGTCTTTTAATTTAATGGCTGCAGTCACTATCTGCAGTGATTTTGGAGTCCAGAAAAATAAAGTCTGACACTGTTTCCATTGTTTCCCCATCTATCTGCCATGAAGTAAGGGGACCAGATATCATGATCTTAACATTTCGAATATTGAGTTTTAAGCCAACTTTTTCACTCTACTCTTTCACTTTCATCAAGAGGCTCTTTAGTTCTTCCTCACTTTCTGCCATAACTGTGGTGTCATCTGCATATCTGAGGTTACTAATATTTCTCCCGGCAATTTTGATTCCAGCTTGTGCTTCTTCCAGCCAGCATTTCGCATGACATACTCTGCATATAAGTTAAATTAGCAAGGTGACAATATACAACCTGACATACTCCTTTCCGATTTAGAACCAGTCTGTTGTTCCATGTCCAGTTCTAACAATTGCTTCTTGACCTGCATACAGATTTCTCAGGAGGCAGGTCAGGTGGTCTGGTATTCCCATCTCTTTCAGAATTTTCCACAGTTTGTTGTGATTCACACAGTCAAAGGCTTTGGCATAGTCAATAAAGCAGATGTTTTTCTGGAACTCTCTTGCTTTTTCAATGATCCAATGGATGTTGGCAATTTGATCTCTGGTTCCTCTGCCTTTTCTAAAACCAGCTTGAACATCTGGAAGCTTACAGTTCATGTATTGCTAAAGCCTGGCTTGGAGAATTTTGACCATTACTTGACTAGCGTGTGAGATGAGTGCAATTGTGCAGTAGTTTGAGCATTCTTTGGCATTGTCTTTCTTTGGGATTGGAATGAAAACTGATCTTTTCCAGTCCTGTGGCCACTGCTGAGTTTTCCAAATTTGCTGACATATTGAGTCCAGCACTTTCATAGCATCATCTTTTCAAAATTGAAATAGCTCAACTGGAATTCCATCACCTCCACTAGCTTTGTTCATAGTGATACTTCCTAAGGGCCACTTGATTTCACATTCCAGGATGTCTGGCTCTAGGTGAGTGATCACACCATCATGATTATCTGGATCATAAACATCTTTTTTGTATAGTTCTTCTGTGTATTCTTGCCACCTCTTCTTAATATCTTCTGCTTCTGTTAAGTCCATTCTGCTTCTGTCCCTTAATGTGTCCATCTTTGCATGAAATGTTCCCTTGGTATCTCTCATTTTCTTGAAGAGATCTCTAGTTTTTCCCATTCTATTGTTTTCCTCTATTTCTTGCACTGATCGCTGAGGAAGGCTTTCTTATCTCCCCTTGCTATTCTTTGGAACTCTGCATTCAAATGGGTATATCTTTCCTTTTCTCCTTTGCCTTTAGCTTCTCTTCTTTTCTCATCTATTTGTAAGGCCTCCTCAGACAACCATTTTGCCTTTTTCAATTTCTTTTTCTTAGGGATGGTCTTGATCACTGCTTTGTGTACAATATCACGAACCTCCGTCCATAGTTCTTCAGGCACTCTATCAGTTCTAATCCCTTGAATCTATTTGTCACTTCCACTGTATAATCATAAGGGACTTAAGTCATACCTGAATGGTCTAGTGGTTTTCCCTACTTTCTCCAATTTCAGTCTGAATTTAGCAATAAGGAGTTCATAATCTGAGCCACAGTCAGTTCCTGGTCTTATTTTTGTTGACTGTATACAGCTTCTTGATGTTTGGCTGCAAAGAATATAATCAATCCGATTTCAGTATTGATCATCTGGTAATGTCCATGTGTGGAGTCTTCTCTTGTGTTGTTAGAAGAGGGTGTTTGCTATGAGCAGTGCATTCTCTTGGCCAAACTCTGTTAGCCTTTGCTCTACTTCATTCTGTACTCCAAGGCCAAATTTGCCTGTTACTCCAGGTATCTCCTGACTTCCTACTTTTGCATTCCAGTCCCCTATAATGAAAAAGACATCTTTTTTGGGTGTTAGTTCTAGAAGGTCTTGTAGGTCTTCATAGAACCACTCAACTTCAGCTTTTTCAGCATTAATGGTTGGGACATAGACTTGGATTACTGTGATATTGAATGGTTTGCCTTGGAAACGAACAGAGATCATTTTGTTGTTTTTGAGATTGCACCCAAGAACTGCATTTTGAACTCTTTTGTTGACCATGAGGGCTACTCCATTTCTTCTAAGGGATTCTTGCCCACAGTAGTAGATATAATGGTCATCTGAGTTACATACACCCATTCCAGTCCATCTTAGTTCGCTGATTCCTAAAATGTTCACTCTTGCCATCTTTTGTTTGATCACTTCTAATTTGCCTTGATTCATGGACCTAACATTCCAGGTTCCTATGCAATATTGCTCTTTACAGCATCAGACTTTACTTTCATCACCAGTCACATCCATAACTGGGTGTTGTTTTTGCTTTGGCTCCATCTCTTCATTCTTTCTGGAGTTATTTCTCCACTGTTCTCCAGTAGCATATTGGGCACCTACAGACCTGGGGAGTTCATCCTTCAGTGTCCTATCTTTTTGCCTTTTCATACTGTTTATGGGGTTCTCAAGGCAAGAATACTGAAGTGGTTTGCCATTCCCTCTCCAGTGGTCCACGTTTTGTCAGAAGTATCCACCATGACCATGAGTGTGGGGAAACAGACTCTTGCAGGGCACAAACAAAGCCTTGTGCACAACAGGACACAGAGACTCACAGAGACTGAGTCAGAACTGTGTTTGAGTGTCTCCTGTGAAGGTGCGGGTCAGGAGTGGCCTGCCTCAGGGGTTCTGGGTGCAGCAAACCTGGGTATGGCCTAAGCTCTCTTGGAGGAGGGCGCCATTAACCCCACCACAGAGCCACCAGAACTTACACAGGACTGGGGAAACAGACTCTTGGAGGGCACAAGCAAAACCTTGTACACACCAGGACCCAGGAGAAAGGACCAGTGACCCCACAAGAGACTGACCCAGACTTGCCCATAAGTGTCCAGGAGTCTCCGGTGGAGGCGTGGGTAGGCAGTGGCCTGGTGCAGGGTCGGGGGCACTGAGTGCCGAAGTGCATGCATGAGACCTTTTGAAGGAAGTGAAGTTGCTCAGTCGTGTGCGACTCTTTGCTATCCCATGGACTGTATAGCCTACCAGGCTCCTCCGTCAATGGAATTTTCCAGGCAAGAGGACTGGAATGGGTTGCCATTTCCTTCTCCAGGGGATCTTCCCTACCCAGGGATCAAATCCAGGTCTCCTGCATTGCAGGTAGACGCTTTACCTTCTGTACCACCAAGGAAACCCAAGGAAACCCATTATCTTCATTACCTCTACCGTAGTTTAGCCTCAGGCCAAACAACAGGGAAGGAACACAGCCCTGTCCTTATTATACTGGACAGAAAATAAAACTGTTCTCTGCTCTAGAGGGAGATACTATCTCTATCTTCCAAAGCTGTTCACTATACAAATATCTTTACAAAGACAGCCTGGACTAAAGACACACTGTGTAGAAACAAAAGTCTTATGGAGAAACATCTCCAACAGTAGCCTCTCTTCTTGGGTTCTGGAGTGATGTGTGTTTTCCTTTTAAATACAAGACTTTATGGTGGACTTCCCTGGTGGTTCAGTGATTAAGAATCTTCTGGCCAATGCAGGGGACATGCATTCAATCTCTGGTCCAGGAAGATTCCACAACCATGGGGCAAATAAGCCCATGCACCACAACTACCAACCTGCATGCACCAACCACAACGAGAGAAGCCACCACAATGAGAAGTCCATGTGCCACAAGTAGAGAGTACCCCCAACTTGCCACAACTAGAGAAAGTAGACAGCAATGAAGACCCAGCAGAGCCACAAAAAAAAAACTAATAAATATGAGTTTATTGTGTTTTGGATAAGAAAATGTTTTCTTTTCCTATCTCACCCACTGCTCTTCTTTTTCTTCCCTGTCCCTCTTCTTCTGTGAACACTGGCATTCTTCAGGCCTCAACACTTCTCTTCCCTGTCTGCAGTGACCCCATCAGTGATCTAATCCCATCACTTAAATAGTATTTATATTGTCAACAACTCCCAAATTTGTAACTCCATCCCAGATCTTCCTCTGAACTCCAAACTTGTACAACTGAGTGTCCACTCAATATTTCCACTTGGATGTCTTAAACTTTCAAACTTTAGATCCATATTCTACCTGTAGCTTCCTCTGCATACTGACTGGTAATTCTATCCCAATTTCTTAGGCCAGATCTCTTGGAGCCATCACTGACCTGCCCTGCCCACCTCTCACTCATATCCCATATCCAATCTGTCAGGACACATTGTAGGATTTATCTTTAAAGCAAATCTCACCACTTCCACTGCTACCTCCCTGATCTGATCCAGCATCATCTCAATGTTTGATTATTGAACTACCTACCACCTTGCATGTCAGTCACTAAGTCGTGTCCAACTCTTTGACCCCATGGTCTGTAGCCTGACAGGGTCCTCTATTCATGGGATTCTCCAGGCAACAATACTGGAGTGGGTTGCCATTTTCTTCTCCAGGGGATCTTTCTGACTCAGGAATCAAATCCACATCTCTTGCATCTCCTGCATTGGCAGGTGAATTCTTTACCACTGTACCACAAGGAAAGCTTCTACTACCTTAGGCTCCCCAACCTTCTTCCAAAACACACGGACACACAGAGTCTATTGTAAAAGTCATATCACTTCACTCCTCTGCTCAAAACCTCAATGGAACTCATGAGAGCAGCCCCACCACTGCTATCTCTCTTGCCTTTCCTCTCTCCCTCCATACTGGCCTATCTGTTGCTTGAACAATCTTTGACACACTCAGACTGTATGTGGAGAAGGAAATGGCAACCCACTCCAGTATTCTTGTCTGGAGAATCCCATGGATGGAGGAGCCTGGTGGGCTACAGTCCATGGGCTCACAAAGAGTCAGACATGACTGAGCGACTTCACTTTCACTTTCACTTTGCCACTACAACAAATTACCACAAACACAATGGCTTAAAACAACACAAATTCATTCTCTGACAGTCTAGAGGTCAAAAGTTCACAATCAGTTTCACTGGGCTATAGCCAAGTGGTCAGTAGTCCTGGTTCCTTCCAGAAGCTTTCAGGGAAAAGCCCATTTTATTGCCTTTTTCAGTTGCTAAGTGGCCACTTGAGCTTCTTAGCTCGTGGCCCCTTCCTCCAACTTTAAGATGCATCACTCCAACCTCTATTCCCATCATCACGTTGCCTCTGACCCAGACCTCTCAGTGTGCTTCTTGTAAGAAGGGTTGTGATTATACTGGGCCCATTTTAATAATCTGGATAAGTTCCCCCATTTTATGATCCTTAATTTCATCACATCCGCAAAGTCCCTTTTGCCATGTAAAATAACATTCACAGATTCTGGGCATTATGACATGAACATACATAATTCAGCCTACCATACTGACCTCAGGGCTTTTGCTCTGGCTACTGTCCCTGCATGGAACACTCTTCTTCTAGATAATTACTTGGCTGATTCCATTATCCCCTTCGTATTTCTTCTCAGGTGACACCTTTTAAAAACCAACAAAAAGTACCCTACTTAAAATACAACAGGGAATTCCCTGGAGGTCCAGTGTTAGAGAACTTCCCAGGTGCCACTACTGGTAAAGAACTCGCCTGCCAATGCAGGAGACTAAGAGACATGGGTTCGATCCCTGGGTCAGGAAGATCCCCTGAAGAAGGAAATGGCAACCCACTCCAGTATTCTTGCCTAGAGAATCCCATGGACAAAGGGGTACAGTCCACAACATCACAAAGAGTCAGACACGACTAAAGCGACTTATCATGAATGCATCATTGGTTAGAAACTGACACTTTCACTGCCAGGGCCTGGGTTCGATCCCTTGGCAAGGAACTAAGAGCCCACAAGCTGCACGGCCTGGCCAAAAAATAAAATAAGATAAATAAAATAACAATAAAACAGTCAACAACTCCTCACCCCTGCATTCCTGATTCCTTTACCTCCACTTTACCTCACCTACTCTACCTTTTTCTTGTAGCATCCATTACCTTCCAACTCTACTACATAATTTGCTTATTTACTGTCTGTCTCCCTGAGCTCAGTCACTGTGCCTGCTTTGTTCATGGGTATATCTCAAGCACATAAACAGCACCTGGCACAGATCAGGAGTTCAATAAACGTTTGTTGAACAGGTAAATATGTCATAGGCCTCAGAGACACAGAACACCAAAAGCAGGTCATGTTTTTCAATGTCAACTAATAATAGCTCAAGCTCCCACCAGTTTCAGGTTCAGAAATTAAATCCTCACCACATTTGTTTCAACTGTAGGTGCCAATTCCTTCCTAACAAGGCTGCTCTGCTGGACATACCTGACCCCATTTTGACCGCCATGACACTGCTGTCCCTGCTTCTTAAGCACAGGAGAGTCCGTCCAGTCCCCAGTTCTCCACAACTCAGAACCAGCCGAACATATTTAATGGAGACAAAGAATAATTAAGGGACCAAGAAAACAAAGAGTGGTTTAAATGCTACCAGAAGTAACCACTCTTCTTCTGAAACGAAAAATACAAACTCATTTTCAGAACCTCTTGCCTAGTCTCCTATTTCTCCAGGTAACGGATGTCAGTTCACCCCTTCCACCATGGGGGAGGTTTAAGAACTCTGCCGATAACCCACAGTCCTAGCAAAACTGTTAGTTGACTCAGAGAGAAGAATCATCTAAAATTTACCTCCAAGAATTTTGATTTCTCTGCCCTAGAATTGGCCTCTTCCCACAGTAAATTACAAGGGGTATACCATCTCCAGGGCTTCCCAGGTGGTGCTAGTTGTAAAGAATCTACCTACCTACTTACGCCTAAAGCAGGTAGACATTAAGAGACGCAGGTTCAATCCCTGGGTCAAGAAGATCCCCTGGAGAAGGGAATGGCACCCCACTCCAGTATTCTTGCCTGGAAAATTCCATGGGGCAGAGGAGCCTGCTGGGCTATAGTCCATGGGACCACAGAGAGTCATATACAACCAAGCACACACACAGCACACACACACAACCATTTTCAACTCACTGGGGGTTATTCTTGGCCTAAGAGTTGTAACACAACAATCCACGACAACTCAGTAATTGCATAGTTTCTAAAGTCTAAAGCTGTTCAATATGTATTTTTAAATTTATGTTATTAAGTTTTGACTGTGCTGGGCCCTTGTTGCTGTACTGGCTTTTCTCTAACTTCCGCGAGGGGGTGGGGGGCTACTCTAGTCGTGGTGTGCAGGCTTTTCATTGTCGTGGCTTCTCTTGTTTCAGAACACAGGTTCTAGGGTGCACATGTGTCAGCAGTCACGGTTTCCGGGCTCCAGAGCACAGGCTCAATAGTTGTGGTGCATGGGCTGAGTTGCTCCGAGGCATGTGGGTGGGATCTTCCCAGATCAGGGATGGAACCCGTGTCTCCTGCATTGACAGGTGGATTCTTTACCACTGAGTCACCAGGGAAGCCCTAAAGCTGTTCAATTTTTTGATAACATCCTTTGTGGGGCTTCAATGGAACAATCCAGAATAGTAAGCTTCAACAACTTCAATCAATTCATTTTTAAGGTACCCCTCCCCCAAGTTTGTGGTGTCTATTTGCATCCTTTTTCTTGTAATAATATCTTTCCTCTAATCTTTGGCAGGTGGCGCTAGTGGTAAAAGAACCTGCCTGCCAACTCAAGAGATGCAAGATACCTGGGTTCAATCTCTGGCTCAGGAAGATCCCCTGGAGGAGGGTATAACAACGCACTCCAGTATTCTTATCTGGAAAATCCCACAGACAGAGCAGCCTGGAGGGCTACAGTTCATAGGGTCACAAAGAGTCAGACACAAGTGAAGCAACTTAGCACACAATCTTTAGCAAGTGCTTAGACAAAGCCATGAGTAATAATATATACTCACTCCCCATAAGAAAAAACAATAATTTTCAGAAACTAAAGGGTCTATATGTAGGGGGGGGTGGAAATTCTCCAAAGAAAACATAAAGGATACTCTTGAATTTTATGACTACACAGAACTCTCAGCATCTCCCTCTGAAACACCTGCTTCCAGTTACTGCACCACCTTCAGGCCTTCCCCAACTCTGCTGCTGCTGCTGCTAAGTCACTTCAGTCGTGTCCGACTCTGTGCAACCCCACAGACGGCAGCCCACCAAGATTCCCCGTCCCTGGGATTCTCCAGGCAAGAACACTGGAGTGGGTTGCCATTTCCTTCTCCAATGCATGAAAGTGAAAAGTGAAAGTGAAGTCGCTCAGTCATGTCTGACTCTTAGCAACCTCATGGACTGCAGCCTACCAGGCTCCTCCATCCATGGGATTTTCCAGGCAAGAGTACTGGAGTGGGGGGAGAAAAAAGAAAGGTTCTTGAAAGAAGCCTTTCATTTGCATATCTAAAAGCCTTGCTGCTGCTAAGTCACTTCAGTCGTGTCCGATTCTGTGCGACCCCCATAGACATCAGCCCACCAGGCTCCCCCATTCCTGGGATTCTCCAGGCAAGAACACTGGAGTGGGTTGCCATTTCCTTCTCCAATGCATGAAAGTGAAAAGTGAAAGTGAAATCGCTTAGTTGTGTCCAACTCTTCGCGACCCCATGGACTGCAGCCTACCAGGCTCCTCCGCCCATGGGATTTTTCCAGGCAAGAGTACTGGAGTGGGGTGCCAAAGCCTTAGTCAAGACATTTTCTTAAAACCAAAGAGCAGTTTACCCTCAAAGCTGAATTCAGATTGCCCCTAGAAAGCTCTGAGCCTTTGAGTTTGGCAGGGTTTTTTTAGCTCAAGAAAAAAAAAAAAGTTGAGGTTGAGGTCCAGCTACAGTGATCTGGTTTTATTAAGAGATGACTAGTACCCTTTCCAAGGTGTCAAAACAACATTTCAACACGCAACAAGAATTGTGAAACAGCAAAATCTTTCTAAAAGATGTGAAAGTCATTTCCAGCAGAACTCTGAGCTAAGCCCATATTTGATGAAATGGGTACCTACAGAAGAACTATCTCCAAAGGAATATGTGTCAGGTGCAGAAGTGACAAATAGGGGAGGGAGGACCAGAAGGACTCTAAAACCTAAAGGTAATTCAAGATCACCTTCTAGGTGAGGCTTTTTTTAGTCACATTATCAAAACATCTCAACCACCACTCTCCACCTACACACACACACACTCACGCACACACACACACACACACACACACAGTTTCCTAACCTCATTCCTTGTAAGTTTTTTTCTCCTTACACACATCACTATCTAATATCTTATATATTTTACATATGCACATTTTTTTAAGGACTTAGTCACCAGAATGTGAGCACCACTGGAGTAGGGCTTTTTCTATTTTATTCACTACTTGTATCATCAGGGCCCAGAACATTATTTAGTACATGGAAGGTACTGAATAAATATTTGCAAATTAAATGGATGGATGGATGGATGGATGGAAAATTCTGAAGTTCTAAAGAGCAAACTGTCAAATTCTAAATAAACTGACTATGTGAAGATAACAGCACATTTTGTAGCAAGTAGACACACAATATTTGCCCATTTAAAGGTTTTTCACAATTTCTCCTTATAATGCACAGCAAAGAACAGTAATGAAACATTTCAAAATAACATCATCACAGATGTCTGTTGATTTCTCCGTGTTAGCCTCTAAGATCCCTAACAGCAAAAACTGGGTATCAAGCCTTAGTGACACAGTGCTTCAGTTCAGTTCAGTTCAGTTCAGTTCAGTCTCTCAGACGCGTCCCACTCTTTGCGACCCCATGAATCACAGCACGCCAGGCCTCCCTGTCCATCACCATCTCCCGGAGTTCATTCAGACTCACATTCATCGAGTCAGTGATGCCATCCAGCCATCTCATCCTCTGTCGTCCCCTTCTCCTCTTGCCCCCAATCCCTCCCAGCATCAAGTCTTTTCCAATGAGTCGACTCTTCGCATGAGGTGACCAAAGTCCTGGAGTTTCAGCTTTAGCATCAGTCCTTCCAAAGAAACCCCTTAGTAAGCACTAGCGCCTTCACATGCACCTAATGAATAAATGAAGTAAAGTAAGATGTCTAGTTCCCACCATGTGCGTGTGTGTTTGCTAAGTCGCGTCAGTCGTGTCCAACGCTTATGACCCTACAGACTAAACAGCCTACAAGGTTCTTCTCTCCACAGGACTCTCCAGGCAAGAATACTGTAGTGGGTTGCTATGCCCTCCTCCAGGGGATCCTACGACCTAGAGATCCAACCCTATGTGGCTGATCTTTCCTACAAATTTCCCTACAAAGCAACTGCTTCAGTTTCTTTCTAAAATAGTCTTTGAATATAAGTCATTATTTGTTAGAATTTTAAGTTCTTTGAAGACAGAAAAAAAAAAGGAGGGGGGAAACTCTCAGGGGGATATTTCTTATTTCCAGTGAATGCATACTTTGGGACAAGTGACCTATGTTTTCTTATAACCGCAAACTATATGCTCAGTTGCTCAGTCATGCCTGATTCTTCGTGACCCTTTCGACTGTAGCCCACCAGGCTCCTCTGTCCATGGGATTTCCCAGGAAAGAATACTGGAATGGGTTGCCGTTTCGTCTTCCAAGGGATCTTCCTGACCCAGGAACCAGCATCTCCTGCATCTCCTGCACTGGCAGGCAGATTCTTTATCTGCAGAACCATCAGGGAGGCAAACTATATAATAGTTTTTAAATTCTTATGAAAAACAAATAAACATTTTGAGAGATTCACTTTTAGACCTGATGTCTCTTTCCTGTCAGATGAGATAAGGTGAGACAAAGTGCTTTGTAAAAAACCAGCCCTGTAAACACAGTATATGATATTGTTGTCATTTTTTTATAGTGTTAAAGACCATAAAGAAAAGAAGTCTGCATCTTTTCTTTTTGGCCCCATCCACTAGCTTCCATGCAGAATTTAACAGAATTTCAAATCATCTCTTTCCTCCCCTCTCAGAGGGAGTACTAGGACATTATACGAGAAGCCTTACAAGCATGTAGGAAAAGACTTGCTCCCTGAAAGACTTCACTGATTGAACCTGTGCCAAAATTTCACTTGCTTCCTCCCTCCTTCAACCTCCAACTCCTTCCAAAATATGGGGGAGGGCGAAATCAGTGTTTCATTTTTTGATGCTGCCAAGGCTACAGCTAAATAGCTAAATGCAGAAGAGAAGGATATGGACATAATTATCTCGTGAACTGAATATTCAAGCAGTAATCCAGAGGCCTTTTCCTACATGAGTTTGTAATGGCCAAGCAGGTACAGTGCAAGCAACTGTACTCAAGAGGAATTCTATGGTATTAGAAAAATGACTTAACATTAAGAAGATCTACAGAAATCTATGAATTCTCCAAAGAAATGAAAGGAGAAAATGAGATCACAAAGTTAAATGCTCTGTACCTAGGGGAAAAACACCATAATCTAGCAGTTTTTCACCACTTAGTCAAGTTTTCATTAAATGGTGTTGATATTACTAAGGGAAAAAGCTGGATCAACAAAGTGTCCACAATACCACTCTAAAAGAAACTCTAAAATGAAGGTTAGTTTGTCTTTATTCTTCCCCCAAAATCTCCTTCTTTGGGCTCCACAGCCAATAAGACTGCTTCTGAGATGTTGTTTCCACTTACCCTCTCTCGAATATCTTTCTTCTGAGAATAAAATACCAGAAAACTATGAGTATAGAGTTGTAACTTTAACTCTCTAGCTGACATGCACACTCTGGAAGGAATAAATACGCAGTTTATTACCCCAATGTAATGTACCTACTATATAGAAATTTCAGTAATAACCACTGTGGCTGAATGGTGCCATGTTGGCAAAAAAAGACAAGAGAAGTTTCCCAGTGAAGTAGGTTCCTGAAATGATTCTTAAGCAAAATGTAGGACTTACCTAGACCAAGAAACAAGCTTAGGGGAAGCCCCTTGGAAAAACAAAGCCAGAATCAAAAGGCAGAGGCCAAGTCATGAAGAGCCTTTTTGGTTGTGCAGAATAGTTTAAAACCTCATCCTAGCAGAGTAGACCTCATGGGACCATTTTTAAGAGTTTATCACCAGGGTGGACAATGAGCTAATTGCATAGCATCACCTTTTCTGCTTTACTGACTACGCCAAAGCCTTCGACTATGTGGATCAAACAAACTGTGGGAAATTCTTAAGGAAATGGGAATACCAGACCACCTTACCTGCCTCCTGAGAAATCTATACACAGGTCAAGAAGTAACAGTTAGAACTGGACATGGAACAACAGACTGGTTCCAAATAGGAAAAGGAGTTCGTCAAGGCTGTATATTGTCACCCTGCTTATTTAACTTATATGCAGAGTACATCATGAGAAACGCTGGACTGGAAGAAGCACAAGCTGGAATCAAGATTGCCAGGAGAAATATCAATAACCTCAGATATGCAGATGACACCACCCTCAAGGCAGAAAGTGAAGAAGAACTAAAAAGCCTCTTGTTGAAAGTGAAAGTGGAGAGTGAAAAAGTTGGCTTAAAACTCAACATTCAGAAAACATAGATCATGGCATCTGGTCCCATCACTTCATGGCAAATAGATGGGCAAACAATGGAAACAGCAAGAGACTTTATTTTGGGGTGCTCCAAAATCACTGCAGATGGTGACTGCAGCCATGAAATCAAGATGCTTGCTCCTTGGAAGAAAAGCTATGACCAACCTAGACAGCATATTATAAAGCTGAGACATTACTTTGCCAACAAAGGTCTGTCTAGTCAAAGCTATAGTTTTTCCAGTAGTCATGTATGGATGTGAGAATTGGACTATAAAGAAAGCTGAATGCTAAAGAATTGATGCTTTTGAACTGTGGTGCTGGAGAAGACTCTTGAGAGTCCCTTGGCATGCAAGGAGATCCAACCAGTCCAACCTAAAGGAAATCAGTCCTGAATATTCATTGGAAGAACTGATGCTGAAGCTGAAGCTCCAATACTTCGGCCACCTGATGTAAAGAACTGACTCATTGGAAAAGACCCTGATGCTGGGAAAGATTGAAGGCAATAAGAAGGGGACAACAGAGGATGAGGTGGTTGGATGGCAAAACCGACACAATGAACATGAGTTTGAATAAGCTCTGGGAGTTGGTGATGGACAGGGAAGCCTGGCGTGCTGCAGTCCATGGGGTTGCAAAGAATCAGACATGACTGAGCAACTGAGCTGAACTGAACTGAACCTTTTCTGAAATTCCTATACATTTCAGCCAAATTGTATAAGCTTTTCAGAGGGAGATATTTCTCATTAGAAACTTAACAAATATGACCATCAGATAATTATGTCGTAAGCCATTGCTCTGCAGCTTATTACACTCAGGACCTGCTTGCTCTCTGTTTTATAGGCACTTAATTGTTTTTAATCTTTGTTGTTTTGTGCGCCTGTTCATGCTCAGCGGTCTAAAGTTACTCTGTTACTGCATTTATAAAAATCAATTTGGGGGTTAATCATCTGACACCAATTATCTTGTTTGTGCCATACAGATAACTCATTATGTACACACGTTGTTTTTCACCCAAATAGATTTTAGCCACATACAATTTATGGCTTAAAAAAAAAACAGACTTCTATAAACAGGAAGCAGCTACATAGGTAAACAAAAATATCAAAGCTTCTTCCTTAACACAAGAGCTGGAAATTTACAATCTGGCTATATGATGGGAATCTAACCAGTCTTGGTTTTCAGATCAAATAATATTTGCTCAACATTTATTTAAAAGGCATATCATCAACCACAACTGACCCAGCCTCTTAAGGTGTATTCTGGGATAGTTTTAATCACATTTAGACCACAGCAGGACCCAGGCTCCAGTTTAAGAGTTTCTCACTATGGGAAAGTCTTGCTAATAGAACAACTCCGGAACCAACATTTTCCTCGTATTAATCGCTCCTACTTCATCACAAGACTGTTTTATTCTAAACTTTCAATATAAAAGCTACCTTAAGGAAAAGAGAAAATGCTCAGTAGCAAAGTCTAATGACGTACCCTATTGCACCTGCAAGTTTTGGTTTTATTTTGATCACAAAACAAAGAAGTCATAGTTTCACTACTTGAAAGCACCTCAAAGATGAATGACCATTAGTCACAAAAACAATCCGCTTCTGACATTCTCTTAAAAAACATTCATTAGGTAATAAACTCGTTCATTTGCACTCGTTACCCAAAGAGCTATTCTCTTTTTTTATCTTACGCTTCTGACACTGAGCTATAACATCTCACTGCAAATACAGGTATATTGCAGTGTTTCACTGCAATTGAGAAATGAGTTCTAAGGAAAGGAAAGGCAAAGACCTCACTATTTTCAGTGAAAACTACTGTTTGTTCAAAGCCTTTTATTCCAAGCTCTTTTAGACGGAAAATGGTTTGTTTCAATTAACTCATAATAAGATTAAGGGTCAGAGAGAAAGACTTCAACAAAATATCTACCAGTCCTAAATACACAGCATTTAAAAACCCTCCACCATCTAGAAAAATGGTACTGATGAACCTATTTGCAGGGCAGGAATAGAGACACGGATGTAAAGAATGGACATGGAACACAGAGAGCTAAGGGGAGGGTGGGACGAATTGGAAGAGTAGTGCTAACATATATTTACTACCACGTGTAAATCAGATAGCTAGTGAAAAGGCAACGGCGCCCCACTCCAGTCCTCTTGCCTGGAAAATCCACGGACGGAGGAGCCTGGTAGGCTGCAGTCCATGGGGTCGCTAAGAGTCGCACACGACTGAGCGACTTCACTTTCACTTTTTACTTTCATGCATTGGAGAAGGAAATGGCAACCCACTCCAGTGTTCTTGCCTGGAGAATCCCAGGGACAGAGGAGCCTGATGGGCTGCTGTCTATGGGGTTGTACAGAGTCCGACACGACTGAAGCGACTTAGCAGCAGCAGCAGCAGCAGTGAAAAGCTGCTGGATATCACAGGGTGCTCAGCTCAGTGCTCTGTGATGACCTAGACAGGTGAGATGGGGGTAAGGTGAGAGGGAGATCCAAAACGGAGGGAATATATGTATATATGTAGCTGATTCACTTTATTGTACAGTGGAAACTAAAACAACATTGGAAACCAATTATACTCCAATAAAAAATCAATCAAAATAAAATAAAAATAAAACCCTCCACCTAGTCCTAGTCCTTTACAAGACTTACTACTATATATACATATATATGTGTGTGTATGTGTGTGTATATATAAATACATATAGTTCAATGAAAGTAAATTTTGTTCATCTGTTGCTATGTACTTATATATGTTTCTTGGATAGAAAATACTTTGTGTCTTCTTTGTAGCATCTAGTCCACTGGGTAGATTTTAAAATAAAATTGGTGACTCAAACAGCACAGCTCAGAAGAAAAGCATCCTGTTTTGTGCCCATAGAGCAACAGGCCCGGCTGTGAATGTAATGACTGCTTGGTCCTTTTGAGAGAGAATACTGAAGTGCCCACTGAGTGGATGACTCTGCAGTCTCTTAACAGGGAGCTCTGCTGTGAAGACAGAGTTCTGCTGGTTTCTGCCTAGAAGGAACAGTCCAGTGACATTGAAGGAGGCAAGAAGAGGTTCTTGTCAGAATCACATGCAGACCGAAAGCTGCTGTTCACAAATTAGTTCCCAAGCCCACCTACCTGTGGCTGTCATCCCCAATTTAGAAACAGAATACCAGCCAGTAGAGATTTCAGGTCTGTTGTGGTCAAATTTTGATCAACATAAGCTTTCTTCCTAATACTCTTTTGATGCACTTAGTATAAAGGATACAGTATTAAAAGCTATTAAGTTTTATCTGATTTCATTTTCCTCTTAAGCTTATTTCAGCCTTTTGTTTGAAATTAGGTTAGCAACTTCTCATTTTTCTACAATGAACATTGATTACTTTTATAACCAGGAAAAATAAACTAATAACAAAGAAATTATATTTGAGGCAGTGTGGTTATCAAACTCTTCTCAGTTAAACTCTTCCTTACAGGAAACAAAGACAGACATTCATCTTCCTTGCTGTGTCTCAAAATATTCACCAGAACTTCTTTTCAAGAATACTTTCTGCCAATTATGTTTATTTCATGGAGATTACCCAACCCCCAACCCTTTCAAATGTTTTCTCTCAAAAGCCTAGACTGACCTTTTTCCCCAAGGCCTGAGCTTAATGAACATTTTCATATCACAAACTTCTCAGACCTGTTCAGAAGGCCCTCAAATACACAAGTGCACCTTTCAGAGACAGTGATGATGCCCTCGGAGCACCACATTCAGAACACAATTACTTCAAATACATCAATTCTCAATATTTCAAGTATGTGAGGGGGAAAAAATTGGCAATTATTATCCTGGAGCAAAATTACAACTATATCAAATTTAGACATGTATTTCCAGCTCCATATTAAATCAGTAACGAGGTGGCATATAAACAAACCAACTAATGTATCCATGATAAATATTTAAAATTTCAACTTAGGATGTAAGTTAATGAGCTCTTTCAAGACAATGAAATAAATATAGTTTGAAATATACACAGCAGGCAAATAAATAACAGTAGGCTTTTTTAAAATCCATTTAACTCAGACCAGGTGCCGGGTCCCTCATGTCAGTTTCTATTCTCTGATTTTTGGAGGTAAGTTATGATCTGGCCCTTTGACTGCCCTAGACTGTCTGCCATGACTAGACAAAGCAATAGATTATAGACAAGTCAGCCATGGCTCTCCGTCCCCATCAGGTACCTTCCTAGCCCAGAGCATGAGCCTGTTAACTTTAAAGCGATGCCATGTTAACACTGTTCCAAAGCCCCTCATCAAAGCCGCTCTTCACAGCAGTGGCTCAAGACTGCGCCCCCACCCCCACCCCGCCCAAGTCAACATGACCAACCTGCAGCAGCTTTCAAGTTTTGCTCCAAAAAAGCTTGCAAGTTTGGGCTTTAGATAAAGTTTCTTGTGGCGCCGGACCACTCTGGGGCATTTAGGCAGTTTCTTCAAAAATTTTCAAGTCCCACTGAGTAGTTGTCTAGCATTTTTGAAGTACGCAAAGTGCAAAACATCACACAAAAGTCTCTTTCTTATGTATTTCAAAGGCTCAATCTGCTCCATCGCTTTTAATTAGCCTATTCTGACTCAATAAATTCATTCATTCATTCAAAATTGAATTCCACGATTCAATTTAAACCAATTGTCTAAGCTTCATAGGCAACTAATTTTCACCCCTGCCACAGTACACAGGGAAAAGCAGGAGCCCGGTTAAAACTTACCTATATTTATGTCTTTTGTGGATATTTTATAGCACTGGGCCAGAAAGCTCAACTGATTAGAACAAGGTGCTAATGAGGCCAAGGCTGTGGATTCAATCTCCACATGAACCAATTAACTTCACTTACACAAAACCACCATTCCACAGATGCAGATTAAAATTCTAAACCCAGTCAGCCATGTATAAAAACATGCCAGTGAGCTCAAGAGAATATTTAGAGAAAGAGTGTGGGTAGCTCAAGGAAGGTCACCATCATTGTTTAGAGAATGGAGGGAAATTAGGGGGTTATTCACTCAGCAATTAATATCCCACATCTGCTCCGTGCAATGTAATATGTCAGGTCAGTGGTAGATTGGAAGAAAACTAAGGTGAGCAGAGCAGTTTCAATCTGCCATTCGACTTCAGGAGCAGTCTTAGCCAACAAAGAATTAAAGTCAAATATTAAGGCTGAGACATATAAAAAAGAAACTACAATACAAGCAAGAAGTAATTAATAGGCATAATGAAAAGCGAAAGTGAAAGTGTTAAGTTTTTTAGTTGTGTCCGACTCTCTTCAATCCCATGGACTGCAGCCCACCAGGCTCCTCTGTCCATGGAATTCTCCAGGCAAGCAGACTGTAAGAAGAGTGGGTAGCCATTCACTTCTCCAGGGGATCTTCCCAACTCAGGAATCAAACCAAGTTTCTTGCATTGCAGGTGGATTCTTTACCATCTGAACCACCAGGGAAGCCCTAAAATAGGGTTTATGATAAACCATGAAATTTTAAAAGCTCCATAGTCTTACAAAGGACAGAGAATTCATATTCAGCTAGTGTGATCAAAAGTGACTTAATGGAAAAAAGGAATTTTGGTCCGGGGCTTATGGGAAAAACTGAGAGAAAAGTCTAGAAAATAGGTAAAAACTAAATAACAGAAGGCCTTGAATACTAAATAAATAAACTTCATCTTTTAAGAAACAGAGAATTAGTAAGAACTTCCCTGGTGCCCAGAGTTAAAACTTCACCTTCGAATGCAGGAGGTGCAGCTTCAATTCCTGGTTAGAGAGCTAAGATCCCACATGCCTTACGGCCAGAATATTGAAACATAAAACAGAGGCAATAATGCAACAAATACAAAAAAGATTTTTTAAATGGTCCACATCAAAAAAAAAAAAATCCTAAAAAAAAAAAAAAAGGAAACAGAATTTGTAGAAATTTTTAATACAGCAATAACCTGAATAAAGTTCAGTGACTACACCGATTGTGGCGTGGCAAACCATGGAGACAGGAGCTCGGGACAAAAGCAGAGAAAATGAGGCTTTCCCAATAGCTACATCCAAGATCTTAGTGCAAACAGAAACAGATTCAGAAAATACTGGGAAAATGGAAATTGCCAGGATTTGGCAGTGGATCAGATGGAAGAAATTATTGAAGGAAGGGAAATGAAAAATATATGAGGATTCAAAATCCAGTGATGGGGTAATGGTAGTACCATAAGCAGAAATAAAGACTAGAAATAAATGGGATGGAATGAGCCAGGAGGAGTCAGAAAGGTAAATGATGATGATGAATTTGTGTTTATATACAGTGAGTTTGAAGTACTGGCTAAATACTCAACTGGATTCATAAATAGGCTTTAAAGATGCTCCCAAACTTACGATTTTTTTTCTACTTTATGATGGTGCAGAAGCAGTTTGTATCAGTAAAGACAGTATTTGAATTTTCAATATTGATCTTTACGCAGGCTAGCGACAGGCAGTGTGATACCCTCTCCTGTTGTTGGGCAGCGGCAGCAATCCACAGTTCCCAGTTAGTCACATGACTACAAGGGTGAACACTCAATGCACTTATAACCCTTCTGCACCTGGTCAATCTGCTTTTCACTTCTAGTACAGTATTCAATAAATTACATGAAATATCCAACACTTGATTATCAAATGGACTTTGTGTTAGATGATTCTGCCCAACTGTAGGCTAATGTAAGTGCTGAGCACATTTCAGGCAGGCTGGCTACATTATAATGCTCAGTAGATTAAGAGTATTAAAAAGCATCTTCAACATAAGATAATTTCAATTTACAAGGAACTTATCGGGAGGTAATCCCTTCATAAGTCGAGGCAGATCTGTAGTTGTAAGAAGGGGTAAGTCAATAATATCGAATGCTGCAGAAGATAAAGGAGAATGAAGAGAAAAATCTGTCTGATAATGAGACCTGGTAGTTCACTGAACATATTTCCACTTTTCTTCCTTCTGAACACAGAGAGCTGGTACTTCCTCAACAGATCCCTTTAATTAGTTGGGGCCATGTGACTAGTTCTGGCCAATGAGTTTCATCAAAAGTGCCATGTCTCATTTCCAGGTGAGAAAATGTAACTTGCGAGTACAAAACCCTGTGGAATTCTCTTTTCCTTTGCCAAAGCAACCTGCAATGTTCCAGATATGGGCTACTTCATCAGCCTGGATCTGAGAGTGACGCTGTCCTGGTGCAGCATCCCCAGGCCACTCCCAACATTGCAGTGGTTGTCTGTGTAACACACGTTGAGAAGCTAATTTTTGTGGTTTTCAGTGACTGACAGAACAGGATTTGGGGGAACCCTCAAGAAAGCAGTTTCACAAAGTGGTGAGGAAAAAAAATCTGTCTTGTGAGGTGCCAAGAAGTGATAGGATGGGAAAAAGTGACATATTCAGCAAGACCATTGTGTCAGTAAATCTGGTCATGAAAAGATGGAAAGGATTCAGCAACTTGAAAGGTTAACAGCAAAGAGAACTAGATTATGAGACCTTTTGTTATTGTTTTAGTACAGGGAAGCAGTCCCAAGGAATAAAGAATATGGATGGGGAAAAGATTAACAGAATAAGATTTCAAAAGAGTTGGAAGAGGATCAAGGTATAGAGTCACACTTCTTCCTCTGAGGCAAGAAGAAGAAGAAAGATTACAGCCTTTGGGAAATATTGTGATGGGAATGTGAGAAACTGAATGCACTCATGTCAGATGGTTTCAACCAGTCAACAGTGCCGTCTTCCTACACAAAGGCTGTCATGTTTTAGCATTATCCTGGATATTATTGGTACTTACGAAATACTACTAAAAGCAAAATCCTTCATAAAATTCATCCTCCTCTTAAGGTACAGTGAATGACTATAATGTTCTGAACAGAGTGCCAAGCAAGATGAGGGATATGAGCATCCAGGGCATGTACTATAGTCTCTTTTATAAACAATGAAAATTATTATATACTTAAAATTCATGAAGAACATAAAATTGTATGTAACCTAGGGTTAAGATGTGAATGACAGAGAAGACAGTGATTATTCAGGTTTAGGAAAATGAAAGAAAGAAAGTGAAGATGCTTAGTCGTGTCCGACTCTTTGCGGCCCCGTGGACTGTAACCTACCAGGCTCCTCCTTCCATGGGATTTTCCAGGCAAGAATACTAGAGTGGGTTGCCACTCCCTTCTCCAGGATATCTTCCCAACCCAGGGACTGAACCTGGGTCTCCCCCATAGTAGGCAGATGCTTTACCATCTGAGCCACCAGGGAAGTTCCAGGGGAAAAGATCTCTCTGAAGCACTGAAGCTTGAAGGTATGCAGTATTTATGAAACAGATCACCAGTCCAGGTTCGACGCATGAGACAGGGTACTCAGGGCTGGTGCACTGGGATGACCCTGAGGGATGGGATGGGGAGGGAGGGAGGAGGGGGGTTCAGGATGGGGAACACATGTACACCCATGGCTGATTCATGTCAAGGTATGGCAAAACCACTACAATATTGTAAAGTAATTAGCCTCCAATTAAAATAAATAAATTTTTAAAAAATAAATAAAATAGCAAATAAATAAACAGAGACACAGAAAATGGAGGAATTCCGAGTGTTTACAATGACCTCAGCCAAGCACGCAGACCAGGATGAGTTCTGCATGCTCCTGGGATGAGATGATTAACCTGTCTAGGGTAGGATGTGTGTGCATGTGTTCAGTCAAAATTCTTAGCCACATCCAATGAGAAAACAAGTTTGGCTAATTTAAGGATTCAGAGAGATCACAAAACTCACAGGAGAAACATAGAACTAGGTTTAGAGGTTAAGCAGCCAGAGTCAATGACTAAAAATGTAATGCAAGACCGGCCTAGAAGATTCTAATGTAGCCACTGATGGACACAGACACCTTAGGACGCACTGTTGACCCCAGATACCATCACTGATGCCTCTGGAAACTGGATGGGTGTTGCCACTGCCACCACATATACAGCGCATTCTGTGAGGGCCATATCGCTCTGTATCTCTATCTTATGATTCAGAGTCTAGGAGAAGTATGTCCAAAAGAGAGAACCTAAATTACATGCTATGACAGATGATGACACGGCAAGGGAGGCAGGAAAGGTGATTACTGGTATCTTCGGTTTCTACAACAGGGGTGTAGTTCTGCTTCATAAGGCAGGGGATTCCCATAGTTAAGTGGCTCCATTAGTGGCTGGCCGTAAGTCTACCACAGTGTTTATGACAAGCAGAAATATGACTGGAATAATTAAAGGAGGATGAAGAAGTGAATACAGAGGACTTGAAATTTAGACAAAAGAATTCAGCTTCCTACTGAAGGAAAATCGGAACTACTGAAGATTTCAAAACAGAATAGACATGCATATCAGAAACAGATTAGGTGATTTATAAATATCTGTTCAATGAATAAATAATTAAAGCAGTAAGACTAAATGGACTTAAAATTGGACTAAAAGAATTAGAGACCAGAATGTTGGCTATAGCAGTAATCTAAGCACAGGAGAATGACATCTTGGAACTAGGGAAGTACAAATAGAAATAAAAATTTCCTATTATGAAAAATATTTTAAAGACAACATCAACAGGCCCTAGAAATTGACTGAGTACAACAAATAAAACAAGTAAATTACCTCCAAAATGATTCCAAATCTTTCAGCAGAGATCACTGAGGAAATTTATACCAAGGCTGGTTTGGGTGAATTTTCATTTTGAAGACTATAAACTTTTTTCTTCCATCTCCAATCTACTGTTAAAACCACCCAATGAATTTTGCACTGAACATTTCATTTTCCGTTTAAGAATTTCCATTTGGTTCTTCTTTAAAGTTTAAAATTCTCTCCTAAGATTTTCCCTCTGCCCTTAATAAGGTAATATTTCCCCTTCTTTCTTTGAATATATTCATAATAGTCAATTCAAAGTCTTTGTCTATTAAATTCAATACATGAGTTATCTTGGAGTTGGCTTTCATTAAACTTTTTTCCTGGTTATGGACCATATTTTCCTGGGTGTTTTTTTTAATTTATAATAATAGAGGGTTTCCTTCACTCAATATTGTGGACAAATCACTATGAAGGCTCTGAATTCTATTATCTTTCCCTTGAAGAGCTGACTTGTTTTCTTAGGCAGCTCAATTACTTAATGATTATCTTGAAACTTGTATGAAAAGCTGGTGTTCCTGGGTTTATGCTTCATTAGAAAGGATTGGTGGAAAGCATAAGGTGTTTTCCAAGCTTCTCTAAGTTGGCAAAATTCACCTTCCAAACTTTTTCTCCTCCAGGTTTTACTATAGGATGTGGTTCTTAGTGGTCTTTCTGATGTCTTAACTGGATTTTATTATCATAAATATTCATGAGATGTTAACTATTAATAGGTTTCTCCCTATAACTGAGCTAGAACACCAATGTCCCCAGCACATTTCAACCTCCAGCATCTCTGTTCCACCCTCATCCCCTACGGGTGCAAGTCTGAGCTCTCTGGTAAGCTCGAGTAGTCTCACCTGGGACATATGAAGCCCAGTCCTCAGCAAGGGAGGTATGGGGAACTTCCATACGTATTTCTGAGGTTCACATTTTCCTCTCCAGTACCCAAATATTCTACCTGCTATGCTATCTTGAACTCTAATCTTTATCTCTTTAGCATCTTCTGTTGTGACTGGGAAATGTTTCCCAGGTTGACATTCAGGTCAAGCATGGGACTCATCTTGTGAGTATCCCCTCTTTCAGGGATTACAGTCTTGCACTAACCTGCTGTCCAAAGCCTAAAAAGCATTGCCACATACATCTTCTCCAGTTTCATTACAGTGTGTGGCATGAAGCTATCCTTGTACCAATAACTTCATCACAGCCAGAAGCAGAAAACTAAAGACATTAACCATAAGGGGATACTGAAACAACAAAGTGAAAATTCAATCCACTTCTGACATCTGCTTTGTCTCAGACCCTTATTATGAGGCCAGCTACCCATATTCATTCCTCAGGAGGCCCATAAGTGCTGGCTTCAGCTGAGCCCCTCACTCTGGCATTTGTCCGGACTGCCTGCCAGTTTGACATTTAACCTCTCTCCTCAATCCTTCAAGTTCATTCTTACTGGGTTAGGAGGAGGGGAAGGCAGTTTCTCCCTGCTAGTTGAAAACTTTTGCCAGCCTTGAAACTGGGAGCTGTTACATTGCCTGAATTTTAAGAAGAAACTTCTTCCTTCTCTCTAGCTCTCACTAGCTTCTCCACATAGGAAGAAAAGCGACATAACTAGGGGCTCAGATTGCGAGAGGAAGTGTTCTAGGAAGGCAGGCGGCCTACCCTCCTCCGTGCTTCTTGTTCTCTCATATAAATCAGCCTGTTCCCAGGTGGCATGAAGTGCAGGGGTTGCCCGGCAGGTTGGTGCTCGGCTGCTCTGTCCACCCTAAGCCAAACCAGTCTGATTCATTGGAAGAAAGAGCAGGAAGCTACTTAGACCTTGAGCACAGGCGCTGTTCAAGTTCATATTTCCTAGTAAAACTAAACCCAGAGTAGAAAGGTGTGTCATTCACTGACCCAATCAAACTTCAACAATGTCCTGGCTTAAGCCCTCCTCCTCATGTTGGTGACTCACTTAGACCTTTTCCTTTAACTTTGAAGCTCAGCTCTTGCTTTGAGCCTTCTTCCTCACTTTTATCAAACCCAACTCTACATATGAGAGAATCTTTCTGCCAGCTCCTGTCCTACAGGACATACAACGACCGTAATTCTCCCTCCCTATTTCTTGCTGGAAATACAAGATTAGAATCCCCCCCCAAAAATACATCATTTTTGCTTCTAAAATAAGCTTTATTTGGTGCTCACCTTTATTGATTAAAGTGTTAGTTGCTTCAGCTGTGTCTGACTCTTTGTGACCCCAACAGACTGTAATCCACCAAGCTCCCCTATTCATGGAATTCTCCAGGCAAGAATGTTGGAATGGGTTGTTGATTAAAGTACAACGTAACTCACACCCAGAACAAGGGATCAGTCCCCATGTGGACCAGTTAATTTAACTTGGCTCCTCATCACCTTAGCTGACATCTTACTTCTCCAAGCTCTCCAACCAAGTGGAACCTACAGGGAAACCATAATGATTAACAGGACTCCAAGACCTTTAGTGGGAAAACAGTCTAAGACTCGTACTGAACTGATCAGCAGCAGTTATCTTTGTGTATCAGGGATAGCATTATCATTATATTACCTACATTATCACTAGAAGACATCTCCAAACCAAAGAATTTTCCTTCTTGGATGTGAGACACATTGAGGAAAAGGTTAAATGTTGGGAGAAAGTGCAGGATAAATTTTTTATCCTCAGAGCAGTCATGTCAATAGTTATGAAACATTATTATTAACATCATAAAAAAATTTTCCCGTAATAGAGAAAAGACAGTGAACACCTTTGAGGAATATATAGAACAGCTGTGAAAGCAAGACTCATTCATATGAAAGTATTGCCAACAATACAAAATAGTACACAAGAAGTGTCCCAATAAATGGTACAGGAAATGTGGCAGGAAAAGATGCTGTTTCAGAGGATTTCCATCTCCAGTCTCAAATTGGATGCTGGGATCTGAGCTGGGCTTTATAGCTGAGTAAAATTATTAGATTGAATCACATGAAGCCGTCGGGTTTTTGTAAGTCAAAAGGGTTCAATATTAGCAATTTTATATTGTTCAACCTAATAGCTGGGAGGTCTCTTTTTTTATGTGAAAAAGAAAGTTTGGACTCTGTAGCAATGGGGCACATGTGGAACGGAAATCCATGAACAAGTACACTGTTTAATTAAAGCTTCATCTAAGTGAAGTTATATATAGCATTTCCGTTTTCAGTTACGCACTTAAAAAGGAAATAAATGCATGGAAAAGCACCAAAATGGTGTGCTTTGAGTAACGACTCACACATCTGTTGTCTCATTTACTCTTCACAACAATCCTGTGAGAGGCATACTTTCTCAGCATACTTTCTCATTTTTTTTACAGGTAGAAACTCATGGTCGAAGAAGAATCTTGCCAGGTCACACAGTAGTAAAGAGGGCACCTGGTGACTTCACAGACAATTTCCTGCCCCTGAGTAGTATACTGGAGGAGAAACCCAATCCTTGCCTCCCTGTAAAAATAAGTAAGTGATTGATTGATATTTCAAGGTATCTGTCATCTATGTGTGACAGAGCAATGCAAATGTTTCTGAATTCAGTATACTCAGAAATCCTGTAGATTTTAGACTGTAAATTCATGGAGAATGACACTTTTCATATCTGTTTAGTACTCTGAATTACTCCTTAGAGATAAGAAAAGATTAAGATGAGTACTATAGCTTTCTTTCATGCTAAACAAAGTTCAAGGGTGATACTATTTTTGCTTTAAATTTGTTCTTAAAGAATTCTCAGACTGTTTCCAGCTAGGTTCTCACTCCATGTGATGTCAGTCTAAAAAAAAAGGAGTCTTGTCCCTGCAACTCTTGACATGTTCCTAACTGAAGTATCAGAACTCACAAGGAGGATTTTAAAGACACCAAAACTAGTTCACTAAAATCAAGATTCCCTATACATGAGGCTGATAGGTTTTCTTACTTTTTAAATTAGTTTATATTCTTCCTAAAGCTATGTTAAGTGTCCTATAACTAATTATGAAAAATTAGATTCTTCTCATCAAGTTATATTTGCAATTCAACTGGAAGACCCAGAAGAGCAGCTAAACATTTAGGACTTTTTTCCTAATTAAGTTTCTTTTACATTAGTCTTCTAATTGTTTCTAGAAATCTAAGGTAGCTGGAAAAAAAAAATCTCATTTATACCAAAATCTATTTCTTAATAAGTGTTAAGACCTTGGAAACCTACTCTCTATAATATGATACTGGAAAATGAATAATTTAGTTAGCTGATTTGGGATTAAGGAACTGGAGATCAAAACTACCTTTTTATTCCTGTTATAAAATAATATAAGATTGCTTTCCCCTAAAAATATAATACATACATTTGAGATCTCAGAGCAATTCAGATAAGGCACATACAGAATCAAGACACCACTGCCTCATTTTTTAAAAAATATTCTGCATGTACTCATCAGAGGTGGCAGTGGTGGTGAAATCTGCACTCACTCCTATTTCCTCTCTACTCATCATTCCTTATTCCAATCCAGTCTGGTTCCATTCTCCCACCAACTCTTCCAAACCAATAACCTCTCTGTCATCAAGTCTACTGGAGTTTCCTCAACCCTCATCCCTTTTAATTTCTCATCTGTTCACACAATGGATTCTTCCCCCTCTTCTTTCTCTTTTCTCATTTGCATTTGGGAAAATGTTACTTGTTCTTTTGTGTTTCATTTCTGTCTTTTCTTCCTCCTCTGCTGCTGCTGCTAAGTCACTTCAGTCGAGTCCGACTCTGTGCGACCCCACAGACAGCAGCCCACCAGGCTCCCCGATCCCTGGGATTCTCAATGCAAGAACACTGGAGTGGGTTGCCATTTCCTTCTCCAATGCACAAAAGTAAAAAGTGAAAGTGAAGTCGCTCAGTCGTGTCTGACTCTTAGCAACCCCATGGAATGCAGCCTACCAGGCTCCTCCATCCATGGGATTTTCTAGGCAAGAGTACTGGAGTGGGGTGCCACTGCCTTCTCTGTCTTCCTCCTCTAACAGCTACTAAACATGCGCTTTAATGGTCAGCCCCTTCTCTGCAGGAACAGCATCCACTTTATCCTATTTGGAGTTCAGGTTTCACCACATTCAGTGACCAAATCCATGCCTCTAGTTCAGAACACTCTTTTGGTCTCCAGAATCAAACATTAGATGACCTCCTATATCTCCTCCAATCTATCCCTTCATTCCTTCAATTCAACATTTCTCTACTGGAGATCCTCTTATCCCCCCCTGAGACAACTCACTGTGAACAACATCAGTAACATTCAGATCAACCTGACACAAAACTTTAAAGTTGCTTTCATCCTTGCTTCCCCTTGATCCATACTTCAAATCAGTCACGCTCAAATCTTTCAAACCTCTACCTTTTTTTCAACACCCTTCCTAGCATGTAACAAAAGTTAGGCACATGCACTGTGCTTAGTCATGTCCAACTCTCTGCGACCCCATGGACTGCTGCCTGCCAGGCTCCTCTGTCCACAGAATTTTCCAGGTAAGAATACTGGAATGGGATGCCATTTCCTTCTCCAAGGGATCTTCCTGACCCAGGGGTCAAACCCGTGTCTCTGTGTCTCCTGCACTGGCAGGCGGACTCTCTACCACTGTGCCACCTGGGAAGGACATAACAGAAGTTAGCACTGGTTATTCTCTGATTTTACTTCAGCTGTTGATATAACGTCATTACTTTATTTGTCTAAATTGTTCTCGAAAGGAAGGGGCTGTGCTTTATTCACACAAAAGAATCCTTTAGCTGTGCCATTAAATGTTGGAAGGACAAGAATCAGTAGGCTCCAGAATTCCTATCAAGAAGGAGTTTAGAAATCTGGCTGTGGAGGCAGGGAGGACATGGGAGACTTGGCTGAAACAGGCATTTGCTTGGTTAGCAAACTAGGGGCTGCTTAGCAGGCTTTGGGATTCTGATGGAGATGTTGATGGCTCTAAAGACCCCTAAAATCCCTTTGCACTGCCTCAGCTGATAAGCACATTGCCCCCAGATAAACCGTACTAAGGAAGTATAGTGCAGTGCAGTGCAAGCTGGGCAGTCGCGTCCGACTCTTTGCGACCCCACGGACTACACAGTCCATGGAATTCTCCAGGCCAGAATACTGGAGTGGGTAGCCTTTCCCTTCTCCAGGGGATCTTCCCAACTCTAGGATCAAACCCAGGTCACCCACAATGCAGGCAGATTCCTTACCAGCTGAGCCACAAGGGAAGCCCTATAATAAGGAAAGAGGAGGAATAAACCCAGCTAATAGAGATGGAGAAATGAGACATCTGCATTTCCCTGGAGTAAGAGCCAGTCCCTACTGAGTTCAGCTCAGAAGAATGTCAGAAAGTCTCTCTTACTTGCCTCCTTCTCCCCTCCTTTCTTTCTCCCATGATTACTTACCCACCTCTTTTCTAACTTCACTCCATCCCCTGAGCCTGGTCTTATGTGCAGAGACAAGGAACAAAGGGAAACTACCTCTCTCTAAGAACCAGAGGAAGCATCTTCATCTCACTGCATAGCTCTGATTCTAAAGAATTTCTGTCTTTTTTCCCATTTTTACCAAGTCATATTATTCTCATTTAGCATAAGCCAGAACCCCCAGGAGGGGACATTAAGACCTTAACCTATGAAAGAATGAGGATTTTAAAACCCTATCCTGCAATTCAGATAGCTCAACAAAACTCAACATAGAGACCAGCACAAATAAATATTTGGTAAGCAAACTAATAAATGTGTTCTCTGTAAAGATTCATAGATGAAATGGAAGTAGTCTTAAAACCAAACATACTAAATTCTGATTAATGTGTAATGCTTTATAAAATATAATGAAGAATGTAATCCTTTTTTCTTAATTTTCCTTGAATTAATGGTGCCTTCCTAATGAATCCAGGCTGTTAATGAATTTGGCCCAGTGCTAGTAAAATCAGTGAAGCATTTCTATCAAATCAGTATTCAGAGTATGTCTCCACTGATTTCAGCACAACAGTTAAAATGTGAACTATACAAACACATTATTTACAATCCAGTGTGCAAAGATCCTTCACTTAAAAATAAGAAAAAACACTGATGTTAGAGAGATACCCCAAAATAGAGAATTCTAAATGTCATTAAATAGGACGTGAAGCCAACAGACATTTTGGTAAACCATGTTCCATATTTCCACTGAATAACTAGAATAAATGTTAACATAGCTGAGATCGGATGTGTCTGGTTGGCAACACCCATCCCTACGCCTCCCAGCTTCAGCTTCCATTTGCGGGAGCCAGATGGAATATGGGGATAGAGAAGAATGGTTTTATATGTGGATTCTTGGGTCCAGAGAGGAACAAAGACAAGGGATAACATCTAGTCCTTTTGACAGCCTGTCCCCCAAGACTCAGTCTGAGCTATCCTAGAGAACAGGGCTGAAGAGAAAAGTTAAAGTGGCTGTCTGCAGAGGGCATGTCATGAGCTTGGTGCCAGGTTAACAATGTCCCAGGCAGAGCTGAGCAAAGGACATTTTATCATTCTTGTAAATAACACAGCATGGCTCTGATGTGGCCCTGAAATTGGAGAGGAATTCAGTCGCATTTGGCAGTTTAGAGAAGCTGCAGCTTTGGGAGCTCTGTGGGAAAGTATGGTGGGTAGAGAAGCAGCCTTCCCAGAGGCTGCTGCAAAGCAGCCTGCAGCCAGCAGCTCTCAACACGAAGAGTTAGATGGAAGAGCACCAGAGGGGTGCTAGGCACACATGGGAATATGAGAACGACTGGGGAGTTTCAGAGGTTTTACAGGTGGGAGTCAACTGGCTAACAAAATAAATACACAAGCAAACACAGCCTCATTTGGAACCAAAACCACTGAAGTTTGGGGATATGAGGTCTACAGTCATAATGAGTAAATTGATATTCTTCTTATTCAAAGTTAACCATTTTGTGCTTGTTTATAGAAGGACAGAAAGTGGTATCCCACAGCATCCATGGACCCTCCCGGGTATGAGGAATATAAGACAGAAAGAGGATTTTCTTTACCTGAACTGATAGGCCAAAAGAAAAAGTTAACCATTCTAGTAGGCGCATGTGTGTGTGTGTGTGTGTATTAGTTCACTTATGAGTCTGAAGTTTTCAAGCTATTTGGACACCAGAATATACCCCTTAACTTAATCCAACTCTCCTTTCTCTTGATTATTCATTTTACCCAAATAGAAAACAAAAATATGTATTTATTGAGAGTTGTTTTTTTTTTTTTTTTCTTTTAAGAAACTACATTGAGCAGTGTGGAAAAAAATTTTTTAACAAATAGTCTTCCATTAATGAACACGAAAGATATGTGGGGGTATGAAATGACACATAAAGAACAATTAAGAAGCAATCAAGAATATATTCTAACATGCACATAGAATACTTCTGGACAATACACACACACAGTGGTCTCCTCTACAGAAGAGGAATGAAAGATAGCCACGAGGGGACAGCTTCACTTCACTCTCAGTTATTTATACACTTTGACTTTTTTTGCCATGTGTTTGTATTACCCTTTCAAAAACAAAATAAATGAGTTGTCTTTTTCTAAAGGCAGTACAGAATGAAGGGTTATAAGCTAGCTATAATCTGTACAAAAACATTTTGGACTCAGACAAACCTGGCATTGCTAACAGATCTAAGCCAAAAAGACTTGCCAAATTATCTGGTTCTTCTTGGTAGATGTCTACAATCTCTAGAAATTAATAGTAGATGAGAATCCTGTTATTGCTGTTCAGTCACTAAGCCATGTCCAACTCTTCATGGCCCCCATGGCTACAGCATGCCAGGCTTCCCTGTCCTTCACTATCTCCAGTTTAGGTCAGTTCAGTTGCTCAGTCATGTCCGACTCTTTGAGACCCCATGGACTGCAGCACGCCAGGCCTCCCTGTCCATCACCAACTCCCAGAGTTTGCCCAAACTCATGTCCATTGAATCACTGATGCCATCCAACCATCTCATCCTCTGTCACCCCCTTCCCCTGCCCTCAATCTTTCCCAGTGTCAAGGTCTTTTTCGAATAGAGAACTCTACCTACAGTCTTATGAACAAGTAGGATATTATAATGAAAGCAAGTGTTAGTCTCTCAGTTGTGTCTGACTCTTTGTGAACCCATGGATTGTAGCCCAGCAGGGTCCTCTGTCCATGGGATTGTCCAGGCAAGAATACTGGATTGGGTTGCCATTTCCTACTCCAGGGGATCTTTCTGATTCAGGGATCAAACCCAGGTGTCCTGCATTGCAGGCAGATACGTAACCGTCTGAGCCATCAAGAAAGCAAACCCTAGGCCAAATACTGTGACACGTACAATACATATTAGCAGGCAGGCACTAAAAATGCCACACAATCTCAGGGCCTGGGGGAAGTCCTTTAGACACTCAAACATGTATCTCACAAGCATGGCAGACATAAAAATATTTTAGCAACAGAATCAACGAATCCTCTACTTAGAGCAGACAACAGAATTTTCCATTAAGTGGTGGAGTGCTGAACTAAATGTACTGAGTCCTTTTTCAAAGAGTTTTAGGCTGATGGGCTCCCTAATTCTAATTAATGCATATTATGATATATTATCATTATGTAACATTTACAGAGGTATCTGAATATTACTTCTGGTCAACAAATGATATCTTAAAATACCACTTATTTCACCAAGAAAAAATTATTTCCAACAGGTAGCACAGTATAATCTTAGAGGATGCAGGCTCTGGAGACAGACTGCCTGGTTTCAAATCTGGCTCTGCCACTTACTAGCCACATAACCTTGAGCAAGTTATTTAAGTTCTCTGTACCTCTTATCCTTTGTCTGTAAAATAGGAGTGCTAATTATGCCTACCTTGTAGGGTCATTAAGAGAATTAAATGTGTTGATGTTTCCAAAGTGCTAAGATCAATGACTGTCAAATAATAAGAGTCAGATGAATACTTGTTAAATATATTAAATTGGCATCTTTAGGTTAATTAATGAACTTTCTAATGAAGGGTTAGCTTAAGGGTTAGGACTTGCTTATAGCTTTGGAAGACAGAGTGATTCCCTCTATAACAAAGGGCAGGTATGATTACCACTCAAGAAAAAGTTTTTGGATTTCCTAAACTTTGTGTGCAATCCCTATAATACAACCCACTGCATGTGCAAGTGTCATCTGGCCTTCCTTATGCCACCCTATGGGAACTAGATTTTGGGAACTGATTTAAAAAACAGTAACACTCTAATTACTGTTATTGCTATGAGTAATAAACTATCCTTCAACTCTGACCCAAGACTCTTGTGTCTTCTACCAGCATCCATGAAACTGCAGCTGGCAACTCAATAACTTACAGATAGAGTAAAATCTTAGCTTTTCACAGTTCTTAAAAATATTAAGGATGTATTTTCAGCAAACTTATGCCAATAAACTTGGATGAAATCAACAAATTTCTTGAAAGACACAACTTACCAGACCTCTTCATGACACTGGGGAAGGCAAATTTTTCTTAGGCAGGACACTGAAAATACCACCTATAAGAGGACAATAATTAAATTAGACTTGAACAAAACTAAAGCTTTTGCTCTTTCAAAAATATTGAGAATATGAAAAGGTAAGTCACAGGCTGGGAGAAAATATTCATAATTGATATGGCTTACAAAGCACTTGTACCCACAATATATAAAGAACTCTCCCAACTATTTGAAGTCAAATAACTTAGTTTTTAACAGGCCAAATATTTAAACAGGAATTTCTCAAAACAAGATAAATGGTCAAGAAGCATATAAAGATATTCCCTACATCATTAGACAGCAGAGAAATGAGAAATAAAACTATAATGAGATATGACTACCTACTCACTACATGAAGGTGAACATTTAAAAGACTGGCAATACCAAGTGTTGACCAGGATGTAAAACAACTACAACTCTGATACTGGAGGGAATGTGAAATGCTATAACCACTTTGAAAGGACTTTGGTAGTTTCTCAAGTTAAATGTATACTGATCATACGATCCAGCATTTCTACTCAAAGATATTTCCCCAAAAGAAAAATATATGTGAACACAAAACCTTCAACAAAAATTTTCATAGCAACTATGTTCAAAATAGTCAAAAATGGAAACCAAAGCCTATCAACTGATGAATGGGTAAAGAAATTGTGGCATGTGGTATAATGGAATGTTATTGTTTAGTCGTAGCGAGTCCATGGACTACAGCCCACCAGGCTCCTCTGTCCATGGGATTTCCCAGAAAAGAATACTAGAGTGGGTTACCATTTCTTTCTCCAGGGTATCTTCCCGACCCAAGGGTCAAACCCATGCTTTCTGCATTGGCAAGTGGATTCTTTATCACTGAGCCACCAGTGAAGCCCATAATGGAATGTTACTCAGCATTAAAAGAAAAGAACTACTAATACACATACAACATGGATGAATCTTAACATCATAATGCTGAGCAAAAAAAGCCAAAAACCAAAGTGAATACACAGTATGCTTCCATTTACACGCTGTTCCAGAAAAAGCAAAACTAACCAATAGTGATAGAAATCAGACCTGAGCCTGGAGATGGAGAACTGGCTGCTAAGCAGCATGAGAAAAGCATTTGGGGTATGAAAATATTTCATATCTTCTCTGGAGTGATGATTATAGAGAATATATGCATATACATGTTGAAGCTCATCAAATTGTACTGTTAAAATCTGTGCATTTTATTTTATATAAACTAGACCTGAAGTAATTTTTTTTCATCATGACCATTTTCACTATTATGAAAGATTCAGTGGGTTTCAACCTCATTGAAACTTTGTCTAGAAGATATGAATGATACTATCTACTGTACTGGCAAGAAAATTATATTAAATAATTCATACAGACCATTTAGCACAATGCCCAGATCAAAGTAATAATAATAATGTACCCTAAATAACTGCTGAGAAGGTTAAGAGTAGTATCGATGGTATTATCCATTAAGTTTCCCTGGGGAGGTGATTTCTGAGAAAACCATTAAAGAAAGACATGAGTTATTGGGAGGAACATTCCATACAGAAAAATGTCAGACAAAAGCACTGAGGTAAAATTACCAAGATGAATATAGTAATGGGTAACCATCAGGTATATTCTGCTGGGTTAGACAGGCGATACCTATTCATAATGAAAATTGAGAAAGAAGCTATGGAGGAAGAAAGAGTGAGATGTAATAAGTCCAGAGATGTAAAAACTCAACTAGGAAACAACAGGACACATTACACCAACTAGAGAAATCATACAGAGATTTAGTGCTGAAAGTAGGCAATTTTGAAAACTATACATGAAGTGGATAGAAGTAGTGCATGACTTGAGACAAAGAAGTGAGGGAGAAACCTATCACCTTGACATGCAAGAGGCAATAAGGTTTAGGCTAAAAGATAAGAACATACAAGAAGTATTGTGGATCAGAAACTGACTCCAATTAGATACAAAAAACAAACAACAACAACAAAAAGAGTTGCACATAACTTCAAAGTCTTAAATTGGAAAAATGGGTTATTCTTTAATACTAACACCCAAGTGCACAATATGTGAAGAAGGAGAACAGAAAGGAAATCTAAGAAGAGAAAGTTAGTATTTTAAAGGGAAAATAGGAGAGGGTTAGAGATGGTGGTGGTCGTTAGTGCTTGTATTAGTTTGCTAAAGCGGTCATAAGTATCAGAAAAGGGCGGGGGGGGGGGGGGGGGCTTAGAACAACACAGAAGCTTCGTCTCACAGATATGAAGGCTACCAGTTTGAGTTCAAAGTGTCCACAGGGTTGGTTCCTTGCAGGCTGTAAGCGGCCATCTGTTCCATGCCTCTGTCTCAGCTTCTAGTGGTTTACCAGCAACCTTCAGTGTTCCTTTTGGCTTCTGCTGCATCATGCCAATCTCTGTCTTTATCTTCATATGGAGTTCTCCCTCTGTGCATGGCTATGTCCACATTCTCCATTTTCATAAGAAAACCAGTCAAGTGGGAGGAGGGGGTTCACCCTATGGCCTCATCTAAACTAATTATCTTGGTAATGACCCTGCTTCCAAATAAGGTCATTTTCTGAGATAGCAGGAGTTAAGACTTTGACACGTGAATAATTCAACTCATAAGAGTGCTGCTCACCAAATACTTCCAGTCATTTCCCTTCTGAGTCCACGTAGAATTGTATTTCTTCAGCCTCTGTGAAGTTATGTGTGGCCATATGCCGTGTTTGGCCAATAAAATGTGAATGAAAGTGATGTGTACCATTTCCAGGTGAAGTTTTAAAGGCCAGTGTGTGATTCAGGGCATTCTCTCCCCTCTGCTCAGGTCATGTCAAGGTACATGTCAAGATCAATCCTCCATCAGTCAATGTCACTGAAGAACTGTGACAAGCAGAACCTCCCTTCTGACTGGCATTGGGAATGAAGCAAGAACAAGAAGTAAGTTTTTGCCCTCGGGAGAAAGCTCTTTACAACCTAGGGGTGGGGTTGGGGGCGGTGAGAGGGAGGTTCAAGAGTGAGGCAACATATGTATATTTATGGCTGATTCACTTTGTTGTAAACAACATCATAAAGCAATTATCCTCCAATAAAAAATAAATTTTTAAAAAGGCAAAAAAAAAAAAAAGGAAGCTTTATTGCACTGAGTTCATTAAATGTGGGGGTTGTCTGTTATTCCTGCTAGAAACCTAGCTTATCCTGACCAATACAGAGATGACTGTACTTTTTCTCAGAAGAGTAGTGATCAGAAAAATAAGTACCTATGAGTCAGCCATCACTTCACAGTTTTAAGGAAAAAAAGGCTAAAAGCAAATGAAACCAAGAATCTTACTCCTACGACTCTGCATTGAACAGCAAGTCAGCAGATGATATCTTTGGTGGCCTCCAAAGAACCATGCCCCCTTGGGTAGACCTGGCGTAGACCACTTCAACCCTGACTTTGGGAATTCACTGTTTGACTGGCTTTGGCCAACAGTACACTAACAGATGGCTTCCAGGTGCCTTAATGTTAAAAAATCTGCCTGCCAATGCAGGAGACGCAAGAGCGCGGGTTTGATGCCTGGCTTGGGAAGACCCCTGGAGTAGAAAATGGCAACCCACTCCAGTATTCTTGCCTGGGAAATCCCATGGACAGAGGCGCCTGCAGGCTACAGTCCATGGGGTCGCAAAGAGTTGGATATGACTGAGCACGCATGCACACTAATGGGCATGATGAAAACAGATGTTGGCACATGGAGTCTGTCCATGTGGAGTGTTTGCCCTCAGGAGACTCTCTCACATAACCCAGTGACCATGTGGTGAGAAGCCCAACCTAGCCTTGTAGAGAGGCCATGTGGAGGGCCATCAAGACCTTGGCTGATAGCTCCAAGTGAGTTCCTAGCAAGCATCAATTTGCCAGCATACGAATGAGGATTCTTGGAACTGGGTCTTTTAGCCATAATTAAGCTGCCAGAACTGATGTCATGTGAAACAGAAAGGAACTGTCCCATCAGGTCCTGTTCATATTTCAGAGTTATAAGCAAACAAAATGACTCTTGTTGTTTTAAGACACTAAGGATTTGGAGTGATAATTGAAACAATAAATGCTTTTGTATGGGAGGTAGCTGAAAAATTAAAAGTAAGAAATTATTTTGTGTATTAGTAATTTCCATGTTCTTTAGTAAAAAAAAAAAACAAAAACAAAAAAAAAACCTAAGCATTACAGAGCCAAGATCACAAGCTCTGAAACAGGCCACATTTGTGTTAAAACTCTGACTCTGTCATTTACTAACTAGATAATCATAGACCAAAAAACCAATCTGTGAACTTAAGTTTCTTCTTTCACACAGCAAGCATTAAAAGAACTACCTCCCAAGTTTATTGTGAAGACAACTACTACACATAAAGTACTGGAAACAAAGTCTGCACTCAACAAACAAATGGTAATACTGTTGTTACCATTTTGTATAATTAGTAATCATTCAACTGTTTTTGGAGCATCAACTATGTGACAAGCATATGATGGGTGGCAAGGATACAAAGATAAGCATATCCCTACTCTGTACTTTCTGAGATCTTATAGTCTATTAACTGCATTAAATTCATCAGAGGAAAGCCACAAGTTTAGTGAAAGTGTTAGTTGCTCAGTCGTGTCTGACTCTTTGCAATCCCATGGACTGTAACCAGCCAGGATCCTCTGTTCATGGGATTCTCCAGGCAAGAATACTGGAGTCGGTTGCCATTCCCTTCTCCAGGGGATCTTCTCCACCCAGATAGAGAACCTGGGTCTCCTGCATTGCAGGCAGATTCTTTACCATCTAAGCCACTAGAGAAGCCCACAAGTTTAATATGCAGGTCTATCAAGGAAACCTCATTGAAATGCATAGTCAGGGAGAGTTTCCCTAATAAACATTTAAAGTGAGTCCAAAAAAGATAATAAGGAGGTATTAGGCAGGTGAAGAATGCTCAACAGATTGTTATGGATGGAGGAAAAGCAATATGAGACTGAAGGAGGAGAAGACTTGTACATTCTTAGAGCTGAAAGAAGGCTGCTGTGGTCTACTCAGCAAGCAGGTGTGGCATATAATAAGAGATTAAGATATATGCCTTTTTCATAATAGCTAGCATAGAACACCTATCCTGAGAGGCTAGGCATACATTACTATAGCCATGCTGTTACCAATTGCCAACAATGTACAAATACTACCTAGGAAATAGAAATTAATGACATATGAAGCAAATAATTTCCAAAATGTGGTCCACAGGTTTGTGCCATGCCATGAATAATAAATTTTAGTGCCTGGAGATGCGGCAAGAAAAACAGGACAATGTAGAGAACTTTAATAAATTCATTCGATTTTGAATTTTATAATTGTGTCCTTATTAGTTTTTTGTGAAATAATAGTGATGATAGTCAATTTTATTTTCAATGTCTTTACCCAGAAAAATCAAAAGGGAGCAACTCTATTGCACCCCAAAAACTACTTTCATCTGACTTTGGGGTATCTTCTTGTGGTCTGTGAAATATACAAGTCTAGGAACAACTGACTTAAAAGGCAGCAGTATCTAAATTGCTTTTTACCTTAAACAATTGACTATTTTGTAAGAGGCAATAGTATAGAACAACCAGAAGTAGAGCCTCCTGCATCCTCAAGCAGAAACTCATGAATCTTTGTTTGAAATTTTTGCTTATTAAAAAAAAGGTAATACATCAGGTTCTGAAAATTCGTATTCACATTCACACACATATAATATTCTTTATGTAGAAAATGCATTGAGGAAACAGCACTGTAATTTTTCCATGAAATATAAATGCCAAACTCATACATAATTTATATAACATAAAACCAACAGACCATGCAGGTTTGGTGTTTAATTATGATCCCTTGGTTCTTCCTGATGAGCACCATTAATCAGTCCAATCAGTGTCTGAAATGTCATATTTCTGTCTACAAATAAACACCTAACTGGAGGTATTAAAATATTTCATTGAAATGCGCTTTTGTACAAAGTACTTCTCAGCCTAAATGTAATAACTGGAATTTAAAAGCAAATAACCAAATGATTGACAAAACAATAATAATTTTTTTCTGAGATTTTTCAAGATATATGGGAAAGTATAATTTTAAGCATCTTGACCTTTTGCTCAAATAAAACTTCCTCCTGTTTAATTAGTTCATGATTCCTTTTTAAAGACAACCTCTAAAGTTGCTACTTTAATACCGATAAACCTAGAAGGGACTTTTGTGCTTTAATGTAATTGTGTATTAGAACACTCAACCTGCTGGATATCCAAAAGCTGGAACAATCTCTCGATGGCTGCACACTTTCTAATGCCCCAAGAGCCCCTCCATGTTTTCAAAGAGAAATAAAGTCGACTGATAAGACAGGCTGTAAGCATTGAGGCTTAAGGTTCTTTTTTTCCTTTACAAATCTCATTCTACAGCAGCTCTATCACATCACCATAACAACACAAAACTATGGAACATTTTCAAATGGCTTGAAGGGGCATTTTCTCCATGGAGGCAACAAACATTTATAAAGTAAACACTACCGTTTGTTTCCTCAAAAGATGACTGAAAACCTGATTTTGGCTCTGCTCCTATCACCCTAGACACAGCCTCGTCATTTGTTACCATCTCCATGGTCTCCTCTCTAGTAGCAGAACAAGCTCAACCAGAGGCTTCTCCCAGTCTCGCCCATCACGTTCCTCACGGCAGAGCCAACTCCCATCAATCACTGCTCACTCTCAATTATCTCTGCCCTGTAATCCCTCTGGACAGGAAACTTCAATATTGTAAGGCAGATTCCAGTCTGCCTTACAAATATCATCTGGTAATTTCACCCATAAATATGCTTCAAATGCCAGTCGTTTATAAATTCAAAACGAAGCACCACTACTGCTATTGCTCCTTGCTTCCTAGTAGTTCTATTCACTGTACATCCTTACTGAACATGTGCAGGATAAATGGATAGACATCAATATAGCACAGTGGTTAACAGCATGATCTTTAAGTTTGAATTAAGTCAGAGTCCTAGCTTCAAGATCTATTAGCTGTCAAACTTTGGACAAGCTATTTAGACTCTCTAAACCTTGTGTTCTTCATCCATAAACCATAGATGTTAGTATCTATCTTAAATGTTTCTTGTTAGGCTCATGGCAGGACAGCTATCTAACACGAAAGAAGGGTCTAAGAGATGTTTGTTTTTGTAATCACTGTTCATTTCATTCACTCATCAACTATTTTCTGAGCACTTACTATGTTCGTGGCATCCTCCAAAGGTTAAGTAATGAGTGGTGAATAAAAGAGACATGGTCTTTGTACCCTATGCAGCTTACACCTTAGTGGGAGAGAAGCACAATAAACAAATAAGTATCTAATTATTCAATACAAACAACAAAGGCCTGAGAGGAAAACAGGTGCTGTAATAGAGGACACCAGAGAAAGAAGGAGGGGGTAATCGGGAAGGGCTTCCTGGGTAACGTTATCATTAAACTGTGACCTGAAAGATGAGGAAAATACCCAGTGAAGAGTGGGAAAAGGCAGAAGACAGAGGCTGAGTGGGAAGGCATTATTAAGTAGACTGTGGGTCTCAAGCTTTATTAAGAAGTGCTGACCAGACTGAAAGATTTTCAGACGCCAGAAAATGCAGAATCTTGTAGGACATGAGAAGAAATTTGGCTTTTACTCTAAGTTCAGTGGGAACATTGAGAAGGGTTTTTTTTTTTAACTTAATACAGAAAGTTTAATTTTATTTTTATTATTTATTTAGCTGCACTGGATCTTAGTTGTAGCACGTGAGATCTTCACTGGGTCACTCAGGATTGTTTGTAACAGCACACGGACTCTCTAGCTGCTGCCCATGGGCTCAGTAGTTGTGCAAGCAGGCTTAGTTGCTCTGTGGCATGTGGGATCTTAGTTCCCTGACCAGGGATCAAAATAACATCCCCTCCATTGCAAGACAGATTTTTAACCACTGAACCACAGGGCTTTCTGGGTGGCTAAGCTGTAAGAAATCCGCCTGCCAATGCAGGAGACACAGGCTCAGTCTCTGGGTTGGGAAGATGCCCTGGAGAAGGAAATGGCAATCCACTCCAGTATTCTTACCTGGGAAATCCTACAGAGAGAGGAGCCTGGCGAGCTACAGTTCATGGGGTTGCCAAGAGTTGGCAAGTGAACAACCACTGAGAAGTTTTAAGGAGGAGAGTGGCATGATCTGATTTCTGCTTTTAGGAAATTACTCTGGTTATCATGTGATCATATGGAAAAACGCAAAAGAAGTGGATGGGGACAAGTTAGGAAGCTGTTGGAATAGTCCAGGAAGGAGATGATGGTGACTTAGGCTTAGGTGCCTAAGGCACCAAGGTGCCAGTAAAATCAAATCTCACCATGATATTGAGTGGAGGAGGGAAGTGTTGTGGCTGACTTTAATTTCTTCTTGTTTTAGTCCTGTAACTATCACCAGCCAGGCTTTAGGCTCCCAAAAGAAGGGGCTGCAGAATAATAATTTTAGATGTTCACATTAAATATTTTCTTATAATTATTCGGTTATTCTCTAACAATCTCGTCAAAAGACTACTCAACACATTTTCCCATTTACATCAGTACTCCCCAAATCCTGCAGTAAAACTAGGAAAGAGTAAAAATGCTTCATCATCATGAAAACTTTACAGCACCAAGCTCAGATGCTAGTAATCCGTGAAGTCTTGTTTTCATATCATCTAATGCAAGAAAAATTACTGAGCCTCCCTTATATGAAATTTGTTTTTTCCTTTACCTGGAAGCTTTAAGGATTCTCTACATGACTTAATTTGCTTCAAATTTATACATGCCTACTTTCATTCCCTTGTAAACAACACCAACAGATGGTATGGAATATTTGGTTGCAGAATAATTAAGCCTGAATTTGGTGAGAACTCAAAGATTAAAGTTATTCTTAGCAAAACAAGCAATCCACTGCCAGGACTGTAAAGCATTTAATAATTTATATCAAAAGAACACCTAAGGAAGCACCCCAAGTGACTTGCAGATCTGAGTTTAAAACCATATACACCTGAAATAAGAACCCGTGTACGCTCACCCACAAATACTATCTTGACGCCATAAAAGAGGTGAGTGACTTCATCCTTCTGCCTGTCAGGGATTCGATTATGAAACTAATTTCAATCACCATTTGATGTATATTCCATCAAAATGCAGGCCGACAAGTTATGTAACATGTTCTGGCTATTTAAATATCCTAATGGGATTTTTAACTGTGGTGATGCTTTTGAACTGTGGTGCTGGAGAAGACTCTTGAGTCTCTTGGACTGCAAGGAGATCCACCTAGTCCATCCTAAAGGAAATCAGTCCTGAATATTCATTGGAAGGACTGATGCTGAAGCTGGAAACTCCAATACTTTAGCCACCTGATGCAAAGAGCTGACTCATTTGAAAAGACCCTGACATTGGGAAATATTGAAGGCAGGATAAGAAGGGGACGACAGAGGATGAGATGGTTGGATGGTATCACTGACTCAATGGACATGAGTTGGAGTAAACTCCGGGAGTTGGCCATGGACAGGGAGGCCTGGTGTGCTGCAGTCCATGGGGTCACAAAGAGTCGGACATGACTGAGAGACTGAACTAAACTGAATTGAATGAGATTTTTCTCAACAAGTGGGAGCAAGGCAATTCTACTCCTCCTACTATGTCCAGAAAACAGTGAACAGAAGGATGTGCTCTGTGCGTACTCAGTCATACCCAACTTTTTGCCGCACAATGGAGTGTAGCCCACCAGGCTCCTCTGTCCTTGGAATTTTCCAGGCAAGAACACTAGAGTGGGTTGCAATTTCCTTCTCCAGGGATCTTTCCCAAACAGGGATCTTTCCAACCCAGGGATCAAACCCGCATCTCTTGCATCTCCTGCATTGGTAGGTGGATTCTTTACCATTGGTGCCATCTGGAAAGCCCTTAATAGGAGGATACTTGAGAAAATATCACAGGGTCATTTCACTGTCCCGTAGCTCAGCAGGTTGCAGTTTGGAACAACCAAAGAGACAATTCATACTATCTGTTTTAGTCCCAGAATTATCTTTTTAAAAAAATTTTTATATCTAAAATCAGAAAACTGAGCCTTAAAGTAATTCAACCCAGATTAGGCAATTTTGATAGCAGAGAAGAGAAAATAAAAACACTGAAGAAAGCACAGTGTGTTGTCTGGAAAGATGAGATGTGGGTGTGGAACCAGACTAAGGGCAGCAACACAGAATGATGAAGCATTTGAAGAGAAGATGGAATGGGAGAATTCCAGAATTCCAGAGAAAAAGTTTTATCTAATAATTAAAATGGCATCCACCAGTTATCGAGCACATGCCAAGGGCCAGGCACTGAACTAGACACTTCATAATCTTATCTCTAATTCTTGCAGTAATGCTACAAAGCAGGTCTCCCATTTTTGATAAGGAATCAAATCTTCAGAAGGTTATACACCAGGCTTAACATTCCTATAAGGGTTTCCCTGGTGGCTCCGATAGTAAAGAATCCCTGGGTTGGAAAGATCCCCCAGAGAAGAGAATGGCTACCCACTCCAGTATTCTTGCCTGGAGAATGCTTCTTTTAATATATTTAAATATTTTTTAAATCCCAGGGAGTTAAGGGACTAACTTAACTCAGGAACTAACACTTTTACTTAACAATCCTGCAGTGCTAGGATTTGATATTACACCTATCCCTCTGGCTGCCTGATAGGGTTGTTCAACCTACACAGCTGTATACAATGGCCTGGTTAAAGCCCAACTCTTTCTGCAAAAAGTTTAAGTTTTTCTTAATAATTTTATTTTTTTATTTTTGGCTGTGCTGGGTCTTCGGTGCTGTGAAGGCATTTATCTACTTACGGCAAGTAGGGGCTACTCTCCATTGCAGTGCTCAGGCTCCCGTTCTGGTGGCTTCTCTTGTGGTGGAACGCAAGCTGTAGGGCACACCACCTTCAGTGCAGCTCCCTGGCTCTAGAGCACAGGCTCAGCAGTGGTGGAGCACAGGTCAGTTGCTCCATGGCATATGGGATCTTCCTGGATCAGGGATCGAACCTGTGTCTCCTACACCGGCAGGTGGACTCTTTTATCACTGAGCCACCAGGTAAGACTTTGATTAAATTTTAAACACTGAGCCCTAAGCTCAAAGCTGTAGTCCTAAGGTGAATTTGACAAGAAGCAAGCATTTTCATGGAAGGAAAACCATACTGACACATTTTCAGAAATATGGCAGAGTAGTTCAGGGAAACCTTGACAGGGAGACCAAGGTGACTCCCTGGAATTTAAAATATATTTAAATATATTTATTTTTTAAATATTTTTAAAATATAGATTTAAATATATATATATAAATATTCTAAATTCTGGGTGATATATATATATTTTTTTAATTTTTATTTACTTATGTATTTTGGCTGTGCTGGGTCTTCATTGCTGTTCAGACTTTTCTCTATTTGCGGTGAATGGGGGGCTGCTACGTAGTGGCAGTGTTTCTGCAACATAGTTGTGAGGTAGTTGTAGTGGGTTTCTCACTGCTGCGGCTTCTCTTGTGGAGCACGGGCTCTAGGGCACATGGGCTCAGCAGTTGTGGTTCCTGGGCTGTAGAGGACAGGCTCAATAGTTATGGCTCAGGCACATGAGTTTAGTTGCTTTGCCACATGTGGGATCTTCCTGGATCAGGGACTGAACCCGTGTCTCCTACATTGTCAAAGAGATTATATACCACTGAGCCACGAGGGAAGCCTTGGGTGATCTATTTTGAGCAAAAGGACCAGACAAAGAGAAGAGGCTGCAGAACTACACATGGTGGCTGGCTTTATGAAGAGTGTGCCAGATGCCATCAATGGTCCTCTAATATCCATCACTTCTTTCTCTTAGGAACAGAACCCCATAGCTCAGGGACTTCTTTCTTTTAGCAACAGAACCCCATAGTTTAGGGACTTCCTTGTTGACTCAGACAGTAAAGAATCTGCCTGCAATGCAGGAGACCCAGGTTTAATCTCTGGGTTGGGTAGATCCCCTGGAGAAGGGAATGGCTACACACTCCAGAATTTGTGCCAGTACAATCCCATGGACAGAGAAGCCTGGCGGGCTACAGTCCATGGGGTCGCAAAGAGTCAGACACGACTGAGCAACTGACACTCAAACTCAAACTCCCCCTAGTTTTAGCTAGGTTTGGCTGTTTGGCTAGATACTTTCCCAGCCTCCTTGACAGCTAGCTTCCAAACAATGGAATTTTCGGTTGAATTTTCAGTTGACATCTGTCAAATTAAAAACAAATCTGGATTTTAGTCAAAAGGATTATTATGAAAGTGCTGGGGAGGGATGACCGCAATGGGAGGAAAGAGAACTACTACAACAGGGAGAGCATTCTGACTGCACGAACTGCACGTGTCAGGCAAAACAGGTTTCTTCCACCAAGAGGAGGAAATCTAGGCTAAAAAGAACCAGGCATAGGATAGTGGATGGAACGGTGGCAAAGTCAGAGAGTAGATCAAAGAATGTTTCACTCTGAGTCCAGCTTGTTTTTTGGGAGACATTTAAGGAGGGACTGTACCCGAGTTCAGATTGAAGGCAGATCAAATTTCAAGGGGCACAAGGGAAAGAGAAAATCTTAACCAAAGCTTGGTTAATAAATATTTTGCTCCTAGTGATCAGTGGAGACAAAACAGTTCAGTGAATCAGTTAGGAAGCAAAGAATGGGAATGTGGAGAGTCAGTGTCTGGTCCTGTAATACACAAACAAGAGGGGCCTCCTTGAGTCCTTACCTAAACCATGGGTAAGGGGGGTTCTTTGCAGTAAGCTGTTTCTCAGAACAGAAAGAGAAGGAGGGATTTATTTAACCATCACTGGTTTCCAGAATCCCAGGGCTCTGGTAAAGTTTGGCACGGTCATAATCTTAAGAGGAATCTGTACTTCCTCTTTGGCCTGTTAGGGGTTGGAGCTGCAATTTGGTGGTGACGAGTCACCCTCAGGGAGGGTATAACCTGAGATGGGAGGAACCTGGGTGCCTGCATGGTTTTATGGAACAAAGCTGTCGACTTGCCCTGGTCAGCTCACCTACTTTTAGACTACCAAGAAAGAGAGAAATAAGCTTCCTTCTAGTTTGCCATGTTTTATTTTCAAGTCTCCTACTTACAGCCACTTTGCCAGTACTCTCATGAATAAAAACAATCCCTGCAAACAAGAAATTTTTGTGTTTTTGACATCACAGGCACCCTGTAAGCATCATCTTCAAATATGAGAGTTAATATTAAACACAGAGCTCCCTTGCCAGTATTCATATTCTCATTAATCTATGAACGCCAGAAGCATCAAATGCTCAATTTTACTCTTCTTTTTCTATGTCATACAGGAAAAGAATTCTGTTTCAGTTCCTGAAATGAACAAAAAAACTTTCCATTCACATAGCAATGGAACATTACAAAAGACACACTTATTTTGGACTAAATAATATATGTCAATATGAGTTTTTGTGGTATTGTGGGGCTTTTTGAAAGCAGCTTAAAATGACATAATGTTCTACCATTTGATTCAAATGGCCTTTAAGTCAGTAATACACTCCTTTATTGGAAATGTAGACGTGGGAAGATACCGAAGTTTGACCAAGAGTGTTTAAAAGAACAAACTAATCACGATTAACCATATACTACTCTATGTCAGACATAGTAAGGTACCTGTTAAAGGTTGTTCCCAAAGGGAGCAGACACGTGATATGCCTTGCTAACTGAACAATTACATGTATGCCTGCTGTTAGTGGAACAGCTCCTCAAATTCCAAAGGTCTTTCCTTTCTTATTTAAATTTCTCAAACAGGCTTAATAACATAAATAAGAGTTATTGATTAGTCTAGGTTCCTCTAGTGAAAGAGTAGTCCAACATCAAAACTGCCTAGGAAGGTTGTTTGTTCAACTTAATCTAAATAAAGAACTGGTTAAGAATAATCACTGCAAGCTCTTTGATTCACTGGATCATTGAATTCACTGTCTCAGTTGAGTTCTTAATGATTTCCAAATACATTTTGGAGAAGTTACCTATCCTAGCGAAAAATGAGCCTTTATGGTTTTAATTTCCTGCATCTCCTCTGTATTTTGTGTGCAATCTTAATACATTGTGAAATTATTCCAAATCTTTACTGTCCATTCTTTCCCTTTTTAAAAAGGTCCAAGAAGAGACATGAGACATACAGCCAAATTTATGTTATCATTTTTCACCTAAGTACTCAGAGTTTCAAAAGCATTCTTTCCTCTCCCAAATCACCTCTTCCCTAGTGGCTTCTGAAAAGTTCTACTTAAATGCATAAGCTCCCCACTGGGGACATTATCAATTAAGAACTTCTCTCTGCTCCGGGCCTTTAACTTTGAAGTAATTCAACAATTTTTTACATATTAAAAACAATCTCACTTTCAGAAGCCTTGGTGTTTCTCGCTGATGCAAGAAAAGATAAAAGGTCATCTTTTTTGTATAGTAGTACCAACAAAGGAGAAGAAGAGCACTAAGCCCTAAAGAATTCACTGCAACTTTTTTCTTTTTCGTTTAAGCTTAAAACCTTACCTATCATTACAAAGCAAAACAGAAATGTACCTGTCATTAGACTAAATTTGCTGATAAATAAGTACTCTTCTGCTTTTGAAAATCCTTTACAAAGAAGATTAACAAAAGCAGTTCCTACAAGGTAATTATTATACTGATACATGCTTTTACTTTTTAAAACAAACCGATTTCCCATGTTCTTACTTTGAGGGGATAATGCTAAAGTCCACAAGAAGAAATCTTGTGGAAATGACATAACCTGAGTTAGACATATTCCAACGTTTTTCTCAGATGTTCCAGGTCCTTTCTTAAATACTGTGGATTCGGTATGTAATAAGACATGCAACTGAGTCGAGGACAGTTGGAAGTTCCTCTGTATGTGTTGTTCAAAAAATAATAATTTTGTGAGTCTATGTGACAAAACTGTACAATTGTTCGGCTACTGTTAAACAGTATTTTCTCCGGCAGTTGTCTAAGAGAACATGACGTAGTAGATACTCAACGAACAATTACTGAATTGAAAGGATGGTTGACCTGTAACAAAGCTTGCATATATTCCTTGGTTTAAAATACCTGCTCTTTTAAACAACTGATTCTCCAAAAAAAAGTGGATACAAAATTGATTTTTAAATTACTGAGTCCCTACAAATACGTCAGTGGGATGTGAACACTTCTAATCATCTGCAACCATTGGACAAGTTTTCTTACCTCTCAGAATCACTGTCTTCCCGGATGCTCAGCAGGCCGCAGCTAGCCCTCACGATAATTTCCGGTAGGGGCGTCTCTCAGCACTGCCGCTTGGGGGTGGGGCCTGCAGAGGGCGGGGTTGGCAGAGGTGGGCTGGCCAGGGCGGAGCTTGTGTGTGCGTGCGCGCTCTGGCCTGCAGACTCTGTGGTCAGAGGACTGTAGCCCGTCAGTCTCCTCTGTCCATGTGATTCTCCAGCTAAGAATACTAGAGTGGGTTGCCATCTCCTCCTCTAGGGGATCTTCCTGACCCAGGGAGAGAACCCGCATCTCTAGCGTCCGCAGATTCTTTAAAACTAGAGCCACCAGGGAAGGCCAGGGTTGGAGCTTGCCTGATGGAATTGATAGCGCCAAGGCGAGGCTCCTAGCTGAAGTGAGTTGGAAAGTCTTGGGGTGAAGAGCCTTAACCAAACGTTCAGTTTTGAAAATTTCTCTAGTTTAGCCTGCGACACATGATTAGAGTCAACAATTTGAAGTGGCCAGCTCACATGATGCATTCTATGAACCTCTTGAAAGCTTTAACATTCGGAGACCTGATCATGAAACCCTGTGGGATAAATTGGATGACTATTACACAATTGTCAAGGAACGCTGCTGCTGAATCAAAGTCAGGCCACAGGTCTCAATGCCACTAAAACATGCGGTGATGGTCAGAAGGCCAAGATCCATGATCACTTGAGTTGAATCTCTGATGTAAAATGTATGCTAGGAATTCTCTACTGCAGGGATCCCCACTCTCGGAGCTGCATCTCAGTACCTCCTACCAGATCAGGGGCAGCATTAGAGAAGAAATAAAGTAAAGTGCACAATAAATGAAATGCACTTGAGTCATCTTGTAAACCATTTCCTTCACCTCAGGTCCCTGAAAAAATTGTCTTCCAGGAGATCCGTCCCTGCTGCCAAAAAGGTTGGGACCATTGCTGGGACCGTTGCTTTGGTACCCTATGCATCAGGTCAATAACGTCCAGCAGTTTAAGCAGGATCCACGACGCACAACATGTCTTTACTCTATTTTCAATGTACACACAGGGCATGAGATCCTCTGCTATGAAGAATAGGGTCATCTCCAAATAAGTGCAGGAACATGGTCATCTTCAGTTAAGTCCAGTGTTGCTTTATCTCCTTTACCTGGTGAAAATTATTCTCTCAGGCCTGCAGATTATATATAACACTGATGTTGTTGTTGAGTTGCTAAGTCCTGTCCAACTCTTTTGTGATCCCATGAACTGTAGCCTGTCACACTTCTCTGTCCATGGGATTTTTCAGGCAAATATACTTCAGTGGGTTGCCATATCCTACTTCAGGGAATCTTCCCAACTCAGGGATTGAACCTGAGTCTCTTGCATTGTTAGGCAGATTCTTTACCACTGAGCCACCAGGGAAGCCCATAACACTGATGAAGTCTCTTTAGTTCAGAACTTTTTATTTTGTGTACAAGGCATTTACCATGTACCTGACTTTAGTGTCTGGGAAAGAGGAAGCATGTGTAATAATGGCAACACAGAGCTGCATTCGAGGTATCTGGAGGAGGGCATGGCAACCCACTCCAATATTCTTGCCTGGAGAATCCCATGGATAGAGAAGCCTGGTGGGCTACAGTCCACAGAATGCAAAAAGTTGGACGCAACTTAGCATGGACAAAAATCAAAGTACACAAAAATCAAAGTACTAGATTGGAAAAAATAAAAAGAAAATTGGACTAATATTAATGATGGTGATTAAATCAGACAATGCACACACTATGCCCAGCATTGCACCAGGCATGCAGTACATACGCATTTGATGGTAATAATTATTTTCTTTTACAAGAGTGAAAGGAAAAATTTATTCTACATGGTGACATTGTTCTGATTCTGAGGGAAAGTAATGAATTTTTGTAATATGCATGAACTTTTCATCTTACATATACATGTTGCAGTCTCTCTCCTCTTTTTTTTTTTTTTTTTAGAAGAATAAGATAGAAGGGAACCAAATACCTGACTAGGAAACACCTGCCTCCTTTCACCTGACCTTCCAGGACACCCCCTTGCTCTCAGATCACTGTCATTTCCACTGCTTTTGTCTGATTTCTGCCTGTTGATCTCCATTTGGCTTGGCTCTCACGGAGCCACCTGCAAGGCTTTTGTTTCTCCACCTATTGAGTCTCCCTTTGAGTAGAAGAAAGAAAAGATTTCCAAAGTCTGAACCAAAACATTTTTTTAAGTATCTAACAATAAAAGGGGCATGAAACTATTTACCAACTTCACTTACATCCAGTAAAATTTCCATTTACAGGGTGTTGCATTAAGTTGATTGCTTTCTTCTCTGTAAATAAAGACTTAAATTTCAGCTCACAGGAAAAACTGATACTGAGAGAAGCCTCCCATAAAATGATACCAGCAGCACCAGACAGGGAAATGTTCAAGGCAGGGTGGGGAGGAAAACAAAACTTAGATGGAAACCATCACTGCATGTTTTATTTTAGAGTAATAATTAATCAAAAAACAGAGTAAATATCAAGTTTCCTTGGATTATTATTCTCCCTGGCCACAAGGCCACTTTTCATTGTTTCTTAGGGTGATCCTGAATAGAGATATTGTACAATCCATACTGGGCTTCCCTGGTGGCTCAGGGATAAAGAATCTACCTGCCAATGCAAGAGATGTGGACTTGATCTCTGGGTCAAGAAAATCCTGTGGAGAAGGAAATGGCAACCTACTGCAGTATTCTTCCCTGGGAAATCCCATGGAGAGGAGCCTGGCAAAGCAACCAAACAACAACAAATAACAGCAACCCATTTTAGGGAGAGAAACTGGCTGCTCTCAACTCTAACCACAGCATATGTAAAATAACAGGCTCTGATATTCTTCTGGAAGTTTCTACTTCATTTTTTTGGAAACTATAAAAAGAAATATCTTTTGTTGCTGCAGTTCTGCTGCTCTAGATGCTTTGTATTGCTTCCCTTCAGTCGGGTTCTTAAGAGAAGAGCTTTATCCTGCATACCTATTAGCAAAGAAAAGGGTCTTAGAATCCTTATACAAAAGAATTATTCTGTAGAGGTGCAGGCCATAGGTTTATATTCATTCCTGGTTTCTCAGGTGACCTATCACTTATAACAAACTTTTCGAAGAGATTAGAAAAAAAGATGGTGGGATTAAAGAAGAATTTGAAAGCTCACTGAATCCAATAACCCAAGAAGAACTTTAAAAGAAAGAAAAAAATCAAGCATTAAGAGAGACAGAGTGGTTTCTAAAATAAACAAACAGGGATCTGCCTTAATAAAGTAGTTGACAGCTTCTCTCCCTCTTTTCCAGGCTCAGCCACTAGCAACAAAGAAAAGGGCTCGTTTGCACAGCTGTTGCCCAAAGAACTGAACAAAAGGCTGAAACTTTAACTTGAATTTGAAAGAAAAAAAAAATCAACTGACAGAACAGAAGCACAAGTATCAGGGAAGTCAAGAGAGACAAGAACTTCATGAGGTCAGTAAGAAGAATTTTCTAAAGTGTAAATTTCCTGGGAGCTCAAAGGAGACTGGAAACCAGAGTCTGATAGAGGCCCAGAGGGTGAGTTCTGGAAGTTCCTAACCCCACACTGCCACTCATCAGAGTGATGATCACAACAGCAGGGAGAAACCCATTGCCCGAGATGGTGGAGTGGAAAAGGCATCAACTCACTCAGAGTTCAGAAGTTGGAGATCAGTTTGGTTCTCACTGTGAAAAGCTGGGGCCAAGTGAGGGATAATGTCAAGAAAGAGCTTGCCTGATAGTGCTTCTTCTCACTTCTAGAATCTGCCTCAGTATCTGTCTCTGTCATGGAGAGAGATAGGATTCAGGAAAAATAGAAGAAGGTAGTAATTTATTTATATCTCCTTCATTTTAGATATTTTTCTCATCCTTCATTTGTTTAACAATCTATTAAGCTTCACAAAAGAAAAGGCAACTGTGCGTTTACAAGGAAAGCCTCTTGGGAAAATAAGCAATATGCTGGTTTAGGATATTTATTATTTATAGACTGTCGACCTCCAGAAAAGGTTGAAGCATGCATACAATAGAAACTATGAAGACACAAAAACAATTAGAACATTACACCAGCAGTCAAAAAACAAGACGGCAGGATCTCACAGACAGGGAGGGGGAAGAATTGTACCAGAGAATATAGAAATAGGCTTCTTTGCTGTGTCAGCTATGACATACAGAACTAAAATTTAAGTTCAACTGCAGTGAGTTTGGTTCATTTTTTTCCTGTTCTTTTCCAGCTGCAATAAGAAATGATGAAAAAATTTTGAATACAGCCCCAGATATAGTAATTAAATATTAATGACATATCTCCTACGTACTAGGTCCCTTTAGAGAGTCTTGAAGTCTGATGAGAAGTAGAAACAAAACCAAATAATCTCCATGTAGTATGATCAATTTGGGTTGAGTTTCTTTCCATATATGACTATGGGAGAGGTTCTGAGAAGCTAGGAGAAGAAAGCCTTCACTTGGTTGGGAAAGAGAGGAAAAGCATTATTAACACTTCATAGGAGTGACATATTGGCAGGGACTTAAAAGACCAGTTTTCCAAATGGAAAAGAAGGAGAAGGACAGTCCCCAAAGAAGGAGTGGACAGAGGAGGAAAGACCAGTGTGTTCAGGAAGATAGTGTGTTCAGGAAGTTTTCACCATTGGGGGCCTGGGGATAAAGTGGAAAGGTAGCTTGGAATCTCAAACAACTATGCAGAAGACACTGAAAAGCTTTTCAACCAGTAAGTGAAACTTTCCTATTTCAGTTTTAGAAGACAATTTCATATTGTAATTTGAAGAGTGGATAGGAGTGAGACTGAAGAACTTCCCAGGCAGTCCAGTGGTTAAGATTCCATGCTACCCAGAAGTTTAAAAACAGACCTTTTGAACTCTGTGGGAGAAGGCTAGGGTGGGCTGATTTGAGAGAATAGCATTGAAACATGTATATTACCATATGTAAAATAGATGACCAGTGCTAGTTTGATGCATGAAGCAGGGCACTCAAAGCCGGTGCCCTAGGACAACCCAGAGGGATGGGGTGAGGAGGGAGGTTGGAGAGGGGTTCAGGATGGGGGGAAACATGTACACCTGTGGCTGATTGATATCAATGTATGGCAAAAACCACCACAATATTATAAAGTAGTTAGCCTCCAATTAAAATAAATTAATTAATTATTAAAAAAAAAATAAAAGATTCTGTGCTACCACTGCAGGGGGTGCATGACCAGATTCCTGGTCATGATCCCTGGTCAGGGAACTAAGATCCCACATGCCACAAGTGCAGCCAAAAAACAGAGTAAGAGTGAAATTAAAGTAAGGAAGCTGTTTTAGGGTTCTTCAAAGAAACAGAACCAAAAGGAGGTGTATATGTATATATAGAAAGAGGTTTCTTTTAAGGAATTGGCTCATAGAAGATGGCAAATCTAAAACCTGCCAGTTGGGCTGGTGGGCTGGTAGGCTGAGACCTGAGAGAGCTGATGCCACAGTTCTAGCTGAAAGCTGTGTGCTCTACCACTCAGAAGAGTCATCCAGTATTGCAGTGGAAGTCCAAAGGCAGAGTGCTGAGAATTCTCTCTTGTTCAGAGGAAGTGAGTCTCTTTGTTCTCTTCAGGCCTTCAACTGATTGGACAAGGCCCACCAAATTATAAAGAGCAATCTGCTTTACTCAAAATCTGCTCATTTAAATGTTAATTTTAGGTGGGGAGGGAGGTGGGAGGGAGGTTCAGGGTTGGGGGATACACATGTATACCTGTGGCTGATTCATGTCAATGTATAGCAAAAACCATTGAAATACTGTAAAGTAATTATCCTCCAATTAAAATAAATGAAATAACTTTTTTTAAAAAAAAGCACCCTCCCAGAAACATTCAAACCAATGTGTGGCCAAATATTTGGGTACCTGTGGCCCAGCCAAGTTAACACATAAAATTAACCATCACAGAGGCTATTTGTGTATGTGTATTCAGTCACTCAGTTGTGTCTGACTCTTTGCAGCCCCATGGACTATAGACCACCAGTCTCCTCTGTCCATGGAATTTTCCAGGCAAGAATTCTGAAGTGTGTTGCCATTTTCTACTCCAGGGGTTCTTCCCAACCAGGGACCAAACCTGTGTCTCCTATTACTCCTGCATTGGCAAGTGTGTTCTTTACCACTACTGCCTCCTGGGAAGCCCATTAGTGTACACAGAGGCTATGTACACATATACTACATGTATATGTAGTATATGTGAGTGTACACATATACTACATGTATATGTAGTATATGTGAGTGTACACATATACTACATGTATATGTAGTGTACATGAGAGATGGTATACTGTCTGGACTGAGCGCAGAGTAATGGGGACAGAGAAAAATAAAATTTAGGGGGAAATTGAACACAAAGATGTAAAAGAGCACATTGTAAGGATGACATCAAGATTGTTAGTTTGAACAAAGATGTAGAGAAAAACAAAACAAATTCGATGACTAGTAATCTCCAAGAATACATTTTTATTTTAGTTTCTTTTCTTTTTCTATAGCAAGTACAAGTTTCTTCTGCCTCCTGATGCCTGTATTTACAATTTGCATTTTTTTCTTATTACAAACTGCATCATCAGTTACTCTAAAAATCATTACAGTTGCAAAAGACATTTCATCAATCAAATTTCATGTGTGAAGATACGCACTGTACTTTGAAAAATGCATTTTCTTAACTTCTGGAGAAACCTGGTAATTTGAATACACTTTTTTGCCCCTAACTTACCCAAACAAAATGTATAAACACATAAGAACAAGAATACATGAGAAACCATAACAAAGACGTCCCTGGCGATCTGGTGCTTAAGCCTCTGAGCTTCTACTCTAGGGACACAAGGTTGATCCTTGGTTGGGGAACTATGATCCTACATGCCGTGCATTGCAGCCAAAAAAAATTTTTTTTAATAAAAGATAAAAATAAATAAACATTGTATTCCATTAAAAAAAAAAAAAAGAAACTGCAACTGAGAGAAATAGTGACAAAATTTTGAAAACCAAAATTAAGTAGCTGAGTGACATATCACAGGTAAGCAGAAAATCAAGAAATTAAATTCCCCCCACAAAATCCCAGAAAAACCCAGCAGTTGGTGAAATAAGATGCTTCTGAAAAGAGATGGGAGGTGTTCAAGGGGAGCAGAAGGTCTAAAGAGAAAATCACCTAGATACCTAAATCAACTCCCTACAACTAGGTGTCTACCTGTCACCAACTCCAGCAGATCAGAGGTTTTCTCTTTGGAGAAAATGAAGCAAAAGGAACATGGACTTATCAACAGATTGGATAAAGAAGCTGTGGTACATATACACAATGGAATACTAATCAGCCATAATGCATAAAAAGAAATGCATTTGAGTCAGTTCAAATGAGGTGGATGAACCTAGAGCCTATTATACAGAATAAAGTAAGTTAATATCGTATATTAACACATATATATGGAATCTAGAAAGATAGTACTGACCAATCTGTTTGCAGAGCAGCAATGGAGACACAGACATAGAGAACAGACTTATGGACAAGGGTTGGGGAGTAGAGGGAGAGGGTGAGATGAATGGAGACAGCAGCATGGAAGCATATACACTAACACATGTAAATAGATAGCCAATGGGAGTTTGCTGTATGACTCAGGAAACTCAAACTGGGGCTCTGTAATAACCTACAGGGGTGGGAATGGGCGGGAGGTGGGAGCGAGATTCAAGAGGGAGGAGATATATGTACACCTATAGTTAATTCATGTTGATGTTTGACAGAAATCAAGCCAATATTGTACAGCAATCATCAATCAATTAAAAATAAATAATTTTTTAATATAAAAGAATATGAACTTGAGGACAATAGAGCTGGCAGCAAAAGATGTGTGTAATCATAAGAACCAGGATTAAATGAAAAATCTGCAGTCTGAATAGTAAAGACTCCAATGCCTTTTCCCCGTTTGTTCCCAGCATGCAGCAGCTTAAACAATAAGCCTCAAGCAAGAGATAAACTCTGATCAACCCAGGAGAAGACCCACAGGGGCAGATAGCTGGAGATTCCCCACTGAAAGACACAGGTTCCATGCTAATTATCCAGCAATGAAGCCGACATTTGACACACCTCTCAGATACACACAGAAATTTCAATCAGCTTTTTACTGCCTTACAGTTAAACCTAAAAGCACTGCCAAGGATCACTGAGCATGCAGAAGGCTTTTAATATGAAAGTAGAAGGCAAAACTGGAGAAGGCAATGGCAACCCACTCCAGTACTCTTGCCTGGAAAATCCCATGGGCACAGGAGTCTGGTAGGCTGAAGTCCATAGGCTCTCTAAGAGTCGGACACGACTGAGAGACTTCATTTTCACTTTTCACTCTCATGCATTGGAGAAGGAAATGGCAACCCACTCCAGTGTTCTTGCCTGGAGAATCCCAGGGACGGGGGAGCCTGGTGGACTGCCATCTATAGGGTCGCACAGAGTCGGATACGACTGAAGCGACTTAGCAGCAGCAGCAGCAGCAGAAGGCAAAACAGGTAAAAGGAAAAAAGATGACCTACAACACAAGAAGCAAGAGAAAATGTCTTAAACCAAACCCCAGTGTTCCCAGGTAGAGAAAAGAAACTATTACATCCATTAAATAAAAACAGGACACTTTTTTTAAAACAAATAATCCTTAGAGAACAAGCACTCTTAAAATTAAAAAATAGTAGAAATAAACATTTCAATAAAAGTGTTGGAAGATGAAGCTGTCAAAAGGAAATAAAACCATCTATAAGTAAATATATATATATATATTTACTTCTATATATATATATATATATATATAAAAGTTAAGAAAAAGAAAACTGGCAAGAAAGTTGAACCTTCAGGTGGCAGAAGCTCCAGAATGAGAGAACAGAGCAATGGATAAGCAGAAATTGTCAAAAAGAAAACACCAAGGCTGATTCATGTTGAGGTTTGACAGAAAACAACAAAATTCTGTAAAGCAATTATCCTTCAATAAAAAAATAAATTTTAAAAAAGAGAAGAAAACACCAAGAAAAGTTCCCAGAACTTATGAAGGTAAGTTTTAAGGTGGAAGGAGCCTAGGGCCCCACTGAGCACTGGCCCGATCGAAACATACATATATACACCAGGAATATTATAGGAAAACTTCAAGATATTAGGAATAAGAAAGCCCTAAACACTTCCGTTGGAGAAGGGAATGACAACCCATTCAGCATTCCTGCCTGGAGAGTCTTATGGACAGAGAAGCCTGGCAGGATACAGTCCATAGGGTCACAAAGAGTACGACAAGACTAAGTGACTAACACTTTCACTTCCAGAGAGAAAAGCAGATTACATACAAAGTTAGAGGGAATGAAAATTATACTGGCTGTTCAAGAATTCCTGGAAGTTACAAAACAGTCAAATTATGGAGGAAAATGATTTGCACCTTAGAGTTCTAAACCATTCGAATTATCAACCATGCATGATTACAGAATAAAGCAAGGTCTCAAAAGTTTTCCTTCTTAAAATTTCTTTCTCAGGGAGCTTCTAAAGCTATGATTGCCAAAGCAACATCAGCATCTTTTAGAGATTTGTTTAGAAATACAGGTTCTGAGACTTCACCCCAACTCTACTGAAGTAGAAACTCAGGGGCTGGCACAGGAGTGGAGGGGTGGGAAAGACTCCAGGGAGAGGAGAGTTTACAACCTGTATCCTATCAAACTTTGAGCACAAGCCAAAGCCTGAGAAGCACTTTACCAGTGGATGTACTCCTTCCAAAATAAGGAGTAAACCAAGGAAGAGGAAACATAAGCCCCAAGACACACAACACAAGTACTCCAGAGCAGAAGAACAGAGGCTACAGGAGAGCTATTACAAATTAACATTTACAACACATCTGTTACTGTTCTAAAAGTTAGCCATTTCTTATGTTCATATCACCCCAACATCTTCTTAAACCTTATGAAAAGTGTGAAAGTGTTAGTAGTTCAGTCATGTCTGACTCTTTGCGACCCCATGGACTGTAGCCAACCAGGCTCCTTTGTCCATGGAATTCTCCAGACAAGAACATTGGAGGGGGTAGCCATTCCCTTCTCCAGGGGATCATCCAGGGATCGAACCCCAGTCTGCCTACAATGCAGGCAGATTCTTTACATCTGAGCCCGCAGAGAAGCTCATCCCAAGAAGTCTAAATCCAGGACCCAATGGTTCAGATGGTGAAGAATCTGCCTGCAATGTAGGAGACCCCAGTTCAATTCCTGGGTCAGGAAAATCCCCTGGAGAAGGGATAAGCTACTCACTTCAGTATTCTTGGGCTTCCCTGGTTGCTCAGACAGTAAACAATCTGCCCGCAATGTGGGAGACCTGGGTTCAATCCCTGGATCCCCTGGAGAAGAGAATGGCATCCACTCCAGTATTCTTGCCTGGAGAATCCCATGGACAGAGGAGCCTAGTGGGTTACAGTCCATGGGGTTGCAGAGAGTCAGACACAATTGAGCAATGAACACTTTTCACTTTCAGATACTGTTAATTATAACATAAGTTGCACATACCATAAAAACCGAGGAAATCCCTGGTGTTTTTAAATATATTGAGACACTTCGAAGGAAGTCTTCAAAAATAAATAGATACAGAGAAAACCTAACAAGCAACACTGAGACAAATATTCCAGGGAAAAAAAAGGATTGAACTAGAAAGAAAATGTAATCAGGCTACGTGATGGATATTCACATGGTCCTGTGAGAATAAACACTGAATGATGATTTAACAAAAATTATTATTCATTATATTAGGAGTATAAGTAGCAAAACGGCCAGCAGCAGACTATGCCACTCCCAAAATATGACTACAGAAATTCAGGACCTGCCACCCCAAAATATGCGGTTTGGGTACATTAAGAGGCCTTCTCTGAGCTCCTGTTATCCGTCTAAAGACAGATTCAGTGCCCTGTAAGGAACTCAGTGGTCATAAACCCCTTCCCAGGAGTTTCTTAAGTAGGGAAGATTGATTCTTATTACAGAAGAGGAGACTAGAAATGGACACCTTACCCAGATAAACTTCGTCACAAACTATCATTCCTCCCACCTATTCTTCTAAGGGCCCATTTGTCATTGGTGTGTGTCTTCCTGCCCTTTTCCCTATTAGGAAGGCAATTTAAGTGTGAATTCTATGCCAACTAGGGGAGTTACCTGTTTTTCCCTGGGGATCTCTCATGATCACGTGAGGTATCAGTTCAGTTCAGTTCAGTTCAGTCGCTCAGTCACGTCCGACTCTTTGCGACCCCATGAATTGCAGCACGCCAGGCCTCCCTGTCCATCACCAACTCCCGGAGTTTACCCAAACTCATGTCCGAGTAGGTGATGCCATCCAGCCATCTCATCCTCTGTCATCCCCTTCTCCTGCCCACCAATCCCTCCCAGCATCAGAGTCTTTTCCAGTGAGTCAACTCTTTGCATGAGGTGGCCAAAGTATTGGAGTTTCAGCTTCAGCATCAGTCCTTCCAATGAACACCCAGGACTGATCTCCCTTAGGATGGACAGGTTGGATCTCCTTGCAGTCCAAGGGACTCTCAAGAGTCTTCTCCAACACCACACTTCAAAAGCATCGATTCTTCAGTGCTCAGCCTTCTTCACAGTCCAACTCTCACATCCATACATGACCACTGGAAAAACCATAGCCTTGACTAGACGGACCTTTGTTGGCAAAGTAGTATCTCTGCTTTTGAAAATGCTATCTAGGTTGATCATAACTTTCCTACCAAGGAGTAAGCATCTTTTAATTTCATGGCTGCAATCACCATCTGCCGTGATTTTGGAGCCCAAAAAATAAAGTCTGACACTGTTTCCCCATCTATTTGCCATGAAGTGATGGGACTAGATGCCATGATCTTAGTTTTCTGAATGTTGAGCTTTAAGCCAACTTTTTCACTCTCCTGTTTTACTTTCATCAAGAGGCTTTTTAGTTCCTCTTCACTTTCTGCCATAAGGGTGGTGTCATCTGCACATGAGGTATACACCTTAATAAACTGCTGTTTGCTTTTCTCTCGTCAAATGGTCTCTTATTATAGGTGTCTCAGCCAAGACAAAATGGGAAGTCCCCGGAAGGGATACACAAGCTAAATTCTCATCCTCCATATTAGGAAATGGAATATTTAATGCCTAAAACTGAAAAAATAGGAGATAGAAGTATAAGCATAATAACTAAAAGAGTTAAAATTAGTTGCCACTTTAGCAGAAAGGTCAAGAGTAAAGAGAAGTAGGAGAGGAGACTTTGGGGGACTTCCTGGTGGTTCAGTGATTAAAACTCCTTGCTTGCAATGCAGGGGTCAAAAGCGCAAGGAACCAAGATGCCGCATAATGCTCAGCAAGGGCAAAAAACATTTTTTTTAAGCAGTGGGATGTAGAAATAAAGAAAAAAGACTTCTTGTTTTGTTATAAACCTTATACAACTGCTGCTGCTGCTGCTAAGTCGCTTCAGTCATGTCCGACTCTGTGCGACCCCATAGACGGCAGCCCACCAGGCTCCCCCATCCCTGGGATTCTCCAGGCAAGAACGCTGGAGTGGGTTGCCATTTCCTTCTCCAATGCATGAAAGTGAAAAGTGAAAGTGAAGTCACTCAGTCGTGTCCGACTCTTCGCAACCCCATGGACTGCAGCCTACCAGGCTCCATCCATGGGATTTTCCAGGCAAGAGTACTGGAGTGGGATGCCATTGCCTTCTCCACCTTATACAACTATGTAAACTTTTATATCACTCCTGCATAGTTTGATAAAAAATAAAATCAAGTTAAGAAAATAAATGTCCTACAATGTAGCAGTCAAAGTTTAATGACTGTTTCTAAATTTCTTCTGACAGGTAATTTCTACCGTGCTCTGTTTGCTGACACTCAAAGAAGAGCAAACGCCTTCTTGAGGCATCCTCCTTGTTCTCACAATCCTTCCCTGTCCCCGTCAGAAAACCTCAGACTCTGAGACTCTGAGCTTCAAGTTCAAAGGCACAGAGGTGAGAGTCACTGGGGATTCCTCACCCTAATTGTCCCACAAGAATTTGACAGTGTTTTTTTTCTATGATCATGTCTGCAGAAACAAACTCTCTAAATCATCTAGAAGTTTCTACCATGCATAAGGTTGCCATGCCAATGCTTATGTTTTAATAACATCCCCATGAATTTTTGATATCATGCTTTCATTCATTCATTCAAAAACAAGTGTTTAATGAGGCCCTACTGTGTGACAGATTCTTGCTATTAAGTTTCTTCAAATTATTTTTCCTCTATGCATGGTTTCCATACTTAAGGATTTAAGATGTTTCAAGGGTCTTTATAATCCCTGCCTTTCCGTGTGTTGATTACAAAAGGCAACCTACTGTGATGTAATGATTAATTAAAATAAAGATAAACTGGATTGTCTTAAGAAAAGAAAAGCTCCAAGATTCACTTTCTAAATTTAGACCAGGTCAGTTAAATTTTCTCTTACCCAACATGTCAGTGGGCTCTGTTGTCACACAAAAAATAAAACTGTTAACATTTATCTAAAAGGTTATCCATTTCCTGCTGATGGTTTATGAGCAAATGACTTCTGCATTTCCTCTCAAAAGAGAAAAGTACATTTACAGAGTAGGATAGTATTTTGAAGTACTGATTCATGTATCCTGACTTCATCCCACTCTACTCCAACCTCAAATTCAGGCAATTTAACATAAGGATAGTTGTCCAAAAAGATAGTTATAATGGCATAACAAGAGTACAAAGAGGACGAATTTAAAATCCGTGAGCATAACCAGAGTAATATTAGGTTGGTACAAAAATAATTGTGGTTTCAGACCATGAATTTTAAATTATTATAACTAGGCTCAAACACATATTTATTAATCAAAATAGAAACCATTACAATCAACACATTTTTGCCAACGAGAAATAAGTTTGCTTATTCCTGTACCATAAAAATCCATGCTTCGGTGTTCAGTGATCTCTTGGAAAGCATTTTCTGCCTCCTGCAGATTGTGGAAGCATTTTCCCTGCAAAAAAGTTGTCAAGATGCTTGAAGCAGTGGTAGTCAGTCCGCGAGAGGTCAGGTGAATGTGGCAGATGAGGCAAAACTTCATAGCCCAATTTGTTCTACTTTTGAAGTGACATGTGGTCAGACATCATGCAGAAGTATTAGGCCCTTTCTGTTGACCAATGCTGTCTGCAGGCATTGCAGTTTTCAGTGCATCTCATCAATTTTCTAGGCATATTTCTCAGGTGTAACGGTTTTGCCGCGATTCAGAAAGCTGTAGTGGATCGGATGAACAGCAGATCACCGAACAGTGACCATGACCTTTTTTCAAGGCAAGTTTTGCTTTGAAAAGGGCTTTTGAGCTTCTTTTCGGTCCAACCACTGAGCTGGTTGGAGAAGGAAATGGCAACCCACTCCATATCCTTGCCTAGAGAATACCGTAGACAGAGGAGCCTGGTGGGTTACGGTCCATGGGGTCGCAAAAAGTCAGACACGACTGAGTAACTAAACTACTGAGCTGGTCATCATCAGTTGTTATATAAAATCCACTTTTCATCACACATCACAATCCGCTTGAGAAATGGTTCCTTGTTGTGGTGTACAATATGAGAACATGACACTTCAAAATAATGATTTTTTACAATCAGCTCACAAGACACCCACTTACCAAGTTTTTTCACTTTTCCAATTTGCTTCAAATGTCAAACAACCATAGAATGGTTGACGCTGAGTTCTTTGGCAACTTCTTGTGTAGATGTAAGAGGATCAGCTTCAGTTGGTTGTTGTCAACTTCTGATGGCCAGCCACTGGCTTCTTATCTTCAAGGTTTAGTTTCCAGTTACTGACTGAATGTTTGTGTCCCTCCAAATTTCATATTGGCCTTCCCTGATGGCTCAGTGGTAAATAATCCACCTGCTAATGTGGAAGACTCAAAAGATGTGAGGGTTCAATTCCTTGCTTGGAAAGATCCTCTGGAGAAGGAAATGGCTACCCACTCCAGTATTCTTGCCTGGGAAATTCCACGGACAGAGGAGCCTGGCAGGCTACAGTCCATAGCGCTGCAAAAGAATCAGGCATGATTTAGCAACTAAAAAGTGAAGTGAAGTCGCTCAGTCATGTCCAACTCTTTGTGACCCCATGGACTGTAGCCTACCAGGCTCCTCTGTCCCTGGGATTCTCCATGCAGGAATACTGGAGTGGGTTGCCATTTCCTTCTCCAGGAGGTCTTCCCAACCCGGGGATTGAATCTGGGTCTCCCATTTTGCAGGCAGATGCTTTACCATCTGAGCCACCAGGAAAGCAACTAAACAACAAGAAAAAATTCATATGTTGAAGACCTAATTGATGGTATTTGAAGGTGGGGCACCTGGAGGATAATTAGATCATGACCTTTGTGCCTCCATGGTGGAATTAACGTCCTTATAAAAAGTGAAAGAGAGCTTCCCTTTTTCTCTGTTCTCCATCATTGGAGGAAATAAGATGTCCATCTACAAGCCAGGAAGAGGGTTCTCACCAGACACTGGATCTGCTTATGCCTTGATATTGGACTTCCCAGCCTCTAAAACTGATAGAAATAAATATTCATTGTTTCAATCACCAAGCCTGTGGCATTTTTGTGATAGCAGGCTGAACTATTACCCAAATCAGGAACTGAGTTCCCAGGAGGGCCCAGCTGACATGCAAATCAGGAACCCACACTCCAGAGACAGCTGATAGGAATATTTGCCTTCTGTTATCCACATATCCATCAATACTAGCTTTTCTAATTAGCATCATGAATGTTAGCAACAAGATCTCATAGTGGAAATGAGTGGAATTTGAGATATGTTGTTCAATGAACAGAATACAAAAGTCCACCGAGGCCTGTAGCCTGTTGTTGTTCAGTCACTAAGTTGTGTCTGACTCTTTGCAATCCCATAACCTGCAGTATGCCAGACTTCCCTGTCTTTTGCTATCTCCCAGAGTTTGCTCAGATTAATAACTACTGAACTGCTGATGCTGTCTAACCATCTCACCCTCTGCCACCCTCTTCCCCTTTTGCACTCAATCTTTCTGAGCATCAAGGTCTTTTCCAATAAGTTAGCTCTTCACATCAAGTGGCCAAAGTATTAGAGCTTCAGCTTCACCATCAGTCCTTCCGATAAATATTCAGGGTTGATTTCCTTTAGGATTGACTGTATTAAGTACAAGTCACTCAGTCGTGTCTGACTCTTTGTGACCCAGTGGCTTGTAGCACTCCAGTCTCCTCTGTCCATGAATTCTCCAGGCAAGAATGCTGGAGTGAGTTGCCATTCCCTTCTCCAGGGGATCTTCCCAACCCAAATATCAAACCTGGGTTTCCTGCATTGCAGGTGGATGCTTTACTGTCTGAACTACCAGGCACACCCAGGATTGACTGTAGCCTGTACCCTTAAGGATAATGCCGAAGGCTTGACCCACAAATGAACCTGTGTCCAGTTGTTGAGTCAGAGGACTTCTGGTAGCCTCCTGTGACTCCAACAGCACAAGATTCTGCCTCTGGATATTTTTGCATCTGCTTCAAGTAAACATTTCCTATAAAGAGGTAGTTAGAGCTCTTCAAAAGAATAGAGAACTTGGACTTTATCGATCTTACAAAACAGTTTGCATATATGTTTTTGAGTCTGCTTGCCAGTGAGTTTTTTTTAATAAAGTCTGTATTTGTGGCATAATTTGTGGATGGTAAGTCAATTTTATGGTGGTTACTATTATTTACTAAAATAACGTAAAGTTGTTATGACCAAACTGGCTTAGGTTTACAGAGTTAGTTGACAGACAGTGAAGAGCCCTGAATGAAAAAAAACACTGCAGCTTTCTTTGGAGGCTTGGATGGTAGCACCAGGAATTACAAGGAACATGAACATCTCAATAGAAACTACTGTAGAATAGTGACTACTACATCTGGAAACCATACACAATGACCTCAGCAAATGACAGCAAGGACAACTACTTACCAAGGCCTGGATACTTCCTCCTTCCTGGAGCCAAAAGGCTACTCAAATGCAGTCCGGGAATTGCCTGCATTAAAACTTGAAGTGACTAAATTTGCCAGGAAATGACTGAAATTATGATTACTGCCATTAGGAAGAATAGAGTCTTTCAATAGATATTGCATTGAAATTAAGAAAAAAATCTAAAAATGTTCTTTTCTTGCCCATCTGAATTTTGGATTTTGAGAAATTCATACTCACTATATGCAACACAAGGAAAAACAATTCTGGGGCTCTCTCAGTTTTTCTCTCAAAGATCTTGTACTTTAAGGCTTGGCACCTCTCTTGCATTTTCTCCTCTAGTAGCTCTTCAGGAGGGATCCCATGATCCTCTTGGACTCTTCTTTGTAATCCAAAGTCTGGTACAAAGCCCAAGAAAGGGATAGTCATGTCTTGTTGAAATGTCTATTCAAATCAGGCAAAAGAGAAAGTCAGCATCTTAAATATGTAGGTACGTGTCTTAGTCAACTTGCGCTTCTATAACAAATACCATGGATTGGACAGTCTAAACAGCAGACATTTATTTTTTATAGTTCTGAAGGCTGGGAAGTCCAAGATCAAGGTGTTAGCAGACACCTTGATTTCTGGCAAGAGCCCCCTTAGGCTTCTTTACTAGTGATAAAGAATCTACCTGCCAATGCAGGAGGCACAAGAGATAAACGTGGTTCAATCCCTGGGTCAGGGAGATCCCCTGGAGGAGGAAAATGGCAACCCACTCCAATATTCTTGCCTGGGAGATCCCATAGACAGAGGAGACTGGCGGGCTACAGTCCATGGGGTCGCAGAGTAGGACATGACTGAGCTTTCACTTTCAATTCACAAGAGCCTGGTTTTGGCTTATCAACAGCCACCTTCTCACTTTATTGTCACATGGCAGAGAGGGAGTGTCTTTCTCATGTCTCTTCTTATAAGGGCACTAACCCCAAGCTTTGGGGTTCAATACTCATGACCTAATTACCTCCTAAAAGTCCCACCTCCAAATATCATTACATTGGGAATTAGGACTCCAAGATATAAATTGGTGGGTTGGGGGCAGAGGGTAACATTCCACCCACAGCAGTGTATATTGTGGCAGGGAGGAAACTAGTGATGATGAAAAAGTTATGCTGAATTCACCCCTCACCCCAGGAATTTTACTTCCAGAGGGAAGTAGAACCATCTTGCATTCAGCGAACATCTAACTATCAGTGTTAGGAAAGCACTAGTCTCACCAAGATGAACAAAATATTTTCTAATGTCAAATAAGGAAACAAATCATATAATGTGCTAAGTGCTGTGATGGGGTTGAGTGCAGAACCAGTGTTGGGGGTCGAAAGAGCCTGGCTCTGATTGTAAGAATCTGAAAAGCCTTTCAGAAGTGATGAGACTCAAGCTGGGTCCTAAATTTCACCAGCAGCCTCTCTAATCACACTAATAGAAGATGCCAAGGCAAAAATGAAAGTGTTGGAAACAGTGACAAGTTCAGGGGTTAGAAAGTATGTGGGTGGACTAGCAAGAGGTGATAGAGGGTAAAGTTTGCTCAGGTTATAAAGACTCATGAATGCTTTTCTGAAGAGACTGGCCTTCATGAGTTAACCAGGTCATCCAATGAGCCCACGGGTCCCAAAAAGGTCCCCTAATGGGAGCACAACAGATCAAAGCTCTGACCCCCCTCCACTCTACCCCACCCCATTTGATATCTTTATCTCTTTTATATTTCTAATTTGGAAGTAGAACCCTGCTGTTATTTTTAGGTTATAAAATTGCTCATATAAGCAAATGAATGTCATAAAAGATCTTTAATTAGGGAAGTTAAATGAGCATATTTACATTTCAGACAGCTAATTCTGGTTGCAGGCCAGGAGGAAAGAGTAGAGAGAGGAGATATAAGAGGCAGAAAAACCATGAGACTGTTAAAAAATAACTCGTACAAGGGATGACAAAGGGTCCAAATCACTGTAGTGATAGTAGAAGTGTGAACAGATGCAGGAAGAGGGAATGGGTTTTACAGACATTTTAGAAATTGAATGAACAGCTTTTCACAAGTCCTATTGCAGATGGAGCAGGTCTCGACAGTGTTTGGACCGAGCAGGCAGGAATGGTACATACTTTACCTTTCCTGTGGTGAACTGATGTAATATCAAGGTTTCACTTCAACTCCTATGTATTACACAGGGCGGTGAGGTAAGAGCCTCTGGCAACATACTAAAGTCTAGGTTGTTGAACGTATTACAGTTTGTAGACTGATGTGACTTTGGAAAACAACAGTACATTTAGGGGTTTACGGACGAACATGGAAAAAGTCACCAATACAGAGGGTTCAGTTGATTTATCAATTCCAGAAGACTGATTATGGTATTTTGTTGTCTCTTCTCTCTTTCATTTTCTCTAAGTAAGATTTTTCCAATCCTAAAAAAATGAATTTGAAAAAAAGTGGATTTAGTAGTAAATAAAGTAAGCCATAGATATGGTTCATTTTACTGTTATCGTTATGTTATAGTATTTGGCATAGTGTCGTAGGCTTCCTTTGTGGCTCCATTGGTAAAGAATCGCCTGTGATGCAGGGGTGCAGGTTCGATCCCTTGGTGGGGAAGATCCCCTGGAGAAGGAAATGGAAATGCACTCCAGAATTCTTCCCCGGGATATCCCATGGACAGAGGACAAAGGATCCTGGTGGGCTACAGTCCATGGGATTGCAAAGAGTCAGATACAACTGAACACACATGCACAGGGATCAGAGGGAAGCCAGGGAGAGGTCATGGGCAGGTTTTAGGAACAGGTTTCAGCCACACGAACCAAATGAAAGAAGAAGGAAACCCTGAAACAGTGGCTGGCATTTGACCCATACCCATAGAGCTGTAGTGGCAGAGGCTGCAGCCTCGTGGCATAGGACATGCTGGGAACAGGACATCACACTCAGCAGCCAGGTAGATTCTGTGGCTAGTGTATCTGAACCTAGCTCTATGTACACACTGCTCTGGTTAAAATTATTCCCAGAACTCAAGTTGTAGGCATCAGGGTCTGAAGCTGAAAAATTTGGTGAAGTTTCTGACAAGAGCCACCTTCATGGTCTCCCTAAATCCACTTCTGTCTCATTCCAATCAATTTTTCAACAAAAATGTTTGAAAAGTCCATTAAAAAAAAAAAATCTGATAACTATGCTCATGAGCAGTCACTAAGTCATGTCCGATTCTTTTGCAAGAAAAAAGAATCCTAGACTGTGGCCTACCAGGCTCCACTGTCCATGGGATTTCCCAGGCAAGAATACTGGAGTGGGTTGCCATTTCCTCCTCTAAGAGATCTTCCTGACCCAGAAATGGAACCCACATCTCTTATGTCTCCTGCATTGGCAGGCAGATTCTTCACCCCTGAGCTACTATCGGGCTTCACCAGACCCTACATTCTGTGGTCTTTCATCACACATTGGGTTGGCCTCTTAGAAAAGTACTATCTTCCAGATACAAGTCTGTTCTACCAGCTGCTTCCACCTCGGCTGTTGATTCCCTCCCTGGTTTCAGCTCTGTGTTAGGTCAAGGTCCTCACCTGGCCCCTCCTCTCCCCTAAAGTGCCTCTGAGGTGAAGCTTGTGAAATGATTAAAAATAAACTGCAATAAATATCACACAATGGCGGGTTACCTATCTAGAAGAACTTCTCTTTAGAAGACAGCTTTCTTATTTCTTATTCTTCTGAGATAGCAAGGTAAGATTTATTATTTCTTAACAGTTCTACGGAACATTCCAGTGTGGATGAAGCACTGATGTTTATCAAAAGAATGAGGAACATGTTTTACAGTGTTAAATATCATAAGCTTTGGACGAAGATTTTTTTCTCAAACGTGTTTAATTGTTCAGGTCTATTCCCTTTTAACTGGCCTGCATGTCTAACTCCCACGTTTCTCAGAATTTCCAGCAGTAAAAAATGATACACCTCAGTGAAGAGGGATGTTCAGATGTGAAGAGTCAAAGAGAGACTGGCATTTAATCTGTAGCAGGTGTGTTGTTGGATTTAATAAGCATTTCTGGGAGGGTTTGTGTTTTTTTTCCCCTTCTTCATGAAGAGTCCTTGAAGCACATGAGCAAAATTTAAACGAAAACATGAAATATAATCAGAGCAGGATATGACAAATAATTCTCCACCCTTACACTTTCTCTACCCTTGAAAGAAAACAATTTTAGAGGCAGAAAGTTTTCCCTGAGCTTGCTAAGGATATATTTCTTTTTCTTTTGTTTCCTCTTTTCCTTTTCCAGTCCAGGCAAGACAGAATCATCCATAGAAATTAACTAATACCTCATTTCCTAAGTCTGATGTTGGAAACACATCCATAAGTTTCAGGATAACATCTTTCTACATCTGTGCTTGTGGTTCCATACTAAACACCTTGTTCTAAAAACAGAATTCTCTGTGTGACCAGAACAAATGCAGACTGGGTGAAAAATGTTTCTGCCTGATTGTGAGATTGATGTGAATTAAAGTAGCTGAAATGTAAGTCCACAGTATTGTGATCTGAAGTGTTAGAGCGTGCCCTTCAGCTAAGAAATGCAAAGTATTTTCAAAACAAGCATCATGTGACACTCAGCAGATTGAGTCATATTATTACAGCTCTCCAGAGGAGGTAATTTGTTGTGCAGAGGCTTGAGGATGTTTTGCTAAAATTTGACCCTTTTTTTCTTAATGCAGCTCAGAATTCTCCATTTTTTGATGTACATGTTTTTACATTTTCTTCTGATAACCAGATTGCTGTCAAAAATTATAACCAATCCTATTGTACTTTAAGACAGAAGGAATGGCAAAAAGAAATGAATAAGAATGAATGATAAAGCTTCAGATGTTTTGACTTAATAGGTTTTTGTGTGGTTGTAGAATCCCCAACCATCGGAGAAGGCAATGGCACCCCACTCCAGTTCTCTTGCCTGAAAAACCCCATGGGCAGAGGAGCCTAGTAGGCTGCAGTCCATGGGGCCGCAGAGTTGGACACGACTGAGCGACTTCACTTTCACTTTTCACTTTCATTCGTCGGAGAAGGAAATGGCAACCCACTCCAGTGTTCTTGCCTGGAGAATCCCAGGGACGGGGGAGCCTGGTGGGCTGCCCTCTCTGGGGTCGCGCAGAGTCGGACACGACTGAAGAGACTTAGCAGCAGAATCCCCAACCATACTACTAATTTATCTAACGCAACACTTTGTGACCTGTTCTCAAATTGGGGATTTTCTCTTTTATTTATTTATTTTTTTTAAGATTTTCCTTTTAATGTGAACCATTTTTTTTTTTAAGTCTTTATTGAATTAGTTACAGTACTGTTACTGCTTTACGTTTTAGTTTTTTGGCCTCGTAGCAGGTGGGATCTTAGTTCCCCGACCAGCGATGGAACTCGCACACCCTGCATGGGAAGGTGAAGTCTTAACCACTGGACCACCAGGAAAGTCCTTGGGATTTTCTTTATCCTTCCTTCCATGTACTCTGATAGCAAATATTTTATAATCTGTAGATTAGTTTACTTTTTCTCTAATGGTGAAACATTAAAGAGCTTTAGCCACTTGAGCTGCCGATTAGAAATTGCAACTTCCAGCTCCATCTAAGCAGAAACAAGCCCAAAAGGAAAGGTGAGTAAGAGTCAGAAGGATCCAGTGGCAAAGCCTCTGTGGGAAATATGGAAGAATAATGTCGTTTCTGCTCACTAGATATGTGACCACAGTGCAAGGGCGATCAAAATCTGAGGCTGGAAAAAACAAGCAGAGGTGTTGACTTATATCAAAATTGGTCAGGAGAGAGGCAGTTCTTTTCAAATAACTTCCAAGAGATCTTCCTAGCTTGCACTACACCCTCCATTCAGTTAGTCTTTTGTCTTCCATCCCTTTTTTTTCCTTTGGGATATTTTGAGGGTCTGTTTTGTCTTGCTTACATTGATGCTTAGCCTCTGGCTTCAAAATTTCTCAAACTCCAGCTCATGACTGGACTTTTCTATAACTAACGAAAAACTTTCACAATTTAATGAATGAAATTAATTTTCAGATTTAAAAGAAATCCAGTAAATCCTGATGCTGGGAAAGACTGAAGGCAAAAGGAGGAGGGGGCAGTAGAGGATAAGATGATTAGATAGCATCACCAACTCAATAGGCATGAATTTGAGAAAACTCCAGGAAATACTGGAGGACAGAGGAGGCTGGCGGGTTACAGTGCATGGGGGTCTCAAAGAGTCAGACACAACTTAGTGACTGAACAACAACAAATAAACCTCAAGAAGAATAAATATGAGCAGAAACATGCAAAGGCACCTAATAGGCTAAAAACCAAAGAGAAAAAAAAAAAAAAAGCTTGAGAGCAGATAGACAAAAATGGCAACTATATTTAAAGGAGCACACAGTTTGAATCTTGTTAATTTCCTATCAGAAACTATGGAGGTGAAAAGACAACATCAAAGAGGTTTAAAAAATTCTGCCAAGACAAAAGTCTGCACCCAGCATAAGTATTCTTCAGGAACAAAGGTGAATATAGCCATTTCAGATAAATGAAATCAAAACAAAAAAGTTGGCACAAACAAACCTAACCATAACAAATGGAAAAAAAAAGTCTTTCAACTTGAAGGAAAACTATACAGATGGAATTATGTATATATTTATATATAATCATAAATAAATAATTTATGTCTTAAATAATACATAATTATAAAATAAACAGCTTATATGTAAATTTGATCATTTTCATTTTTCCATATTTTTTAGCTGGGAGAATTAAAGAGTAAAATTGTTTCGTCAGTTTATTTATTTTTAATTGAATGAAAGATTCTTTAGATTCTATAGTGCTTTATAATTTTCTGAAGTTTCACATACATGACTTCATGCAATCCCATGATGGTGGTTTAGTTGCTAAGTCATGTCTGGCTCTTGCAACCCCATGGACTATAGCCTGCCAAGCTCCTCTGTCCATGGGATTCTCCAGGCTAGAATACTGGAGTGGGCTGCCATTTCCTTCTCCAGAGGATCTTCCAGACCCAGGAATCGAACCAGGTCTCCTGCATTGCAAGCAGATTCTTTACCAACTGAGCTATGAGGGAAGCCCACAATTCCATAACTTTTTTTTTTTTCATATTACAACTCAGTGACTTTTTTGGTTTCTTTGCATTTAGTAGCTTATTCCTAGGCATCTGATATCATCTGGCTATATTTTTAGCACCAATAGTAAGATTTTAGCTATGTGAACTTATTTTTTTAATTAGTTCTCCATCCAGCCCCAGCTCCCTCTGTTATTCTGTGCTGGCTCAAACCGCTGATTCATCTTCCTGGTAAGATGCTGCCTGTCTTTGCCAAGAAAAAGTAGACCCATCTCTGGAGGAGGAAGGGTTAAAAGTTCTCTAAGGACCCAATTTCTGTGAATTCATAATCCAAACATAACTTAAACGAAAGCTGAACAATTATCTCATAAATGTTGGAGAACATAGTTGAAGAAGAGCAGTATGTGTATGTGTTTAATTATCTTCATGATTAACAAAAAAACACTTTCAAAGGACACAAACATCTTTAGTTCATTTAACCAAATGAAGATCAAGCCTGCATAAGTCCTTTCAGTTTAAGGGGTTACTCTTTTAAGAAAAAGAATGCAAAACTACAAATAAAATATTAGGAACAAATGTGAATATATGTGTGGAAGGAAAAATAAATCACAATGAAATACAACTTATGAAACAGACAAATACATTAAACCTAATACAGAAAATAGCTATTTTATTAATTAATTGCCTGATAAGACTCTGATACATATTTCTATTTTTTAATATTTATTTATTTGGCTGTGCCAGGTCTTATGTCACATGGGATCTTTGACCTTTGCTGTGCTTTCAGATTCTTTACTTGTGACATTTAAACTCTTAGATGCTGCATGTGGGATCCAGTTGCCTAGCCAGGGATTGAACTCAAGTCCCCTGCATTGGGAGTGCAGCGTCTTAGCCACTGAACCACCAGAGAAGTCCCCATAGTTCTATTTTTTTGGCTTCATACTCTGAAATGTATATACAAAATTAACTGTAACACAAGAGGAATTAAAATACAGTTTTAAATTGTTGCTACATTATATTGAGCTGCATCAATATGTAATCAAATTATTCTTACACTATATACATTAACTAAGTTGATGAATATGTACAGATATCTTGTCATTGGAGCACTTATTTTTTCAATCTGTATTTCTTCATGTACAATTTCATCAGGAACTGCTAAACTTTGCAAGGACAAAATATGTCAGATACTACAAGAAAGGCTCTGACAGAATGAAATGCACAGCCTGTAGAGAGACTTATTCACTGTTTGTAATACTTCTAAAGTTTGTGACCTATAAACACAAGAGTTATTGGATAAATTTTATTTTTGTGATTCTCATCCAAAAAAGAAAAAAAATATATGGTGCATTTATCATTGTACATCCTGCATTATTGTGTGTTACTGATAGGAGAGAACAACCATTTTGATTAGGTGATAATGAGAAGGAGATGCTTTTCTTACAGTTCTACACTTCTAATGCTTAGAAGAATTTCCTACAGGCTAGCTTCCTGATTTTATTGTTTTATTTTTTTTTCATTTTGAATTGTTTTTAATATAAATTTATTTATTTTAATTGGAGGTTAATTACTTTACAATATTGTATTGGTTTTGCCATACATCAACATGAATCCGCCACGGGTATACATGTGTTCCCCATCCTGACCCCCCCTCCCATCTCCCTCCCCATACCATCCTTCTGGGTCATCCCACTGCACCAGCCCCAAGCATCCTGTATCATGTATCAAACCTGGACTGGCGATTTGTTTCATATATGATTTTATACTTGTTTCAATGCTGTTCTCCCAAATCATCCCACCCTCTCCCTCTCCCACAGAGTCCAAAAGACTGTTCTATACATCTGTGTCTCTTTTGCTATCTCACATACAGGGTTATCATTACCATCTTTCTAAATTTGATATATATGCGTTAGTATACTGTATTGGTGTTTTTCTTTCTGGCTTACTTCACTCTATATAATAGGCTCCAGTTTCATCCACCTCTTTAGAACTGATTCAAATGTATTCTTTTTAATGGCTGAGTAATACTTCATTGTGTATATGCACCACAGCTTTCTTATCCATTCATCTGCTAATGGACATCTAGGTTGCTTCCATGTCCTGGCTGTTATAAACAGTGCTGCGATGAACATTGGGGTACACATGTCTCTTTCAGTTCTGGTTTCCTCGGTGTGTATGCCCAGCAGTGGGATTGCTGGGTCATATGCCAATTCTATTTCCAGTTTTTTTAAGTAATCACACTGTTCTCCATAGTGGCTGTACTAGTTTGCATTCCCACCAACAGTGTAAGAGGCTTCCCTTTTCTCCACACCCTCTCCAGCATTTATAGCTTCCTGTTTTTAAATACCCTTTTTCTCTTTCACTGTTCACATACCTCAGCGCCTGGTTCTATAGGACATATTCATATCACTAGGGATGTTTTATTATTATAAGGTACTTGAACTACCCATTGGGCTGTTTAAGGTTATTTGAAAATGGTCTTGAATTACTTGTAAATGTGTATTACAAACTCTAGGGCAACCACTAAACATAAAGTTTTAAAAGAAGAATAATTGATACGCTAAGAGGGAATATTTTTCAATGCTAAAAGAAAAGAGCTATCAGTCCCCGAAAAGACATGGAGGAACCTCAAATACATGTTACTAACTGAGAGATGTCAACCAAAAAATGCTACATACTGTATGATTCCAACTATAAGACAGTCAGGAAAAGGCAAAACTATGCAGACAGTGGATACCTGGGCACTGGTGAGAAGACATAAACAGGTAGAGAAAGAACTTTTAGAACAATGAAACTACTTTATATGAAATCGAAATCATGCATACATGCCATTAGGAAATTGTCCAAACCCATAGAATATACAACATCAAGAATTAACGCTAATATAAAAAAATAGATTTCCAATGATAAGGATATGTTGAAGTATGTTCATAAATTGTTACAAATAATCTACCCTATTGGAGATTGTTGGTAAGATGAAAGACTATGGATGTCTGGAGAAGGGATTACATGAAAATTTGTGTATCTTCTGCTCAGTTTTGCTATAAGCCTAAAACTGCTCTAAAATATAAAGTCTATTAAAAATAAAAATATAAAATAAAGTTAACAGTTTTAAAAAATAATAGTTGCCTGCAATTGTTATAGATAAAATTATATTTAGTGACCATGGAAAATAAAAGCATTTGCTCTGCATTAAGATCTGTAAGCATATTTACAATCATATTGGAAAACATAACAAAAATAATGAAAAGGGTTTTCAGTCAGATACCAAAATAGCTGTCTTTTGTTTGTTGAAGAATGACTTTCTTTATCTCCCACCTCACTCCATCTGCTTCCTACACTTAGCAACAAGAAATACAGCAGCTATTTCACTTATCCACTCTCTTTTCCTTAAAATCCTTTCTTTTCTATACTTTGGTTATTTAAAAGTATGAGGTTGTATTTACCAAAAGAACCACTATCAGTTAGCCATGGCCAGATTTTAATTTAGATTAACTTTAGTTGGGCAAATAAATAAGAATTTGTGAACAAAACTAAAATAACTATGAATCAGCTAAAATAGTTACATATAAGATGGTGTTTATTTTGATATTACATACTAACTTATACTTCATTTTTTAAGTTAATTCAGCAAGTATTTCTGTCCTTGGCACTTGGGGGGTGGTGGGCCACAGATTCAAATAAGCAAACAATTAAATGTTTATTTTAATAGCAAATAGTGATCAGTACAACCTGGAATCAAGATTGTAGGGAGAAATATCAATAACCTCAGATATGCAGATGACACCATACTTAAGGCAGAAAGTGAAGAGGAACTAAAGAGCCTCTTGATGAAAGTGACAGAGGAGAGTGAAAAAGCTGGCTTAAAACTCAACATTCAAAAAACTAAGATAATGGCATCTGGTCTCATCACTTCATGGCAAATAGATGGGGAAACAATGGAAACAGTGAGAGACTTTATTTTCTTGGGCTCCAAAACCACTGCAGATGGTGTCTGCAGTCATGAATATAAAGACACTTGGTCCTTGGAAGAAAAGCTATGACCAACTTAGACAGCATATTAAAAAGCAGAGACATTATTTTACTGACAAAAGGTCTAGTCAAAGCTTTGGTTTTTCCAGTAGTCATGTATGGATATGAGAGTTGAACCATAAAGAAGGCTGAGCACCGAAGAATTGATGCTTTTGAACTGTGGTGCTGGATAAGACTCTTGAGAGTCCCTTGGACTTCAAGGAGATCAAACCAGTCAATCCTAAAGGAAATCAGTCCTGAATATTCATTGGAAGGACTGATGCTAAAGCTCCAATACTTTGGCCACTTGCTGCAAAGAGCTGACTCATTGAAAAAGCCCCCGATGCTGGGAAAGATTGAAGGCAGGAGGAGAAGGGGACGAAAGAGGATGAGATGGTTGGATGGCATCACCGACTCGATGGACATGAGTTTAAGCAAGCTCCAGGAGTTGGTGATGGATAGGGAAGCCTGGTGTGCTGCAGTCCATGGGGTCGCAAAGAGGAACACAACTGACTGACTCAACTGAACTGAACTGAGTGATCAGTGCCATAAAGGAAATGTTAGGAGGATATAATAATAGGAAGATCTGGCTGACATCTTGGAGAGGGCGGGGAGGTGGCATAGGGGATGGAGAAGGCTTCCCTGAGGAAGTGGCATTCGGCTTAGGCTTGGAGTTTAAAGAATAATAAATAAGTTTAAGAGACATAAAGTGTAGGAGGAGAAGGAGGAGACAATGGATGAGATGGTTGAATGGCATCATCAACTCAATGGACATGAGTTTGAACAAAATCTGCAAGAGAGTGAAGAACAGTGTGTGCTACAGTCCAGGGGGTTGAAAAAAGTCAGACAGGACTAAGCAGCTGAACAGCAAAGACACAGAAAAGAATATTGCTGGTAGAGGGCATGATGTGTGAGAGGGTCTTAGGAAACCAAGGAGTATCATTACTCAGAGGACTAAAGACAGTTCCTGTGCCTGGAACATAGTAAGCAAGGATTATCACAGGATGAAGCTAAAAATTAGGCAGAAGCTGGATCATGAAGGGCCTTTCCAGACATACAACAGTAGGTGACTAAAAGTTTTAAAGAGCACTGTCAGATTTTAAAAATAATAATAATTCTGAGATAGAATATAGAAAAGTTGGGAGGAGTGATACTTCTCTAAGGATATTATTTTTTATCACTTGACTTTGAACCATGTTAATGTTTTAACACATAAAGTAATTAATGAATATATTTTATTCTTAAAAGGAAATACAAAGCAAATGAAAACACAAATAAAGCAAACAAACATTATTGTATTCCAAAAGGATGATATAACCATACTTGAGGTGGGGGAGTTGGGGGTGGTGGTGGACCAAGAAAAGCTATTTAAGTAACTTTAAAATTTTTTATGTATTTATTTTTGGTGGGGGCACTGCATTGGGTCTTCATTGCTGTGTGTGGGCTTTCTCTACTTGCGGCAAGGGGGGCTACGCTTTAGTTGTGGTACCTGGATTTACTGCAACGGCTTTTCTTGTTGCAGAGCACTGGCTCTAGAGCACAGGCTCGGTAGTTCTGTTACATGGGTTTAGTTGCTCCAGGGCATGTGGGATCTTCCCAGACCAAAGATCGCCAAGGATCCAACCTGTGTCCTCTGCATTGTCAGGTGGATTTTTAACCACTGGACCACCAGGGAAGTCCTCAAGTAACTTTTTTGAAATTGAGATTTTAATTGACATAGAACCTTTATATTAGTTACAGGTTCAAATAACATTTGAACACAGCATTTAGGAGAAGGCAATGGCACCCCACTCCAGTACTCTTGCCTGGAAAATCCTATGGACGGAGGAGCCTGGTAGGCTGCAGTCCATGGGGTCGCTAGAGTCGGACACGACAGAGCGACTTCACTTTCATTTTTCACTTTCACGCATCGGAGAAGGAAATGGCAACCCACTCCAGTGTTCTTGCCTGGAGAATCCCAGGGACGGGGGAGCCTGGTGGGCTGCCGTCTATGGGGCTGCACAGAGTCGGACACGACTGAAGCGACTTAGCAGCAGCAGCAGCAGCAACAGCATTTTAATACTATATCTTCATTCTAAAGAGAAAGAACTTTTAGTAAATATTAAACATATGAGTTTTAAGAGTGGTTAGCCGTTCCCTTCTCCAGGGAATCTTCCCAACCCAGGGATCAAACCAGCGTCTCCCACATTGCAGGCAGATTCTTTACCTGCTGAGCCATCAGGGAAGCCCATAAAAGAGGAAAAGAGGTCAAGAAATAGCTGAGGGATATGTGTATATGAATGTCCATATGTGTTTGAAGTAATCACTCCCCAGTAGCAGAGAGTACAATTAATGACTAAATTTTGACTTCTAAATGTATTTTGTACCAAAGGAATCAAGTCTCTTTAGAGAAACGGCTGATTCCAGCCTAGAGCAGAAAAAGTATAAGAGGAACTGTGAACATCTTACTGTGCCAAAAAGTAAGAAAAGGTTTCAAAAATGTTAGGGATGGCAATAAAACACAGAAATCATCTTGAAAAAGTTCTTACCTGGCCAAATGTAAAAATCATTATATTAGCAGATTAAAATAATTATCTTATTATTTTTAGGAAAATATATACACTAACAGATTAAATTCCATTCAAGGAAATAAGAATCCATGAATTTATCCTAATGTAGAAGACATATGAATGAATTAGGGAAAAAGACTAAGTGGAAGATATTAAGATTTATCTAAAAAGCAAAAACAAAAGAAAAAAGAAAACATATGAGTAAATGAATGGGAAGATAAAAAGCTTTTCTATAACAAATACAATTGAATTAGGCAAAAATCATCAATCAAACTACTGAGTATAAGTTTGGTGATGAATCGAGAGACGTGTGTACCTTACAAAATATAATCTTCCCAGAAAATACTTGTTAATTAAAAAGAGAAAAGTAGCAACTTTACAACAGAGAAAACAAACCAAATGATCAAATTTAACATCACATCGAGTATTAAGACAAATCAACATGTAACCCACATACAGGGCCCTGAGGAGCATACAGCGTCACTTTTGTAGTTCAGTTCAGTTCAGTTCAGTCGCACAGTCGTGTCCGACTCTTTGCGACCCCATGAATTGCAGCACGTCAGGCCTCCCTGTCCATCAGCAACTCCCGGAGTTCACTCAGACTCACATCCATCGAGTCGGTGATGCCATCCAGCCATCTCATCCTCTGTTGTCCCCTTCTCCTCCTGCCCCCAATCCCTCCCAGCATCAGAGTCTTTTCCAAGGAGTCAATTCTTCACATGAGATGGCCAAAGTATTGGAGTTTCAGCTTTAGCATCATTCCTTCCAAAGAACACCCAAGACAGATCTCCTTTAGAATGGACTGGTTAGATCTCCTTGCAGTCCAAGGGACTCTCAAGAGTCTTCTCCAACACCACACTTCAAAAGCATCAATTCTTCGGCGCTCAGCTTTCTTCACAGTCCAACTCTCACACCCATACATGACCACAGGAAAAACCATAGCCTTGACTAGACGGACCTTTGTTGCCAAAGTAATGTCTCTGCTTTTCAATATGCTATCTAGGTTGGTCATAACCTTCCTTCCAAGGAGTAAGCGTCTTTTAATTTCATGGCTGCAATCACCATCTGCAGTGATTTTGGAGCCCCCAAAAATAAACTCTGACACTGTTTCCACTGTTTCCCCATCTATTTGCCGTGAAGTGATGGGACTAGATGCCATGATCTTAGTTTTCTGAATGTTGAGCTTTAAGCCAACATTTTCACTTTTCTCTTTCACATTCATCAGGAGGCTTTTTAGTTCCTCTTCACTTTCTGCCATAAGGGTGGTGTCATCTGCATATCTGAGGTTATTGATATTTCTCCCGGCAACCTTGATTCCAGCTTGTGCTTCTTCCAGCCCAGCATTTCTCATGATGTGCTCTGCATATAAGTTAAATAAGCAGGGTGACAATATACAGCCTTGACATACTCCTTTTCCTATTTGGAATCAGTCTGTTGTTCCATGTCCAGTTCTAACTGTTGCTTCCTGACCTGCATACAGGTTTCTCCTGTCCAAAATTTATAACCTCAAACTAACCACAAGGAAACATCAGATAAATCCAAACTGAGAAACATTCTATGACAATAACTGTATTATATTCAATTATCTGCTTTCTTCAGTTATCTCAAGGATAGGATCAGCAAAAGCAGTCTGAAGACCTTTTCCAGATTAAATGAGACAGAAGAGATATGACAAGTGCAACGTATGATGTTGGATTGAACACTGGACCTCATTTCTTTCTTTTCCTTTCCTTTTTAATTTTTTCTTTTAAAACTAAGAACTTCAGTTCATCAAAAGATATTGTTAAGTATATATTTTCTCCACTGGGAAATCATATTTGATAAACAACTTGCATCCAGGGTATATGAAGAAATCTCGAGACTCAACAATGAGATGACAAGGATTATCTGGTGATCCAGTGATTAAGAATTTGGCTTCCAATACAGGGGACATGAGTCCAGTCCTTGATTGGGGAACTAGGATCTCACATGCTGTGGGGCAACTAAGCCCAAGCACCACAACAAAGACCCAGTGAGGCCAAAATTAAAAAGTGAAATAAATTGTTAAAAAGCCAATAAGACAACAAAGAATCCAGCTTTTTAAAGTTGACAAAAGGTCTGAACTGACACTTCATGAAAGAAGATATACGGATGGCAAATAAGCACCATGAAAAAGACACTCAACACTACTAGTTATGAGAGAAATGCCTGTGAAAACCACTGTGAGATACCTCTCACTACCTATCTATTAGAACGGCTAAATTAAAGAGTGCAAAAAGTATTAGCAGTACCGCGGAGCACCTGGAGGTCTCAAACAGTACTGAGGGAACGTAAAATGGACCAACCACTTTGGAAGACAGTTTGGTAGTTTCTCAGAACGTTAAACATACACTTATCGTGTGACCAAGTCATTCCATTCCAAGGTATTTATTTACCCAGAGAAATATAAGCATATATCCAAAGATTTGTACATACATGGGCTGCTGTCTCTGGGGTCGCACAGAGTCGGACACGACTGAAGCGACTTAGCAGCAGCAGCAGCAGCAAATGTTCATAGAACTTTCATTTGTAATAGCCAACCACTTTCCACTACATCCATGATACAAAATCTAATCCAAGTTATGTTATTTCTAGCTTTAATTATTATAATAACCCCTGCACTGGACTCAATGTTTGAGTCCCCCAAAATTCATATGTTGAAATCCTAACACCCAGTTAGTACCCAGATGGTACTTAAAGGTGGGACCTTTGAAAGGCAATTATGTTAAAAGGATGGAACTCTCGTGAATGGGATTAGTGCTCTTATCCCATTCACAAAGTACCTCAGAGAGCCTTCTCTCCTTCCTTCTGCCCTTTGAGGATACAATGAGACTGGAAGTCTAGAGATCTGAGGTCACAGTGCCAGCATGGTCAGAGTCTGATGAGAACCTTCCTCTTTCTGTTGTTTATAAGCCACCCAATCCAAGGCACTTTGTAATAGCAACCCAAACTATAAGACACCCCATAACTGGTCTCCCTGTGGCTGCCCTGATCCCAACCCCAACAATGTATTCTCAACATAGCAGCCAGACATCTTTCCAAGCTTTGAGTCCTACAGGTGTACTTCCATAATCTGACCTGCGGTTCCCACCCCCTCCCACCTGTCTATCTGACTTCGTCTTCTACTACTGTCCTTATTTCTCAGTTCCAACCATGTTACTTCCTTGCTTTTCTTCACATACATTAAGCATGCTCCTTCTTCAGAGATTTTTGCACTTGTTACCTGGAAACTCTGTTCAAATATCCACAGTGATGCCTTCCTTACTTCCTACAGGTCTATGTTCAAATGCCATCTTCTAGTTGGAGATTCTATTGGATAAACTCATATAAAATAGCTAGTTCTTCACTACTACCCCCATTCCTCTATCCTTTCTTTGTGGGACTCCTCATCATCCACCATATTGTATATTTACTTGCTTAGTTGTTGTCCCTATTTTCTCACCACCACTAGAATATAAGCTCCATGAGAGCATGGACTTTGTTCACTTCTGTATTCTTCAACAACTGGAACAGTACCTGGCAATTGGGCATGCAATAAATTCTTATTGAGTGGGTGCATAAATATCATAATCACATTATCTTTAATCTTATTCTTGACATCTGTAAATTGGTAAAGGTTTCTGACCTAATAGAAGCAATTGAAGTGAGAACTTTTACATTAAACTTACTTTGTTCCATATGTTATGGGCTATTTTTTTTAAGTGACTTGTCATCATCCATTCTTTCCTTCCCTCGTTGCTATCACATTAGTCCATTTAATTTCAAATGTAAACAATACTCCCTGATCATACATCCAGAGTGTTAGACTTTTTTCTCTACTTCATTTCTCAAGGTTTGTACTAGCTGATGAGGGGAGGAAGGATAAGACCTAGTGCTAAAATGTATGGTTGACATTTTCCTAGTGGTTTGGGAAGGAATCAGTAATTTTAAAAGGCAGAGAAAAAGAGGAAAAAAAGAAAAATGACTTTTCCTGGCAGCAGTATTTCTTAACCCTGGTTTTTTGGTTACTAAATACATAGCATTTGAGAGCCGCTGCTCTTATAACACCCGTCTACATTGTCATGATGATTGAAAGGCGTAATTTGATCACCTGCAGTTTATTGTTAAGGATGCATAGTAGTTATCACAATGCATAACTGAATTAAAAGAGCAGGAATCTGTCCAGAATGACTGCCACTGTTGTTTAGTCTCCAGGCTCTGATTGTAGACCACCGGTCACTCCCTACACTTAACTAGCACAATATAAGCTTCTTGCTGTGACACCATTTTCTTACCCCATCCTGCTGAGGTAACCTCGTTACTTACAGAAAGAAAGCTGCCTCAGGAGTGGCTGAGACTCTTTGCTGCTTATGAAAAACATTATTCTATGACCAATGTGAAGAACATAAGGTAACTTGAAGAGTCAAAGAATTAAAAACAAGGATAAATCCCGAGAAAGGGTATTTGACATGTTTTTGGGATCAAAGAAGAAGAAAGTCTAAGCAATTCTAAAGGGAAGATTATTTTGATCCTCCAGTTGGCAGTGGAGGAAAAGGAAGGAAAATGAGGATTATGAAACAGAAAAAGGACTCACATGTGGGTAGTTATTTCCTTAACTTGAGATATACAGGAATGAAATTAAATAGATACCGCTGACAAAAATGATTCAACTGGGGGCTTCCCCAGTGGCTCAGTGGTAAAGAATCTGCCTGAAAATGCAGGAGACATGGGTTCAATTCCTGATCTGGGAAGATCCCACATGCAAAGGAGCAACTTAACCCAAGCTCCACAACTATTGAGCCTGTGCTCTAGAGCCTGGGAGCCACCTACTGAAGCTCCCATGCCCAGAAGCTAGGGCAATGAGAAGCCCTCACACCACAACTAGGGAGTAGCTTTCTACTTGCCGAAACTAGAAAAGGCCTGCACACAGCAACAAAGACCCAGCACAGCCAATAAATAAATAACTAACATTATTGTTCAAAATCATTCTACCGGTAAGCTTCACTATAGGTGGGGACGTTAATCCAGCTCATTTCCAGTCTTCTCCACTTTGGATTAACCTCACCTAGTTGCAATGGCACCCCACTCCAGTACTCTTGCCTGGAAAATCCCATGGATGGAGGGGCCTGGTGGGCTGCAGTCCATGGGGTCACAAAGAGTCGGACACAACTGAGCAACTTCCCTTTCACTTTTCACTTTCATGCATTGGAGAAGGAAATGGCAACCCACTCCAGTGTTCTTGCCTGGAGAATCCCAGGGACGGTGGAGCCTGGTGGGCTTCTGTCTATGTGGTCGCACAGAGTCGGACACAACTGAAGCGACTTAGCAGCAGCAGCAGCAGCAGTTGCCGTACACTTCTCTTCATAACATAAATACCTAAAAATGAAAGTCTGTCTCAATTGTTATTGTTCCCTGAAATGAGTCATAACACTGAATATCCCAAAACTATAAAATGGGGTGTTGGGACCCAACAAATGCTTGGTACAGGTGATCTTAATCCTAAAAAAATGACCATTTCACACAAAATACTATAAACCACTCTTATTCTCTTAGATCATCCTATAAGATGTATGACCTCTATCCAGAGGATCAGAAAGAAAACTCAACACTTTTTCTCTTTGATTCTCTTCCTTCTTCCTTAATAGACTTAATGAAGACATCTGGCTGACAATAGTCATGTTGTCAAATTAGACAAGAAACAGCCAAATTTGCCTTGTCATCTGCAAAAAAAAAAAAGGAAAACAAAAAGGAAGTCAGAACTATATCGACTTTATCTTGCCTTCAACCCATTCCTTGCTAATTATAAGAAGAATGAAGGATGCTGAATGATTTTACAATTCTTTTACTATCGATGCTCCCTCCTGAAAAATGAAACTTTATTACTACTTATTATACCATAAGCAGCATGCATAAAACCGGGAAAGAAATTGCCACAGAGAAAAGTGGATAGTAAATACATGTGGCTCAAATGCTTGATCCACTATGCAGAAAACTCTACCTGTTAGAATGGAAGAAGAAAGTTCAATATAAAAAAAGGGAAAGGAGGTTTCCCAAGATCTTTAAAATCAGTTGCACTGTTGGTGGGAATGCAAACTAGTACAGCCACTATGGAGAACAGTGTGGAGATTCCTTAAAAAACTGGAAATAGAACTGCCTTATGATCCAGCAACCCCACTGCTGGGCATACACACTGAGGAAACCAGAAGGGAAAGAGACACGTGTACCCCAATGTTCATTGCAGCACTGTTTATAATAGCCAGGACATGGAAGCAACCTAGATGTCCATCAGCAGATGAATGGATAAGAAAGCTGTGGTACATATACACAATGGAGTATTACTCAGCCATTAAAAAGAATACATTTGAATCAGTTCTAATGAGGTGGATGAAACTGGTGCCTATTGTACAGAGTGAAGTAAGCCAGAAGGAAAAACATAAATACAGTATACTAACGCATATATATGGAATTTAGAAAGATGGTAACAATAACCCGGTGTACGAGACAGCAAAAGAGACACTGATGTATAGAACAGTCTTATGGACTCTGTGGGAGAGGGAGAGGGTGGGAAGATTTGGGAGAATGGCAATGAAACATGTAAAATATCATGTAGGAAACGAGTTGCCAGTCCAGGTTCGATGCATGATGCTGGATGCTTGGGGCTGGTGCACTGGGATGGCCCAGAGGGATGGTATGGGGAGGGAGGAGGGAGGAGGGTTCGGGATGGGGAACACATGTATACCTGTGGCGGATTCATTTTGATATTTGGCAAAACTAATACAATTATGTAAAGTTTAAAAATAAAATAAAATTGGAAGAATAAAAAAAAAATAAAATATAAAAAAAAATAAAATATAACTGATTAAAGCTCAAAAAAAAAAAATAAAATAAAATAAAATCAGTTGCAAGTTTCCACAAATAAGTAGATCTGCAAATGATGTATATAAAATGCTGATCCATTCATATCTATTCCCCATGTAGCTCTCTTGTCTTTATCCTTGATTCAGATTTATTCTTTCTCTTCTCTCCTTCTTTTCTATAACACCTCAACAGAAGCCCAACAGATAATGTCCATATAGACAAAGCTATGGTTTTTCTAGCAGTCATGTACAGATGTGAGAGTTGGACCATAAAGAAGACAGCACTGAAAAACTGATGCTTTTGAATTGTGGTGCGGGAGAAGACTCTTGAGAGTCTCTTGGAAAGCAAGGAGATCAAACCAGTCAATCCTAAAGGAAATCAACACTGAACATTCATTGGAAGGACTGATGCTGAAGCTAAAGCTCCAATACTTTGGCCACTTGACACAAGGAGGTGACTCACTGAAAAGACCCTAATGCTGGGAAAGGTTGAGGGCAAGAGGAGAAGGCAGATAGAGGATGAGATGGTTGGAGGACATCACCAATTCAATGGACATGAGTTTGAGCAAACTCAGGGAGACAGTGAAAGACAGGAAAACCTGGTGTGCTGAAGCCCATGGGGTTGCAAAGAGTTGGACACAACTTAGCATCTGAATAACAACAACATATAAGGTAAAAACAATGAAAAAACAGAGACCATCTCTTGTGCCCATTTGGGAATACTTGTTTGTGTATACTATTCTAAGTTCTTAGAAGGCAAATACATACGTATTATCTAGGACTATTTCCTATAACAGATAAGTACATAACTGATAATATTTGATGGTTTCATGAAGTTGTATTTAGACTCGGTTTCCCTATAGCTGATGAGCAGCTCAATCCAAAATGTTTGTTTTCTTTTTTTCACAGATATTGGTCTTTATTGGCTGCAGTCTATTCACCTTTCCCTGATTTTCTTTCAAGAAACTACCTCTTCCCTATTGTATGTTTTTACGGTAATTGCATGGCTTTGGAGACCAAGGGACCCAGGTCCTTTATGTGGTAAACCCAAGGGTCAGACATTTGACAACTTCAGCCAACCAGTTTTTCTCTCCTGGGACTGGGAATCTTGAGAGTGTGATGCAACAATGAAGAAAACATTATGGAGATGATTTCATTTCAGTGGCAGCTAAGGAGATGTCTTTTGCCATGGGGTGGTGGTTGGTCCTCCTGGTCCTCTAAAGCTCTCTTTGCTTCTCTTTGGTTCCAAGCTTATCCTCACAGCCTCCTTACCTGTTATTCCTGCATATAAAAACACCGTATCCATCACCATCATAGTCTTAAGTAAATTCTCTTTTAAGTTTAACAGCAGTCAGTTTCTATTGATCATAATTAAAGAAACTGATAGATTACCCTAGAAATAAAAGGGAACTTCAAAATATAATTTACAAGCTCTTCCTGATTTCAGTGAAACTACATGTGAGAGGAAAATTCAAAAGGGTGTTTCTTTGCCACATGGAGAAACAGAACACATGACTTATTAAAAACATACTTTTTAAACTATCCTCACATTTAAATACTTTCAGGCTGTTCTGGGGAAATACGAGCCAAATTTTATGAGAAAGGGGAGCAGTTACTGATGTGAAAGTGTTTCTGTGGTTCAGGAAAGAGTTAGTGAGAAGGATATTCATAGATTAAAAAAAGGGGGGGTTTAACTTGACTTGTTGTGAAGTCTGACACATTGTAAAATTTTTCTAGGTTAGGGAGAGTTCGAGATGAAAGCCTGAATGGTCAGTGTAATGTTAATGGAGTGAGTGGATGTGACAAGAGGATATGTCATCAATGGGCCCAATTAATACTTATGTTGACAGGCAGCTGAGTCATGAGATGACAGTGAGCAAAGAACTGTGAATGAGTGGACAGAAACCTATGGATGAGCAAAGATCACATAAGAAAACAAAAGATTGCACACCCTCAGACAAAATGTGATAATGGCTCCACTTGGTTAATACTAGTTAATAATTTTACTGAGAAACTTCAGTATTGATCACTAATTTTTTTAGGAATTTACCCTGATAATCTGTCTCTAATTTTCTCAAATGTTTCTGGAAAAAACTCAAAAATTGTGAATTCTGTGACATAGTGATTTACCCTAGTGTGGGCAACACAGAGCTTGCACTGAATGGATTGCTGGTGTGTGTGTGTGTGTTGGGGGGTGGAGGGGGTTGGTCAGGATACTAGCGTAAGTATACAGAAAAGCAAAGTGGGAAGAATGGAGGAAAATTCAAGCCTGAATCAAGATTCATACTGGAAAGAAATAAAAGCCAACATGAAGATTGCAAATGCTTAAGAGATAATAGAAAAGAAAAACGTAACAGAATACTTATATAAGAGCTCTGTTAAGGAGAAAGAAGAGCTGCAAAAAATAACAGAACTGACTGAAGAAGGACAGAGAGAACTACATGTGCTACAGTGTACAAATAGATTCAGGAAAAATGCTATACTTATGTCAAGCAAATTGCTGATAAAGGAAAGGCCTTTGGATTGGGTCATCCATATGTGTTTTACTACAGCATTCTTTTTTCTGATTTTTAATGAAAATACATCAATTGTTAAATTTAATGAAATGCTGAAGGGCATTTAGAAGATACCGTAGATCTATTGATGATGTTTCACCATCACGTAATTATTTCAGACAGCAGGCTGAATATATGCATGTCCATTTCAGTGGCTAGAATTACAGAGCCAGGGACTTGAAGCTCTATTAGCATCAAAATATGTGTGCTTGCAGGGGGGATAACGGCGGGGGTGGGGGGAAGATAGGGAGTTTGAGATGGATATGCACACACTGCTACATTTAAAATAGACAACCAACAAGGACCTACTATATGGCACAATGAATGCTGCTCAATTGTTAAGTGGTAGCCTGGATGGGAGGGGAGTTTGAGGGACAATGGATACATGCACAGGTATGGCTGAGTCCCTTTGCTGTCCACCTGAAACTATCAGAACATTGTTAATTGGCTACACTCCAATATAAAATAAAATTTTACCTATGTGCTTGACTAGCAAGAATGAAACAAAAGGAGGCAAGTCCAAAGTCAATTGTAGGGGCAGGTCTACAAATTATGATTTTTTTAAATTTTTGTACATGACAAGAAAAGCACTTTGGAGACAAACACACTTGTGTTCAAATTTGAGCTCAGCTCAGCTCTTTTCTGGGTGTGTGACCTCAGACAGTTATTCAATCTCTTCAAGCTTCAGTGCTTTCATCTGTTTTTTTTTGTTTTGTTTTGTTTTGTTTAAGACAAATGCTGTATGATCTATTTTAGTGAGGGTTGCATTGGATAACATATAAGTATAGTCAGTGATCTGGGGAAGGGAATGGCAACTCACTCCAGTGTTCTTGCCTGGAGAATCCCGTAGACAGAGGAGACTGGGAGGCTACAGTCCATGGGTCGCAAAGAGTCGGACACAACTGAGCGACTTTCACTTCACAATCGGTGACATAAAAAGTGTTTGATACTAGAGTTATTGTTTAATACCTGGACGTATGTAGTAAGATTCCAGGAGCTCCAACTTGTTATTTCCCTTCTTTTCTCAACTCTACCACCAGAAGTGGAAAAAAAAAACCTCATTGATACTCAAAAGAAAATCTGAAAACCCCTCTTAAGATTAAATTATTTCACTAAAGATTGTGTGGGCTTCCCTGATGGCTCAGTGGTAAAGAATCTGCCTGCAATGCAGGAGACGTGAGTTCCATCCCTGGGTCGGGAAGATCTCCTGGAGGAAGAAATGGCAACCAACCTCAGTATTCTTGCCTGAGAAATCTGATGGACAAAGGTGCCTGGTGAGCTACAGTCCACACGACTAAATGACTAAACACACACACACACAAAGATTGTGTATTATTTAAAATTTTTTAAAATACTTTTAAAAAGATAGCATGATAGCTTCATCAATCATTCTTACCTCAATTTATGAACATTTATGAACTCCTCTGTGTTGAATGCATTTTAATGGAAAGTCCACAAAAGCCCTGAACCCATTTGCAGTGATGGTGTGGATGAGAGGAAAAAGGGGAACTGGGAGTACAAAGACAAATTTTATCTTCTTTATGGTTATTATCTAGGGATTAACTTGGAGAGGAAAGTTATTACCAACCTAAATAGCATATTAAAAAGCAGAGACATTACTTTGTCAACAAAGGTCCGTCTAGTCGACTATGGTTTTTCCAGTGATCATGTATGGATGTGAGAGTTGGACTATAAAGAAAGCTGAGCACCGAAGAATTGATGCTTTTGAACTGTGGTGTTGGAAAAGACTCTTGAGAGTCCTTTGGACTGCAAGGAGATCTAACCAGTCCATCCTAAGGGAGATCAGTCCTGGGTGTTCATTGGTAGGATTGATTTTGAAGCTGAAACTCCAATACTTTGGCCACCTGATGGGAAGAGCTGACTCATTTGAAAAGACCCTGATGTTGGGAAAGATTGAAGGCAGGAGGAGAAGGGGATGACAGAGGATGAGATGGTTGGATGGCATCACTGATTCAATGAACACGGGTTTGGGCGAACTCCGGGGGTTGGTGATAGACAGGGAGGCCTGATGTGCTGTGATTCATGGGGTTGCAAAGAGTCGAACACGACTGAGCAAATGAACTGAACTGAACTTGGAGGGTTTAGAAGTGTTAGTGCGGGACTTCCCTGGTGGTCCAGTGGCTAAGACTCTGAGCTCCCCATGGAGGGGACCCAGGTTCAATCCCTGGTCGGGGAACTAGATCCCACATGCCACAACTAAGACATAGTGCAGCCAAATATATTAAAAAAAAAAAAAAAGAAGAAGTGTTAGTGGGCTAGGGGGTGGTGAAAAGATCTGTTTGATATTCAATAGTTATGACTTCCCAGTGTGCCATGAGGGTAAAATATAAAAGTCTTGATTAATATGCAGACATTCATAATTTGGGCTTCCCTGCTAGACCAGTTGGTAAAGAATCCGCCTGCAATGCAGGAGACCCCAGTTCGATTCCTGGGTCAGGAAGATGCATTGGAGATGGATTAGGCTACCCACTCCAGTATTCTTGGGCTTCCTTCCCTTGTGGCTCAGCTGGTAAAGAATCCACCTGCAATGCAGGAGACCTGGGTTCAATCCCTAGGTTGGGAAGATCCCCTGGAGAAGGGAAAAGCTACCCACTTTAGTATTCTGGTCTAGAGAATTCCATGGACTGTATAGTCCATGTGGTCACAAAAAGTTGGACACGACTGAGCAAGTTTCACTTTCATTCTTCATTCCTAATACATTTTTATTTATACATGGTCCTTATCCCTAGAACTCCTGGGAGTTTACTACATTACAATTCAGCCTCCACTTACCTTCACAGGTGTGTCAGTTAAGTGTATAAGGAGGAGGTCAGGTTACAGATACAAGAAAGAGAGCAGAGACAGATGAAACAATTTATCTATGGTCTCACCACCCGTAAGTTGTCAAGTAAGGCATGGAACCGGCCATGAACTAGATACCTCTACTGACAGGTAAGTGTACCAGAGTCCCATCCTAGGTGAGAATTGTCTTTTTCTGAACCCTCAGTGTCAACAGATGGAAAGATGGGAAGGTGGGGTTCAGGGAAGTCTGAATGAACAGTTTAGTAGACAATGAGTCATCGAAGATATGGTTGCTGTAGATTTGGTGGCTGTTAGGTAAGGTGGGAGTCGAGGCTGCTCTAAAGTTCAGAGCAGCTTTCTGTTGATTAGATGAGTGTCCCTATAAAGCCCTGAGAGCTCTTGCCTGCTGCCCCTTCCATTACATCCTCCTTTCACTGACTTCAACCTGGTGTTTGTTGAGTAAGTCCCTTTGCAGCTCTGCCACGGTTGAATGGGTCCTGAATCTTAGCCTTGGTGCATCTCCAACCACCAAGCCAGAATCACCTGGCAGCCACTTTTCAAGGCATAACTTGTCACATACAGAGCTCTGGCACTGAGCCAATTCTGAAGCCAGACTTTCACTTTGTCTCTCCAGTTATTTTTATCTTGAAGGTCACCATTCAAATGAAAATAAAGGAACACCCAACATGAGTGGGCTTCCCTGATCGCTCAGTTGTTAAAGAATCTGCCTGCAATGCAGGAGACCCCAGTTCTATTCCTGGGTGGGAAAGATCCACTGGGGACAGGATAGGCTACCCACTCCAGTATTCCTGGGCTTCCCTTGTGGCTCAGCTGGTAAAGAATCTGCCTGCAATGAGGGAGACCTGGGTTTGATCCCTGGGTTGGGAAGATCCCCTGGAGTAGGGAAAGGCTACACACTCCAATATTCTGGCCTGGAGAATTCCATGGACTGTGTATAGTCCATGGGGTCACAGAGTCAGAAACGACTGAGTGACATTCACTTTCAGCATGAGTATTTTCACATAGGGCTAACAAATGAGCACTCATCTGTTCTTTTTGCTTATAAAAATCTACCTTGCTTGTTTCTTGAGAAAAATGAAATGAGATGGTAGAATAATTATTAAAACTGAATGTTTAAGAATAAATGATTACGATCATTTATTCTGGGTAAAGTTATGAAAAGATGTCTAAAGCTTTAAATCATAGTCTTTCATACTGCTTATGATTATGAACAGCTTGAATTTAGGTCAGAAAAATGACATTCGTAAATTTGGTATGGAAGATCTACTGGTGATGCCTGGTGATCTAGTGGTTAAGACTCCACACTTTCAATGCAGGGGATTCGAGTTCCATTCCTGGCTGGGGAAAAAGGCTCCCACATGCTGAGAAGCACAACAGGAAAAAAAATTGGAATGGCTTATATGCAAACTCCTTCCCCTGACACTTAAAGCAAACCAAAATAAAGTTCCCACCGATTTTTTCTAGTTTTTTGCTTTTTTGGGGGAAATAATTGACATATATCACTGTATATGTTTAAAGCCTGATGGCTTGATTTACATATATTATGAAAGGATTGTCACAATAGATTTAGTTAATATCCATCTTCTCACGTAGATACAAGAAAAAAAAATCACCTTGTGATGAGAACTCTTGGGAGTTCTATTAACAGTCACTCTTAACAACTTTCCTATGTATCATAGGAAAACAGTGTTAACCAGAGTCATCATGTTGAACATTACATTTCTAGTACTTATTTAATCTCTTAATTAGAAGTTTGCACTTTTTGATCACACTCCCCCAATTTCTCCTCATCCTATATTCTACTCTTTATTATTATTATTTTTTTAAAAACTGCTCTTTAAGGGCAGTTAAAGTTTTACAGCAAAATTAGGGGAATGGTACGGAGATTTCCCATATATGCCCTGCTCCAACACATGTGTAGCCTCCCCTGTTATCAACATCCCTCACCAGAGTGGTACATTTGTTACAACTGATGAACCTACACTGGTACGTCATAAGCACCCAAAGTCCGTAGTTTACATTACAGTTCACTCCTTGTGGTATTCATTCTATGGGTTTAGACAAATGTATAATGACAGGTATCTTTCATTAAGGACTTCCCTGGTGGCTCAGTGGTAAAGAATCCACCTGCCAATCCAGGAGACATAGGTTCGATCCTTGGGTCTGGAAGATCCCCTAGAGAAGGAAATGGCAACCTACTCCAGCATTCTTGTCTGGAAAAACCCCATGGACAGAGGAGCCTGGCCGGCAACAGTCCGTGGGGTTGCAAAGAGCCCAACATGACTTAGTGATTCAACAACAATCTTTCATTATGGTATCATATAGAGTATTTTCACTGCCCTAAATATCCTTTGTAATCAGCCTATTCACTTCCTCAACCTGGGCAAACACTCATTGCTGATCACTGATTCTACTAGGTCCATAGTTTCTCCTTTTCCAGGACACCACACACTTTAAGACTGGCTTCTTTCACTTAGCAATACACATTCAAGTTCCCTCCGTGTATTTTCATGGCTTGATAGCTACTTTCCTTTTAGTTCTGCATAATGCTCCCTTGTCGGGATATACCAGAGCTTTTTTATGCTTTCATCTACTGAAAGACATCTCGGTTGCTTTCAAGTTTTGACAATCTTGAATAAAGCTTTTATAAACATTCATGTGTAGGCTTTTTTGTGGACATATTTTCCCACTCGTTTGGGTAATACCAAGGAGTGCAATCAGTGGATCACATGATAAAAATGCTTAATTTCATAAAAGAGAACAAAACAAACATGAAACTGCTTTAAAGTGCTTATCCCATTTTACATTCCCACCAGCAATGAACAAGAGTTCCTGCCTTTCCACATATTTGTTAGCAGTTGGTGTTGACAGTGCTTTGGGTTTTGGTTGTTCCAATAGCTAGGTGGAAGCTCCCTGCTGTAGTTTGCAGTTCCCGAATAACATATGATGTTAAGTATCTTGTCCTCGGCTTGTTTGCCATCCATATACCTTCTTTGGTGAGGTCTCTATTCAGGCCTTCGGCCTTTTTGAAATCTGGTTGTTTGTTTTCTTATTTTTGACTTTTAAAAGCTCTTTGTATGTTTTGGATAACGGTCCTTTATGTGATGTGTTTGCAGGTATTTTCTCCCAGTCTGTAGCTTGTCTTCTTATTCTCTTGACAGTGCCTTTTGCAGGAAAGTATTTTTAAATTTAATGAAGTCTAGCCTACCAATCATATTTTTAATGGATCATTTCTCTGGGTATCTAAAAAATCATCACATACCAATGTCATCTAGTTTTTCTCCTATGTTATCGTCTAGTAGTTTCATAGTTTTGTGTTTTACATTTAGGTCTGTGATCCATCTTGAGCTGTAACTTCCAGTATAATACTGAAAAGGAGGGATAAGAGGGAACATTCTACCCTTGTACTTGGTTTTACTGGGAAAGCTTCAAGTTTCTCACTATTAAATATAGTGTTAGCTTGAGGGTTTTTTTCCTTTATCAAGTTGGGAAAGTTACCATCTATCAAAAAGGAGTCTAATTAAAACGAGTTTTGGATTTTATCAAATGCTTTTCTGCATCTATGATAAGATCATGTGGTTTTTCTATTTTAACCTGATATTATGATGAATTACATTAATTAATTTTAAAATATTGAGCCAGCCTTGCACACCTAGGATAAGTTGCACTTGGTTGTGGTTTATAAATCTTTTTATATATTGTTGGATTTGATTTGCTAATATTTTGTTTATGATTTTTGCATCATTTTCATGGGAGATATGTCTATAGTTTTCTTGCAAGGTCTTTGTCTGGTTTTGGTATTAGGATAATGCTGACTTCATAAAATGAATTATAAAGTTTTTCCTCTGTCTATATCTTCTGGAAGACATTGTAGAGAATTGGTATAATTTCTTTCTAAGATGTTTCGTTGAAATCACCAGTGAACCTCTTTGGATTTGGTGCTTACTGTTTAAAAAGTAGCTAATTCAATTCCTTTAACAGATTCAGACCTATTCAGATGGCCTATTTCTTCTTGTGTGAGTTTTGGCAAATTGTATCTTTAAAAGAATTGGCCAGCTTTAACAGGTCAGGAAGCAACAGTTAGAACTGGACATGGAACAACAGACTGGTTCCAAATAGGAAAAGGAGTACGTCAAAGCTGTATATTATCACCCTGCTTATTTAACTTCTATGCAGACTATATCATGAGAAACACTGGGCTGGAAGAAACACAAGCTGGAATCAAGATTGCCAGGAGAAATATCAATAACCTCAGATATGCAGATGATACCACCCTTATGGCAGAAGTGAAGAGGAAATAAAAAGCCTCTTGATGAAAGTGAAAGAGGAGAGTGAAAAAGTTGGCTTAAAGCTCAACATTCAGAAAACGAAGATCATGGCATCCGGTCCCATCACTTCATGGGACCAGATGGGGAAACAGTGGAAACAGTGTCAGACTTTATTTTTGGGGGCTCCAAAATCACTGCAGATGGTGACTGCAGCCATGAAATTAAAAGACGCTTACTCCTTGGAAGGAAAGTTATGACCAACCTAGGTAGCACATTCAAAAGCAGAGACATTACTTTGGCAACAAAGGTCCGTCTAGTCAAGGCTATGGTTTTTCCTGTGGTCATGTATGGATGTGAGAGTTGGACTGTGAAGAAAGCTGAGTGCTGAAGAATTGATGCTTTTGAAGTGTGGTGTTGGAGAAAACTCTTGAGAGTCCCTTGGACTGCAAGGAGATCCAACCAGTCCATTCTAAAGGAGATCAGCCCTGGGATTTCTTTGGAGGGAATGATGCTGAAGCTGAAACTCCAGTACTTTGGCCACCTCATGCGAAGAGTTGACTCATTGGAAAAGACTCTGATGCTGGGAGGGATTGGGGGCAGGAGGAGAAGGGGACGACAGAGGATGAGATGGCTGGATGGCATCACTGACTCAGTGGACATGAGTCTGAGTGAACTCCAGGAGTTGTTGATGGACAGGGAGGCCTGGCGTGCTGCGATTCATGGGGTCGTGAAGAGTCGGACACGACTGAGCGACTGAACTGAACTGAACTGAACAGGTTATCAAATAGGTACATATAAAGTTGTTCATAGTATTCCTTCATTATTCCTTATTTATTTTATTATTATTCTAATAATGTCATCTCAAAATATGTACAGCAAAACTTTATCAGAATTACAAGGGTTAAGTATTCAAATCCACAATAAAAGAGTTTTTTATGCAACTCTCACTAACTTACTAGAGTAAGAAGACAGGAATTCAGGAAGGATATATTAGAATCAAATAACATTATAGCAAACTTGACTTTTTCAAATACACATGGATAGCCTCTCAAGAAGCCTCTCAAGAAGATAGCTGAGAATAGGAAATTAAGTAAAATAATTTAAAATGAAGTAAAGCTGGACAGCTGCATGCAAATCAATGAAGTTAGAACATACCCTCACACAGTACACAAAAATAAACTCGATATGGCTTAAAGACTTAAGTATAAGATAGGACACCATAAAACTCCTAGAAGAGAACATAGACAAAACATTCTCTGACATAAATCGTACCAATGTTTTCTTAGGCCAGTTTCCCAAGGCATTAGAAATAAAATAAAAAATAAACAGATGGGACCTAATCAAACTTATAAGCTTTTGTTTGCTTATAATGTTACAGTAAAGGAAAATATAAACAAAATGAAAAGACAACCTACAGATTGAGAGAAAATATTTGCAAATGATGTGACTGATAAGGGCTTAATCGCCAAAATATACAAACAGCTCATACAACTCAATAGCAGCAACAACATAAAAAACAACCCAAAGAAGATATACAGATGGCTGTTAGGCACATGAAAAGATATTCATTATCACTAATTATTAAAGAAATGCACATCAAAACTACAGTGAGGTACCACCTCACACCAGTCAGAATGGCCATCACTAAAACGTCTATAAATAAGAAACGTTAGAGGGGGTGTGGAGAAAAGGGAACCCTCCTACATGGTTGGTGGGGCTATAAACTGGTGTAGCCACTGTGGAAAGCCGTATGGAGGTTCCTTAGAAAACTAAAAATAGAGTTGCCATATGATCCAGCAATCCTATTCCTGGTCATATATTCAGACAAAACTATAATTTGAAAGCATGCATGCACCGATGTTCAAAGCAGCACTATTTATAATAGCCAAGACATGTAAGTAACCTAAGTGTCCATTGACAGATGAATGAATAAAGAAAATTTGGTAAATATATACAATGGAATGTCAATCAGTCATAAAAAAGGATTAAATAATGTCATTCCCAGAAACATGGATGGATCTAGAGATTATCATACTAAGCAAAGTAAGTCTGAAAGAGAAAGACAAATGCCATACGATATCATTTACACACGGAATCTAAAATATGACACAAGTGAACGTATCTACAAAATAGAAACAGTCTCACAGACATAGAGAACAGATTTGTGGTCCTCAAGGGGGTTGGGTGGGGGAAGGAAGGATTGGGAGTTTGGGATTAGCAGATGCAAACTATTATATACTAAATGAATAAACCACAAATTCCTATTGTAGAGTACAGGGAACTATATTCAATATCCTATGATAAACCATAATGGAAACAAACATGAAAAATAATATATATGTACAACTGGATCATTTTGCTGTATAGCAGAAATTAACAGTGTAATCAAATATACCTCAATAAAATTTTTAAAAATAAATTAAATGAAGAGAATATAAAGATAAGAACAGGAATTAAGGTCTCTGTCTCATATTCTTGTGTGTGTGTGTTTGCTGTTGTTTTGTTTTCATTTGCTTTTTAAAATCCTTTAAAAATATAAAAATTATTCTTAGCTCACCGAGCCAAACAAAAACAGGCCATGGGTCAGATTTGGCCTGAGAGCTTTGGTTTTCTGACTCCTGCTATAGATCATACAGACATTAAAATGATCATAAGAGGATATTCTGAAAAACTTCATGCCAATAAACTTAAAAATTCAGATAACATGGACAAAAGCACAAGCTACAAAACAAATACAAGAATAGAAAGCCTAAATTGTTTTATAACTATTGAAGAAACTGGATTGGTAATTTAATTCCTTCCCACAGAGAATAACCACAGGCCCAGATGGCTTTGCTGGTGAATTCTACCAAACATTTAAACAGATTTTTCTAGAGGACAGTAAACCAGGGACTACATCCCATCATTTTTAAGGGAGCCTAATAACCTTGATATCAAAACATGACAAAAACATCATGAGAAAGGAAAATTCCAAGCCAATGTCACTCATAACACAGATTGAAAAAAGTCCAAGTGAAATATTAACAAATCAAACTTAGCAAAATATAAAAATTTGGGTTCATTCCAGGAATACAAAATTGATTGAACAGCCAAAAATCAATCAACATAATTTATCACGTTAATGGAAGAAGGGAAAAATCGCATGACTGTCTTAATAAATGGAGAAAACACTGTGATAAAATTCACTGCTTATAATATTTTTAGCAAAAGAGAAAGAGAATGGAATTTCTGTATTTCAAAAACAGTATCAACAGGAAATACGCAGCAAGCATTAAGGTTAGTTGTGAAATGATAAAAGCGTTCCTACTGAGACCTGGAACAAGACAAGCGTGTCTGCTATCACCATTCCCTTCAACACTGAACTGAAGGTCCCAGACAGTGCACAGAGGGAACACAGCTATTATAGAAAAGAGAGAGACAATTGGAAAGGAAGAAATGAAAAAGAACACTTTCTCATTATTCACAGATGACATGTGCATATGTTCACAGACATTCCAAAAAAGGAATGTAAATGGGACAGCCATTTTGGAAAATAATATGGAGGTTAAACACACACAAATAGAACTACCATATCATCTAGCAAATTCCAGTTCTGAGTGTTTATCCGAAGGAAACTAAATGACTATCTCAAAGAGACACCTGCAGAGCAGTAAGTTGATTCCCTGTGCTATACAGTAGGTTCTTATTAGTTATCTATTTTATCTGAAACTAGTATAATATTGTATATTAATTGTGAAAGTGTGTTAGTCATTCAGTCATGTCCAACTCTTTGCAACCCCATGAACTATAGCTAGTTAGGCTCCTTTGTCCATGGCATTTCCCAAGGAAGACTACTAGAGAGGTGGCCATTTCCTTCTCCAGAGGATCTTAGCCACCCAGGGATTGAACCCACGTTGCCTGCATTGGCAGGCACATTCTTTACCACTGAGCCACCAGGGAAGCCCAATGGTTATGTTACCTAAGCTAATTGTGCTAGTCATTTTACTATATATAATCATCAAATTGTACACCTTAAATTTACACAACACTATATGTCAATTATACCTCAGTAAAGCTGGGGTGTGGAGAAGGAAACGGCAGCCCACTCCAGTAATCTTGCCTAGAGAATCTTGTGGACAGAGGAGCCTGGTGGGCTGCTGTCCGTAGGGTCACACAGAGTTGGACATGACTGACGTGACCTAGCGTGCATGCGTGCACTGGAGAAGGAAATGGCAACCCACTCCAGTGTTCTTGCCTGGAGAATCCCAGGGACAGAGGAGCCTAGTGGGCTGCCGTCTATGGGGTTGCACAGAGTCGGACACGACTGAAGCGACTTAGCAGCAGCAGCAGCAAAGCTGGGGGGAGGGAGAAGAAACTCCATAAGAATTACAGATATTTGGCACTAACAAGAGAGTTCAACAAATTGCTATATAAAATACACAGAAGCATTTCTTTCTGTATGACAGGTCATAAGTCTCCTCCTCTGTTATCTTCTAAAGGCTTCAATTAAACACCAACGTATTTCTGTATATCAGCAATGAACAGTCAGAAAATAAGAGTTTAGACCATTTATACAACAAAATTGAAAACATCCAATTACCGAACATCGAACTTAACATAAGATACACAGGACTGGCTGTGTTGTGAAAGAATTACTAACACCAGCAAGTTGAGGGCTCTGCTGTTTGCCTGCGAGGCAGTTCTTTCCAGATCAGCTGGGAAGTTGGAGGAGTAAAGGGAAATTTTTAAAAGATAATTCAGGAATACTGTTGACCAGGAGTGTGGATCACTTCGACTGCAGCAGAGAGTGTTGAGCAGTAACAGTCCTGGGGCTATGGATCTGAAGCAGTGGCAGGAAAAATGGGGACCTTGGACCTGGACCAAGTGGAAGCTCCAGAGGAGGTGGGTGTGCTGGAGCCCGAGATAGATTTCGAGCAATTTCTGCTCCCAGGCATCAACTGCATGCCGGAGGACATCAAAGTGCTCACCTGAGGACCAGGAACAAGTGGTGGGAGGTGGACCATCTGCTGAAAACACAGGTGGAGGCCTCAGAGCAGGGCACCTTGAATTGCATTCAGCATCCCTGTGGGCAGGCTGACGACAGAGCATCCGAGTTGTGTGAGAAGGCCAAGGGAAAAGCCAAGGAGATGGAGAAAGAGGCCGAGATGTCAATGAAACTGGTCTGGTGCAGGGAGGAAAGCGAATTGCCCAGAAGGAGGGTCATAGGTTCACAGGTGATGGACTCCGGTCAACTGGTAAGATTAGGCTAACACCTCAAGGAAACTGACACAGCTTATTATTTTCTCTATAATAATAGAGAAAATATTATTATTTTTGTTTTTGTATGTTTTTCACCCCCATGTAACAGCCTCCCTTAGGATCAGTGGTGGGTGACCTCCTTAGAGGTTTAGATTGTCAAATACATTTGGTTCTTAAAAAATTACTTTTGTTTGAGAAATACTCTAATAAGGGATATCGGGCTTATTAAATAGCTGTTTCAGTGGTCAGATTTATTTTGTTACTTTGTTGTGTTTTTTAAATGTTGGGCACGGACCAACAGTAGCTTTCACCCATGTGACCAGGTTGTTTTAAGTGTATGTTGATGTTTATGTGTATGTAGTTGGTTTATTGTTGCTTTTATGGAATTCGAAGAGAAGATTCTAGACAATATATTAAAATTCAGTGGACTAGCTTGATTCCAAAGTGGCAACCAATGGAAAAGCAATGGACTAAGAACAGTGAGGGCACCCTTAAAGAAATTCATGGTGGGAGAAGCTACTCTACAAGACACTGATAGTTTCCCTCATGTGGCTGTAATGAAGACAAGCATATTAATGAAAGGATAGGCAAAATAATGGCATAAAATCAAGACTGCGCACTTATAGATTCCTGAATGATTAAGATAACACTTCTGAACCTTAGGGAAAGCGAAACTTTACGATCAATGTTGTTGAAAATATTGCTTATCCCCACTGGGGGTAGCTGGGGATGGTAACAGGGGGAAATGGACTTGAATTCAATTATATACCACTCAGAAAAAAACAGCTCCAGATGGATTGCAGATTTAAATGTGAAATACAGAACTCTGAAGCTTTTAGAAGATAAGATAGATGAATATATTTATGATCCAAGGTAGGAAAAAACTTTATAAACAAGACACCAAAAGTATCATCATAAAGGAAAGATTGACAAATTTTGCTACTTTGAGTTCATTAAGACACCAGTAAGGAAGTACAAAGTAAGCCACAGAGTGAGAGGCAAAGTATTTTGAATCAGAGAAACAATTCTGCAAATCAACAATAATAATAAAATCTGGGACTTCCCTGGTGATCCTTTGGTTAAGACTCTGTGCTTCCAATGCAGAGGGCACAGGTTTGATCCCTGGTCGGGGAACTAAGATCCCAAGTGCCATATGGTACCATCAAAAATAAAATAAATTTTAAAATCATCATAATAATAAATTCTGGCAACCAAAAGGAAGATGGGGAAGAGATTTGAACAGCCACTTCACAAAATATGATAGTCAATAGCCAGTGAATATATGCGCATATGAGTTGAATAACTCTTCCTTGGTAGCTCAGATGGTAAAGCATCTGCCTGCAATGTAGGAGACCCGGCTTCGATCCCTCAGTTGGGAAGATCCCTTGGAGAAGGAAATGGCAACCCACTCCAGTACTCTTGCCTGGAAAGTCCCACGGACAGAGGAGCCTTGTAGTCTATAGTCCATGGGGTTGCAAACAGTTGGACACAACTGAGCAACTTCGCTTTCGCTAATGTAAAGTCAGGGGAAATGTGAACAAACATTAGTGAGATAACAGTACTGTGACAAGAAATATTATATTTGGCCTCTGCCCTTAGTTTCTGACACAGAACTCCTAAAACCCTTGTAATTTCCTGAATGACAGGAATAACAGGAGCATTTTTGTTATAATCTTTGGTCTAAGTCCCTGGTTCCTGACATAAGAGTTTCTGAGATGCTTGGCATCTCCAGAGTGATAGGCGTGCTTCATCACAAGCTAATGAGATGACTGGTAACCGGGATCCCTGGATAGTTTCATGATGAGGGCTAATTCCCCCAAAAATCAAGGCATAATTAGAAACTTAGAAATTTCAGCCCCACTTTCACCAACATCCAGGAAGGCATGAGAGACTAGAGTTGCATTAATCACCAGTGGCTCGTCATTTAATCAACCATTCCTATGTATTGATAGTAAACTTCCATAAAAACCCTAAAGAGCAGAGTGCAGGTCAGTGAACAAATGGAGGTGCTGAGAAGTTGGCACAACCAGAGAATACATGGAAGGTCCACACCCCTTTCCCCTACCTTGCATTATGTACCTCTTCATCTGGCTGTTTAATGCACCCTTATAGCTTTCTTTTCATTGGAAAAGACCCTGATGCTGGGAAGATTGAGGGCAAGAGAAGAAGGGGGAAGCAGAGGATGAGATGGTTGGATAACATCACCAACTCAGTGGACATGAGTTTGAGCAAACTCCAGGAGATAGTGAAGGACAGGGAAGCCTGGTGTGCTTCAGTCCATGGGTTCTCAAAAAGTTGGACATGACTGAGTGACTGAACAACAACAACAATAACATTCTTTAAAATAAACTGGTGATAATGAAGTGTTTGCCTAGGTTCTATGAACCATTATAGCAAATTTTCAAACCTCATATTAAGGGGATTAAGAGAACCCCCAATTTTTAATAGAGTAAGACAGAAGTGTGGGTAACCTGGAACCTTCTGTTAATACTTGCAGTTAGCATCTGAGGTGGGGGCAGTGTTGTAGGACTGAGCCTTTCAGCTGTAGGGTCTATACTAACTCCAGGCAGTGGGTCAGAATTGAATTAAATCATGTAACATCCAGTGGGTGCCAACAGAGGATTAGAGAATTTCTTGGTTTGAAAAGCCCACACATTTGGGGTCAGAAGAGTTGTGCGGAGAGTGAATTCTCCTTTGACTATAAAACCCATCAAAATGGCTAAAATTTAAAAGACTGATAATACCAGTCATTGAGGCAAGTAGCGAGCAGCAGGAACTCTTATTCACTGCTGCTTGGCAAGTGTATCAGTACAACCTCCTTAGAAAAGAGATTGGCACTAGCAGCAGAGTTGAATACAAGCACACCCTAGGACCCAGCATTTCCACTCCTAGGAAGAGAGAGAAGAGAAATGTGTATACATGTGCACTAAGAGATGGTAGAAGAACGCTCTTAATGGTGTTATTCTTATCTCAAATTGGAAATACCCAAACACACATTATGAGTAGAATAGATAAATGGGAGACACTATTTTCGGAAAGATACCCAGTGTTCTTATTTGCTGCAAATAAATCTTTTCTTTTCCTGGAAAAAAGGGAGTAAAATAGATAAGAAAATTTTAGATATATACAATCGAAGATTGTAAAAGAGTGAAAATGAGCTAACTACAGCTGTGATGAGATCCTGGGTAAATTTCACAAATATATTGGGGAAAAAAAGTCTGTCATGAAAGCATTTATTCTGTAGGATTCCATTTACCATAAAATTCAAGATTCAAAAGAGGCAGGACTATAGAGTTTGGGATACATTGGAACTGTAAAGCAGGTAGGAAATGATTACCGTAATTACCAGGAGGAGGTGAAGGGGATGTGACAGGGGCTTTGGAAGCGCTGGCCAGATTCTACTTCTTGATCTGAGTGATAGTTGCAAGAAGACTTGCTTTGTGATAAATCATTAGGGCACACATTTTTATTTCATGCCTTTTATATATCTTTATTTCTTTTATTTTTCTTCAAATTGTCTTTGGAAATTTAATCAGTTTAGTGATAATGGGGATTTTTTTTAACTGAGATGTAACTGATATATAATACTGTATTAGCTTTAGGTGTACTGATAATGATCTGATACATGTATATGTTGCAAGCAAGATTTAGTTAACATCCATCATCCCACATAGTTGGGCTTCCCTGGTGGCTCAGACCAAAAGAATCTGCCTTCAGTGCAGGAGACCTGAGTTGGATCTCTTGGTTGGGAAGATCCCATACTCTGCATTACATCCCTGGGACTTATTTATCTTAAAACTGGAAGCTTGTACCTTTGGACCACCTTTATCAATTTCACCATCCCCTACCCACCCACCCACTACTACCTCTGGCACCACCAATCTTCCTTTGTATCTACCAGTTTGCTTTTTCTCAAAAAATTCACTCACATATAAATGAATATCATGCAGCATTTGTGTTTCCCTATCTGCTGCATTTCAGAGTTTCACAGTGGTAAAGAATCAGCCTGCCAATGCAGGAGAGGTGGATTAAATCCCTGGGTTGGGAGGATCCCCCAGAGGAGGAAATGGCAACCCACTCCAGTATTCTTGCCTGGAGAATCCCATGGACAGAGGAGCCTGGTGGGCTACAGTCCATGTGGTCACAAAGAGTTGGACATAACTGACTGACTGACTGACTGATCTGCTGTATTTCACTTAACATAATGCCTTCAAGTTCCATTCATGTTGTTGCAAATAGCAAGATCGCCTTGTACGTGTTTTTAATTTTTTAAATCAAAGTTTAATTGATTTATAATATTGTGTTAGTTTCAGGTGTGCAGGAAAGTGACTCAGTTATATATATAAATATATTCTTGGCATTTTTCCCTTATAGATTATTACAAAATATTAAGTATAGTTCACTGTGCTATATGGTAAGCCTTTATTGATTTTCTGTTTTATAAATATGGTGCTGGAGAAGACTCTTGTGAGTCCCTTGGACTGCAAGGAGATCCAACCTGTCCATCCTACAGGAGACCAGTCCTGGGTGTTCATTGGAAGGACTAATGCTAAAGCTGAAACTCCAATACTTTGGCCACCTCATGCAAAGAGTTCACTCATTGGAAAAGACCCTGATGCTGGGAGGGATTGGGGGCAGGAGGAGAAGGGGACGACAGAGGATGAGATGGCTGGATGGCATCACCGACTCAATGCACATGAGTTTGGGTGAACTCTTGGGAGTTGGTGATGGACAGGGAGGCCTGGCGTGCTGCAATTCATGGGGTGCAAGGAGTCGGACACAACTGAGCAACTGAACTGAACTGAACTGATATGTTAATCCTAAACTCCCAATTTATCCCTCCCCCCCATTCCCTTTTGGTAACTATAAGTTTGTTTTCTGTTTTGAATGCAAGTTAATATGTATCATTTTTTTTAGATTTCACATGTAAGCAATATGTTATGATATTTGTCTTTGACTTTCTTCATTTAGCATGATAATCTCTGGTTCCATCTGTGTTGCTGCAAGTGCCGTGACTCCATACTTTTTCCAGCTGAGTGGTATTCCATTGTATATATATACTACATCTTCTTTATCCATTTATCTATCAATAGAAGCAAGATAGGTTGCTTCCATGTCTTGGCAATTGTAAACATTGCTGCGATAAATTCTTGTATTTCTTAAGCTCTTAATTTCAGAATTTAAAAGCTTAAGGAAAGCTTCAACATGAACCAGTGGGTGGTGTGCAATGACACTGGCTAGTCACAACCAATGGCCTGTTAAATTCAGGCCTGGCCTTTGCATGGTAACTTGAACAATCCTATATGACAGCCCAACACAACAATCCTTACTGAAGCCATCATGACATTGATTTAAATGAAGGACTTTGGAGTTTTCTTTGTTTGTTTTAAATATTACTTTTTATTTATTATTTGGCTATTTTGGGTCTTAGCTGCATCATGCAGGATCTTTCACTGCAGTACAGGGACTCTCTACTTGTGGCCTAGGCTTCAGCAGTTGCATGTGGGATCTTAGTTCCTCGATCGGGGATTAAACCCATGTCCCCCGCATTGCAAAGTGGATTCTTAACACCTGGACCAGCAGGGAAGTCCCTAGAGTTTTCTTTTTACAGAAGTTGAATTACGAGGTGGTCAGAAGCAACCATTTTGACTATGTGTAGCTTTTGTGTGTGTGTGTTCTCTTGCACTATTCCATCTATGGGCCCCCCAGGACCTCCGTTGGAGTGCTCTGCTTCCCATAGAACTGTCAGCATGCACACACATTAAAAAGCCCAAGGACTCCAGTGACAAAAATCCACATCCCCATGGAGCTGAGCGAGAGCCACAGGGCTCTCAGGCCTTCCTTAACAATCTTTTAATATATTGGCTTCCACAACCCTTTCCTCCTTTGTCATTCCAATTAAGTTATTAAAATTGAAGTAGAAGCATTTAAAGCAAAAGAGTTTTGGTAGAAGTTCATAAAGGGATCAGAAGTCTGTGCCTTGACTCCTTAGCAAAATGCTTTCCCAGTTTTTCATTTGTTTGTTTTTTACCTCAAAAGGAAACAGTTCTGAAGCTTCACACACATGTTCTTGTAACTTCTTTGGTTTCCTCAGTTTCCATTTTGCCAGATTAAAGTTTAACTTCTCAATGTTTTCTTAAAAAAAAAAAAAAAAAGGTCTATTTGTATGATGTAATTAAAATTTACATTTAAAAATTCTCTCCACTGGGCTTCATCCTCCTCTAAACGAAGCTCAATTTCTCCTTGACCAAATTCTCAAAACTGGTATCTCCAACACATACATAGAGCTGCTGCTGCTGCTAAGTCGCTTCAGTCGTATCCGACTCTGTGCGACCCCATAGACGGCAGCCCACCAGGCTCTCCGTCCCTGGGATTCTCCAGGCAAGAACACTGGAGTGGGTTGCCATTTCCTTCTCCAATGTATGAAAGTGAAAAGTGAAAGTGAAGTCGCTCAGTCGTGTCCGACTCCTAGCGACCCCGTGGACTGCAGCCTACCAGGCCCCTCCGTCCATGGGATTTTCCAGGCAAGAGTATTGGAGTGGGTTGCCATTGCCTTCTCCGATACATAGAGCGGATGAAAGCAAATGGGGATTTTCATGTGCTCAGTAAAATTGAGCTCAAAGTCACTTATTTTATGAAGAAAAGGCAACCACCCTTCTCATGCCAGCATACTGGCTCCTCAAACAAAGTTCAGTGGTCAAGCTGGGGAGAAAAGGACATATTTCTGATGCCAGATAAAACAGAATGGAAAATTCCCAGGTTAAATGCTAGAGAAATCTCTTAATGAAGATATTTTTCAGGCTGGAGCAACTTTCCTGAGGGAAATGACTTGAAGTGACATCCTTTGAGACATTTAAATTATAGTGGGTAAAAACTCAAACCCACCACGAAGAAACACTCTTCGTAGAACTCATGGGAAAATTACTGGGATCTATAATAGGCATTTTCTAAGAGGAAGCTAGCCCAGGAGGCAGACCTGCTGTGGAATAAATTTTATTTTTAATGGAGTGTGGCTGTATAGTAACTCTGTTCCTTATTTGGAGAAGAGCATGAATCGGTGGGTTAGCCAAAAATTAATAGGTTTGTATAAAGTGGTGGATTTCTTCACCAAACCTTCCTAATTATGTAAGTTTTTCCTCAAGAACTCCATGCCTCAATACTCATTTTCTTTTAACTATTTTTTTTTAATGTTATGTACCCCTTAGGACTTCCAACCCCCTTTCTCTAATAAATCAGCATATAACAGAAGAAAAGTTCAGAACTCACACAGCTTTCAGTGTTAAATTTTTAAATTTAACTTCACCTTTTTTGAGTAAAATGAATTTAATGGTGATCCTCCACGCTAAGCCTTTCCCACAGCAGGGCTGACCCAGCACAGCCCTAATTAAGCATAAAGTGTCCCACAGTGAAAAGACCACTTGTTTGGAATCAGAGTTTGTAAGTTAAAAAAAAACAACAAAACAAACAACAACAAAACAAATGCTACCTTCTAAAGAGCCTTCATTAGAAAGTACAATTGCCATATTCTGTAAGCCTATTGATTTTTCCTCATTGTTGAGATGGAGAAAGTAAACAGAATTGCATATTTACTCATCTCCTTTTCTGATACCTTTGCTCTAGGAGCTCCACTCTTCTGTCCCACATGGATAGGAGGCTGCTATTTCCAGAGTTGGTCCGTGGAGATGACGGATGAATGATCAGACAAAAATTCTGATTAATGCTCTATAATTAGGAGTTTGCCTCTACCTTATGAGTTTTTTTTAAGTCCACGATTTTGACCCCGCAACCTTCTTTCCCCTTGGTAATTGCTGAAGTCTGACAGCCTCTGTGTTTGCTGCCTGTAACATATGGCTAATTGAATCTGAGCTGGGGAAAGAATGACCGGATTCCTAATTATGATCCATTCGGCAGATCTGAAGACTGGATAAAGAGAAAACAAGGAAAATGCTGCTGAGCCAGAAAACATCATGATACACAGTAGTTGTAGCAGGATGTAAGTATTCCCCCAAAATGCCTGAAGATCACTTCTTTATGGTGTGTTCTTTCTGTCTTTTAATCACAGAAAGCAGACAAAGATTAGACAGAGTTTACTTTGATCTATACGGTTTTTGCAAGTCTGGACACCGGACCTGATATGTAGTCTTCTCCTGAAATTCATGTAATCTTACACCGGGACACTTTGTATTTCTAGTAAGGTAAAGGTTGGATTTTCATTTTGTAGGTTCTTCCCCATCTCCACCGTTCGTATAATGAAGATACATGTATGTGGATGGGCAATGTCACCTGCCATATCAATAAACAAAGGATGTTGTGACCATCAAGTCCCCCACCACAATGTACACCCTGAGGGGATTCAGGATAGATAAAAATGGGATACTGGCCCTAGATAGTTAATGCAAAACAAAGGAATAATTTCAATGAGCCTGGACTCTTGCATCTTCCCATACACAGAAAAATGCTAAGTTCATTAATTTGAGATGTTTGCTTTTTCTTTAATTAGAAGAAATCTTTTGATGCTCAACTACCTGGTTTATTTTTGCAAAACTCTGATATATCCTGACCCCTCCTTTACTCTTCAAAGCAGTGCCTTAGAGGTATCTGAGAGGATTCCTCCCAGACTTAAGTCCTCAGCAAGTCCACCAAATAAAGCATAAATCTCAACTTTTAGATTATGCTGTTTTTCAGTTGACACATACATATTTTTAAATGTGTGCTTTGATTTTAAACAAATTTTTCTATAGCAGTTAACATAATGGTAACATACTTTTTATTGCCTCTCCTGGAGTTGGGGGAAAGCAGTAAATGAAACAAACCAAGAATATTCATGCATCAGATATTTTTGCTGAATATGTAACCAATAGTACAAGGCACAGTACTACGTGTCAAGAGGGTATACAGATGATAAGACAGTTTTTCCTTTTTTTTTTTTACCTTGTAGAGGTAAGCAAGATGAACAGAAGTAAAACCTGAGACAGCTTGTAGAATGTGCATGAGAAAATATTGTTTGTTTAATGTATGAATGAAATCTAGCACAGAGATTGCACAGTGGATGTTCAATAAAATCAATTGTAAAATAGTATAGGAAATACTGAATATAATATAGTTATATTTGGACTTCCCAGGTGTTGCTAGTGGTAAAGAATCCACCTGCCAATGCAGGAGACATAAGAGGTGCAGGTTTGATCCTGGATTGGGAAGATCCCCTGGAGAAGGAAATGGCAACCCACTCCAGTATTCTTGCCTGGAGAATCCCGTGGACAGAGAAGCCTGGTGGGCTACAGTCCATAGGATTGCAAAGAGTCGGACACGACTGAAGTGACTTAGCACACAAAAATAGTTATATTTGGATATAGAAAGGAGTCATTTCTGATTGTGGGATTCTAGAGAGGCTTTTGTAAGGAAGTAAATTTTTAGTTTAAGTCTTTAATGAAGGAATAAGTTTTGGGGGGTTTTTTTTTTGGCTACCCTGGGTCTTCATTGTGGTATGAGGGCTTCTCTAGTTGTGATGCATGGGAGCTTCTCTAGTTGCAGCACATGGGGTTGGTTGCCCCACAGCATGTGAGATCTTAGTTCCCTGACCAGGGACTGAACTTGAATCCCCTGCACCTGAAAGGCAGAATCTTAAGCACGGAATAATCTTAAGCATTATTCAATCTTAAGCATTGAATAAGTTCATAGTTCTGTGATGGGAGTTACTCTACTAAGATGGCTCAAACATAGGGAAACAAAGATACAGGATGTATTTGGGTGGCACAACAGATCTAGTTTGTTTGAGAAAGTCATATAATACTTCACATGTTGCAAAATTTAATAAATTTTTAAAAGATACATGAAAAAGAGTTGTGTGAGATAAACCTAGAAAGATATATTGGGAACAGATCTTGGATGACCTTGATTAGAGGCTAATGATCATGATAAAAAGCAGTGTTCCATCAATATCTATGGGATAATCTGAATCTTAGCCATTTATTCGTAACAGGAAATGTTTTCTCCTCCAAAATCTCTCAAGAACTCATGTACTGAAATTAGCATATTATGGTGGAAAAGGTAAAGTATGGTTTTCCTTGTAATTCATTTTCAGAATGAAAGATTGTAGAGATACCACTGAGAATAAACTCCATTGGGAATAAATGTGCATGTTAGAAACCTCCTTCCTTCCACCTTATTCTTAGCAGCTTGCTAGCTATAACTAAAAATAATTCAGAAAGTTAATTTAAGGAATATTATCTATGGTGTCTTTACTGTTAACAATCATATTTTTGTTGTAAGAATTTATAAGAAGAAATTAAATATCTGATGTAAAAGCTTAATAGTGATGGACTTCTCCAGTGGCTCAGTGGTGGGGAATATATATAAAGAATCCACCTGCTGACATAGGAGAAGTGGGTTTGCTCCTTGGATTGGGAAGATCACCCGGAGGAGAAAATTGCAACCCACTCCAGTATTTTTGCCTGGAGAAGCCAATGGGCAGAGGAGCCTGGCGGGCTGCAGTCCATGGGGTTACAAAGAGTTGAAGAGCTACTGAACACAGCCTCAGAAGTGCTGAGTGAGAATACAAATGGTTTCTTTGTAATTTTGTGGCAAACTCACCCAATTGTTTACACTAACAGCTGTTCTTCCCTAATAGTATATTAACATCATAAAACATTATTTTTCACAGGAAACATGGCCACCTGGAGACTTTCAAAAATAAAGTATAAATTTTCATCTTCCCTTGCTCGTATAATTATGTGAATAATTTCTGACCAATAAATTGGAGCCAAAAAATTGTATGCAACTTCTGGGAAGACAGGAGATGGGATTTTCTTCATCCCATTTCCCGTCTTGCTGTCTGGAATGTAAACTTGATGGCTGAAGCAGTTTGATTAGCATCTTGGACCAAGAAGTGACCTAGAAACAGTAATAGATCTAGAGAGAAGGCACTGGGCTCCAGATTATGAAGATACCATGTCGCTTTGGATTGCTTTCCTATGAACTTCATTTACAGGTACAAAAAAATTCTATATTGTTATCTAGCAATTTGTAATCTACTGGTATCTAGCAGTTTCTATCACTTGAAGTTGAATCTGGGGACTACCCTGATGGTCCAGTGATTAGGAATTCACTTTGTAATGAAGGCAATATGGGTTCCATCCCAGGTCCAGGAAGATCCTCCATGTCTCAGAGCAACTAAGCCCATGCTCCACAACTACTAAAGCCAGAGTGCCTGGAGCCGTGCTCCACGACGAGAGAAACCACTGCAATAAGAAGCCAGTGGACCGCAACAGAGAGTAGCCCCCACTTGCCACAACTACAGAAAGCCTGTGCACAGCAACGAAGACCCAGTGCAGCCATAAATATACATACACATATATATATGGAGTGGGTTGCCATTCTCTTGTCCAGGGGATCTTCCCGACCCAGGGATCGAACTTGGGTCGCCTGCATTGCAGGCAGATTTTTTTACTGTTTGAGCCACCAGGGAAGCCTGTGTATATATGTAAATATTTTAAATTTAAAAAATTGAATCTGAACTGGAGTAATTTAAAACTTGAGATATAATAGAAAGTAATATATAACGCATCCTATTAATAAGAATAATCATCTTATTAATAAGCAACTAAGCATCATTGTTAGTTGCTCTGTTGTGTCCAGCTCTTTGCGACCCTATGGACTGTAGCCTGCCAGGCTCCTCTGTCCATAGGATTCTTCAGTCAAGAATACTGGAGTGGGTTGCCATTCCCTTCTCCAGGGGATTTTTCTGACCCAGGGATTAAACCCAGGTCTCCTGCATTGTAGATGGATTATTTACCGTCTGAGCCATCAGGGAAGCCCATAAAGCAACTTAAAATAAATTCTAAGGGAACATTCACCCTTCCCCTTTCCATCTGAGGCATATGCTTTCATATCCCATTGATGTTGGATTTCACTATGTGAGTTGCTTTGGTCAATAAGATTCGTAAAGGGTTGACTTGTGCCTGTGCGGTTGGACTTGCCCTCTTGCACTCCTCACTGCCGTGGGACAAATTTCCACTAGATGGTCATTATCCCTTTGACCCCAGTCTTAAAATGAATACTCATGTAAGAGACCTAAGCCCAACCCTCAGCTAAAGCTTGGAGCCGCTGAACTCCAGATGACACCAAACAGATAAACAAGAAATAAATGCTTGCTGTTTTATGCCCCTGAGTTTTGTGATTGTCACCCAGCATTAATGGACTAATGCACATCTTCTCCTGCTCAAATTTATCAGGATTCTCTGCATTAAGAATTGCACTTTGGTTTTCAACCACCCAAAAATCATCACTACAATTCATTAGACCAGCAGATTACCAGCCTTTTATTGCCAGTAAAGTGACTTAAAGAGATGAATATTTAATTCGTATTTATGCTATAGACCCCTCCCCCATATAATTAAATTCAGAATTGAGTTCGATGGGATGGCAAGTTCTTTCTATGCCCATTGGCTTTTACAACTGTGACAGTTTCAAATAGAACTCACAGACCAAGTTTATCTGGAAATGTGACAGTTTAGTCACCAACTGCCTTTGCTGTGACCACCAGAGCGTTTGAAGGGTTCCTATTGTATTTATAAACTTGGAAACTGAAATCGCCTCACACCATTTATTTTCTGATTTCTCTCATTCTTAGCAACTGACACAACAATCATTCTTGGTGAGGACATTAATAACTACTTTACTACAGTTAATGACAATAAGAAAAGTGCAGATTATTGCAAGATAGGTAATTCGTTTCAAGAGAGCTTATTTAGTTTTATTATCCATCTGTAAAACTTTCCAGCCCCCAGAATCCAATGTGGTCTTCTTTTCTCTTTGGCAGGCTATGTGCTCAGATATCTGAGGAAACTATCCAATCCTGATCTTCTTAAATAAAATTTTTATTTATTTGTTCAACTCTCCTCGTTCTCCCTGACCACCATCACTGAATACATGTGGACATATTTTTTCCCTCCAGAGTCCCAATTTACCAACAGCGACTCCAGACACTTGACTGTGAATCCACAGGGCTAACAGTTTTTCCACAAACTTCCCTATAAGCTCATCCTTTGTTATCTATATGCTTGGCTTATTTGGGTTTTCCTGCAGTCCTTGACTTTTCACTCATATCATAAATTGGTTAGTGATTCTTCTCTCATTTCTTTCTTCCCTTTTCAATTATAAATCTCCTGTTAGAATACTACTTATGTTGTTGTTCAGCTGTGTCCAACTCTTTGTGATCCCATGGACTGCAGCATGCCAGGTTTCTCTGTCCTTCACTTCCTCCCAGAGTTTGCTCAAACTCATGTCCATGGAGTCTGGAATTTACTGATTGAACCCATTTGGGGGATTTGTTTGCTTATTTGTTTTTCAATTGAAGCATAGTTACTTTACAATGCTGTGTTAGTTTCAAGTGTACAGCAAAGTGAATCAGATATGATTCAGATATATGTATGTATTCTTGTTCAGAATCTTTTCTATCTTTTCCCTTATAGGTTATTACAAGATATTGAGTATAATTCCCTGTGCTATATAGTAGGTCTTTGCTGCTTACCTATATTATATTAATATATAATAGTGTGTATATGTTGATCCCCAACTCCTAATTTATTTCCCTCCCACCCTTCTCTATCTCCTTTGGTGACCATAAGTTTGTTTTCCATGTCTATGGGTTTATTTCTGTTCTGTGAGTTAGTTCCTTTGTATCATTTTTTTTATTCCACAAATAAATGATACTCTATATTTGTCTTTGTCTGACTTACTTCACTTTATATGATAATCTATTCATTCATTCATGTTTCTCCAAATGGCATGATTTCAATCTTTTTAGAAACTGAGTGGTATTCCATTGTATGTACCACATCTTCTTTATCCATTCATCTGTTGATGGATATCTTCCATGTTGCTTCCATGTCTTGGCTATTGTAGACATTGGGTGCATGTGTCTTTTCAAATTATATGTGCAGGAGTGGGGTTGCTGGATCATATGGTAGCTCCATTTTTAGTTTTTTAAGGAATCACCATACTGTTCTCTATAATGGCAGCACCAATTTACATTTCCATCAACAATGTAGGAGAAACCCATTTGGGTTTTTTTTTAAATTATTAAGTATGATAACACATGTACAGGAGACTTGGAAAATACAGAACAAGGTTACATATAGATCTACTATATATTACAATTATTTTTAAGTAAATTAAGATCTTTAGTTGAAGCTTCAATATCAAACACTCAAAAATTGGTAGAATGAATATATGGAGAAGTAGAAAGATACAGTGGACCTGAAAGCACTGTAAATCAGTTCAACATAATTAAGATTTATAGAATTTTCACGTAACAGTAGGATACAAATTCTATTCAAGTTCCCATAGATTGTAAACTAGGAGACATTGGAACTAGGAGCATATCCAGGGACATAAAACAGGTGTAAAAATTTCATGGTCTAAAGATACTGAAATCATACAGAGTCTGTTCTCTTATCACTGTGGAACCCATTTGTTTTTGTAGCACTTGCTTTCTAGTATGTCCTGTTCCCTTGCTGCAACCCCACTGCTCACTATTGTCGATAAAATTGTCCTTTTTGAGCTCCTGTGCATACAAAAACATATAAAGTCAAAGAGTGAGTCTTCTTGGATTTCAATAGCCATAATTTTTACCATGAATGTATAGGACCACAGTGGCATATTTAAATTTTTGAGCCATCTGTGCACAAAGTACTGCTATTAAGTTGTTTGGACCTAACAGTTTAATGAATGGAACTGTTAAGACTCATTGCTCATTGTTTACATTTTGTTTGCTTGCTTGTTTAGGCACATGGGTGTCATGAAAAAACTATCAGCACACTATGGACACCAGAAACCCAGGAAGCTGGGGAGCTTCTGGAGACTAGTAAGGACTCATAGCATTGGAACAATTCAGGAGAAAACATAAAGAGTAGCAGCAAGCCCCTGACTATTATAGGTCTGCTTGGTACAGGGAGGGGGGGTAATCAGGACCCAGCACTCTTGTCCTAGAACCAAACTGCTGTGATGTAGCAGGACTCCCAGATAACTTTCTGGAATCTTAGAGGAAAGGAAACCTGAGCCCTATTTTATGACTAGTCTTCCAAGTATTGGCAAGAGAGGGTCTTCCCAGCCTCCACAGAGTTTTACAAATGCCAGCATGACCTGGAGTAGTAATATGATTTTCAAAAGCCCTAGAAAGGTGGGAATGTAGCTGAGACCAATGCCAGAACTGAAGGCCTCTTCCAGACAGAAATGAAGAATGCACGCATGATGAGATATGAGGACAGGATGGGCCACTGGGGTGTCTCAGAGACGCATGTGTCATCAAACGTCCTCTTTAGCCCTAAGGGCTTAGACCTAAGTAGGTTATTCTGGTCTTAAATGCAACCTAAGTAAAAGGGAAATAAAAGTATAGGGAAACTGACCACTTTAACCACCATTAAGTTTCTACCATTCTAGAGGAATGCGTGTTCAAAGAGAAATTAAATTTGAAAAATAGAGGTATATTTCTTCCATACTTTGACCTGTGCATTGAGATTTATAACATGTACATAAGCACATAAAATGGAAGCGATTTCACCACTATTAAGGCAGGTGCTATTTTCAAGAAACTCTGTGTGTTTGGTTTTTTTTTAAAGAAAAATATCCTGTCCAAGCACCAAGAAGAATTTTTCAATACCCCTGACCAAGAGAAATTGTGACTCAAATCAAAATCCACTCGAAATCCACCATTGCCAACTGTGACACATTTTATAAATATGAGAACTAGAAAGAGATACCATTTCTCCAGTGGTTTCAAACAATTTTAAGTTCAGAAAATATTTCCCAGGTGTAATATTCTAAAAAGAATATTAATAGACCCCCAAGAGATAAAGGGGGTATTATACTAGCACAATTTTATTTTTAACTCAAATTTATAATAAGTTTTTATTTAAAAGAACAACCAATGAAAATTGCAAAGCAGTTTTGCAAATGCCAAGATATTGAAAACTAAAGGTTACTGGTGTTAACTGTAGTCTTAAATCAGACTTGCGACCCCCATGGACTGTAGCCAGGCAGGTTCCTTTGTCCATGGGATTTTTCTCAGGCAAAAGTACTGGAGTGGGTAGCCATTCACTTCTCCAGGGGATTTCCCGACCCAGGGATCAAACCTGACCCAGGAATCAAACCTAGGTCTCCTGCATTGCAGGCAGATTCTTTCCCATCTGAGCTACCAGGGAAGCCCCTTAAATCAGACATGTGGTCTTAAATCAGACAAGATGTTCTAATTTATTTTTATATTTTGCATTCTCCATTTCTGTTGCTCAAGATAAATAGGTGTAAGTGGTCATAACTTTCTAATAGTTTATCTTGTTATCAGATTATTCTTCAATATTCTAATTATCTATTGCATGTAATAAACCATCCTAAAATGCAGTGGCTTAGAAAATCATTGCAATTGAAGAATTTAGGCAGAATTCAGATGGTTGGTTCTTCTTCTCCATGTGGTTTCAACTGAGATCAATCTTCAATGGTACTTAGTTGAAAGATGACCTCTTCTGGAGTGATCAAAATTATTTCACTCACACATCTGATTTCTTTGGTGGACACAGCTGATAGGAGGGCTCAGTTGAGCCCTTACACCTCCCTGCAAGCTCAGGACCTCTCCATGTGGCACTCCAGCTAGGTCATCAGATTTCTTTCATGGTAGCTCAGGGATCCAAGAGTGAGAGTTCCAAGAGGCTTGGGCAGAAGTTGCAAGTCTTCTTGTGAGCTCACTTCAGAAATTTAAAGCATCCTTTTCAATACATTCTATTGAACAAACAAGTCGCTAAGGCCTGCCCAGGTTCAAGGGGAAAGAAGAATAGACTCTCAATGGAGGAATGGCATATGCATTCAAAAAGCTGAAGGAATGCATGGTGGCCCTTTTAGGAACAAGCTACCACATTCAGGAAACACCAATCCAGGCATTTAAATTAAGAGCAAAGTTTTAATATATATTAAGTAATAATGTGTGTGAAAGTTGCTCAGTCATGTCTGACTGTTTGCAACCCCCTGGACTATTCAGTCCATAGAATTCTCCAGGCCAGAATACTGGAATGGGTAGCCTTTCCCTTCTCCAGGGGATCTTCCTGACCCAGGGATTGAACTCACGTCTCCTGCATTGCAGGCAAATTCTTTACCAACTGAGCTATCAAGGAAGCCCTAATAAGTAACAATATCTACAAACATTTCTTAATTGATAAATGTTCAATGTTGAGAGAATCAATGAATGGATTCTTCAGACTGTTATTGATGGAAAAATAATTTTTAAACATACATTGTTAAATTATGACATGTTCAGTGGTATCTTTTAAAACTTCAGGTACTAGGACAATTTTGTCAGATATTTCTTGAGATTTGTAAAATAATCAGATTGTGTTATTTTGTATATCAAGTCTTTTCATTTCTTTACTGACACTTTAATCTGTGGCTGCAATTCATGGGGATCTTGAATCGCCAAATAAACATGAGCTTGTTTACGTTCTATAACTTACTACCCATATCGATGCAAATAATCCTGAAAAACCTGCAGTTGAAAATTTAAGAGTTGATGATATTAGTATGGCACTATCTAGGGCTTCCCTGGTAGATCAGCTGGTAAAGAATCCACCTGCAATGCAGGAGACCCTGGTTCGATTCCTGGGTCAGGAAGATCCCCTGGAGAAGGGATAGGCTGCCCACTCCAGTATTCTTGGGCTTCCCTCATGGCTCAGATGGTAAATAATCTGCCTGCAATGAGGGAGACTGGGTTTGATCCGTGGATTGGGAAGATTCCCTGGAGGAGGACATAGCAACCCATTCCAGCATACTTGCCTAGAGAATCCCCATGGACAGAGGAGCCTGGCAGGTTACAGTCCATGGGGTTGCAAAGAGTTGGACATGACTGAGCAACTAAACAGAGCACATGGCACTATCTAACACTGCATACAAAGATGCTAGAATCCTCTTGGTAGCTAGTGTTTCTTTTAAATAACATATGATGACTAAGTACATTTTGGCAATAAATTTTCTCTGAGCCACCAATCCCTTGGTGCTTTGTTCCCCAACACTGCTCTTACATACTCACTGAAAACATTACTACATTAGTAATATTCAATATTTGAAAAATGATTTTAACTCTTACTATTTCTTTCTGGTTCCTACGAATCATGTGTTTGACACAGCCTTAAATCATCTTCCTATATGCATGCCAGAACATATGATAAATCAAGCAAAAATGAAAAATTTACAGTATTTGCAGCATTGTCAGTTGAACTATAAAGAATTTGTATCATCTCAGCTTACCTTCAGTAGGTACATTCTGAAATCCTTTCTGGAATATTTTATCAGATAATGTTGCAGATCTGCTCCCATATTTGTTATTATGTTGCATCAGTTATTTGTTGCTATGTAACAAACCACTCCAGAGATCATTGTCTTAAAAAAACAATATTGTTTTTCACAATTCTATAAGTTAACTGATTGGCTTTTCTGCTAGTCATGCCTGTGTTCACTCCTGTGGTCGTATTGATAAGATGACTTGCCTAGGGCCAGAGTGTTCAAGGTGGTCCCACTCATGTCTTGGGCCTTGGTTCTGGCTATTAGCTAGAGCACTCTTTCTGTGTGATTTCTCAGCAGTCGGTCGCTAGACTTCTTGACGAGATGACCAGAGCATTTTAAGAGGGAGAGACGAGTGCTCCAAGGCTTTGGAGTTCTAGTCTCTGCACAGTATAACCTCAGTTCAGTTCAGTTCAGTCTCTCAGTCGTGTCTGACTCTTTGCGACCCCATGAATCGCAGCACGCCAGGCCTCCCTGTCCATCACCAACTCCCGGAGTTCACTCAAACTCACGTCCATCGAGTCAGTGATGCCATCCAGCCATCTCATCCTCTGTCGTCCCCTTCTCCTCCTGCCCCCAATCCCTTCCAGCATCAGAGTATTTTCCAATGAGTCAACTCTTCACACTAGGTGGCCAAAGTACTGGAGTTTCAGCTTTAGCATCATTCCTTCCAAAGAACACCCAGGGCTGATTTCCTTTAGGATGGACTGGTCGGATCTCCTTGCAGTCCAAGGGACTCTCAAGAGTCTTCTCCAACACCACAGTTCAAAGGCATCAATTCTTCGGCGCTCAGCTTTCTTCACAGTCCAACTCTTACATCCATACATGACCACTGGAAAAACCATAGCCTTGACTAGATGGACCTTTGTTGGCAAAGTAATGTCTCTGCTTTTGAATATGCTATCTAGGTTGGTCATAACTTTCCTTCCAAGGAGTAAGCGTCTTTTAATTTCATGGCTGCAATCACCATCTGCAGTGAGTTTGGAGCCCAGAAAAATAAAGTCTGACACTGTTTCCACTGTTTACCCATCTAACTAGTCAAGGGACTTCCCTGATGCTCCAGTTGTTAAGAATCCAGCTTCCAATGCCGGGGATAAGGGTTCGATCCCCAGTAGAGGAACTAAGATCCCACACGCCTCAGGGGAATAGAGCCCACAGGCCACAACTAGAGAAAGCCCACTCACTGTAATGAAAACCCAGCACAGCCAAAATAGTAAGCAAGTCAAGAGGCAAGTTTAGGTTCAAAGGGTCAAAAATAGATTCCACCTCTGAAAGGATCTTAAATCCATATGTTTACTTCACAAAATTGCACTTCAAAATGATGATGTAATTTGATTGTTAGAACATAAAAGTATCTTGCAAAACTTCACTATGTATCTTGCAAATCTTCATATTGAAGCTTCGGACATTCATATTATCCCAGAGGCAAGTCTCAGTGATAAATAATGGTAAAAACAAACAAAAAATAGTGTTTTCAGATTTTCATATTTTTTTTTTACTGATTCTTCAATCTGCAGCTATAGTTCATTGAGACCCTGAATGGCCAAATAAATATAAACTTGTATCACAGTGACTTTGAAGAGAATACACTGCATATCACTTTCATTTTATATACTGCTGTGAGTCTGGCCGGTAAAACTGTAAGACGCATTCAGTTCTTAACAGTATGACTCGTTTTATTCTTAGCCTAATCAATACTGCATATCTATCCTAAAATGTGAGCCTAGTCGATATGATCATTTATCACATTTGCTTTTCAAATGTCCTACTTTTAACCATCAATCCGTTTCTAGTTGCAGGGGAATTATTCCACCTCACCTAAAATAAACAAACAAAAACAAATCCACAGAACACTCAAAACATGTAACAAGGTTAGCACTAAGATCAGGTAACAAGCACCCAAAATGAAAAGTAAGCATTTAAACACACTGTCAATTGCATTCTCAAGCAAAGATATAGAAAGCAGTCACCCTGACTATCCCAATAATGATTAGATGGTAAGTGGAAGGAAGCCAGGCAGATGTTTATGTTTCTGACTTGTCCTTCCTTTCTTTCTTTCTTTTTGGACACACTAAGCAGCACGTGGGATCCTAGTTCCCCAACTCGGGATTGAACCTGTGCCCCCTGCAGTGGAAGTTCAGAGTCTTAACCATCAGACTGCCATGAAAGTCCTTAAGTTGTCCTTTCTTTGACACCCATCTTTGTATTCACATGTATAGTTGTATTTGAGGACACCTGGGCCTGAATTTGCAGGAAATTTGCAGAATTTCCTAGAAAAACTGTATCTGTCTTGGTCAAGGACACATTTTCGTGACAGTCAAATATAAGCACAGGGATCCTTACACCAGGATTGACCTCAAAAAAGAGTTTGATATAACAGTATGGGAAAGTGCTAGCTGCTCAGTCATGTCTGACTCTATGCAATCCCATGGATTATCTCCTCTGTCCATGGGATTCTCCAGGCAAGAGTACTGGAGTGGGTTGCCATTCCCTTCTCCAGGGGATCTCCCCAACTCAGGGATAGAACCCAGGTATTGCAGGCAGACTCTTTACCCTCTAAGCCACCAGGGAAGCCCACAACAGTGTGTAAGTGGTCTCAAATACATTAAAATTAGGGACTTAGCAACCTTCAGTTTGTACCAACTGACTTTTTAATAGTCAAAAATTACCTTTTAAAGGCTTCCCTAATAGCTCACCTGGTAAAGAATCCGCTTGCAATGCAGGAGACCAGGGTTCGATCCCTGGGTTGGGAAGATCCCCTGGAGAATGGAAAAGCTACCCACTTCAGTATTCTGGCCTGGAGAATTCCATGGATTATACAGTCCATGGGTTGCAAAGAGTCAGATACGACTGAGTGACTTTCACTTTAAAGTGAAACTTGAGTTATATTTCTTAGAATGCCTGTAGCAGTATGAAAACCATTGATTCGGTTGAAAAGTATTTTCATAACACGTAAAACACAGCCCAAAGAAGTTAAGAATCTTGCTCACAGATAAAGAAAGTAGGGCAAAAATCCAGGTCAAGAGACTCCCAGTCCACCATCTTAGTACGGTACTGGCCGTTAGCTCTGATTTTTATCTAACATTGGTTCTTCCGCGTGCTTTGACCTCAAATATTTAAAGAAGTTTGGAAAGAGAAGTTTTGTTCAGATCACACAAAAACACCATAATTCATATTTCCAAGAACTAAAAATGACATTGAAAAATCATCCTTCCTATCAAGTTTGTGTAGATGTGTATAATGTAATATATCACAAAGAAGAAGCATTTAATGATCCCCTTAGGCCATGACAAAATAAATCCTCTTTTTAGCTTCCATTTACTTTAAGTTCTTAAATTAAATAAGTCAGGGTGAAGAGCTCCAGCTAACATAAACTGTTGGAGTTTATTATTATTTTAAGGCTCCAATCTTCACCAAATTGTTTATTGATTTAATTGCTCAGATACAATACCATCTTAATAGGACAGAAATCTAGTCTGACAAATTTTCCAAAAAGAAAATCATCTACTCCCTCAAAACAATAGAATTTTTAATTTCCTGGGCACTCCTTAAACATTTTTTGCCAACATCTGAAGAAAAGACAATACCTAGTGTTGAGAAGATTTCAGGAAACTAGGTACTATAAATTCCTTCAGTATTTCTAGAGGGCAATTTGGCAATAAGTATTACAAAGCCACTTTAAAATTGCGTAGTCCCTTTGAGCAACTTCTAGCAATTTAACTTAAAGCAATAATCTCCCTATGTTTGTAAATTTTCCTATAAATATGCTAATCACAGTTTTTTTCATATCATCAAATTAGCAATCACCTAAACGCCAAGAATATAAAATTGATTAAAATATACATGGAAATGCAAAATAATACAAAACTGGTTAATTGCTCAAATAAATATATATGATGTTATGTCCATATATGGTGTTATGTCCATAGATGAACCAGTAGTCAACAGTGACTGAGATCTTAGTATGTGGAATGATACAAATCTGGGTTCAAGTCACATCCTGCCAGTGTGACAGTGAGAAAGTTACTTAAATTTTCTAAGGCTCAGCTTCCTCAGTTGAAATAGCCTTGCAGAGTTCTTGTGAAGATTAAATAAGTGTTTAAAGTATATCTAACTGTAGTATACAGTGAGTGCTCAGTAGATCATAGCAACTAATATTATTATTGGTTTAGTGAATTGTTTGGGAGTCATTAAACATCGTTTTATAGAAGAACCTTTAATCAACTGAGTCTAAGGGTTATAAAATAGTATATATGTATTATGATGCCAAATTCTTTCTTACAGTGAAAAAAGTCCCCTTGTAAGATAATCACCAAAATGTTAAAAATTCCTACCTCTAAATAACCAAATACTGGATGAATTTAATTTTTTTCTCTTATATATAATCCAATATTTATTTTCTACAATAAAAATTTTAAATTTTATATTCAAGGGGAAAAAAAAGCCACTATTTTGAAGCCTTTAATATCATCTTACTACTTAAACTGTACACTGAGTTTTCTCATTTCCATTTTTACAGGAGGAGAAAGATGACCTCAGGCTGGGCAAGTCCCTTCTTGGGTTGGGACTGCTCCCTATCACCCCTGGAGGGATCTTCCAACCTCAGTGTAACACAAGTTACAGAGTTTTGTGGGTTTGTTTTTTTTTTTACTTTTTATTATTGTTTGATTCTATAGCCAGACAAGTTGTTTTGATACTCAGAAACTTGATATTTTAGTAATTTGACAAAATTTGAATAGCCAAATAATTTCTAGGGGCATAAAGCAGGGTTTTATTCTGCTTTCTCCACAGTTTTGTCTACTTTATTAATAAACGCACGTTGCTTGCCCACTATTGTGGTGAGGAGATGAGATGTTGAACCTTGGAAATAAATAAGATATAGTTCTTACCATCAAAGAGTTCATAATTTTAAAGAAATAACATTTGTATTGCAATTTACAAAGCACTTTGCATGTGTGTGTGTGTGTGTGTGTGCATACACACACATGTGTGCTTAATCGTCCAGTCGTGTCCAGCTCTCTGCAGCCTCATGGACAGTAGCCCGCCAGACTCCTCTGTCCATTGAATTCTCCGGGCAGGAGTACCGGAGTGAGTTGCCATTTCCTACTGCAGGGGATCTTCCCAACCCAGGGATCAAACCTGTATCTCTTATGTCTCTTGCTTTGGCAGGTGATTCTTTGCCACCAATGCCATCGGGGAAGCCTTTGCACGTTTACACTTGTGTAACTCTCAAAGCAACACTGGAGTGGGTAGGATTGTATTATAGTGATGATCAATTTATGGTTTAAGACATAAAGAGACAAACAAGTAATTTAACTCAATGACTGGTGAGCCTGGGATAGATCCTAGATCTCCTTATTTCAAGTCTGCTGTTCTCTCTTCTAAACCAAAATGTAAAACAGAAGCAGAAGTGTAACAAATTCAGTAAAAACTTTAGAAATGGCCCACATCAAAAAAAAAAAAAATCCTTAAAATCGACACATAATGTGAAGTAGAAGCTATATTAAATTCCAAAGAAAAGAAAGATTTTAAGAAAATATAACCAAAATTTCCAAGCTTATCTTTAAAAAATTTTTAAAAACACTACAAACAAAGAAAGAGATTAAAAGACTTTTCAGAATTTCAGATCAGAAAGGATGAAGGCCTGAACTGAGTCAGTGATGGCAGACATAGTGAGGGATGGACAAAGGCAAGAAAGTTTGAAAATTAAAACAGGTTGAATTGGTGAATGAGTGATGTAGAGAGAAAGAAAAAAGGAGTTGTTCTAGATGACTCTGACATCTTTGCTGTGGGTTACTGTAAGATTTTTAGTGTTACCAGCTGAAGGAAATAATAGCTGGAAATACAGACCTTAGTTTTCAACAAGTGTAGTTATGTATTACCCGTGGGATCTTTGGGTAAAAATGGCCATTAGAATATACATTGCCAAGGATTGGAGCAGACACGGGCAGATAGAATAGCAGAAATCAGTTCTGATATAACCACTTAGGGCAGTTCTAGGAGAGTGAGAGTGAGAAGACCACTGGGTTTTGGAGGCCACCAGCATTTACTGGGTGGGTAAAAAGACAAGAGTCACTGATGGAAATAGAGGATGGTAAAGAAATGGATTTTCCTGGAGGCTCAGAGGGTAAAGAATCAGCCTGCGGTGCAGGAGACCTGGGTTCGATCCCTGGGTCAGGAAGATCTCCTGGAGAAGGAAATGGCAACCTGCTCCAGTATTCTTGCCTGGAACATTCCATGGACAGAGGAGCCTGGCGAGCTACAGTCCATAGGGTCACAAAGAGTCAGACATGCCTGAGCGATTAAGAAATGGAAGGAAACACAAAGAAATGGAAGGAAAATTGAGACACAAAAGATTTCAAGAAGAAAAGCTTTTTCATCAGTGTGGAATGCGGTAGAAAACCCAGCAAGATAAAGACAGATAAGCATGCTAGGTTTTTGCACTTAAGAGGTCACTGGCAACCCAGAAAAGTGGCTTCAGAAAGTAAAATGGTTTGCCAGGAGCTGGGAGGAGGAGGAAATGGGCAATTGTTGTTCAATGTGCATCGTTTCAGTCCTGCAAGATGAAAATTTCTACAGGGACTTCCCTGATGGTCCAGCGGTTGAGAATCTGCCTTCTAATTCAGGGGACTCAAGTTCGATCCTTGGCCAGGAGCCAAGATCCCACATGCTTTGGGGCAACTAAGCCGGGAGCATTGCGACTAGAGAGGTCCACAGTGCCACAACTAATAAAGACACACACACTAGAGCCTGTGTGCTGCAGCTAGAGAAGCCTGCAAGCCGCAGTGAAAAGCCAGTATGGTCAAAGTAAAAATTAAAAAAAAAAAAAAAAAAAGAGCTCACTTAATAAATATGAAAAATTCTAGGTACTAATAAACTTTTTTAAAGAAGAAAAAATTCTAGAGATCTGCTGTACAACAATGGGCATACACTTAATAATCCTGTATCATACACTTGAAACCGTGTCAGAGGGTAGCTTTCGTGTTATATGTTTTTTACAATTAAAAAAAAAAAAAAAAGACATTCATACAAGAGCTAAAGAGTCAAACAATAAGAAAACAACATTTCAAAAAAGAAAAATAGCTTCAAGTCCCTTGAGTGCATGCGAAGTCACTTCAGTCATGTCTGGACTCTGTGTGACCCCCGTGGACTGTAGCCCACCAGGCTACAGAATTGTCTACAGAATTCTCCAGGCAAGAATATCTCTTCCCAACCCAGGGATCGAACCCATGCCTCCTGTGGCTCTTGCATTGTAGGCAAATTCTTTACTAGCCACTAGGGAAGCCCAGTGGTAGAAACCAGATTGAAGTGAACTGAGGGAACACAAAAGAGAATTGAAGACAGGGACTGAAAACGGAGAGGACATTTTGGAGAAGGATTCATATGAAGTGATGACAAGAGACTGGGTGGCAGATGGAGGGTGGATGGATGGCTTGTCAGTTCCTGGATTTTGCTGTGAGCATTTTCTTATGGGTGAGATAATCTACTTTTTCATACAATTTAAACCCAAGATGGAGAAGGCAATGGCAACCCACTCCAGTACTCTTGCCTGGAAAATCCCATGGACGGAGGAGCCTGGTGGGCTGCAGTCCATGGGGTCGCTAAGAGTAGGACACAAATGAGCAACTTCACTTTCACGCATTGGAAAAGGAAATGGCAACCCACTCCAGTGTTCTTGCCTGGAGAATCCCAGGGACGGGGGAGCCTGGTGGGCTGCTGTCTCTGAGGTTGCACAGAGTCGGACACGACTGAAGTGACTTAGCAGCAGCAGTAGCAGCAAACCCAAGATATACAAATTAGCTCTGAGAGCAACAGTAGCTTCCTATTTGTCCCTAATGATGATACATGGAGCTTTTCGAATTGCCTTCAGCACATGCTTGAATCGCTCCACTTACTGTCTTAGTCCTCTTTGTTAACATGCTTGTCATCTATTTCATGTGCCCTACCCAAACAGTTGACACGTGATCTTCATGGCCCAGATAGCTAAGGAGTGATACATTCCAGGGCTTTCTTTTCCAGATGAAGTTTTTGATTTGTCAAGTGATATGAATGATATTCCTGGGTAGTTACCTTAGTAATGGTATGCCATTCTTTTGGCTCTTTCATATGTATGGATCTTTATTCAAAAGAAGATTTGAGAGCCCTATGGGATTTTTTTTAACTTGGATAAAAAGTTGTAAATCATATACTGATACTGTGTTGTTTTTGAACTACATTCTTTATGATATTTATAGGTAGTTCTTTGGAGTTAAACATGATGTAAGAGAACAAAATTGGGCAATTTGCGGAGACATGGATGAACCTGGAGACTGTCATACAAAGTAAGTCAGAAAAAGAAAAACAAATGTTGTATAATATTGCTTATATGTGGAATCTAGAAAAATGATACAGATGGACTTATTTGCAAAATAGAAATAGAAACACAGATGCAGAGAACTGACATATGGATACCACGGTTGGGGGGAAGAGGGTGGGATGAACTGGGAGATTAGGATTGACATATATACCGCCTCTGTATAAAATAGAAAACGAAAGAGAACGCACTGTATAGCACAGGGAACTCTACTCAATGCTCTGTGGTAATCTAAATGGGAAGGAAATACAAAAAAAGAGGGGATATGTATACACATAGCTTATTCATCTTGCTGTACAGCAAAAACTAACACAACATTGTGAAGCAACTATACTCTAATAAAAATAAAAATAAAGTGTACCAAAAAAGTGATATCAATTATATGTCAATTTTAAAAATAAGTTTTTAGTGATACATGTGTGAGAGTACAAACAGAAGTAGGAAAATATTCCCTAAATTTTTTGAATAGAAATTACTTTATAGGATTTGCTTTATAAATAATTCACTTCGTTAATTCAAATATATAAAATATAAATATACTTAGTAAAATATAAAAAACTTAGTAATTCAAACATTTACTGAGTGTCAAATACCCACCACAGGGACGCACAATGTTTTATGGAAGTAAAGAGGAATTAACTACCTAACTTTGCCCAGGAATGTCACAGAGGTATTGGGGATGAGAGTGTTTGATCTGAGATTTGCAGGGTGAATGGCAGTTTGCCAGATAGACTACTTGTCCAAGGGCATTCTTTAATGAGCGAGCAGCTTTGTGCAAGATGAATCAGAATGGCTCAACCAAAAGTGGAGGAAGCAGGGAGTAAAATTAGAAGGCTAGTGCAATTATTAGTTCAAGGGAGATAGGACTACTCTGCTTTATGACAGGTTCTGTGCCAGAAGCTGAACATGTTAAAATCATGTAATCTCTGATCTCATATGTATACCTGTGGCGGATTCATTTCGATATTTGGCAAAACCAATACAATATTGTAAAGTTTAAAAATAAAATAAAATTTAAAAAAATAAAATAAAATACACACACACACACACACACACACATATGTATTTTTAAAACTTTATTTGTTGCAGTACACAAGCTTTCCTCCAGCTGCAATGAGTGGTGGCCGCTCTCCAGTGATGGTGAACAGGCTTCTTGTTATGGTGGCTTCTCTCGTTGTGGAGCACAGGCTCTAGAGTGAAGGCTCAGTAATTGTAGTGCATGGGCTTAGTTGCCCAGCAGCATGTGGAATCTTCTAAGACCAGGGATTGAACCTATGTCCCCTACATTGGCAGGCAGATTCTTAACCACTGGGCCACCAGGGAAGTCGTAGCCTCTGATCTCAAGAAGCTCAGTGTCTGGGGGCGGGGGCGGGGCGGGGGGCGGTGGTGGATGACATGTAAACACTTCTGTAAAAGGCCACACAAAAGAGAAGAAAACAGGGACAAGTAGGTGTGATGGGAGAAACAATCTTCTCCTTTGATATGCGCTGTTGAGTTGAATTCTGTCCTTCCCACAATTCACATGGTAACATCTGACACCCCGCAATACCTCAGTGTGGGCTTCCGGTGGCTCTAGTGATAAAGAAGCCAACTGCCAATGCAAGAGACCTAAGAGACAGGTTCAGTCTCTGAATCCGGAAGATCCTCTGAAGAAGGAAATGGCAACTCACTGCAGTATTCTTGCCTGAAGAATTCCATGGACAGAGGAGCCTAGCAGGCTACAGTCCATAGTCACAAAGAGTTGGACATGACTTAGTGACTAAACGACCACCACAAGCCAAGGAATATCAAAGATTGCCAGAAAACCACCAGGAAGTAGGGGAGAGGCTTGGAACAGACTTCCTGACAGACCTCAGAAGGAACCAACCCTGCTAACACCTTGATCTCAAATTTCTACCCTCCAAAACTAAGACAATAAATCTCTGCTGTTTAAAGCACTTATAGTACTTGGTATGGCACTCCTCTGCTGTGCTTGGTCACTCAGTCATGTCCAACTCTTTGCAATCCCATGAGCTGTAGCCCGCCAGGCTCCTCTCCTCTGTCCATGGAATTCTCCAGTGAGAATACTGGAGTGGGTTGCCATGCCCTCCTCTAGGGGATCTTCCCAACCCAGGGATTGAACCTAGGTCTCCCACATTGTAGGAAGATTCTTTATAGTCTGAGCTGTAAGTATACACCTAGCAAACCAATAAATGGCTTCATTTTGTCAAGTCAGCCCAAATTCATACAAGGTACTAAGAGTGCACCTAAGAAGTCCATGAGGGGCCCTCAAAACAGAATATTCTACCAGATACCCTAAAGTTTAAGAAAACACCATGACCACGTCAAACCAAATATTTTCCATCTTAGAGAGTTAGGTGGAAAATCAATAAAAAGTCACTTTCCTAATATCTGCTTCAAGAATCCTTTTCTTCCATGTCCTAGAGCCATTCACAAAATCTTTCACTTGTAATAACTCACTTGACTCTTTCTACTTTTCTTCTAATTTTAAGTCATTTATTTTTCATCTGTCAACTCAGCCCCACTCAGGCTCTGAAATTAAAGATATTCCTAGTCAGAGGATATTTAATAATAGTAGGCTAATCATCTACTCATCTTGATAAATGGTTAAGCATTGTTCTAGTAAACAGGCTCTCTTTTTGTTCTTTATGACCAATCCCAGCTTCGGGGCCTGTCCCCAAAGACCAGGTCAAGTTAGGCTTCTTTGGCAGCTTTAAGTCTCCCTGACTAAGACTGTTTCGTGACTTTCTGGGTGGTTCATTCTGTTGCTGGCACCTCCCCTGATTGTCTGTTCCAACTTGGTGTATCTAGCCATTTTCTGGATCCCTGTTTGCTCTGGCCTGTCTAGCCAGTTACTAAGTAAGCTTTGACTTAGTTTTCTTTCTACTATACAGTGAAGATTTTATTTCCTAGTTTAAAAAAATACAGCTTACCAGTTATCTATTTGAACCTACTGGATATCACAGGGTTATTGTTTAGATGCTAAGTTGTGTCTGACTCTTCTGCGACTCCATGGACTATAGCCTGCCAGGCTCCTCTGTCCATGGGATTTCCCAGGCAAGAATACTGAAGTGGATGGCTATTCTCTTCTCCAAGAGATCTTCCCAACTCAGGGATTGAACCCATGTCTACTGCACTGGCAGGCAGATTCTCTACCACTGAGCCACCTGGGAAGCCAAGGGAACTCTACTCGATACTCTGTAATGATCTATACGGGAAAAGAATCTTTAAAAAGTGTGGATATATGTATATGTATAACTGATTCACTTTGCTGTACACCTGAAACTAACACAACATTGTAAATCAACTATACCCCAATAAAATTTTTAAAAAAATACAACTTACTCTCGATCATTTGACATGTTGCTAATTGCTCAGTCGTGTCCGACTCTTTGTGACACCATGGATTACAGCCTGCCAGGCTTCTCTGTCCAAGGGATTCTCCAGGCAAGAACACTGGAGTGGATTTCCATTCCCTTCTCCAGGGGGTCTTTCAAACCTAGAGATCAAACCTGGGTCTCCTTATTTGGCATAGCTGCCAGTTAAGTTATGCAATGATAACTAACAACTCCAAATCTCAACAGCTTAAAACACCCAAGATTTATTTTCTTTCTTTTGCTGTATGTCCATTAAAAGTCAGTTATGGGAGGTCGTCTGCTCTCAGTCTTCTGTCGTACTTTCTGCTTTCCTTATTCTGGGATCCAGGTCTACATGTAGGCACCATCTGGAATATAGCCAAGAGTTACTGTGATCGAGAGAAAGACAGCTGCCTGCTTTGGGATGTGAATGCTTCAAACTAGAAGTGACTTGCATCACTTCCACAAAACTCATTGACTGGAAGGTTCAGTATTTGATTAGCCAGGAAGGAGTGAATGAGTGAGTGAAAGTCGCTCAGTCACGTCCGATTCTTTGCAACCCCATGGACTATACAGCCCATGGAATTCTCCAGGCCAGAATACTGAAGTGGGTAGCCTTTCCCTTCTCCAGGGGATCTTCTCGACCCAGGAATCGAACCAGGCTCTTCTGCATTGCAGGATGATTCTTAACCAACTGAGCTATCAGGGAAGCCAGAAAGGAGAAGAGAACCAAATATTGGTAAGTGGCACCAAGGACTATCACCCTCGACACTAATTATTTAACTTGCATGTTACCTGGATCCCTTTCTTCTTGTTCACAGACATCCAAATAAAAATAACATAACAGCTACATACTGAAAGCATGATTTGACAGATATTCTAAGAATAATATTCTGTAATGAACATAAAACCTGTTGAGAAATAGGTTTACTTCTTGGATACTCCCTGGTGGCTCAGACGGTAAAGAATCTGCCTGCAATGCAGGGGACCTGGGTTCGATTTTTGGGTTGGGGAAGATCCCCTGGAGAAGGAAATGGCAACCCACTCCAGTATCCTTGCCTAGAGAATTCCAATGATGGAGTCTGGCAGGCTCCATGGGATCACACAGAGTTGAACATGACTGAAAACCTAATGTTTTCACTTTCACTTGGATATTCATTTAATGTTTATCCAGTGTTCTTGCCTGGAGAATCCCAGGGACAGGAGAGCCTGGTGGGCTGCCATCTATGGGGTCACACAGAGTCAGACATGACTGACGCGACTTAGCAGCAGCAGCAGCAGCAGCATATCAGAATCTCTACAATATTTTTAAATCTGTTTAATTTTATTCAGAGTTTCCCTAATTTATTTAACCCTAATTTTTTTTTTTTTTAGTAAAACACCATGAGTTTGAAAAAACACTCAGGTCAAAACTATATTATCTCTTTTAATTTCATTACAATCCTATAGAATGAGAAATAAGGTGTTACAATAATTTTTGTGTTTATTGTTTTTTAAAAGATATCATAAGGAAGAAGAATAAAATTGTTAGTTTTGATAACCTATAATTTCAATCATATAACATTTATTTCTCACAGATACTTCAGACTTTGTAGTGACCATGTTTTTAGAAAAGTCAAAAATGTTAAACTGCATACTAAATGAATTACCACAATATCAAATATTTGTTCAAATTGCCAATAGTTTTCTAAATATAGTTCTTTATAAAAGTGTTATCATTGGAAGTGAAAACTTTCAACGGGTTTCAAACTTGGAAATTTTCTTTCTTTTTTGCCTTTCCTTTATCATCTTACTTTAATCCTAAAATCAACGTAAAGAACAACTTTTTAGAAGAACATATTATAAATTAGTTGCATTTAGTCCATATGTTTTTCTATTATTAGAAAATGACTGTGACTTCACTTAAGATAAAGTCTTTCATCTGGATAGAAAAATCTTTATTCTTGAAAATGAAAATAATAATAACAAGCTTTAAATGCTCTACCATAATTTTTTTTACAAGTCAAAGAAAAAAGCTGTCTTTTTAAACCTCACGGTTGTATAAAAAAATCCCTTAGGCCATTCATCGTGAAAAAAAATAATCTAATTCAGCATTTATGTAAGATGAAAACTGCTTTTAATGCTCTATTGTCTGTGGACTTTTTTCTTAAATGTGATGCTATACTTCTAAATCTCTGCTCTTTCTAAATTTCTTTTCTGTTTGTTTAGAAAAGATCAGGCCACATTTTCTTAGCAAATCACAAATTTTCAGTGTTGTACATTTGTTTTTCTACATCCATTTTTCCATTTCAGCGTATTATTTTCCTCTAATTATTCTTATTCTTTCTGTTTGCCCAGTAAACCTTCAGCCAGTGTGCATTTAATTTTATCTCACGTTTGCTAGCCAAAGGCATATTTCCATATGCCATATTTTCACTACTTTTCTTAAAACAAGAAGATTTCCCATAAATTTCCCTCTTCACTGCTCCCACCTACATACACACACACACCATTGCCACCACCACCACAACTACAACAAAAACAGCAACAACAAAAACTAGATCTTCCAGACTGAAAAGCTGCGCCACAGCCTCTGAAAGTCTAAGCAGAGCCGGAGCAGAACAAGTCCTTGTTTACCAGGAGTAGCTAAGCTGATCGGCTGCTGATGTAGAACAGACCTAACCAGTGTTTCTGGAAAAATGAAACAAAGCTTCTGTAATGAATAGAAGGCAGTTGTTGCACCCTAATCTTCACAAGAAAGGTAAAAGACAGGTTCCATAGATTTATTTCTTTTTCTAGACAAGCAGCACTGTTGAATTCCTGATGAATTATAGATTACTGGACCAACTGAGGCTTCTCTGAATTATGAGGTAGTGTAAAATGACACAGCTAAGCTGACATTTCTGAGAAGAGCTGGTTCCCCTGCCTTCTTTTCACCTCCATTAAGTGTGGCAAATTAAAACACTTCTTGTAGGGGTCTAGCTGAGACTTTCATCATGGGATTCAGTATGAAGAAGTCCATTTGGCTCTTGAATAAAACCTTTATTGGTAATAATGGTGCTGTTTGGACGTTCCATCTGTCTTATTCTTTTAGTTTATATTTCCAATCTGTTCAGAATCCAGATGAGGAAGAAAAGCACTATTTGGTGACTTTTCACCAAGACCCCTAATTTGGATGAGCTGTTAACATTGAGAAATAAAACAAAGGAAGTGGAATGAGGGGATAGAAAAAAATATATACACACAAAAGTGCCTTTTGATGGGGTCAGAACAGGTGGCAAAGGGCTTTAGACTTTAGTGTATGGGCAGAACATTTTGACCTGAATGGTTTGCGGAGGCACCTATTAGCCAAGCTGACTGAACAGATGGGCAGACGGCTAGGGTCTGAGAGTGAGCTTTGAGTTTAGGGTCATACAGAATGATGACTACAATTTATGGCAGCTTTATCCAGAGATGAACGGCTGTTTCTAAGAGACAAGGGCTACTTGTGGGGGGTGGAGAGGGGTGCTGCTGGGCAGAGGGCGCTCTACTTAAGTGCAGCTCCCAGCAAACACTTCTTAGACACTTGGACCACAGAGCAAAAGCCAGGAACCGCTGAACCCTACAAAAGTGTATGGGAGCCAGGAGTGTCAGTCTTGTAAACCAATGTGCCAGGCAGGTGGGTTTTAGCAAGGATAAGGGCAGCTACAGGATACAGACTGCTACAATTTACTACATAGACACAGCTTTCCTTGTGCCGTCCAGGAAAACATCTAACTAAGGAGAAAGAGCCTAGGTGCACGGGCCTTTGAGACATTAAGGGGTGTAACAAGTTTTGGGGTCTTTACTTTATTTCCCAGCCAGGCCTGAGACTAAACTAGACCGAGGAGTACTCTGTGTGTCCTGAGCATTAGGATGACTCTGAGTTAATGATTTGCTGCCAGTTTTAGGAACCTGCTGCTCCAGAGTCCATTCAGCACTGGGGCTGTGGCGGAAGGGAACAGTGCAAAGTCAGATCTTAAACTCATGTGGCTTGGGCATGGGTTTAAGTCTCAGCAGGACCTCAAGCTGACTCTTGACATGGTAATTATATATGAGGGAGAAACTTCTCAGCAGACGTATTTCTTCATTCTGATGGACACAAAGGAAAAATGGAAATTAAGAAGTTTCAGTATAGTGTATGAGAAGGAAAGACCCTTCAAATGAGACCAGGTGATGAAACTGCAAATTTCTGAATTTTGTAATGTCTTACTTGCCGATCTCAAATAGAAAGAAAAAAAAGGCAGAATGTAAAAGCAGGTTTTTTACCCTAGCCATGGTAAATGCATAATGCTAAAAGTAACTTCTGAGCGGCTTCTCCCAATTAAGATTCTGGAATGAACATTTCAGATATTTTGAACTTTTTGGATAAGAATGATGGAAGTATATCTTCTTGGCTCCAGCAGAAATCGAGAGTTAGCAGATGTGGCTGTGTTTCTTTGCTTTTTTTTCTTACTCCTTGGTTTATATTATCCATCTATAAAACTAAGGATAGATTTAACTTCAAGAAAATTTGAACAACGGCAGTTGACGATTTATACAGTAGCTGGACAGTACCTAGAACTCTAACCTGAAATATTCTAAGTACAAATGGGTTGTGCTTAGTTGCTCAGTCATGTTTGACTCTTTGCAACTCCATGGACAGTAGCCCTCCAGGCTCCTCTGTCCATGAGATTTCCCAGCAAAAATACTGGAGTGAGTTACCATTTCCTTCTCTAGAAGATCTTCCCGACCCAGGGACTGAACCTCCATCTCCTGAGTCTCCTGCTTTGGCAGGCGGATTCTTTACCACTGCACCACTCAGGAAGCCTTACAAGTGGGTTACATTGTTATAAACCCATCAAAAATGGAAAATATCATAAGTCAAATGCATTTATTACACCTAATCTACCAAACATCGTGGCTTAGCCTAGTCTACATTAAATGTGCTCAAAATACATTTGCCTACAGTTGGGCAGCATTATCTAACACAAAGCCTGTTTATAATAAAACGTTGAATAGCTTATGTAACTTATTGATGACTGTACTGAAAGTGAAAAAAGCATGATGCTAGTCTGGATGCAGAATGGTTGTAAGTGTATCAGTTGCTTACCCTCCTGACTGCCTGGCTGACTGGGAGCTGTCGTGGCTGCCACTGCTCAGGGTCATGAGAGAATGTCATACTGCATCATCAGTAGCCCCAGAAAAGGTCCGAATTCAAAGTATGGCTTCTACCAAATGCTTGTCACTGTTGCCCCATGGTCAAGTCAAAAAAATCGAATGTTGAGCCATAGTAGGTCTTGCACCCTCTGTATCAATATAAGAACTATACTTTCAAAAAAGCACTTGGAGGATCTACCTACAGTAGAGCATAGGAAACTCTGCTCAATGTTATGTGGCAGCCTGGATGGCAGGGGAGTTTGGAGGAGGATGGATACATGTATATGTATGGCTGAGTTTTGCTCTTCACTGGAAACTGTCACAGCATTGTTAATGGGCTATACCGCAATACAAAATAAAAAGTTTAAAAATAAATGAATAAATAATTTTTTTAAAGGTAATTGGAGATCTTGTGACATGTGCTTTTTCTGTAAGTACCCTCTTCCTGTGCAGTGTAGTCTGTTTGTTTCTGATTGTAGTGTTGTTCTCCTGGCTTTCTTTCCCTGAACTTTAGCTCATATTTTAATGCCAGCACAGAGGAGTACAGTGTACACGGAACAAACCAACTACTGTTAAAGTACATGTAGTACGAAACAATTTTACCATCATAACACCTTTTCTTTCTTAAAGGAGGACATCAAATGCAACGTAAATGCTACCATTTTTGACAGAACATCATTTTTTTAAAAAGGGAGGTTTTTTAACTTTTAATTGGAGGACAATTACTTTACAATATTGTGATGGTTTTTGCCATACCTCAACATGAATCGACCATAGGCATACTTACGTCCCCTCCCTCTTGATCCCCTCTCACACCTCCCTCCCCACCTTACCCCTCCAGGTTGTCACAGAGTACCGGCTTTGGGTTCCCTGCATCATACCATCAAACTCCCGCTGGCTATCTATTTTACCTATGGTAGTGTGTAAGTTTCAATGCTATTCTCTCATATCATCCTACTCTCCCCTTCTCCTACTGAGTCCAAAAGTCTGTTCTAAAAAGTGAGTTTTTTAATAAAAAGGGAATTTATTTAGTTTTATAGATTACTGCTGTTAGGGGTATTATTACACCATTATATTTCTACAGAGCCTCTCAACTAACCAGACAACACAGTTTATGCATTGTACCTATCATCAAAGAACTGTCTATTGACTTTGTTTTCAATCATTGCTTCCTTTACTCTACAAGACTACTGTGTCACCAGGTGGCAGACTGTAGCAGAAAATCTATGATAACTACACAAACACTTCTAATGCCACTACTAATCCATAACCAGTGTTTTCACTGCTGATTGTTCTAGAGATGGCCCAGAACCCATCAAGCTCATCTGCACCCTAAATCTAAAATGTAACAGTTGTCATTTTAGTCATCAAGTCGTGTCTGACTCTTTGCATCCCCATGGACTGTAGCCCATCAGGCTCCTCTGTCCATGGGATTTCCCAGGCAAAAACACTGGAATGGGTTGCCATTTCCTTCTCCAGGGGATCTTCCCGACTCAGGGAAGGACCTGTGTCTCCTGCATTGCAGGCGTATTCTTTACCACTGAGCCACCTGGAAGCCTCCCAAAATGTAACAGACCTAACCTCGATTGTAGGGGAAGGAATCCATTGGACATAATTCCATTGTTCTTAACCAAGAAAAACTTTTACTTCCAAAAGTAATCCAGAGTAGGCAGAAACCAATTGTCATCCAGAATGATCATGTAAGACCTCATCTAAGCCTGGATGGAAATACTCAAATCAAGTCTTAAAACATTACCTCTTTAGTGACTCATCTAAATTGATTCTTGTGGGCTGAAAATAAGGTGACTTCTCAAGAAAAAGAAGTGGATTGTCTAAGTTAGAACTCAGGTGACTCTAGAATTCCTACTCTGGACTTCTGGACTGCATGGGCCCTCTCTTATAACACTGCTCAACTCCTCTCCTTTCTGAAGAGTAGCAATGAGACACCCCTCTGCTGAAATCTGACAAACAAGATGTCCAGTTGCACCCCACTGATTCTAGACACTTGTTTGGTAGAAGTACACGGCTGTCTTGGTTCCCACACCCCAAATATGGTCTAAGAGGAGCCACCACATCCTATGTCTTCCAGACATTGTTGTCTAGGGAGTCGTGTCCTGTCTGGGAAGAGAGGTGAGGGCTTCTGCACAGGCTTTCTTTGGTCTCTCAGATATATCTTTCTATTTGTATGCAAATTAGACATCATAATGGGAAACTTTTCAAAGACAGGAATGTGTTTTCAAACATTTTTTGCATTTCTCACCATGATGAGTGAACAGTAGACCTTTTATAATTTCTGTTAATGCACATTTAAGATTCTTCTCTTTGCATGCCTATGTATTTTTTTCTATATGTCCTTAGGCAACAGTAGAGGTGTCATAGTTAGTAGAGAAGTAAAAGACTTTCCTATTTAAAGCTTCCTCTCTTTACCTTCCAAGTTATTCTGAAACTGCCTCTATAAAATAAAATTCATATTTATGGCAAGAAAAGAAAAATTGAAACATAAAATGTCTCCTCTGCCCATTGACTGCTCGCTTCCCCTACTGTGCATTGTGTATCCACTTTATGCATTAACCAGACCTCCCCTCATCAGCAGGAATACCTACTAACCATAAACAGCAACATTTTCCCAGCATCAATAAGACAACTCCTTAAAAGATAACATTCCTTCTGGATCTTGTAAAGGGTCACATGACCCATCATGTTGGTGCTTATATCTGGATTATGTTAACTGTCAATAATATGTCATTTAATGTACAGTCTTTTGTTTAAAAAAACTTACATAAACTGTGTCTTGATTTCTAATGGATGGAGCAGTTCTCAGAGCTTCCTAAGATGCTCTGAGTTATCATCGTCAAATTTGGCTCAAATAAAAATTTCCAATCCTTTTTTAGATGGACTGGTTAGTTTTTCTTCAACAGCTGGCATGATCTTGCTACTTTACTGCCAGATACTAGTGTATCGGTGTGACTGGGTTTTCATCACATACTCTTGTGGCGTGAATTCTTTAACACAACTTCTCTAGCTTCCCAACGTTACTCTTCTCTTTGGTATCTGAAGAAGAAGGATCAGAGCCTCCCTCCAAGGAATGCAGAGAGTCCAGTCCCTCCCCCAGACTTTATGAAGTCACACAGAAAGTTCTCATATGTTTCACAAATCCAACCTGAGTGTTTTGTGTCAACTCCCTCTGGGCTGCTGCTTCAGATTTCTCCACTGTTCACGCCTGACTGAAGCTCTCCAGGCTTCTTAACATCCCCAAAGTAGACACACTTTTCTCCCAAAGTATAGAAATGGATTCCCCCTGACACATATACACATTGAATTTAGAAAAAACACAATTAACACATTTTAGGATATTTCACTAGTGCTTGAAGATGATCTAAGAGAGTATAATAAAGAAAAAAAAGTAACAAAAAGAAAATGAAACAAAAAAGAAAGGAAAAGAGAAATCTGAACATTGATGTGAGATGTTCATCCTAAAGCCTAAAGTTTGTTAACATGCCTCTTCACAGGAAATCTCTTGGGGGATTGTCTCTTTGGGACCCAGTCTGCTTGTGTGTTTATAGAATCAACTTCATCTCCTCTGGCCAAAATTCTGTTTTTGATCTCATTTCTTCCCCTAGTACCTTATCCCTAAACACGGTCTCAGACTCAGCCAGAGGAAGAATAGTCAGGTCACAGAATCAAAAATCTCTTCTGTGAGAGGCATATATCTCCCTAAAGAAGTCAATAGACTTAGAGATCTATTTTTGCAGGACTTTATCAATGGGCTTCCTGAAAGGGAATGGTGGGTACTTCATTTACAAATACTCAACTGAAAGAAATATTATTTACTTAATTTACAAATATCTAACTCATGAAGTATGAGTTCTTCCAAAACAAAGGAGAATGATACCCTAAAACAAATCTACTTTTTATCATTTATGAAGGAACTGCAGGTAAGAATGCTTAATGGTCTAAAACTTTTTATTCCCTCTTCCAACCGTCAGCAACTTAGAATTATCAAGATCTATGGTCCTAGACTACTGCCACAATAGTATTATGAACTATTTTTTTTCTTAAGCCTAGTTATTTCTATATGATTTTTTCCTTTTGTATGCAGAAGAGCTTTAAATATTTGTAACCATACCCCCTCCTTTTCTTATTTTTAAGCACTATCTCATCACAGTGAAACTTACTGGATAATTCCTAAGAACCTTCATATTTGTATTAGTGCACAAATGTGTTGTTTGCTTTAGGAGCTATTAAGTTAGGAAGGGACTGACTTATGAACCACTTAAGAAGTAAACTTCAGAAAAGCACTTTTTACAAGGAAGAGGGAACAGAGTATGTGGCATTTTGTTGGCAAAAGTGTCATTTGAAAAAAAAAATCTGTGAGCCACTGCTTTGAGGGAAGCTTATGCTTCACCTACTGAACTTTGTCCTATTGTGATGGGTGTGGCAGGTTTAGCTAGAAAGAAAGAAGGCTTCTGGCAGTTTCACTACCCTTATCTTGAATTCTAGTTGTTTCTGCAGTACAGGGGTAGTATTCGATTTTTGTATTTACCTTCTTTGAGTTAACTACTCCAATATCAGGAATTTTAATTTCATAAGAGTTGAAAGAGGAGAGGAAACTGAATGAATATGTATGTATATATGTATACACACACACACACACACACATATATATATCAGATATATACATATGGTGTTTCTTGAAATATCTTCAAATGAAGGCAAAAAGGTTTGCATACTGTGTCAACAAGTTCGTCATATTTAAAATTCTGCCTAACAGTTTATATGTAACACTATGTTAAACAAAATTGATAGGCCTACATTTTCATAAAAAATTTGATCCCGTATTTTAAATTTCAGTACTAGTAGGAAAAAATTAATTTTTCCTGGCAAAGTTAAGTTCTTTCAGCTAAAAATTAACACTGAGGAAGCATAACCTTGGGAAATGATATGTTTAGTACTCATGTCTTTAAAACAAAACTTATGGTTCAGTTTTTACCAAAAAGCAGTAATTACACAAATGCTATATATGTACATTACTAAGTGCTTAAAATCTTAATTATAATTGTACCTGAACTTTTGCTGAATACCCAGGGACAGCAAAGACATGTTTAAACAGGTATATCAGTACATAATTAAATGACATCTGTGGCCTGTGTATTGCAATCTTATAAAGCTCCAAGTATGACTAGTTTCTATTGCACAATTTTTAGAGCAGTGATTTTTTTTAATGTTGCACAAACATGATAAGGACACAAAAGACTTATTTTTTTTCCCCCTCTGACCACTGAACTTTCATGAGAATGTTATGAGAATTTCATGTCTTACCACACCAGCCCAACCCTTGTCTGTATTGCCCAATAAAGGCCAGATTTTCCGAATATTATGTTTTAGCTGAGCTTGCAGCAATCACAAATCAGTCATTAGGAATCACGTGCATATAACAACGTTTGTCTTCATAGTATTTTGAACTAAATATAAGCAAGCATATTTAAAATGGTAATATCCAAAGAATCATATCTCAAGACTTCCCTGGTCATCCAGTGGTTAAGACTCGGCCTTACAATGCAGGAGGTGTGGGTTCAATCCCTGGTTGGAGAAATAAGGTCCCACATGCCATAGAGTGTGGCGAAAAATAAAAAAGTGAATCAGACCTCAGCAACTTGGTTTTATTTGCACACTCCATAGTGTCTATTATTAGCAATTAACTTGCATTGTCCCCCCACAGTCCATCTGGGGTGAATAAGTCATTCTCTAAGAAAAATTTTGTGGGCAAAAAAGAAAAACCTTAATTACCCTCTATGGGAAATTTTTTCTTCTGCTTCAAATTGGACAAAAGTGGCTCTCAGATATAATTTTACATAACCTCAGTGGCATGTTGAAGTATGGGAGGCAAAAGACATTTATGCAATTACCAAGTCTATTGTTTATGTGTGTAAGCATGAAGATAGAGTTATTTTATTGCTATAGCATTAGTTTTGTCTTCATATTCAACACCCAGAGTCATCTTTAGAGAATATCAAAATATCCCCTTTATTATCATGTATGATTTTTTTTTAAGGTTGTATCTATTTCCCTCCTAGAAAAATACTGCTTTGATCAATGAATTAATGACTGCAACTGAAAACTCTTTGGTAAATTTTTACAGGAAAAGCTTGGTGGCATGCAAAAGAAGAGATTTGACTGATAAACGAATGTGATTGCTTATGAAGTAGAAAATATATTACATTCATTTTAACTAAAGACAAGATAGTTGAGCCCAAGTATATGACCACTGCAACTGCCATACAGGCATGGCAGATATTCTGTTCTGGACTACTTACTAGTTTCTCCTATTTTCAGGTTAATTTCCAATTTTTTTTCCCCCAGAATGATTTCTCAGGGCTCGCTGTCCCCTGCTTTGAGACAGGATGCTGTGGCTCCCATAATGTTAACTCTATTCTCTGGGGTGGCCAGACCTCAGCTGAGGGCAAACCGTTCTCAGAATCATTGCTCTGTTCCCATGACCTGGACCTGATTAAACAAATTACAGTGGCAAGCCCAGAAGTATTTCTCCAACCAGTTAGGCAGAAATTTGGGACCTAAGCAAGAGACAAGTCACAAAGGAAAGCAGCAAAGTGGAGATAATTCTTTCGGGCAGAAGGACAGAAAACTGACAGTGTACACAAGGGGCAGAATTTGATAAGCCTGGATGGAGATGAGGAACAGCAGCACGAAACAAATAAAACATCGTGATATGACAAGCAATTACAGACTCTGTAGTAAGTACATGAGCAACCTGATACATTCGATAGTTGAAATGTTACAGTGATCGGGATCTATGAATCTAGCAAAAGAAATAGAATAATAACCAGCGCTTAAATCCCATATCAAAAACTGCCCCTCAGGGTAACTCTATCCTGCTTGCTTTGTTTTCATAACTCATTTTCTATGTCTCTAGGTCAAATTGGTCATAGTCCATCCTGTTTTAAAAGTTTGACACTCCAGACTGATCTCGCTGGTTAACATAAGCAATCTTTCTACAACTTGTAAACATAAAATTTGCCTGGAAATAGACTGTTTGTTTTTCCTTTGTAAACGTTAATCATTTCCAAGTTACAACGTGAACTTGAAATTCAGTTCAGTCTGGTTAGACATGAATTAAGTTGACTTTAAATTTTTAAATGATAAGAAATAATAAAAATACAAAAGAACATAGGCATACTGTTTTATCAGCATTTAAAATGGATTTTTGCAAATGTGTTTATTCCCAAATAAAACAAGTTGCAAGGGTTTGATTTAACAGTATTTAATAGTTTGATTTAGCAATCTGTTCTATAGCTGCTTTATATTGGGGAATTACATACATAGACAATTTCAGGGCCAAATGTTTTGCAATGTTTTTATATAGTTAAATGGATTCATTAACAAAAAGATATTTATCTTTCTTCTTGAGAATATGATAATTTAGCCAAGGGACTTCCCTAGTGGTCCAGTGGTTAAGAATCCACCTTGCAATGCAGGAGCTGCGGGTTTAATCCTTGCTCAGGGAACTAAGATTCCATATGCCTTGGAACAACTAAGTGCACACGCAGCAACTACTGAGCCCCAGCTCTGGAGCACGTGTGCCACAAATAGAGAGTGTGTGTGTTGCAGCTACTGAAGTCCAAACCTCTGGAGCACACACAACACAACTACCGAGCCCATACACCACAACTAGAGAGTCCAAGAGCCGCAGGATTCTGCATGACATGATGAAGATTCCCTGTGCTGCAACAAAGACCCTACTCGGCCAAATCAATAAATAAATCTTTTAAAAGACAATAATAATTTCGCCAGACCATTATCAATCCTTTTGATAGTTATTTATTGGCTGCTGCTGCTGCTGCTCCTGGTAAGTCGCTTCAGTCGTGTCCGACTCTGTGCGACCCCAGAGATGGCAGCCCACCAGGCTCCCCCATCCCTGGGATTCTCCAGGCAAGAACACTGGAGTGGGTTGCCATTTCCTTCTCCAATGCATGAAAGTGAAAAGTGAAAGTGAAGTCGCTCGGTCGTGTCCGACTCTTCGCGACCCCATGGACTGCAGCCTACGAGGCTCCTCCGTCCATGGGATTTCCCAGGCAAGAGTACTGGAGTAGGGGACCTATGTATACGGAACCCCCAGCTAGGGCCTGAAAATCATCCCTGTGTGTGTGTGTGTGTGTGTGTGTGTGTGTGTGCGAGTGTGCACTCAGTTGCTCAGTTGTGTCCAGCTCTTTGTGACCCCATGGACTATAGCCCACCAGGCTCCTCTGTCCATGAGATTTTCCAGGCAAGAATACAGGACTAGGCTGACATTTCCTCCTTCAGGGGATCTTCCTGACTGAGGGATTGTACCCGCATCTCCTGAGACTCCTGCATTGGCAGGCAGATTCTTGACCACTGAGCCGCCTGGGAAGCCCTAATGATGAACTGAAAATCACCGTAGACAAGATCAATATGTTCCAAACTCATTACAAGGAAAAAGGAGCTTACTGCAGCAGAGACCTTTGCTTTCACACAAGTCTGCTTTTTGCCATTTCTCATTTTACTATATCATGGCTTAAGATCATGGAGGAAAACAGAATAAGAAGAGAACAGATACAATGTTAAAGTTTCTGTGTGGGGCAGGGGATTTACTAGCAGCTAGGCTCTTCCTTCTCTCTGGGGATTCCAACCAAATAAGGACAAGAGAGATGGTGGCATGGGATGGGAATCAAACAGGGGAGCCTCAAAGATTCTACCTTTTAACAACGTGGGCAGATTTCCCCCGTGGCCCAGTGGTTAGGAATCCACCCTGGAGTGTGTAGGACCAAGGTTCGATCCCTGATCTGGGAGCTAAGATCCCACATGCCAAGTTCGTCACAACTACTGAGCCTGTGTGCCCTAGACCCACTGCTCCACAATAAGAGAAGTCTTGGCAGTGAGAAGCCCAAACACCTCAACTGGAGAGTAGCCCTTGCTCACTGCAATGAGAGAAATCCCATGGAAGCAACAAAAACCCAGGGTAGCCTCAATAAACAAATAAAATTATTTTTAAAAATAAGCAAAAATACTTTATATAAAAGCAAACCACATTGTGGTCACCACGAAAGCTTTGTTATCCATGTTACTTTACACTATGGCTCATATTTCTCCCAAGCCTTGTGTTTTCCATTCATCTTAAATTATACATTATAAATAATAATAAATACTGAGAATAGTTTTGTTCTTAAAGATGGCACAAAAGTAATATTCATTTTAGGATGATTATTTTTCTTTGATTCTATCTTTATAGCTTATACCTCTAGCTCATAGTAACCATTAATAGAACAATGACATTTTTCTTAGGTATTTTCTTCAACTATGGATGTGATTTATAAGCATCTTTTACCAGATAACAAAAATAAGAAGAATCTTATGTTTGTGAAGTGTTTTATAGTTTACAAATACCTTCACATACATTATCTCATTTGATTAACAGCCTGGCAGATGGCCAGGACAGACATATTTATCCCTGCTCTAAAGAAACTGAAACTTAGAGAGGTTATGAAATTCACCTAAGGCATCATGGTATATAGTAGGGAGCAGTAGGTTTTAAACCTAGACCACATTTCTTCACGCCCAGGTCATGTAATCCAGGTTCAATTTCCTCTCCTCCTTATTTTGCCTCCTGTCTTAGGACCCCGAGTGGATTGATCAGTACCATGACTTTTAGCCATCAGTGTTATAGATGTTGATAATAGAGATGATTTTACCCCATGTTTACTTAGCATAATAAAAGAGATAAGTAGTAAATTAAAAGTCGCTAGCTCCCACAGTGCATGAAGTAACATGAAAAATAATATTAAATCATCATGGGGGGCTTCCCTGGTGGTTCAGTGGTAAAGAATCCGCCCACCAATGCAGGAGACACAAGTTCAATCCCTGATCCAAGAAGATCCCACATGCCCCAGAGCAACTCAGCCCGTTGGCCACAACTATTGAGCCTGTGCTCTAGAGCCCGGGAACCACAACTATCGAGCCCACATGCCACAACTACTGAAGCTCGGTGCCCTCAAGCCCGTGCTCTGAAACAAAAGAAGCCACTGCAATAAGAAGCCTGCGCAATGCAATAAAAAGTAGCCTCTGCTCACTGCAACTAGAGAAGAGCCCACGCAGAAACAAAGACCCAGCACAGCCAAAAATAAATAAATTTTTAAAAATTAAATTAAAAAATCATCATGGAAAGAGTATTATGAATGACCAAAAAAAGAAGCGAGAAAATAAAAGAGCAATGGTCCATTACAACAGGTTTTTAAAAAATTGTTTATTAGGAGAAAAGCATTTCATCTAAACATTACAAAAGAATAAAGCCCCCTCTTAGTGATTGGTTAATATATTAGCCTTCCTGGGGTAATTTGTATACTTAAAAAATATATATCTACATGATAAAACTTGCTGCAGAGAAAATATTTAAGCTATTTTTAAATCACTGAGCCTTTCAATGACTCTTGTCTTCATTAGGTCCACATCATTTTCCATTTGATCCCTTATTATACTATTCCTTAAAAGCAACACAATAGTAACTTAGAACACCACTTTTGGATGGTTATTTTGTTTTCTTTCCACATTTTATTTTTTGGCTGCATGGTCCCTCATGTGAACTTCCCCCAACCAGGGATCAAACCCATGTCCCTTGCATTGGAAGCATGGAGTCTTAACCACTGAACCGCTAGGGAAGTCCTCTCCCCACATTTTTGGATATTCAAGATAATAGAGAAATAGAATTATTTCTGAACTTTTTCTTGTTTACCTGAATTTACCAGTATGTATGAAGTACCAGAAGCCAGATACCAGCAAAGACAAAGACCAATTGAACTTAGTCTATGAATTCAAGAAGTTTGCAAGAGAGACTTCCCTAGGAGCAGCAAAACTACTCATAATCTCAATTGATATTTAGCAGGTAACATTTTGGGCTGATTCATTAGCACTTACTTCTTTTCTGACAATGCTTCCCACCTATAGAGAAGGGCTCTAAGACTACCTTAGCACCAGGACTGGTCACTGACCCAAGTTGAATTAATTCAATTCTCCCTACTGAATTTTGCATGAGGACACAGAGGCCTGAAAATTATCTCTGGCATGGGTCAGGTATGGGTTTTCCTGGTGACTCAGATGGTAAAGAATCTGCCTGCAATGTGAGAGACCTGGGTTCAATCCCTGGGTTGGGAAGATTCCCTGGAGGAGGGCATGGCAACCTACTCTAGTATTCTTACCTGGAGAATCCCACAGTTAGAAGAGTCTGACAGGCTACAGTCCATGGAGTCGCAGAGTTGGACACGACTGAGTAACTAACACACACACACACACACACACACGCAGGTCAGGGACACCCAGTAAATGAGGGCAGTGGATTGACTAGGCATGATATGGTTGCCAGGTAAACTGCAGGCATCTTGTATTTTCATTTGCTAAATCTGGCAAATCAACACATATGCCATGTAAAGTAAAGAATGCTGCTCTGTAAAAAGAGAGTAAAAACATAGCAATAAGCAAAGTTAAAGAATATGGTGAGGGACTTCCTTGGTGGTCCAGAAGTTTAGACTTCGCATTTCCACTGCCTGGGGCACAGGTTCAATCTCTGGTCGGGGAACTAAGATTCTGCATGCCAAGCAGTTCAGCCAAAGGACTAAATACATAAATAAAGGGAATTAAAAAAAAAAAAAAAAGACTAGAGTGAATGTGCAGTGGGGGTGGGAATAAGGAGGGAAAGGAAGAAGCACACCAAGTGTTGCCTTGGTCACTGACAACTTTTCAGTCCTCAACTCCACTCCCTCAGGAGATCTGATTGTATTTCTTGCCCTTGAGTTCTCTGAGATACCTTGCCTCTTTATAAAAGATTCTTCTTTTCTTTAGCTAGCTCAGAGGAAATCTGTTCCTTATATCAAATATGTCCTAAGGCATGTAATATAATGTTCTCAAACTTTGAGGGGAAGTTTTTATTTTCTCACAAACTTTAAAGAATTCACATGGTCCATAAGATATGTGAAAGGGAAACTTGTTTCTTATTTATCAAGAGTAGGAAATCTTGCTTCTCTGTAATATATATCATGAAAGGTCTGAGTCAATACTTAAAAAAATTCTGTATTTGGAAATCTATTCACAAGAGGTATTCTTGGGCTCCTTAGAAGCCCAACTAGGGTTAAGGGTTGGGAGGGAGTTCGAGAGAGAGGGGATATACTGTTACATATAGCTGATTCACGGTGTTGTGGAACTAACACAACATTGCAAAGCGATTATACTCCAATTAAAAAATAAATGAAAAATAAAATAAGCTACAAGGATATATTATACAATACAAGGAATACACTCAATATTCTACAATAATTATAAATGGAGTGCATGTGTGTGTGTGTATTAAGTCACTTCAGTCACATCTGACTCTGCAACCCTATGGACTGTAGCCCATCAGGCTCCTCTGTCCATGGGATTCCTAGGCAAAAATACTGACGTGGATTTCCATGCCCTCCTGCAGGGAATTTTCCTAACCCAGGGATCGAACCTGCATCTTTTACATCTCCTGCACTGCATTGGCAGGGGCTTCTTTACCAAGAGCGCCACCTAGGATGCCCATAAGTGGAATGTAACTTTTAAAATTGTAAACCACTATATTGTACACCTGTAACATACAATATTGTAAAGCAAGTATACTTCAAGTTTAAAAAAAGGGTTAAAAAAAGTGTCGATAAAATCATTTGATGTGCTTCCTTAAGATACGATTCTAAATCATTGTGCGAAAAGTAAAAACTGTGAAGTGGTTAAATGACAAAGCCATCAGGTATTATCAGTTTCAATTATGCTTATTCCACCTCTTCCCTTTTCTTGCCTCTTCCCTTTTCTCTTTTCCTTTGTATATCCTCCCTCCCCTATTCTCTAACCTCCCTCCTTAAGTTCCTACTCAGGAAAAAAAGGGCTATCAAAAAAAAAAAAAAATCCCTAACACCTCGTGTAAATTAGCCAAAAGCGTTATTCACACTTGGAGTATTTGCATTAAAAATAAAAAGACCTTAAGAGAGGGAAGCCAGGAACACTTCTGGACTTGCTGAGAGTGACAACTCTACATAATGTGGAGTTTATGTTACATGATATTAGTTAATGTATTGCAGCAGATCATACTGAATGTTCAAGAAAAACATCGTGCTCTGTTTCAATCTACCTGAGCTGGGATTGAGTTAGGGCTGGAGATGACTTTCTGAGGGGAATGTGAAAAGTGGATTCAGGTGACTCAGTAAAGAATCTACCTGTTAGTGCAGGAGATTCGGGTTCAATCCCTGGGTTTGACCCCTGGAGGAGGAAATGGCAACCCCCTCCAGTACTCTTGCCTGGAGAATCCCATAGACAGAGGAGCCTGGAGTGCTACAATCTATGGGGTGGTCCTTCTTCTAATCCTGCTCTCCTGTCCACCTTCACACATACACACTTCAACATGGTACTCAGTGAAATGGGACTCATCCATCAAGACCCAGCTCATTAGTAGTTCCATAATGATTTTTCCCAGGAGAAGCTTCTTGTCTCCTTCCTTATATGAGACCTAGAGAAGCACCATAGAATAGTGACTAACAGTACCAATTCTGAAGTCAAACTGCAGTGTTCAAATTCCAGATCTGCCATTTATCAGATTTATCTGCATAATTGTCATCCTGTTCCTTTATCTATAGAATGAGGGTAATGTAAGTAACAACCTCATAAGTTTGTTATGGATATATGGCAGGTTAACACGCAGTAAACACTTAAAACAATGTTACATAGGAAATGAGCATTCAGTAGATATTTAGAATTTCTATAAGGAGGATAGTATATCACTTCAATTCAGATCAGTTCAGTTGCTCAGTTGTGTCCGACTCTTTGCGACCCCATGAATCGCAGCACGCCAGGCCTCCCTGTCCATCACCAACTCCCGGAGTTCACTCAGACTCACGTCCATCGAGTCAGTGATGCCATCCAGCTGTCTCGTCCTCTGTCGTCCCCTTCTCCTCCTGCCCCAATCCCTCCCAGCATCAGAGTATTTTCCAATGAGTCAACTCTTCCCACGAGGTGGCCAAAGTACTGGAGTTTCAGCTTTAGCATCATTCCTTCCAAAGAAATCCCAGGGCTGATCTCCTTCAGAATGGACTGGTTGGATCTCCTTGCAGTCCAAGGGACTCTCAAGAGTCTTCTCCAACACCACAGTACTTAGTCCATTGCATTTTGTTAGATTTGTATGAATCCAGTTTCTCTAGTCAAGAAACAAATTTTATTCATTTTTGGATCCATAGTGCCTGGCAAAATACAGGCAAGAAGATACTCAGTATGTTTCTGATGAATAAATGAACAAGACTCTGGCACTTGGAAGTCAAGGAGATTCTTCCCTTGGAAAAACAGAATTGCAGAGGGAGAGGAGTCCCCAAAGGTATTGAATCCTGTGTTTCTGGCCTGAGAACCACAGATCCACTTACATGAAAAGTAATGATACAGAAGTGGAGATGGTCAGATGATGTCAAGCTGTAGGGTTGGAGGAGAAAGCAAACCCACTGTAGTTTGAGGGCAAAGGAGAAAAGATCCTTGGATAGGAGCTGAAGATCCTCCTTTCACATCCTAAACTGTGGCCAATTTCCATTGTGGAGCTCCTCTTCTGTCATTTCCATATAAGAAAGTGAGATGGGTCCACATGAAACTGGGCAATTCTTTTTTTAAATTAATGTATGCATGTATTTTTGGCTGTCCTGGGTCTTCATTGCTGCACGCAGGCTTTCTCTAGTCCTGGCAAGTGGGGGCTGCTCTCCAGTGTTGCGCAGGCTTCTCATTGCAGTGGTTTCTCTTGTTGCAGAGCACAGGCTCTAGAGCATGTGGGCTCAGCAGTTCTGGACAGCAGGCTCAGTTGGTCTGTGGCATGTGGGATCCTTCTGGCCCAGGAATCAAACCCAGGTTCCCCTGCATTGGCAGGTGCATTCCTAACCACTGGACCACCAGAAGTCCCTGGGCAAATCTTTAACTGGACACACTCAAGGATAATTGTAAATGCTAAACAGAGGTATTTCCAATTATTCATAGCTAGACATAGGAAATTGACCAGGGACACTGAGTGGCACTTAGCAGACTGATTGGCACAATGTTGGTATTCAATAAACAAGTGTTGAATTGAGCCAAGAATGACAGAATAAAATTATGAAAGAATGAAAAGGAAGTAAATGGATCAATCAGTTGTGGGGGTCAATTCATAAACTGCACCATGTAGGTAATACGTTATCAGTATCTTCCAAAATGTGTCCCAAAGAAGCCTGAGTCAGGGACATGTTGAAAGGTTTATAATCATTTACATTTGAAAAAGGCAGCAAACTAGACCGTGGAGATTTTAAGAAATGAACATTAGCTTATTAAGGTCTCTGTTTAGCTTTGTTTGGTTAATAGCATGGAACATTTTTCCTCTGTAGAGTGTTCAGTCATCTGGCTCTGACTGAGAAATTTGAGGAAATGAATAATCTCAAAGTTTGAAAAACACATAAAATCAAGTTGAATTATATGCTTGAAAGATTAAATACAATGCATTTTCAAAAACAAGGGCCATTTCTGGTATGAAGCTGTGGCATTTCTCAAAGTTTCTGTGATAGTTAAATGCTGTTTTAATATTTATTTTTAATGTATTTTTATTGTGGTAAAATATATATAGCATAAAGCTTACTATTTCAACCATTTTCAAGTTACAATTCAGTGACATTAGTACCTTTGCTATGTTATGCAACCTTTATCATTATCCATTTCCAGAACTTTATTCTCAGAAACTCTATACCCATTATATAGCTGCATTCTCTTCTTCCTCCAGCCCCTGGTAAACTCTATTATGCTTTTTGTCTCTATTAATTTGCCTATTCTAGGTAACTTATTCAAAATGAATCATAAAATTTATGTTCTTTTGTCTGGCTTATTTTACTTAGCATTATGTTATCAAGGTTCACCTGTGTAGTAAGATGAATCAGAATTTCATTCCTTTTATTTTCTTAGACTGAATATATATACATTCCATTGTATATATATACCACATTTTGTTTATCCATTCATCCACTGATGGATGTTTGAATTACTTCCACCTTTTGGCTATTGTAAACAATGCTGGTAAGAACATTGGTGTATAAGTATCTGTTTGAGATCCTGTCTCAATTCTTTCATAATATACATAGAAGTGGAATTCCTGGATCATACAATATTCTTTTTGAGGAACTAGAGTTTTTTTTTAACTTCTTGAGGAACTCATATTTTTATTTTTTATGTGACTGAATGTTTTTCTTAATTGCTAAGTTAATAAAGTATAGATTTTGCTATCTGATACAGGAATTTATACTATCAGAATATAAAATTTAGCAGGAATTTTAATCATAATATTTTAGAGGAAAAAGCAATGCTTCACAATATTTAGGGCTAAAGAACATTCTTGGGATGCGGTAGAAGGTAACTGATTAATCAAGTAGCATTACAATGAGAATATCGATTAGTTGTGTTCGACTCTTTGGACTGACTTATACAGTCCATGGAATTCTCCAGGCCAGAATACTGGAGTGGGTAGCCGTTCCCTTCTCCAGGGGACTTTCCCAACTCAGGGATTGAACCCAGGTCTCTCACAGTGCAGGAGGATTCTTTACCAGCTGAGCTACCAGGGAAGTCCCATAACAAAGACAGTATGAATAAAAATACATTTGTTCCTCCTACTCCACTTTCTCCCAACTTCAGCCATTGGGTCAATGCAAAACCAATCCTCAGTGTCTATGTCCCAATTTGGCATGCTACCATGAGGTTCAAATGTTCTCCCTTTTCCCTTTTGATGACTATTGCTTGCTTCTTATCTACCCAAGGATAAGGCAAAACTAATCATTTCCTTGAATGTTTACATCTTCAAAGTTTCATCCTCTTACTCCCAAAAAATTGCTGTTATAGTTTTTATTCCATTAGTTAACATTTCTACATAGGCTTGTTGTTTCTTAAAAATCTTACTGACACCTCTCAATCCTGCACATCCTTCCATGAATAATGAGATTTCAGGTCCTGATGGATCAGTGGCTGACTCTGAGCTCCCAATGAAGGGGGCCAAGGCAGGATCCTTGGTCAGGGAACTAGATCCCACACGCTGCAACTAAAGGCCTGCATCCTGCAATGAAGATGTAAGATCCCACGTGCTGCAACTAAGACCTGGAGCAGTCAAATAAATAAATATTTTTTAAAATAATGAGATCTGAAATAAAAGTTTCTAGAGTTCTTGGTATGACTTGGACAGATTTCATCCCTCTATACAACCCTTTTCTGCTTACCATCTTCCTCCACTTTACGAATATTATTTATTCATGAAAATTTTTTCCTTGGATTAGTTTTTTAGAAAAAAAGAGAGAGAGATATAAACATTATATATAACATTATATTGGGCTTCCCAAGTGGCACCAGTGGTAAAGAACCCACCTGCCAACACAGGAGATGTAAGAGACTCAGGTTCGACCCCGGGATCAGGAAGATCCCCTGGAGGAGGGAATGGCTAACCATTCCAGTTTTCTGGAGAATTCCATGGACAGAGGAGCCTGGCGGGCTACAGTCCATGGGGTCGCAAAGAGCTGGACACGACTGAAGTGACTTAGCATGCATGTATGCATATTTTCTTTGGAAAAATGTCTCTTTAGATTATCTGTCCAAGTTTTAACTGTCCTGTTTGGGGAATTTCCCAGCAGTCCAGTGATTAGAACTCCAACCTCTCACTGCCATGGGCCTAGATTCAATCCTTGGTCAGGGAACTAAGAATCCCACAAACTGTGTGGGTGGGAAAAAAGTGTTGCTTTTTTTTTTTTTTTTTGGCTATTAAGTTGCTTGCTCTGTTTATGTAATTTGGATATTAACCCCTTATTGGAAATTTTATTTCAAATATTTTCTCTCATTTAGTAGGTTGCCTTTTCATTTTGTTAATGGCTTCCTTTGCTGTGCAAAAGCTTTTTAATTTGATGTGGTACCATTTGTTTGTTTTTGCTTCAGTAACCTCAGATATGCAGATGACACCACCCTTATGGCAGAAAGTGAAGAACTAAAGAGCTTCTTGATGAAAGTGAAAGACGAGAGTGAAAAACTTGACTTAAAGCTCAACATTCAGAAAACTAAGATCATGGCATCCGGTCCCATCACTTCATGGGAAATAGATGGGGAAATAGTGGATGACTTTATTTTTCTGGGCCCAAAATCACTGCAGATGGAGATTGCAGCCATGAAATTAAAAGACGCTTACTCTTTGGAAAGAAAGTTATGACCAACCTAGATAGCATATTCAAAAGCAGAGACATTACTTTGCCAACAAAGGTCCATCTAGTCGAGGCTATGGTTTTTCCAGTGGTCATGTATGGATGTGAGAGTTGGACTATAAAGAAAGCTGAGTGCCAAAGAATTGATGCTTTTGAACTGTGGTGTTGGAGAAGACTCTTGAGAATCCCTTGGACTGCAAGGAGATCCAACCAGTCCATCCTAAAGGAGATCAGTCCTGGGTGTTCATTGGAAGGACTGATGTTGAAGCTGAAACTCCAATACTTTGGCCATCTCATGCAAAGAGCTAACTCATTTGTAAAGACCCTGATGCTGGGAAAGATTGAGGGCAGGAGGAGAAGGGGATGACAGAGGATAAGATGGTTAGATGGCATCACCAACTCAATGGACGTGGGTTTGGGTGGACTCCGGGAGTTGGTGAGGGACAGGGAGGCCTGGCGTGCTGTGGTTCATGGGGTTGCAAAGAGTCAGACACGACTGAGTGACTGAACTGAAATGAACTGAACCTTTACTTCTGGAGTCAGATTAATAATTTTATACCTTCCCCAGTGGCTCAGTGGTAAAGAATCCACTTACCAGTGCTGGAGATGCCAGAGAGATGAGTTTGATCCCTGAGCCAGGAACATCCCCTGGAGAAGGAAATGGCAACTCACTCTAGTTTTCTTGCCTGGAAGATTCCATGGACAGAGGAGCCTGCTGGGCTACATTCCATGGGGTTGAAAAGAGTCAGACATGACTGAGCACACAGGCACATACTGATTGTTATAGGTTTGCAATATAGTTCAAAACCACTGTTTTGTTTGTCTTTCTCAAGATTGCTTTGGCTGTTTGGGGTCTTTTGTGGTTCCATGTAAATTTTTTTTTTTTTGGCTGGGACATTGTTGCTGTTCTTGGGCTTTCTCTAATTGTGGTGAGTCGGGGCTACTATTCATTGAGGTGCACAGGCTCTGGGGTACTTGGGCTTCAGTAGTTGTGGCACATGGGCTTAGTTGCCTCACAGCATATGGGATCCTACCAGACCAGGGATTGAACCCATGTCCCTTGCATTGGCAGGTGGATTCTCAACCACTGGACCATCAGGGAAGTCTCTCTATTCACATTTTTAAATCATTTGTTCTAGTTCTATGGAAAGTTCCATTGGAAGTTGAGAATGCAGTGAATCAGTAAGCCTGTTGTTCAGACTCCACCTGTGTGTGTTTTTTCTTCTAGCACTTTGAATATAGCATTCCACTTTGATTTGCAAACTTTCTGCTGAAAAGCCAGCTGATAGTCTCCTGGGGGTTTCCTTGTATGTAACAAATTCTTTTTCTGCTTACCATCTCCCCCTACTTTATGATATCATTATTTATCCCTGAAAAGTTTCTCTTTGCATTTGTTCTTTAAGGTGAAAAAAATAACACTAATTTTAACGGGTATTCTCTAAGCTGCAATTCCCAAAACCAAAAAGCAACATGTTTTAAAGTAAAGTTTGTTTCTCCCATGTTCTCCACTCTCATTTTTTAACAAGATAGATTTGGCAAAATTCACCAGTAGTCCTCTGGATTAAAGGGGGGCCAAGGAAGAGCTTAGAGGTAAAACTGCTGCTGCTGCTGCTATTGAGTCGCTTCAGTCGTATCCGACTCTGTGCAACCCCATAGACAGCAGCCCACCAGGCTCCCCGTTCCTGGGATTCTCCAGGCAAGAACACTGGAGTGGGTTGCCATTTCCTTCTCCAATGCATGAAAGTGAAAAGTGAAAGGGAAGTCGCTCAGTTGTATCTGAGTCTTTGCAACCCCATGGACTGCAGCCTACCAGGCTCCTCCGCCCATGGGATTTTCCAGGCAAGAGTACTGGAGTGGGGTGCCATTGCCTTCTCCGGAGGTAAAACTACACTAAGGTTAAAAAGGATCTTGGGGAAATAGATGGGGAAATAGTGTCAGACTTTATTTTTTTGGGCTCCAAAATCACTGCAAATGGTGATTGCAGACATGAAATTAAAAGACGCTTACTCTTGGAAGGAAAGTTATGACCAACCTAGATAGGATATTCAAAAGCAGAGACATTGCTTTGCCAACAAAGGTCCATGTAGTCAATGCTATGGTTTTTCCAGTGGTCATGTACGGATGTGAGGAGTTGGACTGTGAAGAAAGATGAGCACCAAAGAATTGTCCCTTGGACTGCAAGGAGATCTAACCAGTCCATTCTAAAGGATATCAGTCCTGGGTGTTCATTGGAAAGACTGATGCTGAAGCTGAAACTCCGATACTTTGGCCATCTGATGCAGAGTTGACTCATTGGAAAAGACTCTGATGGTGGGAGGGATTGGGGGCAGGAGAAGAAGGGGATGACAGAGGATGAGATGGCTGGATGGCATCACCGACTCGATGGTCATGAGTTTGGGTGAACTCCGGGAGTTGGTGATGGACAGGGAGGCCTGGTGTGCTGCAATTCATGGGGTTGTAAAGAGTTGGACACAACTGAGCGACTGAAGTGAACTGAACTGAAAAAGGATCATGAGCTCTGAGAGCTGTGAAGTGGATAGAGAAGGATGCAGTGATACTTAAAAAGGGATCTGAGGTGTTAAATAACACCTTGATTTGTGTTTTGCCAAGCATGCAGAAAAAACTAAGAGGAGGAGAAACTATCATAGCTATAATTCTTAACTCATAAACTCAGTCTAACTGCATTGTAACAAAACTGGTCAAGTGAGCGATTATAACAAATGCTACAAGAATTGTTGTGGGTTTCAAAGAATTCACAAAAGACCAGGACTGAGCAAAATTTTTTAAATATTTTCTGGAATAAGAAAGCATGTTCTAAGTATAGAGCATAGGCTTTTGTGATTGTTTTCATGACTATCATTCTTAAGGAAAAGTAATTTTACCATCATCTTCATCTTTGAAGAGTGTGCTGGACCAACTTCATGTATCAAATACCAAGATATAGAATAGTAGTTCCTAAACTATTTTCCTTAGAAATCTGGGGCACAAAACAGGTATGGCAATTGGGATAAAAGAATTATATACATATTTCCCTCTAGTCAGTGGACACTAAAAGTATAACAATTATGAATGACAACTTTTGAAAGTAAAAAAAAAAATTGTTGCGATCTACTAGTACAAAATATTTAGATATTTACAAGCAAAAACCAAAAAGATAGAAAATGGGATTTTAGAGTAAAGGAATGATCGGGTCCAATGCAATAGGCTTTTCAGTCAGCACACTCTTGCAACTTACCCAGCTCTTTCCAGTGGTGTGTGGCCTTCAGTATTGTTCTAAAGGAATTTTCCTCTCAGAGTTTTGTTATTCTGAACTTATAAGCTTTTCCCCAAAGATAATTACTACTAATATTTTCTTTTAATCCACTAGACATTTTTCTCTGCATATATTTTTCCTAATAAAATTGGGATTTTAAAATGGCACCAGTATGGCGAAACCAATACAATATTGTAAAGTAATTAGCCTCTAATTAAAATAAATAAGTTTTAAAAAATAAATAAAATGGCACCAGACTATTAATACTATTTTTTCAGCTTTATTGAATTAAATCATCAAAACTGTAAGATATTCAGAGGGTCCAAAATACACCTTATGAGAACATTCTCCCATCAGGTTCATGAACACATCTATGACCTCACATGGTTTTTTTTTGGTAAAAACATTTGTGTTTCACTCTAAGCAAATTTAATTATACAGTGCAGTGTTATCAATTATACAGTGCAGTGTTATCAATTATAGTTACTATGCTATATATTTGATCCTCAGAACTTATTCATTCATTGATGTTATAACTGAAAGTTTATGCCCTTTTACCAACTTCTTCCTATCCCCTCATCTCCCCTAACCCAGACCCCTACAACCACTTTTCAGTCTCTGTTTCTATGGGCTCAATTTTTTAAAATATTATTATTGTGTATGCATTTTTGGTTTCTATAAGCTCACAATAATTTTTGAAAGTTGGCTTTTCACTTTACAAAATATTAATGTAATGATTGTAAAACAGTTTTTCCTATAAAGTTACAAATATAAAATGTCACTGGGTGAGGTTCTAAATGAACCCTTGTCCTGGGTATTTTTATGGATAGAGTCTGGTAGATCAGTCTATCACACTATGAGAGTGTTCTGGGTGAAGTGCTTTTAACTTTCATATTCAGACATTAAAAAACAGAATCTCTGGTGAAAAGTGACACTAAGCATACAGTAGCCAAAAGTCAGTTATTCAATTTGGATGAATTTTTAAAAAAGCATCTATCCAGTAATACACCCACTTCCTTTTACTTTTTCCAAACACAATTATCTATAGGGTAGTTACAGAATATTGGTATTCTGATTTCTAATTAGCTTCTATTTGTTACAATTTATCTAAAAATCCAGTTTTTCATGAATAAAATGAATCTGTCTCTAAACTCAGTAAGTTTAGATAAAATTTATCAAGGGTATTATAGAGTCAATTTCTACAGAGAGTTAGCTTATATGGCCTGTATAATTCTTTCAACCATAAAGGAAATATTTCAATTCACCCAAGTTTATGATGGACATTGAGTTTAGTCTATCATGAGGCTTTATACATGAAACTTTAGTAATTTTTCCCAGTGGTAAAATATAGAATTGTTACCCTTCTCTAGGAATTTTAGGAAATGTAAATTTCCATAGTTAAATACAGGTGAAATGAAATTTATTTTATAATGAAAATAAAATATACTCCATAAAGAACTATTAGAAAATATGATGAGTTTCTAAAGGAAAAAACTAAACTAAAAGTTAATCACTGCAATATTTAGGTATATGTCCTCCCTTGCTTTTCTATCATAAGCAGCCAATTATATTTCCCCGTGTTAATAGTCTTCTAAAACCACATTTTTAATGGCCATGTGTTAACAGCATAGATACACAAAAAAGTGCCTAAAAAACCCAAGTTCTTGAGCCTTTATGAGAAAAAAAGTCATTGTGATGAACAACTCTGTATATATAACTTTGCCACGTTTTTTATTATTGCCTTAGGATAAATTCCAAAAAGTATTATTTCTGGGCCAAAGGGTACACCCATTTTAAGACATCTGTCAAATATGGCCGAGGTGCCCTCCAGAAAACTAATATCTATCTAACTCTCATCTGGGGCTTCCCTGATGGCACAGATGGTAAACAATCTGCCTACAGTACAGGAGACCTGGATTTGAACCCTGGGTGGGGAAGATCTCCTGGAGAAGGGAATGGCTACCCACTCTAGTATTCTTGCCTGGAGAATTCCATGCACAGAGGAGCCTTGCAGGCTACATTCACGGGGTCACAAAGAGTCAGACATGACTTAACAACTAATACTTTCACTTCACCTTTTTTTTTCACTTCACTCTTAAACTCTCAGTGGTAGAATATAAGAGTTTCAACTTCCGCACAACCTCTGTAGAAATGGATTTTCCCCCCTTAAATCCTTTTTCTGCACCCAGTGTTAAATAGTACTTAAGGAAAGGAATTGTCTTAAATTATTTATTTGATTCTTAATATAGTGGCTGCCACATACTCTGTATTCATTAAATTTATTTATTAAATTAAAGATGAATGAATATATACTATTCTAAGTGAAACATCAGGTAAATATGGAAAAATAATAGAATGTGGAGAAAAAAAGAAAATCCAGACACAGAACTAGGAGGCTAGCTCTCCTAACCAGTTTCATCACATCAGGCAAGTAATTTAACCTAACTACCATACAATTGCACTCATTCACACTCTAGCAAAGTAATGCTCAAAATTCTCCAAGGCAGGCTTCAAAAGTATGTGAACCGTGAACTTCTGGATGTTCAAACTTAATTTAGGAAAGGCAGAGGAATCAGAGATTAAATTGTCAACATCCGTTAATCATCGAGAAAGAGACAGAGTTCCAGAAAAACATCTACTTCTGCTTTATTGACTATGCCAAAGCCTTTGACTGTATGGATCACAACAAACTGTGGAAAACTCTTTAAGAGATGGGAATACCAGACCACCTGACCTGCCTCCTCAGAAATCTGTATGTAGGTTAAGAACCAATGGTTAGAGCTGGACATGGAACAACAGACTGGTTCCAAATCGGGAAAGGAGAACATCAAGGCTGTATATTGTCACCCTGCTTATTTAACTTATATGCAGAGTACGTCATGAGAAGTGCTGGACTGGATGAAGCACAAGCTGGAATCAAGATTGCTAGGGGAAATATCAATAACCTCAGATATACAGTTAACACCACACTTATGGCAGAAAGCAAAGAAAAACTAAAGAGCCTCTTGATGAAAGTGAAAGAGGAGAGTGAAAAAGTTGGCTTAAAACTCAACATTCAGAAAACTAAGATCATGGCATCCAGTCCCATAACTTCATGGGAAATAGATGGGGAAACAGTGGAAACAGTGGCTGACTTTATTTTTGGGGGTTCCAAAATCACTGCAGATGGTAACTGCAGCCATGAAATTAAAAGACGCTTGCTCTTTGGAAGAAAAGCTGTGACGATCCTAGACAGCATATTAAAAAGCAGAGACATTACTCTGTCAACAAAGGTCCGTCTAGTCAAGGCTATGGTTTTTCCAGTAGTCATGTTATGGATGTGAGAGTTGGACTATAAAGAAAGCTGAACACTGAAAAATTTATGCTTTTGAACTGCAGTATTTGGAGAAGACTCTTGAGAGTCTCTTGGACTGCAAGGAGATCCAACTAGTCCATCCTAAAAGAAATCAGTCCTGAATATTCATTGGAAGGACTGATGCTGAAGCTGAAACTCCAATACTTTGGCCACCTGATGCGAAGAACTGACTCATTGGAAAAGACCCTGATGCTGGGGAAGATTGAAGGTTGGAGGAGAAGGGGACAATAGAGGAAGAGATGGTTGGATGGCATCACCGACTCAATGAACATGAGTTTGAGTAAGTTCTGGGAGTTGGTGATGGATAGGGAAGCCTGGTGTGCTGCAGTCCATGCCGTCGCAGAGAGTTGCACATGACTGAGCAACTGAACTGAACTGCACTGACCTCTTTTGGGGGCTTCCCAGATGGTGCTAGCAGTAAAGAACCCACCTGCTAATGCAGGAAACATAAGAGATGCGAGTTTGATCCCTGGGTTGGGAAGATCCCCTGGAGAAGGGACTGGCAACCCATTCCAGTATTCTTGCCTGGAGAATTCCATACAGTCCAGGGGATCTCAAAGACTGAGCAACTAGCAGTTTCAGTTAGTCAGTTCAGTCAGTCAGTTGTGTCCCACTCTTAGCAGTTTATTTACTTATTATTTTGGGTGCTGCTGCATCATTGCTATATGTAGGCTTTCTCTAGTTCCAACAAACGAGGGTGACTTGCTAGCTGTGGTGCTTGGGCTTCTCTTTGAGGTGGCTTCTCTTGTTGTGGAGCGCTGGCTTAGTCGCTCCACGGCATGCAGGATCTTCTCAGACCAAGGATTGAACTTGTGTCCCTGCGTAGACAGGCAGATTCTTAACCACTGGGCCACCAAGGAAGACCTGCCTAATAATTTTTGAACAAGGACCCCAACATTTTCATTTATGCAAACTATACAGCTGGTTTTGCCTCTACTTCCTCATCTGTAAAATATAATAAAAGAAAATTAGGCCTGTTCAAGTTACAGCAATTTTGATTCAATGAGTTCTTCCTGAATACATGAGGCTACTGTTTAGGTACATAAATATCTTGAAACAATTTTGAGAGTCATTCTAATTGCTTGATGGAGAACCTCCATTCTGTGAATTGCTCAGCCCTTTTCTCTAACCCATCTCCTTAAATAGTCTCGTCCAACCTCTCCCTTCTCAATTAGCTTCATCATTGCACTGGATTGTATTTACTCCTCAAGCACTGCAACCATTAATTTTTTTAGTATGAAGGAACCGGAAAAGATAAAGCTATTCATGATGATAAATTCTTATGGTCCAAAAATAAAGAAATATCCAGTAAAATTTTCTATAAGGAGGGGATTGAGCAGAAACAAAAAGAAAAAATTTGGAAAATCAATTTGAGCTTCTAAGCTTTAACCTGGGCTTCCCTGGTGGCTCAGACAGTAAAGAGACCTCCTGCAATGTGGGAGACCTGGGTTCGATCCCTGAGTTGGGAAGATCCCCTGGAGGAAAGCATGGCAAGCCACTTTGGTATTCTTGCCTGGAGAATTCCCATGGACAGAGGGCCTGGCAGGTTACAGTCCATTGGGTCCCAAAGAGTCGGACACGACTGAGCAACTAAGCACAGGCTTTACCTTGTAGATAATCAGAGTCAAGGAATAGTGTGGTTCTTTTCACTTTCTTTCTTCCCTCGGCCTTCTTTTCTTTCTTCCTTCCTTTTCTTCTCTCCTCCCTCCTTTCCTTCCTTCCTCTCTTCTGTTTCTAAAAGCAATTCATTTCCATCCCTGAATTAAGTATAATTTCATGGAGGAGAATTTTCCTCTACAACTATTTCAAAACAAAAGCTGCTGTTCTAGTTTTATTTTGGAGTAGTCATTTTGAAAATAAGTGATGGTCTTTAGAGGAAAAAAAATCACAGCAAGCTGCCCAGAGATGGAGAGAGCATGCAAATTACTACTAATTTAAATGACCTTCCTTTTTCCCCTACTCTAGACAAATGCCATGTTTGTGTTTTAAAACATTTATATCTGAGCAGTTAAAGCTATTTCAAGCTGTTATCTGTTTCAACACACATAATGAAACGTGCTGGGTAACTATTCCGCCATTTTACAGAGAGATGGAAAGTGAAAACAATGGGCGCTGAAGTGACATAAGGCTGAGATCTCTGAGTCTAATGCTCTTTGCTGCATTTCAAAATGGTTAATAAAATGCACTCCCATTAATGAAGGTTTTTTTTTTTAATGTTTTCTAAGATGTTTACTCTTTAGACTTCATTGTATATAGAACAAACTAGATAATATAAATCTTCTTGAAAACTGTGTCTTGCCCCTAATAAGCACTGCTTTTCTACAAAGCATGTAGTTGGGAGAAAGTTGATGATACTGGCATACCTGGTGTTCAAACCCTCTCCCTGAGACCTGGGTAGAGAGACGACAAGCACAATACAACACATATCCAACAGTGCACAGTTGGCAAAGATGCTTATTTTGATCCAAGTTTTCCGTCTGCTTTGGTTTTTGTTTGCAATAATATGATAGCATATTGGCAATGCATAGTCACAGTGAAGTAGTATGACTGTTTGGGCAGTCAACTAACTTTGCCTGCTATAATTCAAATTAAGATATCAAAGAAATTGTCTAATTCCCAGAATGTATTAAAGCAGCCTGCCTCACTCCCAGGAAATAACAAGGTACAGCATAAGACTACCTAATTCATCCAAAAAAATAATTAGGAGTTATTGAAGCATAAGGCAAAGTTTGGGTAAGTAATTTTGATGTGTGTGTGGACACTCATATATTCATTAATTTATTCATTAAAAAAATTACTTACAATCTGACATGTGATAGGCAGTGTGTGGTAAGTGCTGGGGAGTAAGATCAATGTGATACATAAGATTAGGTTGAGCTGAGAGCAGCAGGAGATCATCCTGATTTCCCCAAACAGCATTAGCTTAATCAAGATGGAATTGAATTTCTCCCTCACTTGTAAGTCTGAAGGAAACACTTTAGAGTTGTTATGTTGGTGCTGCTGCCTGAAGTCCTAAGAGACCCAGGATATAACCAGGTGTCTGCTCTGCATCCCTAGGGTGTAGTCTTTGTCTTCTTCAGCCCAGGTGGAGGTTGTTGTTTTTGTCCAGTCACCCCGTTGTGTCTGACTCTTTGTGATCTCATGGACTTCAGCACACCAGGCTTCTTTCTCTGTCTGTCACTTTCTCCCTGAATTTACTCAACCTTATGTCCATTGAATCAATGATGCCATCCAACCATCTTGTCCTCTGTCACCGCTTTTTCCTCCTGCCCTCAATCTTTCCCAACATCAGGGTCTTTTCCAAAGAGTCGGCTCTTCACATCGGGTGGCCAAAGTATTGCAGGAGGTACAGTCGTCCAATCCACATCTCAAGCAACAGTTTAAAGAAGAGGAAATAAGCAGAATCAAGTATTTGCTAACCATATTTTAAGGAAATTTCCCATAATCTGCAATACATTTCTCTGTGTACATCCCACTCAGCAAAACCCAATTGAAGAGCTAATATCTAAGTTATAGCATGTCTGGGAGATATGTCTTTAGTTCCTGCATCCATGCATCCAACAGCAAGAACAACAACAACAAAACTAAGGGGGCTTTAAGAGGGAAGAAAAGATGATGGGTAAACCATTAGTTTCTGCCTCTTATGGCCCAAAACCTCTTGTACCTAATATTCTAATAGAGCTATAGCAGAAAGGAATGAAGGCAGTGTCAGCTGATGCTGTAATTTACCAGTTTCAAGAAATACTCCCAAGGCAATAGAAATAAAAACAAAAATAAACAAATGGGACCTCATCAAATTTATAAGACTTTTGCACAGCAAAGAAAACCATAAGCAAAACAAACATGGCAAATAGATGGGCAAACAATGGAAACAGTGACAGACTTTATTTTGGGGGGCTCTAAAATCATTGCAGATGGTGACTGCAGCCATGAAATTTAAAAAAGCTTGCTCCTTGGAAGAAAAGCTATGACAAACTTAGCATGTTAAAAAGCAGAGACATTACTTTGTCAACAAAGGTCTGTTGAGTCAAAGCTAGGTTTTTCTAGTAGTCATGTATAGATGTGAGAGTTGGACCATAAAGACGGCTGAGCATCAAAGAATTGATGTTTTTGAACTGTGGTGTTGAATAAGACTCTTGAGAATCCCTTGAACAGCAAGGAGTTCAAACCAGTCAATCCTAAAGAAAATCAATCCTGAATATTCATTGGAAGGACTGATGCTAAAGCTGAAACTCCAATACTTTGGCCACCCGATGAGAAGAGTCGACTCATTAGGAAAGACCCTGATGCTGGGAAAGATTGAAGGCAGGAGGAGAAGGGGATGACAGAGGAAGAGATGGTTGGATGGCATCGCTGACTCAATAGACAGTTTGGGCAAACTCTGGGAGATGTTGAAGGTCAGGGAAGTCTAGCATGCTGCAGTCCATGGGGTCACAGAGTCAGACATGACTGGGTGACTGAACAGTAACAACAATAGAATGGGAGGAAAAATTTGCAAAAAATGCAACTGACAAGGGCTTAATTTTCAAAATATACCCATACAATTCAACACCAGAAAAACAAACAACCCACTTGAAAAATGGGCAGAAGACCTAAAGAGGTATTTCTCCAAAGAAGAAATACAGATGGCCAGTAGGCACATGAAAAGATGCTCAACATTGCTAATTTTTAGAGAAATGCAAATCAAAACTACAGTGAGGTACCACCTCATGCTGATCAGAATGGCCACCATTAAAAATTTACAAATAACAAATGCTGGAGAGGGTTTGGAGAAAAGGGGAATTTCCTACACTTTGTAGGAAATATAAGTTAGGTGTGTAAGTTATGTATGTAGTCATGTAAGTTAGTATGTAACTGTATGTAGTATGTACATACTAGGTATGTAGTATGTACATGGAGGTATGTAGCATGTAAATGTATATAGGCATATAACTTAGTGCAGCCACAGTGAAAAACAGTATAGAGATTCCTTAGAAAACAAAAAAATATAATTACCATATGATCCAGCCATCCCATTCCTTGGCATATATCCAAACAAAATAATAGATCAGAGAGATACATGTATCCCTTTGTTCATAGTAGCACCATTCACTATAGCCGATTCATGAACACAACCTAAAAGTCTATCAACAGATGAGTGGATAAAGATGTGGTGTGTGTATATATATACATATATATATGTATATATATATAATGGAATACTATTTAGCCATAGACGGAGAAGGCAATGGCACCCCACTCCAGTACTCTCGCCTGGAAAATCCCATGGACAGAGGAGCCTGGTAGGCTGCAGTCCATGGGGTTGCTAAGAGTTGGACATGACTGAACGACTTCACTTTCACTTTTCACTTTCATGATTGGAGAAGGAAATGGCAACCCACTCCAGTGTTCTTGCCTGGAGAATCCCAGGGACAGAGGAGCCTGTTGGGCTGCCATCTATTGGGTCGCACAGAGTCGGACATGACTGACGCGACTTAGCAGCAGCAGCAGCAGTAGCAGCATTCAGCCATAGAAAAGAAGAAAATAATGCCATTTGCCACAACATGAATGAAAGGAGAAATTATCACCCTAAGGGAAGAAGTCAGAAAGACAAAAACCACTTACATGCGGAATCTAAAATATGACACAAATGACCGCAGTGATGAAACATAAACAGAACCATAGACATAGAGAAAAGACTGGAGGTTGCCAGGAGAGAAGGGGATGGGAGACAGATGGACTGGGAGTTTGGGATTAGCAAACAGCATGGATAAACAAGGCCCCACTATACAGCACAGGGAACCATATTCAAATCCTTTGCTAAACCATAATGGAGAAGAATATAGAAAAGAGTATATGTATATGTACCTGGGCTTCCATGGTGGCTCAGACAGTAAAGAATCTGCTTGCAATGCATGAGACCTGGGTTTAATCCCTAGGTCAGGAAGGTCTCTTGGAGAAGAGAATGTCTACCCACTCCAATATTCTTGTCTGGAGAATCCCATGGACAGAAGAGCCTGGAGGGCTACAGTCCTTAGGGTCACAAAGAGTCAGACACAACAGAGCTACTAACACTTTCAACTTTCATATGTATATGAATAACCAACTCACTTTGCTGTATAGCAGTAATTAATACAACATTGTAAATGAGCTATACTTTAATAAAATAAATGATTAAAAACAAATAAATCCTTATAGAGGTACCGTTGATTAACAACACAACTCAGGTAATGCTTTCTCCCAGAAAGACCTACCTACCCTCCCCCTGCTATGGTTGCAAGTTGGATGTCTTTTTTACAAGCTTTCTTCCATCTTTTGCACCATCTATCATATCATCTATTCCCAATATAATATTTTTTATCTCTTCTCCACTCCCTCCTACCTCAACTTGAGTACTGTGATGCCTTGAGGGCCATAACCTGCATTTGTATTTCTTTTTATCCCCAGTTTCCCTAGCCTAGGATGAGACGTATAATTAGGTTCATGAAAAGTGTCTATTACTTAAATTGGATAAGTAAACTGCAGATAAAGAATCTCTAATCATACTAAAGCTAGTTACCACAGGGTAATAGTATAAAGAGAATTTCTCCAGCTATCAAAATATTTAGCACCAAACTTTTTACTTATGAACAGAAGGGATTCTTTTATTTTCATCAATATTTAGAACCTCATCTAATCTTCTGAGCATGTTAAATGTTGCTGACAAATTCATAAATCATTACATTTTGCTTATGATGAATGTTACGACAATTATAAAAATTTTAAATTTTATGACGATTGCTTACCCAAGAAACTTTCTTAAAATACTCTAGTGAAAAACATACACAGGGGTTTCCCTTGTGGTCCAGTTGTTAAGAATCTGCTTTGCAATGCAGAGGACATGGATTCAATCCCTGGTCAGGGAACTGAGATCCCATGTGCCACAGACCAACTAAGCCCAAGTACCATGGACCACAACTAATACTAGGAAGTCCATGCACCACAGTGAAAGATCTCACATGATGTAACAAAGATCCTGCATGCCACAGCTAAGAACTGACACAGCCAAATAAACAAATAAATACTAAAACAAACAAAACAGCGAGATAAAGAGCTATTTCTATCTACTCTATACAAATGATAGCGTTGGGCTCAGAACGACGCACCTGCAAATATATGCAGACATGTACACGCACGTAGTTTTCTACAATAAGATGAGTTGGGAGAAAATCTCTTGCTTTAAGCAAGCAGTGACTCAAAATATTGAAGAAAAAGTCATCTATTCAGAACGTAAAGTACTAACATGCATTGCTTAGTCACTTCAGTTGTGTCCAACTCTTTGTGACCCTGGGGACTGTAGCCCATCAGACTCCTCTGTCCATGAAATCCTCCAGGCAAAAATACTGGAGTGGGTTGCCATGCCCTCCTCGAGGGGATCTTCCGGACCCAGGGATCAAACCTGCATCTCCTAAATTTTGGCAGGTGGATTCTTTACCCACTGAGCCACCTGAGATGCCCAAAACACTAACAATGAGGGAGAAAATGACTCCCTTTCTTTCTTTCACTTATTCCTTGGCCTTAGGGCATGAGATCTGATAACCTCTATCACGTACAGCTACACACATAATTCATGATTGTAAGTTTGTTTTTTCCTCCAGTTCATTCAGCTATAGTATCTGATTTTCTAGGTACTACGTATTATTTTTATCAATATTGCTTTTTCTAGGAAGAACTTACATTCAAAAGAAGATGCCATAAGGCCCTTTAGCAATTACAGACAATGCTTAATCCTTTCTGTCCTTCAATATCTCACTCAATAGAACTGCAAATCTTACTATTCTTTAAGCCAGGTAGACAGTTATACAGAAAACAGCTATTTTCATATACTGCTATGCTGGTCTTGGGCTCATGCCATTTTTTTTTTCTCTTCTATATGGGATATTCTATAAAAAGCTAAACAGAATGTTAAATCTAAGAAAGGAAAGAAGCGTGACTCACTGGCAACTTGCAGTAATAAAAACAGAAATAAGTATCAAATAAGGAGTGCTTCATAAAATACAGTGCACTATGTAAATATCAGTGTTATTATTCATTCACATAAGCAATGTTTATTGAATGTTAGGTGATAAAGATAGATAAAACATTTTCATTGAGGGAATTAGGATGGAGAAAGAGATGTAGACTATAAGAGCAATTCAGTAGAGAAGGTATGGGAATATGGCAGAAGGAGTAGCTTGTTGACCCAAAGGAATCAAGGATGGTTTCTCTTTTTGGCCACCCCATCAGGCATGCAGGATCCTACTTCCCTGACCAGGGATTGAATCTGTGCCCCTTGCAGTGGAGTGCAGAGTTTTAACCACTGGACTACCAGGGAAGTCCCCCAGAGATGGTTTCTTAGTGGAAGTCTTGAGCTAAGAGTGTAAACATAAGTAGGAGTTTGTTAGGTAAACAGGGAAGAGGACATTGTAGGGAGAGAGAGGAGCATGTAAGGAGACCTGAAAGAGCCTGGCTCAATTAGAGAACAGTAAGCTTGGGCTTCCCTGGTGGCTCAGCGGTAAAGAATTTGCCTGCAATGCAGGAGACACAGGAGATACAGCTTCAATCCCTGGGTTGGGAAGATTCCCTGGAAGAGGGTATTGCAACCCACTCCAGTACCCTTGCCTGGAGAATCCCATGGACAGAGGAGCCTGGTGGACTGTAGTCCATAGGGTGGAAAGAGCTGAAGATGCTGACGTGACTGAGCACACACTCAGGCAACTCATGGTGACCAGTGGGTGGGCAGGGCTCAGATCAAGAAGGGTCTGGAATACCAGGCAACAAGCTTAGGATTTGTTTTCTCAGTTTTTTGAGCCTTGAGAAGATTTTCTGCAAGAAAGAAACATAATCTGATTTGCATTTAAAAAAATAATCCTTCTTGTAGTGGCAATGAATGCTCATATTAGGACCTGAGAAGTGAGGAAGGGGATAGCTTTGTGATATATTTAATGAATAATTAATACAGTTTATTAACTGGTTACGGAAGGATGATTCTGAAGTTTCTGGTGTGGATGTTTGTTTGGATGCTGGTACCATTCACTGACGCAGCGGACATGAATTCGAGCAAACTCTAGGGGATAGCGGAGGACAGAGGAGCCTGGTGTGCTGCAGTCAATGCGGTTGCAAAGAGTTGGACGTGACTTAGTGACTCAACAACAACAATAACAACAAATCAGTCAATAAGAGGGGAACACACGGGGTGGGGCAAGTATTTGGAGGAAAATGACTTGTTTGGGAATGTTGAATTTGAGTTATTGAGGACCACCCAGAAGGGATATTCCAGAAGAAATATGTCTAGAAAGAAATTTGATATGGTCTAGAACTCAGGAGAGAGGTATAGGCTGGAAATAAGCTAGGAATTATCATCATATCGGGCGGTGGTTCTAAGACATTAATGCATACAAAAATCACTGAAGTGATATAGTCAGATGTGCATTCCTTGGTCTAATCCTCAGAGGTTGTGGTTGAATGGATCTGGGGGAGGCCCAGGAATCAACACTGAGATAAGCTACCAGGTGACTATGCTGCAGATGGTTTAGAGCAAAGAGCAGGAGGAGAACCACAAGGAAGTGACGTTAAGAAACTCCAAAATGGAAAGTTTCAAGGAGTGGAAGTGGTGACATATAGATTACAGAAGGGAGATCAAGAACGCTTGGAGCTGAAAGCATCTACTGGACTTGGCAGCCTTCAGGAGGGACCTGGTGACTCAGAAGAGCAGGTGCAGTGACGTGGTGAGAGCAGACATGGGCTGCAGTAGGGAGAGAGTGATTACAGGTAAGGAAGAGAGTGAATGAATGGAGCTTGGCTAGGAGGGGAATCCCTTATGGACAGAATTTGAAATTGAACATCCAAACCCTAAGTCTCATCGAAATCGACCAGGCTCAAGCCCTAAGTTTGCCACTTAATGGCTAGATTACATAATACATTTGTGGAGCCCATATTCTTGTTTATAATACATTAATAATACCTATGCACAAGTTAAATATGACACTGCATGTGAAAGAACTTTCTAAATTGTTTTTCCAAAGTTTTCTATAATAAACCATCTGAGTAGCAGAAAATCCTAAACAGTTTTATACAACAGGCGTCTTACTTGTGTCTGTTCACAGTGATGAAACAGCCCCAGCTTCAGCTACTGGAATGCTCACCCCATGAAAGCAGAGAACTTCAGAACCAAAGAGAATCACGGGTGACGTACTAAATAGACCAATGCCCTTACTTGACAGATGAGAATCCAGAGGTCTGAGACGGGAATGGAGGTTAAATGACTTGTTTAAAGGCAAACACTGATTCATGGCAAAGTCAGGAAATTCAGCCAGACTCATGACTCACTGTATCCAGCCTCTTGCCTGTGCATCACAGAATACTTCTTTTTCCCTGCAGCATGTGGGATCTTCCTCAACCAGAGATCTAACTTGTGTCCCTTGGAGTGGAAGCATGGAGTCTTAACCACTGAAAGTGAAAATGAAAGTGTTTGTCACTCAGTCATGTCTGACTCTTTGTCACCCTATGGACTGTAGCCCACCATGCTCCTCTGTCCATGGAATTCTCCAGGCAAGAACACTGGAGTGGGTTGCTATTTCTTTTTCCATGGGATCTTCCCCATCCTGGGATTGAACCCAGGTCTCCCGCATTGCAGGTAGACTCTTTACTGACTGAGCCACCAAAGAAAAGACCAAAATGCAAATGGTGGAGAATTAAAAGAAGTGTTAAGGATTTCCCTGGTGGAAGTCCTTTTACAGCAAAGAAAAAAGCAGATGACTGAAGCTTTGATGACAGGGATAAAGGAAGAGGTGTTTAATTTGAACGAATCCAGAGATTCACAGGTAAGTTCCTTGAAGACATTTTTGATATCCATCCCTGTGACTCTCCAAGCCTCCAAGCAGATGCCAACTTAGCCTAGAACCCCAGCTGTGGTAGACGGATCAGCCAGTAATAGGGTTACTAGTGCTACTACATATTTCTTTCAATTATCCCCGTTTAGAATTGAAGAGCTCTCCAAAACATCAACATAAAAAGACTGTAGTTTGGGATAAGCCTTGAGGGTTCACAAGACACCCTTAGAGAGCAATTGCTGTGGTTTATTTCTATGCGAAGGGTAGAGATGCTTCTTCTAAACTGTACTTCAATATTTACATCTCCATCTTTCTTTCTAAGCCTCCAAGAGAAGGCCAAGATTCTGATTCCTCTCACCCAGCTGGTACCTCATATACAGTAGAGATTCTATAAATGGCCATTGAATGAAAGAGGGAAATAATTTCAACTATAACTCTTTGATCAATTTATTCTTTAACAGAAAAAGAAATCTCTAAAACATTGACTTTGAAACATTATTTGTCTTCTTTTAGATCCTCAATTTCCATCTTTTCTCTCTGGATTTTCAATAAGCTAATTGCATCCTCTATTTGCCCCTCCTCACAACTTCTCTTGATATATAGAGGTTTCCCTGGTTGCTCAGCTGGTAAAGAATTTGCCTGCAATGCAGGAGGCCTGGGTTTGATCACTGGTTTGGGAAGATCCCCTGGAGAAGGGAATGGCTACCCACTCCAGTATTCTGGCCTGAAGAATTCCATGGACTTTATAGTCCTTGGGGTCGCAGAGTCAGACACAACTGAGCAATTTTCACTTTCACTTTCCCTGGTGGCTCAGCGGTAAAGAATCTGCTTGTCAAGGCAAGAGATGCAGGTTTGATACCTGGGAAATCCTATGGACAGAGGAGCTTGGTGGGCTACAGTCCGTGAGGTCACAAGAGTCAGACATGACTTAGCAACTAAACAAAAACAATAATACATGCTATAGTTGAGTAAATAAAGGAACTGTTTACAATATTCTTTAGTCTGTGAATGAATAAAGTAACACAACATATAAGGTAACACAAACATAGTTGGAAATACAACCTAATCAAAGTCACAAAACTTTGTTGGTAAATGGAAATATTGAGGACAGGAGGAGAAGTGGGCGACAGAGGATGAGATAGTTGGATGGCATCACTGACTCAATGGACATGAATTTCAGCAAACTCACGGAGATAGGGAAGGAGAGGGAAGCCTGGAGTACTGCAGTCCATGGGGTGGCAAAGAGTCAGACACGACTGAGCACCTGAACAATAACACTGTACATGAATAAGAGATGGTTCTTGATAGTGAAATAGAAATTTCTCTTTCTAGAGCCTCTGTCTACTTCCCAGAGCTCATGCTTTTATCATTTCCATTAAAAGGGGGAAAAATTTATTTGCTGTTTTCTAAGATGTCACTTTGTTCTCTTTTACATATTTTAAGAAATTTTTCTCTGATTTTTCTTGTCACAGTGTGTATTTTTCTGTTATATTTGAACTGGAAGCTCTTTAGGACAAGGATTGTCCTCTATATATAGACAGAGTGATGTTTACTTTTAGTGCTCAGCACTTTTAAACTTCTTTTCCAGAGAAGCTGCAACAGTCATAGGCTGATACTCCTCAAAAAGGTAGATCATGATGTATGAAATGGAATGGTTTCATAAGATGGAAGTATAAAAATAATAAAAAGCAGAGGTTAGATAGGAGTTTAGATCTGAGTCAGTTATTGAAGAGGTACAGAGTGATAAAAAGGGGATGTGTTACTGGAAACTAACTCTGCTGGGAGGTCAAGGCTAGGAAGAAAATGAAATCCAATAACCATCTGAGAACTGACTCAAGGTTGGGAAGGATTCAGTGATGGAAAAGACATGATTCTTTGCTTCCTACATGTACACACAAATAGTAAAGCAGACCTGGGTAAGGCAATAAAGCTGCAGAGAAAGGACATTCAAGGAAAATTTAAAGAAAATAGCTTTACTCATTAAGGGCGAAAATTATCCAGAGTACCTCACATTCTAACGTACGAAGCCACTTTTAATTGCTTCCCTGAAGCCACAGGGACTATTACTTTTCCAAATCAGGAGCATTTTGTATACGCCTCATTTTGTATATTGTCACTAACTTTATTTACTGCCTTTCCTAAATTTTGAGACATAGGGAATTGTACATAAGATTTTAGGTTATTATTTAAGCACTGCAAATGTGATTTTGTAAGATACACATTTTTATTAAGTGAATCTCTATCACTTTTTGAAATATGCCTTGCATTCATGAATCTTGTAAATCAAAGATTCACAGGTAAAATGAAATCTCCATACAACCTATGGTCAACTTAATGACTTCTCAGCAGTATGAAGTCAAAAAGTCAAATGATACTACTGTACTAACAGGTACTAGATTTCTAAAGTTATTATTATGATATTAAAGACTTACTTTAGATTTTTCAGTATATAATGATAGCACGATATAAAGTCAATACCTCTTGATTTTCTTGCTATGTTACATCCTGTGACCACTGATGGTAATGTGGAACATTTCCTGCTAGTTATTCATTGATTAAAAAAAAAAAAAAAAAAAAAAACACCTCATTTTTCCAGAGACTGGGCAGGAGATAAGATGTCAAGAAGTAATGAAATGAAAGAGGAGAATGCAAAGGAACCGAAAAGAGAGAAACATTAAAGTGATGTTATTTTTTTCCCCTGTGTATGCAGATGGACAGGAAAATTATAGCAGTAATTGCAGACTCCTTTTCACCAAAGACAGAATGGCCTTGGGGAATTAGAGGATGAGAGATAAAAGTCCAATGAAACTGCATTCTCATCCAGGCTCCATCTTAGTGGCTGGATCTTGCTTCGGCCAAGGTCATTTACCCTTTTCCTGACTTAGTTTCTGTAACTGTTGAAAAAGATTTGCCTCTTTGAGCATTTGAGAATATGAGTAAGATAATTCTTCAGAGGTCCCCCAAACTGGTCAGAAAAAGGTGCTATGAGAATACCAAGTAGTACTATTATTATTGAGCTGTGTACTCCTGTTGGCATGAGTCATCTTGCTGCAAAGACACAGAAGCAATTCCAAGTGTGGCTGAGCATCAGAGACAATAAGAGGAGGCCAGAGCTCTTAGCTGGCCTTAAGGGAGATCTTAGTTGCAACGAAATCTGCCATTCTCTGTTTAAAAACAAAGCAAAACAACAAAAAAGGGTGGGAGGGCAGAGGAAAGGTGGGACTTAAAATAAGTATAGCAATGTGATTATACAAATAGACTTTTGAAATTTTACAGTCACTTAAAATACAGGCTTTGTCACTTAGTACTATGACCTTGAGGGCTACCCATGTGGTGCAGTGTAAAGAATCCACCTGCCAATGCAGGAGACTTCAGTTTGATCCCCGGGTCGGAAAGATCCCCTAGAGTAGGAAATGGCAATCCACTCCAGTATTCTTGCCTGGAGAATTCCATGGACAGAGAAGCCTGGTGGGCTGCAGTCCATGGGGACGCTTGGGCAAGTTTCTTCAAACTTTATTTTTCCCATCTGTAAAATGGGGATTATAGTACTATCCACAGGACTGTTGTAGGGACTTCAAAAACGTACACGGTTTCAAAGGCTCTGTACAGTTAGCTAATATTATAATTTATAGGAGATATAAGAAAGTAGAAATTCAGGTTGGTAAATAACTGAAGTTTTAAAAAAGTAAGAGAAAAAGACAAGTTTGTATTTTACAAAATGTTAAAAGATTTAAGTGGTCCAGGAAGAGGCAAACTTGTTGTGTCGAGTCTGAATTCACTCTTATTTGTAGGTCTGTGGCAACTTGTCAAACCGTTGCTATCTGGCACACAAAACACAAACAGGAAAAACCTTCCGTGTGCTTGAATAAAAACGGCCTTCCTTTTTAAGGCGATATATATATATATATATACACACACACACACACATACACACACATATGTATATATATTTTTCTTTTGGGGGGAAAAATCTTAGATACCCAATAGCTCTTATAAAACAAAGCTCAGATGCTGTGTTTCTGTTGTTTTAGAGAGAGAGCAACCAGGGGTGTTCAGATTACGCTCTCTTTGAATCGCGCTTGGGGCTGGGAAGCCTTAGGCAAAGCCCGGGGGGCAGGACGCCTTTTTTTTTTTTTTTTCCAATCGATCCCGGAACCTTCGCTCGGGCGGCGGGGGCGGTGGGGAGGCGCGGGAGGGAGGGGTCTGGCCGCGGGGCGCGGCGCCGCTCGCCCATCCCCCGAGCGCGCGGCGGGGCGGCCGGCCGGCGGCCGCGGAGGATGCGGAGGGGCGGCGGCGCGGGCCCGACCCAGCCCGGGCGGCGGGGCGGGCGCCGCCCGAGGGGGTAGGGCGCGCGCGGGGGCGCGCCGGGCCGGGGAGGCGCGCTCCGGCCGCGCTCGCTCTGCTCGTTCGCTGGCTCGCTCCCTCCTCCCTCGGCAGCCGCGGCGGCAGCAGGACAAGGCGGCGGCGGCGGCTGGGGATCAGACATGGCGGCGGATCTGAACCTGGAGTGGATCTGCTCCCTGCCCCGCTCGTGGACTTACGGGATCACCAGGGGCGGCCGCGTCTTCTTCATCAAGTAAAGGACCGGGGCCGGCGCGGGGGGCCCGGAGGGGGGCGGGAGGCTGGCGACCGCGGGACAGCGCGGCGGGTCGGTGCCGCTCCGGCCCCCTCGGCTCCCCACGGCGCCCCCACTCACGCCCCGTCTCGGCTTCTTCTCTCCCCACCCCTGCAGCGAGGAGGCGAAGAGCACCACCTGGCTGCACCCCGTCACCGGCGAGGCCGTGGTCACCGGGCACCGGCGGCAGAGCACAGGTAACGCCGAGCCCGGCCGGGCCCGAGAGGAGTTGGGCTCCGCCGGGAGGAGGCGGCAGAGCCCGGGTCGCCCGCTTCCCTGCCTCGCTACCTGCCCCGAGCCGCCGTCTCCCGGGAGGCGGCGAGGTGGGGCGGAGGCCGGCGGGGGCGGCCGCAGGTAGAGGGAACCGGGGAGGGGGGTGCCCGCCGGGGGACTTCCCTCGAGTCTCCGGACGCCCCTATCCTCCGCCTCGGATCGCCGCCAGCCCGTGGCGCCCTCTGTCCCATCCTAAACTGCTCACCTTCCGCCCCCCACCCTCGTAGGGTGGCCCACTCCCCTCTCCCGGGAAAGCTGGGACCCTGAGTTGCTCCCCCCGCGGCCACTCCTGAGTCCTCCTGCCGCCCCCCGGCCCCCTTGCCACCTTTTAGGAAGTCCTTTCCCTCTCCCATCGTACAGCCCCGGGATCCTGCCTCCGGTCCGCCCGGAGAACGTATCCACAACCTCCCGGGCGGCTTCCTCCTCTGAGGTGGGACTTGAGGGTAAGGTGGCTGATGGAGGAGGTGAGGAGTTCGGGGGTTCTCCGATCGTTCCCCGCGCCGGAGAGGCTGGGGAAATCTGGGCTCTTTGCCTCATGCAGCCGGGGCCGGAGGAGGCATTTGCAGCTGCAGTTGCCCGCCAGCCCGATTCAAAGTCCCCGGCGGCAGCACCGAGGTCGCACACGCTGCCTGGAGCCGGTGGGCGTGCTGGGGGTGGGGGTAGGGGCGTCCCGCGTGCGGGCCTGGGTCCCCGATTGGAGAGGGTCGCCGGGGAACCAGCTCGGTGCCTTGGGTAGCTGGTTTGAAGGCTGCCTGTGAGCTGAGCTGGAGAAGAGAAGATTGGAGCTTCAGTGCTGCTCTGGCTTTCTTTTGTCAGTCTTTGTGTACATTCTTGAAACTTGTTTGCCTTTGAAACGTAACATGTGTTCTCTTCCTGGCCTGCTTCTGTTACTGGTGATTGGAAAGGCTTGAGAACAGTTTGGGTGGAAGGTGAGGCCGGCTTCAGAAAAGCTCTGTAGAGCTAGTCTTCCGGGATATTTCCTCTATAACTCCGAGGTTCTCTCTTAAAGTTGCCAGGTTATTGAACAAGCCTGTCTCCTGTATTACATGCTGGAGTTCAGCACAGTGACTAATATCCCCAAATTTGCAAAAAGGTGGAGGAGGAAAGAGAAAGCTGGTGTAGCAAGCATGATGAGGTTCCATTTTTAAGGCATTTCTGACTAATTCATCGTCATATTTCTTAACTCCTCAGTGTCCTCTTTGACTGAAATGTACATTTTGGTGTTTGTCATACATACAGTCAACTTCAATGGCCTCTTTGCCTTATGGATAGTAACAGGTTTGTGTCACAAGAGACAATGTGATGTTTAGGTTATGTAGCCTCATCGTGTCGTGGAATAGGTCCATGATTATTTTGGCTATGTGAAATACATATTTTTATCGTATTAACTCTCCAGGTTTGATAACATTCACACGTCAGAAAAATTTTATTCTGTGATTTTAGGTTAATTTGATTTTTGAGAGATGATCTTGATTTTTTTTTTTTTTTTCCTGGTTTGGTTTATTTTGCTTTGATTTTGCACACACATCAGTGGTTTTTTATTTCAGAGCGGTATCATGATTAAATCCAAGCCACTGGTCGTTTGTAAGTAATTGGCAAGCACAGAATGTTACCATCATTCACCAGCATTCTTGCCAGGTTTATGACTTGAAACTTCACATCTCTGCAAGCCAGGTCTGTAGAAACACACATGTATAAAGCATGTGATGTCAGATTTCATTCCCCTTAATTAAATACTTAGGAAGTTCTCTCTCATCAGTGACACTTCCCGGATGGATTCACTTATGTAGCTGAAAGGTGTGGTCTTAAATAGACTCAACATCCTTAGGAAGAAGTGGGTGTTACCTTTTATGCAGTCTTTTTCTTTGATTTTGGGAGGTATTTTGGCCTGCTGTTCATGGGTATTTACTTGGGATTAGAAGCCATCCCTTGGCTTCTTTTCCTCTCCACTCTCATCAAAGTGTATAATTCTGTCAGATAATCTCTAATGTGGTTGATAGTTTTCTGGTGGCATTACATATGAATTGCCATTCCCCCAAAATGATGTTGTATCTACTATGAATTTTACTACCAGTCTAATGCTTTTTTGGGGGGTGGGATTAGAAACTTAATAAATGAAAATCATTGATCGTGAAAAGAAATAATTAAAAATGGTTTGAAACTTACTATGCTGTTCTGTTGAAGTAATACTGATTGTGAAATACATGTTTTTTAGATTTGCCCACTGGCTGGGAAGAAGCATATACTTTTGAAGGTGCAAGATACTATATAAAGTGAGTCTTTTTAATTATGATTTTTTTCCCTTGGTAATTCAGATGTTGTGATTAACCTTTGGTTGTATGTCGAGGTACAATCATGATTTCTTAAGGTTTATCGTATTTTATTGATTTTATGCATTATGAGTGTTGGAATTTGAGGTAAAAGACAACACTCAATTTTCTTATGTTATTTGTCTGGGCATTCATTGATTTAGCAGTTAGATCATTTATGGCCACCGTTACGTTTTTGGGGCTTCTGTATATATTCTTGAGTGATTGTAGTAGTTTGTCTTTAGCATGTTACCTTTTTTCTTTTAAAGTGAATTCTGTTCATGTGTATTTTGACCAGAGCTATTAATAAGTAGTGAAAGTGATGTAAAGCTAGGTTACAGTTTGATGGATAGTGACAGGGCTGAAAGTAAAAACAAATAAATACGGAATATTTCACAAACATCTGTGGGAGCATTGTTTGTAATTTGCTTCAGTTTATGTAAATAGAGCTAAGTTTCAAAGTTTCATATCTAAATGTTTTACTGGCATTTGTGTTTGAATAAAAGGCTTTCAGTAGCACTTAAGGACAATTGACCAGTCCTAATCTTTAAATTAATTTTGTAGAATATTGAAATAATTTCTCTTAACTGTTAACTTGACAGTGCTTGGAGATGGATACACCAGTTTGAGGTCAAACATTATGTAGGAAGATTTTTTTTTTTATCCCTCGAGAACATAAAGGTGGTTTTATCTTCATTTTAAATTAGAAACTGTTTACTTAAGAGCTTGTTTTAAAATTTTTTGTTTCATTTTAAGGAACTGAGGCTTGAAGGAGAATGCTTAACTATGAGATTTGGTTGAGATGTCATTGGCTTATTAATAATAACAGATGGCTAGCTTAAGGTACCTCTGCTTCATCCAGCCCAATAAGGCACTTTACTGAGTGCCATTTTAAAGATGATGCCATACCTCATGAAATTATAATTATCTACATGGCTTAAACATTTTTTTAGAATGATTTTTTATAAAATATTAAGGGAAACATACAGATACTAGCTGTGCTTGCTTGTTTTGGATGTAGAAATGGAGAAAGCAGAATGAAGATATAGGAATGGAGTACGGTTTCATGATGTGGTCCTTCCCTGGATATGTTTGATTTGCATCTTTTATTTGGAGATTGTGCTGTGCATCATTAGATGGCCTAAAAAACAAAGGCATGAGTAAAGTGCAGAGTCACCAACTGTTTTCTTTAGAGTTCTTTTTCATCCTGAATTAAAGTGAGTTTGTATTGTCATGAAAGGGATTCTTTTTTTTTTTTGGACAAAGTATTGATATTTCCGAAGACAGCTTTTTTTGGATGGAGTTCGTTTATTTGTATCCAGTATAATCTTAACTGCTGTACATTAAGCCTTGCTGATCTTATAGAATAGGAGTAACACTGTAGTTCTCAATATTATTTAAATTTTGGTGAATGTGTACATCCTTAGATGAATGTTTATTTGGCAGTGCAAAATGTTACTCTGTGCAGGCCGAATATGTATGTTTTAATTTAGAACTAAGCTGTTAGAAAAGACCGAGTTTTCTTTTGTTTCACTAGCCCTTTTGATTAGAGTTTCTTTTATGTTGACATAAACAAATTAGAATCTTACTTGTGTCATGCCTAAGTTTCTCAGGCACGTAAGGACTGCATTCAGAAAGCTGTAATAATTTGACTTTAATTCTACGTGCATTTTTAAGCTAGCGGGTTTTCATCATGTGGTATTGGGAGACAGCCAATCGTTGTGTCCAAAGGTAGCAATAAAGAATTTACTTTATGAAGGTAATTTGTTCTAAAGTTGAGCACGTTTTAGAAATATGCATTCATTAAACCTCTAAACTTCTTTTAAGTAGAAGTTTAAAACAACCATTGAGAAATACATGATTTGCTGAACATTAGGTGCTACTGTTTTTCCTTTCTGGGTTGTATCAGAAGACTAATTTCTTTTAAGGTCAGATAAATCTCTAGTGTGGGCTGTCATTTCCTCAGAACCTTTTACCTTCTTGTGTTGTTATGAGCAACTAGGGGTGCTTGATTATTGTGTACTGGGGGCACTGCTTGTATCTGAAATTTCACAGTTTGCAGAGCACTCTCACATATGTTACCATGTCTGAATCTCGTTTTAATTGTGGTTGTTGTCAGAAGAACTCTTTTCCTTGTCACACCACATAATAAAACAGCAGAAACATGCCTTTGGAACTTAGGAGTCTGCAAAGACAGCAAGATGAGAAACAGCCGGGATGTGAACTATATTTAGAATGTTCAGAGTAGGAGAAAGGATAGGAGTTTGCCGTAGGAAAGTGATGGCTGTTGGTGGATATATTTTTCACTGTGGGTTCTATGTTAGATGAAGAAAGGAGGTTATTGACCAGATTATAATAAAAAGAGGTGATGGAGTGAGCAGGGTGGGTTTTGTTCACATGGGACAGAGAAGATGAAAGGCAGATAAAAGACCCATTGATCATCTTGTTATTCCTAATCCTGTGTTCCTGGGAGGCTCCCAGAGCAAGAAGGGAGACCAAGACCTGGAGTTGTTTCTACTTTAGTTCCCACGTGAAGTACATTCAACTCTCCAATTCCCTTCAGAACAAATGGTGGTGGTGGTTCAAAACGGCAAATGGCCAGGAAGAATTTATCTTTGGATTGTATCGATATTTTAGTGTCAACACCCGCATTCCTGTGGGCAGTAAGAAGAGCAGAAGGAAGGCACGACTGTGGCCTTGACCCTCTAAGACAGTGGAGCTCAGTCTTCACATCTTTAAATTAGGCGGGCTGCAAAAGGCAGCTTCTCTGTTCCAGCCAACTTTCAGATTTCTTTGAATTTTATATGGTTCTGGGAATTTACAATATTCTACAGAATAATGCACTCAGAGTGCCAAAGAAGAGATAGTATGGGAAATGTGGAAAGTTACTTAGCTTTCAGATCCTGCTTAACTATTTAATCTCGGTCTTTAAGCTGTGTGTAGATAACCGCAGATAAGTCTAAGTAGAGCCAAAGCTCTGGGTCTCTTTCTGTTGCCACAGTGGGAGAGTTGTGTGTGTACAGTTGACAGCGTTCACTAATGTCAACAGAGGGGCAGATCACAGTTAAGAGTTGTATAGATTTGAGCTGGATAATCAGTTTACTTTATACAGTTTTTGAAATTGGTTCTTTCATGAACCAATTCATGTTTCAGGAACAATTCATGTTTCAGGAAACAGAATATAAAGAGAAGGTATTTTACTTTAAGTCACTTTGGCCAGAAAAATGTTAAAATTTGAAAATTAATTCTTTACTGTAACAATAAATATTTAGGTTTATGTTTTTAATGAAGAAAGTTTGCCTTAAGCTACCCAGCCTCTAAATTATTTTATTGTGTGTGTGTGTAAATACATATACACAGAGTCTGAATTTGATTATTGTTTCCATATTGCTTTTTAACAATTAATTCATGTTTTTTATTTTTGGGGAAGAATGCTGAAAGTTGCCAGTGATTTTTATAATTTATGAAGTATAGCTTTAAATATTCAAATAACTCAGCTCAAAGTGCAGAAGATAGTCATATATTTGAAGGTTATAAAGCTTTCTGCTTACTCCTTGAAAATATTACTTAATGACTCTGTAATGACAGGTCATGGTAGCTTAAAATGTATGTGTCATTGACTGTTACTTTGTGCTTCAAAGCTTTAAGATGGTTAATTTAAAGTGCTAAGTAAATCTTAAAACAATGCTCTCTGAATAGTGAGCAACTTTGTTCTAATTATCTAGAGGTCATTGCCTTATGTGACAGGTTTGGGGATCAAAAAATGTCTTTGCAGGGTCATAAAGTAGTATGTAAATGTTGTGAGGTTATATTTTCATATTGCCTTTTCCCTTAATTTTAAATTTAAAGTTCTGAAAATCGAACTTAGATATGCAAATAGAGCAGTGTTTGATTTTTTTTTTTTTTTTTGACTAATGAAGTTTCATTTCAGTATCTGCTATAGTTGGATCTAATGTATGCTTAGAATTTCAAACTAATCTGCAGTGAGGGGAATTCTAGTATGAAATAACCATTTAAAGTTTCAAGTGAGAAGAAAATCTGTTTCTTCATAGAGTATCACAACTGAAACTATGAGTGAAGACAGGGAGCATAGCTGCCGTGAGAATGTGAGAATATATTGCAGTGCATTTGATATTTAAAATTGTTTGGTATGGTTCTACTATAATATTAGAATTGGGTGTAGCAACATCATGTTTCAGGACAATTCATGGACATTGTACATCTTCTCCATATCCCTAACAGTATTTGGAATGAATAATCCTTCTGTGTATGAAACACTTTATGCTAATTCGTTAGGTACAGCATAACAATGAACTGTGGTTTCAACCTTCAACTGTGGTGTAGAGAAAAGCATGTGGAGTATTAAAGGGAGATGGTGTGGGGCCCCCGGACTCCTAGTGTGAGGCACTTCAACACAGCATTCGATGAATTTAATACTCACAGTAGCCTTTTTTTACCTTCCTCTCCCCTCCTCCCCTTGCACCCTTTTTCATGATGAAACTGAAGCTTAAAGAAGTTAAAGGCCTGTTGTAGGTCTTATAGCTTCAATATTAGTCACTATCATTCAAATTAAGGTCTCTGGGCTAAGTCGCTTCTAGACCTAAAAATACAGAGCAGTATAAACAGATCCTATGGTATGTGTCCCTCCATTAATAGGTTGCTTGGAAATAGAGATCATTTCAAAGAAACAAGTACAGTGGATAGGTTAGTATGTGTGTGCTCACTCACTCAGTTATGTCCAACTCTTTGCGATTCTATAGACTGTAGCGCACCAGTCTCCTTTGCCCATGGGATTTTCCAGGCAAGAATACTGGAGTGGGTTGCCATTTCCTTCTCCAGAGGATCTTCCTGACTCAGGGATCAAACCTGCATCTCCTATGTGGGCAGGCAGATTCCACTGAGCCACCTGGGAAACCCCCTAGGTTAGTAGGTAGGTTAGTAGGCACATGAAAGCTTGTTTAACTCCTCAAAACCTATTGATCAGTATTTTTTTTAATAGAATCTCAGAATTTGGTCATTTCTTTACATCCACTCGAGAGTGTTGGTGTTGGGCACTATTCTAGGTATTTGGTGACTCAGCTGAGGCTTTCCTGGAGCATACAGTCTTACTAGGAAACAAAAAATGAGATTTCCCTGGTGGTCCAGTGGTTAAGAACCCTTCTGTCAATGAAAGGACACATGCAGGTTCGATCTCTGGTCTGGGAAGATTTGACATGCCTTGGGGCAACTAAGCCTGTGCACCTAGAGCCTGTGCTCCCCAACAGGAGAAGCCACTGCACTGAGAAGCCCGCACACAGCAACTAGAGAGTACCTCCTACTCACCACAACTAGAGAAAGCCTGCACAGCCATGAAGACCCAGTGCAGTTGGGTTGTTTTTAAAAAAAATGGAGCAAACATGTGATTTTAAAACAGCATCCTCATAAAGGAAAAGCAGAGTGTTTTGTGACAGATTATGAAATTTTCCCATAAATGTTTCAGTGATTAAGTGTATTTAGGGGTTTCGAGGGTGGGATAACAGGACTTCAAATAGTGTGAATTTTATCATGGAATCTCATGGTCCTTTTTAGTCCCAGGAACATTGCTCAGGACCAGGCCTGCTCAGTGTCTTCTTGTAGTGCCTGCCTATAGCTTAATGCCAGCATCTGGTGAGCCCCTGGTAAGTGGTGTCTGTGCTGATACTGCTGGCCTCCAGCCTCCAGAGGAGTTAGTTGGGGTAGGACCAGAGGAGTCCCCACAGTGTAAGTGACTGCATTTAGAGAACCCCTTTTGGATTTCTCAAGTGATTTCCCCCTTATGTGGATGGACCTCTTTCTTGGTTTGTGTTTCTGATTGTCAAAGCTGGTGTAGTTTAGGAAGGAGGAAGGAAAGGGGAGTAGGGTAAGAATTGGTTGGAAGAGTCAAGGAATCAGAGGCCACCGAAACTGGTGGGATGTCAACATCCCTGTTTAGGTACCGCTGTCTGTCCTACAAAGACAAGGGGTTTCTCAGCGCTTGTGGGCAAATACTCTCTCCTGGGACCTTTTCACCTTTCTATAGAGATATGTATAAGTTGGGGTTAAATGGGGAAAAGTGACATGTATAGCTATGTATGAGCAAATTGGAGTTCATATAAAAGTGATGCTGGTTGTCACTCAAATGGCATCCTAAGAAGTCAGAGAAAGAAGAAGAAACATAGGGCCAGGTTGAAGGGGAAGGGCTTGAGGAGGCAGGAGTGAGTTAGGCCTTCAGGGCATGGCTGAAATTCACATGTATACCAAATACCTAGGATAGTGCCCAGCACTAGCACTCTCGAGTGGATGGAAAGAAATGACCAAATTCCGAGATTCTATTTAAAAAATACTGGTCATTAGGTTTTGAGGGGTTAAATAGTGATGAATAGTGATAACTGCCCTGCTGGTAGGTGATTAGAAAAAATGCTAGGATAATGGGAAGTCAGACTAAGAATTCTGTTTGCAGCAATGTTGTGTCTGGTCTTTGAATGTAAGGCTGAGATTTTCATTTCTAGGCAAGCCACTGCAGATAGGTTGTTTTTGTTTGTTTGTTTTGTTTTTTGGTTTTTTTTTTGGTTAATAGCATAATAGCGTTAATAGCGTAAGGTGAAGGTATTAAGAGAGATTCTAATGCAGGCAGCATGGCTTAGAGAGGGGCAAAACGTGGAATGGAGGAGTCCCTTTCTGGGTCTGTGGCTATAATCTGGGAGGGAGTTAGTGCTGGAAGCAAGTTGGTAGCAGTGGGAATGGAAAGGAAGGAGGCTATTGATCAAAGTTATTAAGGAGGAGTTGACAGGCCTTGGGAGTCTTGGTGAGCTGGGAGGTTGTCAGAGAAAGAGAGGTCAAAAGTTACTTAGAGGCCTTTGTGTCTGAGTGGCTACAAGAATGATTGGGGCCCTTGACCAGAATAAGGGGGTTGGTGGTTGGGGGGAGCTCTAGGTAGAGGTGTTAATGATGGTTTGCTTTTTGAGCTGCTTACCTCAAAAAGGACATCACATTTTAGGTGGCTAAAATCTGGCCTTTCCAAAGGACTCCCAACATTATTTTCTGTTTCCCCTCATGAATAAGAAACATACCCTCTACCCCTTAAAGTGCTGTCTCAGCTGCTTTATCTCCAAATAATATATGTAGATCCAAGCCAGCACTGTCATATTCTTTCATCCAGTAACTCATTCAACAAATAGTTCGCAAGCGCTGTGTGCTGAGCACTTTAGGTTTTGTGAATGAAATAGACATGGACCTTGCTCTTATGGAGCTTATAGTTAAATTAGTGGGAGAGACAGTGGTAACATAATCACAAACGTGCAGTCTGATAAATGCTATGACGTGTGCATGATGCTTTGAGCAGATGCATTGTGAGGAATTGGTCCAGTATGGAAGAGGCCTTTCTCACTAACGTAAGGAATAAACCTTCTTCCTAAGCTCAGCTGTGAAACCCCACAGAGTGATCAGAATAGAGCAGCACAAAGTCACCTGACAGATGAAGAATTAATAGCATCTGGGCTTGAGACTGGACTGTAACCTGAGTGACAGTGTTGTTGTAGCCAATGAAAGACTTGGGGTGGCGTTGATGTGATGTGGAATTTTAGAAAAAAGGAGAAACACTGCAACAGAAGTTACCCTCTACTGTCTACTAGAGATCAAGGCTAAGCTGACTATGATTATGATTTTAACTATTATTTCAGTCTCAGTGGCACAGTCTTCCAGTTACCTAGTCATTCACCAACACATTTTTTCTTCCAATTCTCTTCAATACATTTTGAACTCATAATTATATGCCTTAGTGAATAGGATACATCATTAAGCAAAATATACCTGCCAAACTCTACTCTTCTCGGGGGTGACATGGTGGGGGAGGGAATATCAGACAAAGAAAATATAACATTGGTAAATAAGTTTTATGGTATGTAAGCATATATAAGTGCTCTAAGAAAAAAAAAATTAGAGCTAGATGTGGAGGATCAGGAGAGGAGTGTAGAGGAATGGGTGTGGGAGAAAAAAACAGTGCAATCAGAGAAGGACAGGCAGGGCTGTGTGGGGCCTCATTGGTTGGTATAATTGGCTGTTAACACAGGGTGATGTGGAGCTGTCGCAGGTCTGAGCAGAGGAAAAGTGTGGTCTGATTTTGCCCTTTGAAAGGGTCAGTCTGACTGTTGTGTTAGATGAGACTTTGGGGGGACTTAGTGGAGCCCCTCCAACAAAAGTTCTGCCCTCATCAGATTCTCTCCTTATGTTTCTTTTTAACACTTAACAGAATTATGATGAAATACTTAATCCTATAACCATCGTATTTCTTTTAAGCTCCCAGTAGTCATCAGTTCCACTGATTTAATAATAATAACAGCTTTTTAGGGGAGACAGAGAGATATAACCATATTAAATAAACCCTTTTATCCTTATTTCAGAAATAGTATATTGAAAAACCACATTTTAAAATCAAGCCAATGCTTGGTTAATACCTGTTTGCCTATATACACTCATGGTAGGTAGCCTTCAGGAAAAGCAGCTTGTTTATAGCTGTATTTTCTGTCCCTCAGCTCAAACCTTTCTCATAATACTTCCTCAATAAATATTTCTTGATGAATTTTAATGATGACAGTGATCTTAATTCCATGCTATTCAAAAGCCTTATAATGTGGCTTTTTGTGAAATTTAAATATTCTCATTATGTGACAGTCTGTCTGTCCCAGTATGAATTAGGAAATCAGTTGTTTCTCAAGTGTGGCTTATGTGATTCTCCTCCAAGATACAGATAGGATCTGCCCAGAAGCCCAGCTGAGTGGCCAGCACCAGGATGAAGCCAAGATAACGCGGGGACCTGTGAGGCTTGCTGGGAGACGGACCTTGGCAGTGACCATGCTGTTTCCACTTAGACATGTTGATGGTTCAGCCTACTGTGATTTGGAGAATAGAGGAAATACTGAAGTCTGTCTGCTGTCAGGAGGAGTATGAGTAAAGCAGATAGAGTCCGCTTAGAGACCACTGAACTCAGTGGATCCTAGAAAGGCCTGAGAGGAGTAGAAGGTGGGCCTCATGAGGTGCAGGTCACCGACGTGTCAGAAGCACTCGGGGAAGTCTTAGAAATAGCCTCCTGGCTACTTGGGAATTATTCTTTGAAGTGGCCAGTAATTTCAGAAACCCTAAGAGAATCCTTCTAGACCAGGGGTCCCCTGTTAGGGCTGCACAGCAGGAGGTGAGAGGCAGGCCAACCAGCGAAGCTTCATCTGTATTTACAGGTGCTCCCCATTGCTTGCATTACCACCCGAGCTCCATTGCCTGTCCATGGTGGCATTAGATTCTTGCAGGAGCATGAACCCCACCTGAGCTCGACTTATCCCTAAACCATATGCCCTGTCCCAGTCCATGGAAAAACTGTCTTCCGCAAAACCTGTGTCTGGTACCAAAAAGCTTGGGGACTGCTTCTCTAGACTGTTAACTCTTCGGAGGCAGAGACTGTGTCATAATCATGTTTCCAGCATCCGACACATAATAGCCAGTGAGATGTTTGAAATGAAGACCTATTACAGATGGTAGGAAAAGTAAATCTGAACATCCCAGGACATTTTCCTGCTTCTCATTTGTCATCTAGTTAGGATTCATACTGTTGCAAATGTCAGTGACCCAAAGCCAACTATTATAAGCAAAAGCCAGCTCTTCTCGCATGTTAATTCCAGGAGTGACACAAATGAATCCTTCAAGGCCCTTCTTACCCACCTTTTTCCACTTGAGAAAGCTTTTCTCCACTTAACCAGGAAAATAGCTGCTCACAGCCCCAGATTACATTCTTTTAGCTGTTTAAATCAAAAGATAAGGTTTCTTCTCTGTTCCCCAATAAAAAATCTTAGGGACTTTGACTGTCTTGTATCCCGTGCCCACCGCTAGAGTGAAGACTGGTCCTCTGGTCTTCAGTCATTCTCTGTCCTTAGCTGAAGCTGAGATTATAATACTATCAGCCAGCCTTCCGAGGACCCGTGCGATAAGAGAGGAAGGCCAGGTTCACGCAGGAAGTCTGGGTGTGAAAGTCTGTGTGATCAGAGACTACCGCTCCTCCCTGGTATACAGGGCACAGTGCTAAAGGCCAGGAAGGCCATGAACTTGAGCACCTGCAGTCTTCTAAGAAGTGATCGTATCAGTGATTGCAAGGCCGCTTTCTGCCTTCCACTGAAGAGGGAGTAGCTGAAGATACACACAGGGTAGTTCAGGCCTGGACCTGGGAGAATGGAGAGCAAGTGTTAAATTCTGAGGATGAAGCCATAGAAACCAATCCTGTCCTGGCTGCCTTGAGCAAGGGGAACTGAGGAAACCAACTTGGATTTAGTACGAGTGGCAGTACAGTCTCACTGTGGCCAAAACCCCACCCTGCTGGAGCGCACCAGGGGTTCCCGCTGGTTCTTCTGAAATCACTAGCCACTCATGATTCCCACACAATGTCAGTGCTTGAGTAATGCTACCCAGACTTGCTTACTGCACGAATCCCATGGATGTTCTACACATTCTTTCCCTCCATCCCTTCCAAGTGACTAAGATTCTTTACACATGTTATTTCTTTGGGATAGATATGGTTCTCAAAAGAGAATCTGCCTCTGAGATGAAAAATTGCTTTAGTCTTCATATTGAGTTAATTCCATCGGCTTTTGCCGAATTTGATTAAAAGTGCATATAATACCCATTTTATTAAATGTTTATAGTAAAGTTGTTCAACCTAAAATTTAAAACTCAGTAAAATGGGACAGTATGGCCCAGTCTTCAGAAAAAACAAGGAATTACTCCTTGCTCATTTTCTATAGTACAGCACAATGGTGCAAGGAAAGTAACATGTTAAACCTAGTGTCAATTTTTTTCTCTTGAAAATTCATCTGTGGTACTACATTTACTTTGAAAAATCTGTTCTACCATGGAATATAGATGCATCTAATAATGATGGCATTTAAAAAAATTTAGTAAAGAAATGTCAGAGAATGATTCCAAATCCATCTTAAGTGTGTGTGCTTTTTTCCAACCTGTTTTATAATGTTAAGTGTTTCTTTCTGATTATAGAAGTAATGTATTTTTATTATAGAACATTTGGAAAAAAACTGAAGAGTATAAAAGAGAAAATAAAAATCACCCAGTCCCATTATGCAGAGGGAATTTCTATTAATATTTCAGTATATATGCATAAATATTTTTAAAGATTTGGGTCTTATTGCTAATACTGCGTTGAATGCTGTTTTCATTAAAGTTATATTGTGTGTCCTCATGTTACTATATATTTATTCATTGAAAGATTTTTTATTAATCAGATAGTCTGTCTTATGAATATGTAATAGTTTAATCATCCTATTTTTAGATGGCTGTGAGGCTTCCTTGGTGGCTCATTGGTAAAGAATCTGCCTGCCAATGCAGGAGATGCAGGTTTGATTCCTGGGTTGGGGAGATCCCCTGGAGAAGGAAATGGCAACCCATTCCAGTATTCTTGCCTGGAGAATCCCATGGACAGAGGATCCTGGAGGGCTACAGTCCTTGGGTTCCCAAAAGAGTTGGACACGACTTAGCAACTAAATAGCTGTTTCCAACTTTTTGCCGTGAGAAAAATCCTATGTAATACTCTTATATGCATGTTTGTTTCCTAGACTTGGAATTATTGGGATAGGATATGAGCTTTTTGGGTCTTCCCTGGTAGCTCAGTTGGTAAAGAATCCACCTACAATGCAGGAGACCCCAGTTCGATTCCTGGGTTGGGAAGATCTGCTGGAGAAGGGATAGGCTACCCACTCTAGTGTTCTTGGGCTTCCCTTGTGGCTCAGCTGGTAAAGAATCTGCCTGCAATGCAGGAGACCTGGGTTTTTGATCCCTGGGTTGGGAAGATCCCCTGGAAAAGGGAAAGGCTACCCACTCCAGTATTCTGGCCTGGAGAATTCCATGGACTGTATAGTCCATGGGATCCCAAAGAGTTGGACATGATTGAGTGCCTTTCACTTCACTCACTCATGAGCTTTTTAAAAGGTTCATTACTTAACATTTTGCCCAATTGCCCTCTAGGAGATTTGTACAAAGTTATGTTCTCCCCTTGTACGTGAGAATGTTTAAAAGTGCCCTTGTTTCTCCAGACCTATAATAAATACTCTGATTGGATAGGTGAAATTTGAAGGTATTTCTTGAAGAATTTGATGGAGAATCTGTGTGGGTTTTTATTAGCAATTCTGACAGTTTGGAACAAGAATTAGTCTTCCAGTTATCTGTTGTTACATAACTGACTATCCTAAAACTTAGTAGCTAAAAACAGCAATGGTTTATAATTTCTCACCTTTCTTTGGGTTGACTGGGCTCAGCCAGACTGCTCTTCTGTTTCCTGTGCTGTAATTGAGGTTACTCGTACAGATACATTCAGCTGGAACTTGATGGTGGCCGGAGTTTCCCAATGTCTTCTCGTGGCCTCTCATGCCTTAGTGGTCTATCTAGAGTTGCTTGATAACAAGGCAGCTGGGCTTCCAAGAGGGAATATTCCAAAAAGACAAGCCCCTGGGTGTAAGCATTTATGTAATAAAACCTATGATTGTTTTATGCCTGCTCATGTCCTGTTGATCAGAGCAAATCACATAACCTAGGCCAAACTCAGAAGTGGGAGAGAACTATACAAGCCTCTGAATACTGGGAGATGTGGTTCATCGCAGACTATTGAGGTAATGGACTACCAGAGATAGTAAATAATTCTCGAGTAGCGTAGCAATTCTAATTGATTAGCAGTAGTACTTTGGAGCACTGTATTGGGAAGAATTTGGAGAGTAACTTCTGGATCAGTAGGAAAGTATATTGTGACAAGTTGATGTTGCAAGGGCTTAGGTGAGGATGTCGGTACAGAGTTGTATTTACCATCTTTAATATCTACAAATTTATATGATAAAATTATAAACCTCAAAATGAAAAGCAATTCAAGAGCTTGCATGTAGGCCCAAATATTTTTAAAACATGGGTACACTTGAGTAAATTGAGTTTTAAGCATTTGTTCATCCTGGGTTCACACAATTAATACAACTGGAGTATAGGAGGTCAATTATTGGTATCTTGTGCTAGATTAATTTGCAAAATATCTATATTTTACACCAGGACTGCTCTTCCCCATTGCTGAGTGAAAAAGCTGTAGCAGAGTTCATCGATGAGGAACAAGTACCCATATTAGTGATCACAGTGGTGTCCCAGGTCATATGTGTCGGTGGGTGGATGGCTAGATGGACAGATAATCTCACATATATATGTATTTGCATTGTGAGTGTGTGGTTTTAAGTGCTTGACTGACTTGTGAACTTGACCTTTGGATTAACTTATATGATTTAACTGGTATTATTAGTGGCAATATTTAAGAGTAGGCACTATAACCTATGCATTCCCAGGGAGACTTATAGGAAAATGTTACTGTTGCTTTTGATACAGTAGTGTAGAGTCCCTCTCACCCCATACTTGACCTCCCAGAGGAGGTTCCGTGTATTGGTAGTTTGGTGTTTGTCCTACTCCCCTTTCTTTGCATACCTATCCAAGCATATATTCATTTATTTATTTTTACCAAGATGAACTTGTCCTATGTGTATGATTCTTTGACTTTTCCTTTTTATTTAATATCTTCGGTCTCTTCACATTAGTAGTTAGAAGTCAACACCATTCTTTCAGTAGCTACAAAGTATTCATTAATTATTTAGCTGTACCCACCCCTAATTGTGTGGACATTAGTGTTTTTCCATTTTTCCCCCCTCAGTTTCTAAAATTGTTGTGAACATATTTATACATAAACTTTATGGTCATATGCAAATATTTTTATAAAATAGATATGGAAATTGCTGAGTTAGGTTGTATATGTATTTTAGCTTTTGATAAATGTGGTAAAACCCTGGTAAACAGCATAAATAGTATCTGAAAATATTGAAATGTGTAATTATAAGATAAATGAGAAGTAGTATTTTTCATTAAGTTCATGGAGTTACATGCAAGAAATAAGAAAGTGGTAGAAACTGACACATTGTACAGAGCTGCATAGTGAATCTGAAAGCCCCAAATGATAACAGTGCGTCACTCCCTAAATTCCTTTTGCAGTTGGAGTTGGACCAACTATTGGAGCCCTTCGACAGTCACATTCAGATTGGTTTATGGCTTTACTCTTTGTGGTTAGGCCAACTTCCAAAAACTCTTCACCATTTTATCCTTGCATCATGTAGGATTATTATCTCCTGTATCCTTGCCAGTAGTTGGAGTTACAAGACTCAAGTTTTGAGGGAATCCAATGGACAAAAGTGATATCTTGTTTGAATTCGCATGTTCTTGGTTTTGGCCACGCTTGTCGTCTTTCCCTCTGTTTGTCTCCTGTTTGAGTCTCTTCTACCGATTGCTTCTTCCATATATTTTCTCTATTCTTCTCTTGCTATTTTTCTTAATGATTTATGTCATTTATATTATTTGTATTTTTGATGTCAGAGCCAGTTAGCTTAAAGAGCTCTCCAAAATAGTTTCATTGTGCACCCTGGTAAGTAAAAAAAAATTTGGTTGTATTCTCTCATTATATGTCTATTGATTTACAGATTATATACATGTATTGTCATTAGTCTATGTCTTACAACTTAGTAAAGCTTATTTTTTCCTTACTTTATTGTGTCTTAAAAATAAGTGTAAATAGGGGTGCTAACATGTCAACAGCTCAATGAAGAGAGTCCAGTGTGCATTCACCTAGGAATTTAGGAGTTCTCCATGATACATGATGTAGGCCTATTATAGGCCTATTAAGTTGGCCAAGAGGAGATGCTTTTTGTCCTGTGACCACAGTGTGCAAATCTGTAAGCCTCTGGCCGCTGAGTGTTCTGGTGAAGTGGAAAGTAGCCAAGGGTCAGACCTTGGCTCTGTTACCTCTGTTAACTACACAGCTTGGAGAAAATTGCTTATTCCCACTAAGAACCAGTTTCTTGGAGAGGGTAATTCTTGTCTTGCCTTCTTTATAGGCTTATGATGTGAGTGAATATGTAAACAAACTTGGAAAAACTGTAAACCATGGTTACATATGAAATACGTGGGTATTTGTTTTGCAAGGCCATAACATTTTGTATATGCACACTTCCAGATCATTTATGCTAAACAGTTGAAAATCCTGGCCTACTAATAATGGTTCAGAAATATTTTTTTAAAAAAGTAATCTTTTTGGTGGCATGGAGGATCCAACTCCTGCCTACCGCATTGGAAACACAGTCTTAACCTCTGGACTGCCAGGGAAATCCCCAGAAATATCATTTTAAGCCTTCAACTTGTATAGATTCTGAGTTTCTTGTAGGTAGAAACTGTCACACAGGCTAGTCAGTAAGTTTTGTTGTTGATGGTATCAGATCAGATAACATATATATTTTTGGTTTTTAAAATGGTTTTTATTTAAGAAAGCCTTGTGATTTAAGAATTAGAAATCAGCTTATTTGTGAAGTACCCAGTGGCGCTAAGGAAGACTTTCTTGAAAGAGTAAAGTAGCTTTTGTCCAGGCTGCAGGTAAAAGGCAGGACCTAGAATGAATATATTCTCCAGGGTAGAGGAGAACTCAAGGCATTGTAACATAAGGGCCTGTTCACATAGGTGGAGTGAACTGAATTATACGGGAGGTGGTATAGGATACAGTGTACCCAGGAGTGATGATGAAAAGGCAGTAAGAACATGGATAATGCTGTGTTTTAAAAATGTGTTTCATAATTTTTTTAAAGAATGTATTATCTGTAGAATAAATTATTATCATCTGAAGAAGGTGGTAGATGAAGGGAAGAGAAATGAACTGAACCCCTGATAATCAATAAAAAGGAATAGGAGAAATTGGGATTGCTATACAAGTTTAAATATAGAGGTTTGAAATATTTCACAAGTATTAACAGTCAGGCCCTGCAACAGTATTGGAAAACAGGCGCTCACAGGCCTGCGCTGCTGGCTGGCCCGGCTGGCCTGTGACCAGTAGTGGCCTGGGTAGGCTGGGACTGGAGCTGTGGGCAGTGGGCCAGGTGAGGTCACATTCCTTCTGAATACCCTCCTTGCCTTCCCTCTCCTTTGATTCTCAGAACAGCCCCACAGGGTAGAAAGCTGGACGGGCCGAGTCCAGTTAGAGTCACTAAACCTTTTATGCTTACCCAGATGAGTGGGAAGGGGAGGTGGCGTGCTTCCTTTTTATATCTACTTTCAAAAACTTATTTAAGACTCTCGGAGGAGGTAGAAGACTGTGCGAAAAAGAAATTCTTTGCGAACTTGGAAGAATAGCTGTATTTCTCAGAAATAGTTCATGCTGAGGAAATTCTGTATCTCAGAAAAGAATGATAGAAGGACTTTTTTTTTTTTTCTGATACAGAGAAATCACAGGTCCATTTTGAACATTTACCTAATAATCCAGATTTTTACAAAGGCATGTCAAGCCCCCACCCCCAACCCCGTTATTTTTATGTGAATGAGTCTCAGTCCAGCTGCTGTTCCTTTCCCAGTGGAGCTGCAGAGGAAACTGAGTTCAAAACAGGCAGTATTATTGGTAGGAGAAATAAACTCCTTTGATGGGGTTCTACATCTTTTCCGTATATAACAGTTCCTACCTAGTATGGTATTAAAGCCTCCTTGCAGAAGACCCTGAGATGAAAATATTTTACAATTTTGGGCTTCAATTCCTCAAACACATTGAAGGAGAAATGTAATAGATGATTCAAGTTGAATAGATATGATTAATCTTGCTGCGTTAGTTAGTGCTATATAAGAAGCCATCTCCAAACTCAAAGTCTTGAAATAGTCACTGTATATTGCTGAACACAGGGTTGGCTAGTCAGTTCCTCTAGTGTCTGTTGCATTTATTCTCTCTGTTTTAAACTTCTTAGTTTATATTGGAGTATAGTCAATTAACAATGTTATGATAGTTACAGGTGGTCAGCAAAGGGACTCAGCCATATGTATCAGTTCAATTCAGTCGCTCAGCTGTGTCCGACTCTTTGCGACCCCATGAATTGCAGCACGCCAGGCCTCCCTGTCCATCACCAACTCCCGGAGTTCACCCAGACTCACGTCCATCGAGTCGGTGATACCATCCAGCCATCTCATCCTCTGTCGTCCCCTTCTCCTCCTGCCCCCAATCCCTCCCAGCATCAGAGTCTTTTCCAATGAGTCAACTCTTCACATGAGATGGCCAAAGTATTGGAGTTTCAGCTTTAGCATCATTCCCCCAAACTTCCTCCCATCCAGGCTGTCACATTTAGCAGAGTTCCTTGTGCCATTCACTAGGATCTTGTTGGTTTTCCATTTTAAATGTCCTGTTGCTTTTACTCTTGTCTGAGATCAGATGTGGGTCAAGCAGGAGGCTCTGCTGATCTTGGCTGGTCTGGGATGGTCTTTTCTGCGATGGTAGAAATGACTGGGCCCTCTTCCACATCCCCAGTAGGCTTCCCCAAGCCTGCTCTTGCGTGGAAGGCAGGTGTGCAAGCAAGTGTGCCAAAGTGCTCCAGGTCTCTCGAGGTCTGGGCTTAGAATTAGGGCAGCATCACTTCATGCACTGCTTTCCATTGGCCAAAGAAAGTCTCACAGCCAGCTCCAGTTCAGGATGTGGAGAGAGAGATTCCATCTTTTGAGAGAACTTGGAAAACCACATTGCAAAGGTTGTACATAAAGGGAGAGGTGGAGAACTGGAACCTTTTTGTAAGCTGTTGTGTAGTGCATGTGCCCCCAAATTTACTGAGCCCATTTGAGGTTTATGCTTCCTCTGCCTGAGATAGGAGATTACACTCGATCCTGTTCACACAGTTGATTGTGTACTTCCGTTAGGTAGAGAATTAACTGGACATGTGTGTACGAGTCTTTTTATTAAATCAGTTAGTTGCTGATGCCTTTAGAGCAGGGGTTTTTTTTCTCCTTTCATGATGTGTTCAGTTGGTTTGATGGTCATATTGAGGCTAAGTCATTTTAAGGTTCAGAATGAGCCCTAGTGCTTCTACTGTAGGTGGTGGAGAACATATTATAGGTTCAGTGTATTTAAGAAAGCTCTCAAGTAGATGAACTCCCCTGTCTTCGGTCAGTCAGTCAGTTCAGTCGTTCAGTTGTGTCCGACTCTTTGCGACCCCATGAATCACAGCACGCCAGGCCTCCCTGTCCATCACCAATTCCCAGAGTCCAGCCAAACCCATGTCCATTGAGACAGTGATGCCATCCAACCATCTCATCCTCTGTTGTCCCCTTCTCCTCCTGCCCTCAATCTTTCCCAGCATCAGGGTCTTTTCAAATGAGTCAGCTCTTTGCATCAGGTGGCCAAAGTGTTCGAGTTTCATCTTCAACATCAGTCCTTCCAATGAACACCAGGACTGATCTCCTTTAGGATGGACTGGTTGCATCTCCTTGCAGTCCAAGGGACTCTCAAGAGTCTTTTCCAACACCAGAGTTCAAAAGCATCAATTCTTTGGCGCTCAGCTTTCTTTATAGTCACACTCTCACATCCGTATGTGACCACTGGAAAAACCATAGCCTTGAGTAGCTGGACCTTTGTTGGCAAAGTAATGTCTCTGCTTTTGAATATGCAATCTAGGTTGGTCATAACTTTCCTTCCAAGGAGTAAGCGTCTCTTAATTTCATGGCTGCAATCACCATCCGCAGTGATTTTGGAGCCCAGAAAAATAAAGTCAGCCGGTTTCCACTGTTTCCCCATCTATTTGCCATGAAGTGATGGGACCGGATGCCATGATCTTAGTTTTCTGAATGTTGAGCTTTAAGCCAACTTTTTCACTCTCCTCTTTCACTTTCATCAAGAGACTCTTTAGTTCCTCTTCACTTTCTGCCATAAGGGTGCTGTCATCTGCATATCTGAGGTTATTGATATTTCTCCTGGCAGTCTTGATTCCAGCCTGTGCTTCCTCCAGCCCAGCGTTTCTCATGGTGTACTCTGCGTATAAGTTAAATAAGCAGGGTGACAATATACAGCCCTGTCTTACTCACACCCAAAACCCGTTGACCAGGTACCTGCTGTCATGTGACCTACCGTACTTTACTTTCCTCCTGGGATTTAGCACTACTGGCTCAGGTTCTTGTTCATATACTTCTGTCATTTGTCTCCCCTCACTGAGATGTCAGCTTCCCAAGAACAGGGACCTCCTCCAACCTGCTCATTTCTGAACTCCCAGGGCTTAGAAGGGTGTGTTCCTCTCCTTAGTAGATGCTCACTAAATGTTTGTTGATGTTTATAATAAAAGTTTGGTGATAAACAAGTCAGCAACTCATGAAACCACAGCATGTTATGGTTTCAGGTATGTCTCAGGTACCTTGTAGACACTATGGAAGCTTTAGGGAGGGTCGGGGATAAAGTGAATGGTTGGAGCCACAGAGGGTTTTTCCAGATTGATGCCATGGAGGGCAGATGAGCAGGAGAGTTTAAGGTGTGAAAACTTTGTTGAAATGTTAGACCCTTGGACTTCAGGCTGGGAAGGAAGGAAATAGAGCAAGAAAGAACCTGATGAACTTAGAACAGAGACTCTCCAAGAACATATACTCCACAGAGGAAGAGTAGTTAGACATGCATGCTGGCAGTTGGGGGTTGCATTAATGTACTGTAATCGCTGATGTTGTTGATTTCAGATTATATGCAGGTTACGGGCATGATGGGGTCCAGGGATTAAGTTCTGTCAAGTGGTTGAAGAACCGTGAGGAGGAGGGAATAAACAGCTGTTGTTTGACAGGGGCGAATAGGACAGGTGGTGTCCTTAAGGGAAAGTCCTTAACAGCCAGAGTATTGGGGTAATGCTTTGAGAGGAGGTTTGCTAACAGTGGGGCACGGCTTCCACAGGTGGTTTAGTTTACAAGATAGAGGCAGAGTGGAGGCTAGGTCAGAGCCAGACCCAGCAAAGTCTGGTAAGGCGAAAGTTGCATCAAGAGATGGATTGGGAAAGGGAATGGAGATGGCATGAACTTGGGCATTGAGAGGCTCAATGGATTTAGTTTCAGTAGAATCTTCAAGAAAAGTGACCCTGCCACTGACCAGACAAGAAACCATGTCTCATTGGTCAAGGGTGGTGGTCAGCCCAGAATTTCTGGGCTCTGACTGTGTGAAGGAGATCTAGGTAGACATCCATGAACTCCTAGGAGTTCATATACTAAACAGATGTGTGCTGATTTGTTACTGCAGTATTTTCATTGTAAATTCTTCAGAATATATTAAGTATCTTCTTAAAATTAAAAATGACATTCTCCAAATTAAATTATTTTAAAATGTAAAGCAATGATATATGCAAATATTAAAGGACAGTGACTTAATCAGTTTGTGGAGTACTGTTTATCAAGTCTAAAATCCAAGGATTAGGGCTTTCAGATTAATATTTTAATCTATCTTTGGGTCATAAAGTTTTTTACATAGGTGTTAACCACAGTAGATATTTTTACATGTAAATATTTAATCTCTCCTTTTTGCTGTCAGTCATTTTGAAAGTCCAAACTGTGTGGTGAACCAGAGCAAAATTTCATAATCTTTAAACCACAGAGTTGCCTAATAGGCAACAAAGTAGAAATGACAGCAGTCAGGATTTTACAAATTCCCAGAACCGCCTGGCAATAACTTTAGGAAGAGCATTTGACTGTAAGCTCATAAATAGGGACTCTGTAACATGACTAATTAATAGTAATTTCTTTCTTGCCTTAAACCCTTTGGTCAGACTCCTTCCATGGAAACAAGCAAAGCAGGTTAAAGTCATCTGTATAATTTAAACTGTCTGCTTGTGCAGTACAAGTAAGTTTATTTTGTGCAATTAGCAACAAAGTGTCTAAATTCTGTGAGCCAAGTATTTATTTAACTACTACTTGTATCTGATGCTAAGTATTTTTTAAAACTTTTTTTGAGTTCGTGTTTTATTCATTATGAAAAATCTAATACAGATTTAGATGAAAAATCTAACATATACCAAATGAGTATAAAATTTGTCCAACAAAAAGAAAAATGCATTGATCACTGCACAAGATAACTCAGCCTTAAAGAGAGAACATGTCTCAGACCTTTGAAGCCCTCTCTTGCCCCTCCTTGACTCCATTTTTCTGTCACTACCCCCTACCCTTACCCCGTAGGCAACCACCATCCTGAATGTTTATAACATTCCATTGGTTTTCTTTAAATTTTCACCACATATGTTTGAGTCAATATACAGCGCATGGTTTAATTTTCTGGTTTCTTCTTTTAACTTGATAAAAGTGAATTCATTCTGTATGTGATTTATTTTGTTAAACATTATTATTTGTAAGGTTCATACCAAATTGATGTGGCTCATTTTTATGACTATGCATTAGTTTAGTATATGTTTGTTTATACTATAAGCGTTACCCATTGGTGGACATAAGTTTGCTATTTTATTTTTTTATGGCTTTATGTGAGCATCATTGTATGTCTCCTCATGCTCATTTGTAAGATTATCTCAGACATAGAACTATAGGTATAATTTGAGGTGGTAAGGTGCATTTCAGCCTCATTGAATAAATCTAAATTGTTTTCCGAAGTAGTTGTACTGTTAAACTCCCTCCAGCAGGATGAGTTCTTGCTCCTTCATGTCTTTCTCAGAACTTGGTATTGTTCAGCTTTTATATTTTTTGCCAGCCTGGTGGATGTCAAATGTTTCCTGATGGTGCTTTTACTTGAATTTCCCAGGTTACTGAAGTTAAGTATCTTTTATTAGGCTTATTGTATATTTGTATTTTTTCTTTGGTGAAATGTCTGTTTATATCTTTTGTTTCCTTTTTGTCCTTTTTCTTCTGATTGTAGGCATTTTTTGTTTGCTTATTAAATATAGATAGTAATCTTTTGCAGGTCTGCTGTTTGGTTTTGTACTGTATCTTCACTTTTTTAAAGTTATGCTCCGTTTATAATTACTATAAAGTACTGGCTGTATCACCTGTGTTGCACAATATATCCTTGTAGCTTATTTTTATATGTAATTATTTACACTTCTTAGTCTACTTCACCTATCTTTCTTCTTTCCTTTCCCCACTGGTAACCACTAGTTTTTTCTCTATATCTGTGAATCAGTTTCTCTTCTGTTAAATTTACTAGTTTGTTTTATTTTTTGGATTCTACATATAAGTGATATCATATAGTATTTGTCTTTCTGTTTGACTTGTTTCGCTTAGCATAATATCCTCCAAGTCCATCCATGTTGTTGTAATTAATATAATTTCATTCTTTTTTTTTCTTAAGGCTGAGTTGTATTCCATTGTGTCTGTGTATACCGCGTGTTACATCCTTCCATCTGTTGATGGATACTTAGGTTGTTATCATATCCTGGCAGTTGTGAATTGTGAATGACAATGCTATGAACATTGGGTTGCAGGTATCTTTTCCAGTTAGTATTCTTGATGCCTTCACTTTTTTAAAGGGATTTTTTGATGAACATGTACTTATTTGTCAATCTTTCTACAAGTCATGAGAGGAATTTTTTATTGTTTCTGGTCCTGACTTTCTCTTCTACCCTTTGTTTATATTTCTGGTTAGTACCTTCAGTATAATGATAAATAGAAATAACTACAACTCTGACTTTAACTGCCTCTAATTTTACCATTAAGAATAATATTTAATGAAGATTTTTGGAGGGTGTCTTTTCTAGATTAAGAAAAGTCTCTGTTATTCCTAGTTTGGTATAAGAACTTCTTTATGAGTATTAAATTCTATTAGATATTTTTTCTGCATTCATTGAGATAATTTTTTTTTTTTTTTAGTTTGCTAACTTAGCGCATTCCTGTAAATGGTGTTAATACATTTGTTAATGGTGAACCGACCTTGCAGTCTTGGAATAAACCCAACATGGTCACTGTGTACTTTCATTTTTATACATTGGTCCGTTGGGATCGTTGGTATTTTGTTTAGGATTTTGCCATTTGTCACCTTAGGTGAAATTGCCCTGTAAATTCCTTGTCTGTGCTATCATTGTCTGGCTTTGATACCAGTGTTCTAGCCTCAAAAATGAGTTAGAGGGTATTGGACTTTGTGTGTTCTGGAAATGTTTACATGAGGCTGGAATCTGATACTAAGAAAGGTATATTATTGTAATTTTCAACTGTTGTGATGACTTTTCATTTTCTCTGAAGTTCTGTCATTTTAAAAACAATTTTGAAATTATGTTATCAGATGAATTTATGTGTAAAATTGTTATGTTTTGTTAAGTGTAGACTATGTCATCATAATGAAGTCAACATTTTATCATTGGGAGTTGACCTCTACCTCCATTTTTACTAATGGTCTTGTCTATTTGTTTGATTTTAATGTATCATGTGTGTGTGCACACACAGTCACAGTTATGTCCAACTCTTTGTGACCCTATGGACTGTAACCCACCAGGCTCCTCTGTCCTTGGAATTTACTTCAGTTCAGTTCAGTCGTTCAGTTGTGTCTGACTCTTTGCGACTCCATGAACCACAGCATGCTAGGCCTCCCTGTCCATCACCAGCTCCCGGAGTTTACCCAAACTCATGTCCATTGAGTCAGTGATGCCATCCAACCATCTTATCCTCTGTCGCCCCCTTCTCCTCCTGCCCTCAATCTTTCCCAGAATCAGGGTCTTTTCAGATAAGTCAGCTCTTCATATCAGGTGGCCAAAGTATTGGAGTTTCAGCTTCAACATCAGTCCCTCCAATGAACATCCAGGACTGATCTCCTTTAGGATGGGCGGGTTGGATCTCCTTGCAGCCCAAGGGACTCTGAAGAGTCTTCTCCAACTTACATTTATTTATTTGTTTATTGGCTACACTATGCAGCATGTGCAAATCCATGCCCCCTACATTGGAAGGCAGAGTCTTAACCACTGTTACCATCAGGGAATTTCCCTTATAGCTCTTGTGATTACTGATGTAGTTAAAATTATTTTCACACTGTTTTGTACTTTCCTCTTTTCTACTTTCTTGGTTCCTGGTGTTTTCTTTTGGAGGTCGGGGAAGGGTTCGTTTTTAAGAGGGTAATATTTATAGTCTTTTACGTTAGACCCCAAATACTTAGATAGTACAGTAGATAATAAATTTTCACATTAGTAGTTGACTTAAAAGAAATAGATTGTATCTACCACAAGTTCAGTAAGAAATTGTTAGAAAACAAGCCAGATAAAATTCCTTCATAATTTTGGAAGAAGTCATTCTAAGGAAGAGTACTGATCTTTTTTTAGTGAGAAGAGTTAAATTTGCTGGTTGAACACTTTTTTTTTTTTTTGATTTGTACTCATTGATGGAGGCAGCATGTTTGGTGTGTTTTTTAGATTTCAATACTGAAGTCTTCTGTTGGTAGTCTGATATTTATCATCACTTCCAGTGATTTAAAATAAAATGTCATTTGTTTTATCAGGACAGCAGGCAACTTTGAATGCCTTTGTACTAAGATCTGTACCTTGTGGACACAATGAAATGAAGGGCTTTGTCCTGAGGGGTTCATATGGCCTAGCGTTACCTATTGATGTTAAACCAATGTCAGGTAAGAGTCGGGTAAATGTCAGTCAATGTCAGGTGAGAAACCCCTTTCTTGATATGTCAGTATTGGGCTAATCCTATGGGTTTATATGCGCATGGCTGAAACAGAGAGAGGAAAATGAGGCAAAGGGGTGAGAAGCAGTAAGGAACAATCAGAAAAGAATACTACTTGAGGTATACAAGGGGATGGAATTACCTGTCTTTAAACAGATTCTTTTGAAGGTGTACATAAGAACTCTTGGACTTACCCGAAAGTTCATTGTCACATGTTGGGAAGACCTCATAAGCTCAATGTTAAAGAAAAAAAAAAAAAACAAAATTGGCTTGTTTTTATATGATCAACTGTTTACCTGGCGAGAAGGAAGTCCAGACAGTTCTAAACTTGTTTTGATCATGATATTAAATAAAAATGCTTTTATTAGATGGTTCTGAGTAATGAACCTGACTCCATCTAGTAAGAGAGCCCCTGCCAGGAATGGAAGAAAAGCAAGGTTCTTTCCTATCAAGTCCTTAAATCTTGGTTTTTCTTAAGATCCTGTTTGTTTACTGCTGCTCTGTTAGTCTTCGGTCAGCCTGAAGTGCAGTTTAGGGACCTGTAGATTTTTTTTAATAGCTTTGAAACCCCCAGGATCAGGACTTTATATGTAAACTACTTAAAATCACGTGAAATATGTTTTCCTCTGCAAAAGAAGATAACAGTTTAAAGGTGTGAATCCAAGTCTTGGGCATACAGTATTATTACTCTTGATCTAAAATTTGTTACTGCTCTGTACTCAGGATTGCACAGGCTTCATTCACTTAGGTGACAGGATTCTATCAGAGATAGAATTACATTCTTCTAATCCTCATAATAAATCAAACCCATGGGAAAAAATACTGAAGGTTTTGTTGGCTTCTGTGGCACTGAGCGTAATAACACCTTCATGACCCAAATATCCTGATACGCCCTGAAACAACTACAGGGCTCTCTGAAAATAACTTATCTCTGATTGAAGATCTTTATCTTCAGACATTCCTGAAAAGTGCTTTTTGAATGAATGGTCCTTCTTTCTCTAAGAGTTGATATTGGCAGACCCAGGTATACAGTGAAGGTAATTTTTATAATTAGTACTTTTGTTTGCTTTTTGAGAGAATTTCCTGTATTAGAAAGTAGAATCTTTTGAAGTTTCTTATTCCAGTTCTTACCTCTCAAAGTTAGTATTGCAGGGACCTCCCTGGGCGCACATTTTCTTAATTGGCAGAGGGATCAGAAGGTGAGATAGGACTGTTTCCTCGCTTTGTTTTTGTTCCTTTAGGGAACAGAGCCAAGCCAGTCCTTCCACATTCTGAGAAACAGGAAGTAATTGGAGATTTTTATACAGCAGTGTCGAACTTTGGCTTTTTACTTTAGAAAGCTGGTTGTATGGAGTTTCTCTGGTCAAAAACATGTGTTTTTGGTGAAACTGTATATGACACTGAATTCTTATGTTTTGGTTTTGGTAAGAAAACACCTAAAAAATCCTAGATGCCATGTAGAGTAGATGCTTCTAGGATCTAAAATGATAATACTGCTGTGAGTTCCTTAATGTGATCAGCTTTTAAGACTTTCCTGTTTTTTTAGTTTTATTGATAGATAATTAACAGATACTAAGACTTTCCTAAAACAGAGCTTCCAGCAGTAAGTTTTCCATTGTAGCCTACTCACATACTTGTTTGGTCTGAACTCTGGTTAGGAATTACGGTTTTGTTCCCTTTTTTTATAGAACATGAAAATTTATGCATTTGTTCAAACATTTGAGCCCCTAGTTTATGTTAAACATTGAGCAAAATAATATACTTAATTATTTATTATAATATATAATAAATATATATTTATATATTGTGATCCCAGGTCTAAACTGACCTCAGGCTGTACTGACTTGCTTCGTTATAAAGAATAATTAACCAGACAGACTTGGCCCTCACCCTTACGTAAGTTATAGTCCAAACCCAAAACCCCTGACATGGAATTAAATTACAAATCAAAAGTTTTAAGAATTCAAATTATTTTTTAATTGCATGAGAAAAGGTGAAATTAACTGAATGTGTTACCTAATCTGCCAGGCACTGAGATGCAAAGATGAAATAGTCAAGGTCTACAAACTAGAAATTCTCAGAGTTTCAAAATAGATTTTGATAGTTATTATTTAGGAATGTATCAATATTTATCGAGCACCCACTGTTTGATAGGTATGGTGCTAGGTGGTAGGGATAACACATTGTATGTTAATAGTGGGATGGTTTTTTGTTTATTTGCTTTTTGTTTTTCTCAGATTTTGAGAAAACAGTTATTTGCATTAAAGACAGCATTCTTTTTTACTTCTTATTTTAAGTTCTTGTCTACTTGTTTTATGTAATATCTGCTCTTAATGGAACGCTGACTAGATCCAGGTGCTCTGCTGAATATTTATCTGCATTACATCATTTATTACATACATCTATGGACCTGTCCACCAGTAATTGAGCACTTCTGTACCATTTCATCTCCCTAAAAATGAGGAGTTCAAACCTGAGAGAACTGATGGAGCTGGTATTCAAAAGGGGGATGGGTCGACAATTGTGGAAGTGAACCCTACCAGAAAACATTGTTTAGCAGTTGAGTTTCTTGATGCTTAAACTTCCACCTACAGTAAAGTAACCAATGATCAGATTATTAAGATACACCAGATCAAAAAAGAGGCAATAGAGGATTTGTGATGTCCAGCTATGGAATTTATTCATCATTTCGTGTAACCAGGGTATCTATTGGGTTGTTCAAAAAAGTTTGTTTGGGTTTTTCCGTAAGATATTACAGAGAAATCCAAACGAACTTTTTGGCCAACTCAACATTATGGCCAGCTTTAAAAAAAAAAAAAATCATACTTCCATTCATTTCAATAAATATGGCTATTGCTATAAACCTAGGGTTTAAGTTTACAATAAAACTAAAAATAATAATCCATAAAATTAGCTTGAAAATTCGTGTATATCTTTACAGCCAGTTGTCTTGTGTAAAGGTAGTTATCTTATGCTTGATGGCATTAGGAATTGGTAGCTTGAAGAAGGTCTGCTTTTTAGTAAAGTTTTCAATTTCTTACAGATTCTAGGCTTCCAGTTACTTCACAGTTCTCCATTTAAGCTACTAACAGAGTGGTATCTAAGGTACTACTCTGGTGTTATTCTAGTTTTGCTTGTCTGGTATTCACCTGTTCTAGTGTTGCCTGGTCTCCATCTGAACATATCCCTGGCTCCCTTATTTCTCCTGGAGTAGAAACCTTGTATTGTCTTTGAAGGGTGGAGAACAGCATTGTTTGTGGTTGTGATCCTAGGTATAAACTGGGATCAGTCAGGCTGTACTGACTTGCTTTGTTATTACCCTAAATTATCTTTTGACAGCAAATCAGGTATGATTTTTAACTTGACCATCTTTTTTTTTGTATTTTAAGTCACTTGCAAGTGATGAGATGTCTCTCTTGTCATTTCTGCTTTTAAATGGCATTAAATTAGGATTAGCTCCTGAATCATTCAATTGATGTTGTACAACTTAGACTATAGACCAGACAATAAATTACTGAATCAAACATTCCAGGTATTTTCTAGCGTGCCTTTAACTTGGCTGGGTGCAAATGGGAATTCTCAGCCTCTAACTGTCATAAAAAGGGTTTTCTTACTGTTTAGTAATACAAATTAAAACACAGCTGGAAATGAAGTAGTTAGCCCAGTCTTACAGATATTAGCCTCCCTCTGTTTATTTCCTCCTGTTTGTATTCCTAGAAGCAAACAGCTGTGCATTCAGTTTTTTCCCTTTATTCCTTTACTTAAGATCTGGCTCTCAAAAGAAATAAACTGGGCATTTAGACTTAGAAAAATTGCCTTATCTCTCTTAGGTGAAACAATGATTTATCCATAATGTTAAAAATTTTTTTGAAGCAAATTTACCCAGAATTTCAGCATCACCGATTCTGGTAATCTGCTGTTTTCACTTGATGGTCGTTGTAACATTTTCTTACATGTCTATAGAGTCATTATCCGCCTGCCAATGCAGGAGACTTGGGTTTAATCCCTGGGTTGAGGAGATGCCCTGGAGATGGAAATGGTAACCCATTCCAGTATTCTTACCTGGAAAATTACATGGACAGAGGAGCATGGCGGGCTACAGTCCATGGGGTAACAAAAAGTTAGACACAAATGAGCACGCGCTCACAGAGTCATTATAATGTTAACCTCTGCATAGAATTCCATTGTTCAACATTTCATTTAAAACTCTCTGCAGTTCACTTAGTTCTAAAACAGCATTACTTTCAGTAATGAATCACATCCATTTTAAACTTTACTGTTCAGATGTCTTTTCTGGACATTGCACTGATTAAATATTAGTATTCTCTTAGAGCCATTAATGCTATGCAAATTAGCATAGGTTAAAATTTTCAGTTCAGAGAACATCGGGTATGAATAAATGAAAACTTTTAATTTGAATAGTGGAAATTACTACCCAAAGTATTTAAAGTATTTCTTAGTCTGAAATCCATACAAAGCCTTGAGGAAAATGTCAACGATCTTAGTGAGTTCATTTTTTATCTACTGAGCATTGTTCATGCGTATCAATTTTTGTGTAATTGGTAGTAGTAAACTTTATTATAGCAAGTTGATGTGATTTCTTCAACTGATAAGCTGTCTGTAGTGGAATTAAGGTGATTTTATGGTGTGGCATATCCCTGGGTCAGGAAGCTCCACTGGAGGAAGGTATGGCAACCCACTCCATTATTCTTGCCTCAAGAATCCCATGGAGCCTAGAGGGGTACGGTCCATATAGGCTTGCACAGAGTGGACACGACTGAAGCAACTTAGCACACACACACACACACATCATAGGGCATAGTTGGCTATAGCTTCCCTAGTATCTCAGTGGCATAGACCCTGCCTGCCAATGCAAGAGATGGGTGTTCAGTCCCTGGGTTGGGAAGATCTCCTGGAGAAGGAAGTGACAACCCACTCCAGTATTCTTGCCTGGGAAATGCCACTGACAGAGGAGGCTGACAGGCTACAGTCCATGGGGTTGCAAAAGAGTCAGACATGACTTAGTGACTGAACAGCAACACCATAGTTGGCTTCTGTGATTTAGTGATAGATCACTACATATCTCTCATTTAGTTAACATATTATGTATCTATCATCCATGGACTTATTTTCACTCTATTAAATCTTTTTTTAAAGTATATATTAACTAAACAACTTCATAATATAGTGTTTTCTGTATTTATTCTATGACATAGAGACATACCATAATCCAAGTGTTGTTCTTTTTTTTTTTAGATAAAGTCCTTGCTATTGGACATGATAATCACTTCCTCCCCATTCCTATCATCATTATCATCGTTTACCTTATAGTATGATCTTTTTTTGCCGAAATCATAAATTATTCCTTTTCTTTTAAATCAAAGAATTTTTAACTTTAGTTATTATATGGCAGCCAAAATAGTATATTATGTGAAGTAAAATTTTGTTTCTGAGTATAAAAGAAACGCTTCTTCTGGAAAATACAGAAAATTAATACTAAGAAATTACCTATATTCTACCATCCATATATACCAACTGTTGACATATATTCTTTTCAGTTTTTTTAATGTACATTTATACACATAAGAGGGTTGGGATCTTAGTATGCACATTCATAACTTGATACCTTTAATATGTCTGGGGGACTTCCCTGTCAGTCCAGTGGTTAAGACTGCACTTTCACTGCAGGGGTCATGGGTTCCATCCCTGATGAGGGAGCTAAGATCCTGCATGCCATGGGGTGTGGCTGAAAAAAAATACTGTAATACTGTGTGTGTGTATGTCTAAAATATTTTCTATTAAATACACTGACTTCCACATCTTTCCAGTAACTGTTGGAAAAGCAGTACATGCTGGTGATAAATTGAGGCAGTTTATGTAAAGGGATGTTAAGAGGGCTGAAAAAATTCTTATGCTTTCAGTCCCTCTGTCAACAATTTCTTTTTCTATAATGACTGCACAGTATTTATTATATAGATGTATCATAATGTATTTCATTAATTTCCTATTTTCAGTGGTTAGTTTTTCTTATCTTTTTTGTTAAAGCAATTTAATTCTATGATAAACATCTTTGAACATAAATTCCTTAGGAATTTTTTTTTAAGACAAGTATACTGTTGTAGAATTGCTGGATCAGTGAGTATAAATTTTAAACTTTTGATACTTTATAGGAAAGTATTTTAAAATTAATTTAATGAGAGAGTACAAAGACATTATAATTTTATTATTGTCTTAAGAAATAACTTTTTGCTACTTGAATATCCTGTGGTGGCTACATACCAAAATAAAATCAATAGTGTTAGTAGTAATAGCTCATATTTATAAAAGAAAACAGTAAGGTTTTTGTTTTCATTTTATTTTAAAAAATATTTATAAATTTTTACTTATTTGGCTGTGCCAGGTCTTAGACGTATCACATAGGGTCACACGCTTTAGTCGCAGTGTGTGGGATCTGATTCCCTGAGAAGGCATTGAACCCAGGCCCCCGGCATAGGCAGTGCAGAGTCTTTCTTAGCCACTGAGCCACCAGGAAGTCCCTGTTTTCATTTTAAATCAACGGATTTGTTGTAGAAACACGTTAGTGTTTTATATTAGAAGTGTTTAGAGTATTCCCTGAAGAAAGAGAGTAGGAAAACTGAAGTATTTTTATGGAATATTTTTCTTTCATTCTTCAATTCTACCTTCATTGTTTAAAAGAAAAAGAAAAACGGATTTCTCTTTCTGTCCCTCTCTCATAGCTTATTTTGAGTTTATCACTGGGAAAACACTTCAGTGAATGTCATAGAATTTCCATCTGAATTGGCCAAAATATGTTTGTCTTTCCGAAGACTGAAATGTAGTTAACTTCACTTGTAAGAAAATCCCTAATGTGCTAAGAGCAGACAGGTCTAATAGTCCGCTACATTATTAAAACACAGTCCCAGTCTGTGATTCCAGTGTGCCCCAGAGGTTACTGTTTTAAAACTTGCAGACTTAATAGATAGAATCTTGCACAAAGTAAAAGCCAACCTTTTGTAGATTTCAAAATGGAACCTTTACTTTTCTAAAGTGTGTGTTGGCCAGTCTTGCTTCTCTAGGATTAGCAGATATTGAGATACTGATATGTTGAGAATATGCCAGTAAAACAATTTCTAGGAGCAAAAACTTTCTGGCATTACAAGAAGAGGATTTACTATAACATATGTGCCTTTGGAAATTAACCAAGATTGAGTTCTGCGTGTGCCAGCTTCCAAACAGAACTGAGAATGTACTTTGCTTCAGGGCATAGGGAAGAAATGCAATCTTGATTATCCAAATTAGATAACCCTTTAAAAACAGAATGAGTAGATTTTTCTGGGGTCAAAAATAGTCTTACTTTGTTCCTGTGGTATGAATTTGTACACATTTATTTAAGTAAATGGCCGAAAAAAAAAATAGTCACCTGATGTAAATCAGAGATCTTTTAACCTCTGAAAAGCAATTATACCATGATGCAATCATCTTTGGGAAAATGCAGGAAGTTCACAATTAGGTTTATTGCTTTAGCAATTGCTTTATGTTTATGTTGAAATACAAGTTTGTTTTAATATAAAATGGAATTATTATACATTTACCTTAGTTAAATGTTTTTCCTTATTACAGAACTTACGCTTAAGTAATTAAAATGAGAGGACACGTTTCTACTCCAGCTTTCAGTTTACTCCCACTGGAAAGTTTTTAACATTAAATTGCTTTATTTAACAAATATTTACTGAGCTCCTACTATGTGCTAGATAAACACGCGCTGGTTTTTTTTCCCTGCCATCATATTGGTAGATGATTTTAAAGTAATGACCACTAATTTATGCATTATTCTTTCATAAGAAATAAGTTTCCATTTAATTTCAACTCTTCCATGTAAGAGTGTTATATTAAACCTTATTTTGGGAAAATGTTTTTTATTGAGGCAAGTAGGCAAAGAACATGGGCAGTATATGGATATGATCAAGTTTTCTTGAAAATGAAATTGCTGGATATAGTTCATCCTTTCTAGTCATTTCCATGCAGACAGTATTTTTTTTCTGGTAGTGTTTTAAGATTTAAAGGAACCAAAATTATAAGGCAGCCTCTGTCTATGCCCTTTCTAGTTCGACCGTTCAGTTTTAGGATATATTCCTTATCAGATTGTTTTGTGAATTTAAAGAACAGAGCACTTGAACATTTCATCTTGTAAGAATGCGGCCCTTATGAATAAATTTAGATAGAAGTTTCATTCCAGGTATTATATCACCAAGGTAGTGATGAAGTAATAACTTGAAATTATAGGGGGAAAAACTAGACGGTATAATTAGACAAGTTCTACTGTGGTAAGTACCAGAGGGTCAGCACTCACAATTACTTTGGGAAATGCAGTTGGCTTTTTCATCTTCTTCGAGTGTTTACAGTCTTGGTGTGTTATCACATCCCAGTATTTTCAAGTAGCAGGAAGGTGGTGTTACATCACCTTGAGTTTAAAATATTCTTATTTGAATGTTAATTGCTACAGTAACAAAGTGTTTTCCTAAGGCCTATTTTACTTACACATCAGAAGCAAAAAAAATTCTAGTTTTATTTTTCTATATGTCTTGTAACTGCACAATTTTTGCTATATCTTTTAAAAGAAATACATTGTATCATGTAAATAGTATTCCTCATGTTGATTTTCTGGTTACTTGAGAATGTGTTTTGTGTATGAAAAAGAAAGCATTCTATTGAAAAATGTTCTCATAGAAAAGTAGCATAGAAAAATAACCAGTTTGTATGTTTTAAAATTTATGTGAAAGCTTTGAATTCATACAGTAAATTAAGCTTGACTTAGCTGTGACTTTGTTTTTAACAACTGAAAATGTAATCAAATAAAATTTGTACAAAATAGTCCTTATAAAAATGTTTAGTGTGTGTTAGTCACTCAGTCTTTTCTGACTCCTTGTGACTCCATGGACTATAGACCATCGGTCTCCTCTCTCCATGGACTTCTCCAGACAAGAATACTGGAGTGGGTTGCCATTTCCTTCTCCAGGGTATCTTCCTGACCCAGGGATTGAACCCAAGTCTCCCGCATCACAGGCAGATTCTTTACTGTCTGAGCCACCAAGGAAGCCCTTATAAAATGTTCAGTTCAGTTCAGTCGCTCAGTCATGTCCGACTCTTTGCGACCCCATGAATCGCTGCACGCCAGGCCTCCCTGTCCATCACCAACTCCCGGAGTTCACTCAAACTCACGTCTGTTGAGTCAGTGATGCCATCCAGCTATCTCATCCTCTGTCGTCCCCTTCTCCTCCTGCCCCCAATCCCTCCCAGCATCAGAGTCTTTTCCAATGAGTCAACTCTTCATATGAGGTGGCCAAAGTACTGGAATTTCAGCTTTAGCATCATTCCTTCCAAAGAACACCCAGGACTGATCTCCTTTAGAATGGACTGGTTGGATCTCCTTGCAGTCCAAGGGACTCTCAAGAGTCTTCTCTAACACCACAGTTCAAAAGCATCAATTCTTTGGCACTCAGCTTTCCTCACAGTCCAACTCTCACATCCATACATGACCACTGGAAAAACCATAGCCTTGACTAGACGGACCTTTGTTGCCAAAGTAATGTCTCTGCTTTTGAATATGCTGTCTAGGTTGGTCGTAACTTTCCTTCCAAGGAATAAGCGTCTTTTAATTTCATGGCTGCAGTCACCCATCATCTTAATGTTTTTATCGTTTCTTAAACTTTTGCTTTCTTTTTCACTGTCATTACTTTTGTTTGGTGCATAATTAGTAAAAGTAGTTCCTTGTCATGACCATGTTCAGACTTTAAATGATATATTTAGAACTTGCAGTGCATTGTCTCATAGAAACAATATTGTGTGGGTAAATCAGCCAACTCAGAGTGTATAATACTGATAGTACTGGGAAACTTAATTCATTTGCAGTATTTTTTTTTTTTTTTTGGACAGATAGATCCCTCTACCATTAACATGGTAAGGATTCTCCTTTCCCTTCCCCCTCTCTAACAAATCAAGCATGTTGGAGACCTCTTTCTCTAGCTTTAAGCTTCTGCAGATGGCTCCTGGGCTTGCTCTAGGGTCTCCCTTGGAGTTTGGTTCATGAAAGCTGGGGAGAAGAACCACATCAATACGAACCAACCTAAGCTTTCCGTTTGGACACTTCTTAGTCTGAACCGAGTGCTTGACTGACCCCTCTGCTACGAAGAACTAACCAGCAGGTCCTCTTTCTTCACTGTTCTCAGTTCAACTGGTACTTCTTTTCTTGCCTACTTCCAAGAGGGACGACACAGCTTTACTCTTTCTTCTTCCTTTAGAGCAGTTTCATCACCCATGGGGTGGTTTCTCCAGATGCGAATGGGTGTGTATGTGTTTCCTTTATTCATCCCTTCTTTCTTTCCTTCCGACACCAGGAAGATGAAAAATAAAAAGCTTTTGCTGCAGCCCACCTCCCTTCCCCAGCCTGTTCCCTCCATTACTCAGTTCTCTGTTCTGCTTCCTCATTGTTTTTGGGTATTAAAAAACTGATCTGTCCAGTTGAGAGTGGCACGCTGACTACCCTTGGCATTTTATTTCTGATCTTGGTGTTAGGGTTTAAGGAGCAAAGAATCACGAAAGACACTTTGGAGTTTAGGAGAGGGAAATGGGTTTAGAGGCTGTGGATATAAATAATCTATCTGAGGGGAGAGGAGCAAAGGGAGACAGAATTGGCCAAAGGTTTTGCTCTTTGTCCTCTTCCCAAAGTCCTTGCATTTGAAGCCAGGCAGAATGGAGAAGGGTGTGAGGTGGGCAGACTGGGGATGAGGAGGTAAAGGGTGGCGAATCTCTTGGAGTCGAGCACTGAGAGAGGGAAAGTCTGCAGGGTCTTAACTGTCCTTTGAAGCAGAAGTTCTTAACCTTTTTAAAATCTGTGTTACACGTACATAGACAAATTTATGATTGCAAAGCCGTCCAGTCCTATTGAGATATAGATAAGACAATTTTCAAGCAAATTTGTGACATGGTAATATCTATGTCACATTAAATAAAACCCAGAAGTGAGTCTGGTCACTATGGTAATTTTGAAGTGGTGATGAGTGTAAATGATATTTCAGGATCTCTGCAGTAACTGTAACACGATATAAAATATGTGAATTCTATTGTTGATAAAAATCAGAGGTGTTGCTAATACCAGAGTGGCTTCTTGTCTGTGTTCATAATTAAAGGAAATGCTGAATTTCAGTTAGAAGGAAGATGAAGAATAATTTACTTCTCATTTAACATAATGGATTTTCTGAATTCCACTCACAGATGTCTATATTTCCTCAATTCCTTGGGGTACTATTTGTATGTAGGGAAAAAAACAAATTAGAGTGTATCTTCGTCTAAACTGTAGCCCGTCCCCCAATGAAACAAATTATACCTGCAAATACAGAACACAGGGAGAGAGCCATGTGTATTAAATTATTAAGAAATTTATAGGCTTGCATCAGAAGCTGTTTTGCATATCAGCAAACATCTACTGGGTGCCTGCCGAGTCAGATTACCAGTCTAGGTACCTTCAGACACGTATCTGCTTTTGTGTATTTTCTCTCATTTCTGAGTAGCTTTTAACTTGGGCCTTTTAAAATGGACACGTGAAATGTCTGACAAAGCACAAGGTAAGTTAGCTTTATAAAAGGAAAAGCCAAGGGAGCCTATGTTTTAAACAGGAAGAGGTTGTCTTTCTTTTTAATGAATTTCAGCACTTTTACAGAACAAAGATAACAAAATGAACGTTAAATTGACCTAGGACAAGTCATTTTCTTTCCCTGCCTCTCAGTTTCCTCATATATAAATTGATAGCAGTTAACTATTCTCTCTCTATCAGAGTCACTTGTTGTCAGAACTAGTGAATGAGATAGTGAAAGTAAATGCTTTTTTCTTAAAAATTTTTTTTGATGTAGACCATTTCATTAAATTTGTTACAGTATTTTTACTTCTGTTTTATGGGGGATTTTTTGACCCTGAGGCATGTGATATATTAGATCCCTCACCAGGGATGGAACTCCCATCCCCTGTATTGGAAGGCAAAGTCCTAACCACTGGACTGCCAAGAAAGTGCCCTGTAAGTACTTTTTAAGTGGCAAAGAACCTTACAAATGTAAGATGGTATCATTATTAGTCATAGTGTCGGTAGTGGAAAGTAACTTAGAAAATTCACAGGATATGAAATGTGGTCAAGACAACTAAAATCTAAGACAGAATTTACAGTGGAATGTAATTCCAGGCTGGTTTCATGTTCTTATTTTATGCAGGTAAAAAAAAAAAAACCCAAATTATATTCATCTATTGCCTATCAAGTGGCAGAAACAATGTGGGGTCTTTTCATATATTATCTCCTTAAATACTCAGAATAATTTGGTAAAGGTAGTTATTATAATCCAACCCCCTTTTAAGCAGATGAGGAAGGAAGGCATAAAAAAACTAGCTTGACTAACGTCACATCTACTTAACTAGGAACCAGAGTTTGAAGCCACTTGTATCTGTCTTTCTGTCATATTAACCAGAGAGGAGAGGTATGTGTGTGCGTGTGTGTTAGTGTCTCAGTCCTGTCTGACTCTTTGCCACCCCATGGACTGTAGCCCACCAGGCTCCTGTGTCCATGGGGATTCATTCCAGGCAAGAATCCTGGGGTGTGTTGCCATGCCCTCCTCTAGGGGATCTTCCCAACCCAGGGATCGAACCCAGGTCTCCATCATTGCAGGCAGATTCTTTACTGTCTGAGCTACCAGGGAAGTGCAGAGAGGAGGTGTTATGCCCCCAAATTTAGGTCTGCTCTCTGTTGCTGGTCAGTTCCAGTGTCCTCTTGGAAACTGTGGCTGACTTCTTGTTCATGTTTTCCATTCTGAGTTTTTCAGTGTGGGAAACTCACCCATCTCTTCTTATCTGCTAATTGGGAAAAATAAACTACTATTTGGGTCTATCACAAGTTTCTAATTTCCACGTCTCACCTGGGTCGTCTGTAATGCTCAGTGACCCTTTAAATGGTCTCTCATCACCTCTACAGAGGTTATCTAACAACCCCCATCTCTTCTCTCTCTTGAGAAAAGTAAGGCTGCCTGATAAGAACTTGTTTTTCTTTCACAACCAAACCCAGATAGAGTTTTTTTTAATAAGAGTTTTACTTATTTAGTTTTTGGCTGCACCCTGCAGCGTGTTGGATCTTAGTTGCCTGACCAGGAATTGAACCCACATCCCCTGCACTGGAAAGCAGAGTCTTAACCAGTGGACAGCCAGGAAAGTCCCCAAGATATAGCTTTATCTCATCTTTGCTGTGTTGTGTTCAGTCACTGTCATGTCCGACTCTTTGCGACCCCTTGGACTGTAGTAGGCCAGGCTTCTCTGTCCGTGGAACTCTCCAAGCAAGAATACTGGAGTGGGTTGTTATTTCAGGGATTGAACTGCATCTCCTGCATTGGCAAGTGGACCTGTATTCAACATAAACAAACCCCCCTCTCCCCACTTCAATCGCACCCCCATTGTTTCCTCAACTTTTCTCCTCAGAAAACAACCAATTAAACAACCTCCTGCCAGGGGGAAAAAAAACAAAAGCAACCTTGCTCTGTCTTCCTTGAAGGCCCCAGGTTGGAGGACACACTCGTATTATGTAAAATTCCTCAAAGGTGATGGTTTTGGAGTTGCTGAAAATTTTTCTTTTGATAGGGTGAGAATGATGTTCCCATATAGATGGATAGGTTGCAGGTCTTCTAAGAAATATGTGAAGTTTGGTTTTATTTGGCACTCTGTAAGTGGCTTTATAAGGAATATGAACTGTATCACACCATTCGGTCAAGCTTACACGCTGGCATCCTTATACCCAGTCCATTCCTGATGCTCAGCACACGTTTGTTGTTTTATTGAGGAACTTAGGATGTGAGCACCTCACTTCTCTGTTGTTTAACCCTAGTTTCTTTTCAATCACATAGTAAACCTTGGATCAAAAGAATCTTATTCTTGGAGAGGAACTTTTTATATTATCATCTTAGACATCATTTTTACAGATTTGGGGAGAGCGTTTAGTTCGCCCACATCCCTGTTGAGTTTTACACTTACGTTGACAGTGATAGAATCTTTGACATTCAGAGATAAAGCCTGAAGTATAGAGTATAGAAAAGAGTTCAAACTAGAAACCTGTAATACCTGTTCAGCTTGTGCAGTAACCAAGACCGGGCAAATGCTCTGCAGAAACCACTCTGGGGAACTTCCTACACAGTGATTTATGATGTCTTCTATTCTCTTGAATTTCTATATCTTTCTGTCAAACTATTCAAACACACGGACCACTTTAGCGGGTGTGGCTCCATCATAGCGATACTGTGAGCAGTTTTAAAGAGGGTTGTCAAAAGGGAAAGTGATCAGTATCATTCCAGGTATCATTATTTACCTGTGCTTTCAATTTATAAAATACATAGAAGCGTGGAACTTTTCACTTCGAGAGCAGAGATTTACTGAAGGCTCACTCTGGGGGCTCTGTGACTGGATCGTTTGAGAATACAGTGTAGGGTAAAAGATCACATTCTAAGGTGATGTGCGTGTGTAGATGAGAAGCTGTGCTGGAAACTGGATTTGACTAAAAACTCTTTATTTCATCCTGAACAAGTAGTGAACAGGGCGTTTCATTGTAAATCGAGGGTGGCTGCCCCATTGTTCATGGAAATCCCAGGGGTTGCTGTGTGCCGGACATGGTGGGCTCGATGGCTTCTATGTGCCTCTCACACCCCCTCCTGACTTCCTTTAAAAAAGGAAAAGAATATTGGTATTTGCATTTAATGTCCCCATTATACTTATTTTTGCTTTTTACTTTGATGCGTGGCTCATCTGAACTTAAAAATATGATTCAGGGGCTCAGTGGTAAAGAATCCACCTGCCCATGCAGGAGACATGGGTTCCATCCCTGAGTCGGGAGGATTCCCCTAGCCACAGATCAGCTAAGCCTGTGGCCACAACTGTTGAGCTTGTGCTCTGGAGCCCAGAAACTGCAACTCCTGAGCCCACACACCATGACTTCTGAAGCCCGTGCTCCACAACTGATGAAGCCCACACACTGCAGGGCCTGTCCTCTGCAACGAGAGGCCACTACAATGAAAAACCCTTGAACTGTGACTAGAGAGTGGCCCCTGCTTGCCACAACTAGAGAAAAGTCCTCAAAGCAATGAAGACCCACCACAGCCAAAAGTAAATAAATAAAATACGATGCAAAAATGAGGCATTTTAGGGATTTCTTCAGAGAAGGCAATGGCACCCCAATCTAGTACTCTTGCCTGGAAAATCCCATGGACGGAGGCGCCTGGTAGGCTGCAGTTCATGGGGTCGTGAAGAGTTGGACACGACTGAGCGACTTCACTTTCACTTTTCACTTTCATGCATTGGAGAAGGAAATGGCAACCCACTCCGGTGTTCTTGCCTGGAGAATCCCGGGGACAGGGGAGCCTGGTGGGCTGCCATCTATGGAGTTGCACAGAGTCGGATACAACTGAAGTGACTTAGCAGCAGCAGCAGCAGCAGCAGGGATTTCTTTGGTGATGGAATGGCTAAGACTCAGTTCCCAATTCAGGGATCTGGATTTGGTCCCTGGTCAGAGAACGAGGCCCCACTATTGCCTGGCAAACAGAAGGGGAAAAGGTGGAAGCTGTGACAGATTTCCTCTTCTTGGGCTCCTAAATTATGGTGGATGGTGACTGCAGCCATGAAATCAGAAGGTGATCGCTTCTTGGCAGGAAAGTAATGGCAAACCTATACAGTGTGTTGAAAAGCAGAGACCTTAGGGAAGCAAAGTCTCTCAGTCGTGTCTGACTCTTTGTGGCCCCCATGGACTGTAGCCTACGAGATTCCTCCATCCATGGAATTTTCCAGGCAAGAGTACTGGAGTGGGTTGCTGTTCCCTTGTCCAAGGGATCTTCCCAACACAGGGATTGAATCTGGGTCTCCAGCACTGCAAGCAGACGATTTTACTGTCTGAGCCACCAGGGAAGCTCAGTCCTAATATGCCAGATTAAGAGACCTAAATCTGGTGACAAATATCCATATAGTCAAGTCTATAGTCTTCCCAGTGGTCACATATGGTTGTGAGAGCTCGACCATAAAGAGGGCAGAATGCCAAAGAATTGATGCCTTCGAACTGTGGTGGTGGAGAAGACTCCTGAAAGTCCCTTGGACAGGATGGAGACCAAACCAGTCACTCTTAAGGGAGATCAACCCTAAATATTCACTGAACGGACTGAAGCTGAAGCTGAAGCTCCAGTATTTTGGTCATCTGATGTGAACAGATGAGTCATTGGAAAAGTCCCTGATGTTGGGAAAGACTGAGTAAAGAAGGAGAAGAGGGCGACTGAGGACGAGATGGCTGGATGGCATCACTGATGCAATGAACGTGAACTTGGGCAAACTCTGGGAGATAGTGAGGGACAGGGAGGCCTGACATGCTACAGTCCATGGGGTTGCAAAGAGTCGGACATGACTGGGCGACTGAACAACAACAACAGGGAACTAGATCCTACATGGAACTAGATCCTGCATGCTGCAACTGAGAGTTAGCATGTGAGTGCTCAGTCGTGTCTGTGCAATCCCATGAACTGTAACCCACCAGGCCTCTCTGTCCGTGGGCTTTTCCAGCCAAGAATACTGGAATAGGTTGCCATTTCCTCCTCCAGGGGATCTTCCCAACCTAGGGATGAACCCATGGCTACTGCATTGTTAGGTGGATTCTTTACCACTTGAGCTACCTGGGAAGCCCCATGAGTGGGGTTAGTAACATCCAATTTATAGAATTGTTGTAAGGGTCAGGTGACATGAAGTATGTGTAATACAATGTAAGTACTCAATAAGTGATGGCTATTTTTTGTGGCCATTTTTCTATGTAAGTTGAATAAAAGTAAAAGATGGATACTTTTCTTTTAATAGAATTTGTTGTATGAGCAGAAGGTATTTACTGCATGAGTAGACGGTATGAGCAATTAGGTCTCAGAATAGATACTTACGCTCCTTCATGTGTTTTATGAGATGGAAGCCTACTTAACCTAATTAAACTAAAGAAAGCAAAGAATGTGAAGAGTGCATGTTTAACAGATAATTCCAAAAGGATATGATGTTCTAGGTCTTTTATAAATATTAATGTACTTAATCCTTACAACCAGGAAGTAGATACTATTACTGGGTTGGTCAGAAAGTTCATTCAGAATTTTCCATAGCCTTTTACAGAAAAACCTGAACAAACCTTTTGGCCAGCCCAATATTTTTGACATTTTACAGAAGGAAACTGAGACAGAAAAAATGATGACTGCCCAGAGTGGCATTTGGCTCTGAAGTCCTTGTTTTTACCCCAACCCTAGGCACCCTTTCCTAATGTGCTTTTTTTTTTTTTTCTATAAATTGTATGTGGGCTTAAAAAAAAAAAAATAGTAACAGTTCTTTTCTAATGCTGAAACATGAAAGAACTCTCAAATTAGAACAGGGTTGAGGAAAGTTTAATCTCAATGTAATACCTGATTTAATTTTATCTATCTTATTCCAGGTGGTATTGACCTTACTGAAGCACTTTGCAAATGCCTCATGGTACTGCATGTCTTGTACCTAAACCTTTTATCCTTAAATAACCAGAGATAACAGTGTTACCTCGTTATCTCTGCTCTTGCCTCTCCTTTTCATCTGAGTGTCTGGCTGTCTTTTCCTGGGTGAGATCTTTGTGTCTGTACTAACTGTCGCATGTTGTTGATTACCACCCCTAAATGGCCTGCCACACCCCAGACATGCCCTCTTGTACTTCAGCTGACTGGTGACTGCGAGCCAGAAGCCTGCCTCCCTGGTACCCACTCCAAGACTGTCAGCTGTGCAGGAGAAGTTCCAGATCACATGGTTTACTAGTTAAGTGTCAAGTGTCCAGGTTGGTAGCTATTATATTGGGCATCCCTGGTGGCTATTATATTAATACCCTGACAATGGAAACAGGGACAGACTTTATTTTCTTGGGCTCCAGAATCACTGCAGATGGTGATTGCAGCCATGAAATTAAAAGACGCTTACTCCTTGGAAAAAAAGCTATGACCAACCTAGATAGCATATTAAAAAGCAGAGACATTACTTTGGCAACAAAGGTCTGTCTAGTCAAGGCTATGGTTTTTCCAGTGGTCATGTACGGATATCAAGAGTTGGACTATAAAGAAAGCTGAGCGCTGAAGAATTAATGCTTCTGAACTGTGGTGTTGGAGAAGACTCTTGAGAGGCTCTTGGGCTGCAAGGAGATCCAACCAGTCCATCCTAAAGGAAATTAGTCCTGAATATTCATTGGAAGGACTGATGGTGAAGCTGAAGCTCCAGTACTTTGGTTACCTGATGTGAAGAACTGACTCATTGGAAAAGACCCTGATGCTGGGAAAGATTGAGGGCAGGAGGAGAAGGGGATGACAGAGGATGAAATGGTTGGATGGCATAACCGACTTGATGGGCATGAGTTTGAGCAAGCTCTGGGAGTTGGTGATGGACAGGGATGCCTGGTGTGCTGCAGTCCATGGGGTCTCAAAGAGTCAGACACGACTGAGCAACTGAACTGAACTGATGATAAACTGATTGTTTAAAAAAAGATGCTATGTATTTCACCTTTTCTCCTTTTTGAAAGTAGTAGTGATCATGGCAACGTAAATTGAGTTTTTCCTAAACATGTAGACCATTGGACCTGTGATTTGTCACCCTTTGAGACCCTTGTCTGTTAACGTGTGGGCCACCTTATATTGGATTGGCCAAAAAGCATCCCATGACAAACCCGAATGAACTTTTTGGACAACTCAATATTTTCTTTAAATTGAGTTAAAAATTTATGAAATAAACCAGCCTTTAAACTTCTGTACATTCTCTTTACCCCCCCCAAAAAAAAAATCAAAAGTGAAGGAAGTTGTTAGCGTATGTTCATCTAGCCAGATAATCCTTGCTGTTTTCATAAACAGGATGATAACTCTTCACACACCCAAGCCCCACCTGTCCCACCTCACTGCTTACCCAATGGTTGTATCTGTTTAGGGTGGTTTCCCTTTTTGCAATCCAGGTTTTCCACACAGATCAGTGATGAAAGCAGTCTCTCCAGGGCAGTTTCTGGCAGTTTCTGATGTGTTTCTTCTGGGAACTGAGAATGAACTAGCTGGAAGAGGTGAACTGAATGTAACTTCCTTACAGAGAAGACAGATAAAAGCAGCAGAAGATACAGCCACTTATTTGACTTCTTGTTATTTAGTCTGTAAGTGGCATCTGACTCTTTTGCAACTGCATGGGCTGTAGCCCTCAAGGCTCCTCTGTCCGTGGGATTCTCCAGGCAAGAATACTGAGTAGGTTACTATGTCCTCCTCCAGGGTATCGATGACCCAGGGATCAAACCCATGTCTCCTTCTTTGGCAGGCGTATTCTTTACCACTGAGCCACTGGCGGCTGCTGCAGCTGCTGCTGAGTTGCTTCAGTCGTGTACGACTCTCTAGCCCCATAGACGGCAGCCACCAGGGAAGCCCCTTATTTGACTTAGGAAATGGTAGAAAGAAGTCTCGATTCTGGTGTTAGCTTAATGCTTACGTGAGACTCCACAAGTCTTCAAGACCTCCTTTTTTGTTTTTTTTTTTTTGTCTTCGGGAACATGGCTGTGGGCAGATTTGATCTTGATGCAGCGATAATGATAATGTTTTTGTAATTCTTAGCTATGCTGGCAAGTTTCAGGTTTTGAAATCCCGTCTTTTCCCTATACGTTTGACCCAAGTTGCTGTTGTTCCACAGCCTTTCATTTCTTCCTTTCACTTGATTCATTTGATCGACTGCAAGATGTTTATTCAGCTTCTGCCCAGTCTCAAGTGGTGTGTTCTTCTGTGGGTTATTGTGGAGAACACAGATGTCCTCATGGAGCCTTCATTTTAGGCACTAAACCAGCTGTCACACAAATCAGTGTCACATTTGCAAGTGTGATAAGCTTGGTGAAGGAGGGGCTCAAGTGTCATAAGACCTAGCGAGCAGGGACTTGACAGAGATCCACAGGATAAACAGGACTTACCCCAGGCAACGATAGGAAGGCTAGTCATTTGCAGGCATCAGGAAATGTTTGCTAAAAGGCCTTCTGGAGGGAGGAAGCATGGTGGGTTTATGTAGACCAAGGCAAGCTGACGGAGGGAAAAGTAGGCATGAGATTATTACCAAGCAGGACACGAACGCCATGCTAAGGATTTTTGTGTTTGTCCTTAGAGGTGGCTCAGATGGTAAAAGCATCTGCCTACAATTCAGGAGACCCGGGTTCGATCCCTGGGTTGGGAAGATCCCCTGGAGAAGGAAATGGCAACCCACTCCAGTATTCTTGCCTGGAGAATCCCATGGACAGAGGAGTCTCGCAGACTACAAGTCCATGGGGTCACAAAGAGTAGGATACGACTGAGCGACTTCACTTTCACTTTTAGAGCTGAAGGGGCCAGCATCACATTTCTGTTTGGAAAACCCCATCCTGTGAGATGAGATCAAAGAGGCCAGAGTAGATGTAGAAAAATGAGTTAGGAGGCTATTGCAAATGACATTCTGATGGATTTTCAGATACAAAACGGTGCCCCTATGTCAATATCTTTGTGCTTTGTGTTTGGAACTTCCCTGGTGGAGGCTTGTCTTTCCACGTGCCTTGCAAAGGACCTTGAGTCTACTTGGAATTTGGTAGAGAGGAAGGTTACTTGAGACCCCCTAACTGTCTGACCATGTGACCGCAGATGACCAGCTGTCAGTCTTAGAGAATAAGCTTGGCTGCACTGAGGTCCAAGTGCTATTCACCTTCTGATGACATCATTCGCTTCTTATTTATTTTTCTGTTCGATATGTGACTGCTGTAGGTGGTGGTGTACAAGCAGCAGCAACAGTGGTGCCAGCTACACATACACAATTATGTCAGACACTGTCCTGATTGCTCTGCATGTATACATCCATTTATTTCTCATACATTCTCATGTGGCCTTAGACCTTTTATTTTCTCTATGTATGGATGAAAAAGCTGGAGAGATTTATGAAGTTCCAGAGCAAGGTTTGAACTCAGGCAGTTTACTTCTGGAACCCAAGCTCTTAACCTTTCCTTTAAGTGGCGAAAGGTCAGAAGTGGCCAGTCAGTGAGGTTAGAGCCCCAGGTCGTGCTGCACAGCATGTCAGGACCCAGGACTCCAGCCCAGGTGCTCAGCCTTCAGCGCCCACGTGACATTTCCAAGTAAATTACAAACCTCAGGAAATTAGTTTTCTCTAAGTCAAGTAAGGCCAGGTTGCAAGTGTCTACAACTATTTCACTTTATAGAGTGGTGGCCAGTTTTCTTTTTGTGTTTTTTTAGGCATTATTTTGCTTCCCAGGTGGTGCAATGGTAAAGAATCCACCTGCAATGCAGGAGATGCGGGTTCAATCACTGAATCGGGAAGACCCCCGGATAAGGGAATGGCTACCCACTCTAGTATTCTTGCCTGGGAAACCCCATGGACAGAGGAGCCTGGCAGGCTACAGTCCATGGGGTCACAAAGGGTAGGGCATGACTGAGCACACATGTACACGCACGCTGGTATTCTACTCTGTTCCAGTAGGCCAAACTACTGAATGTAGACCCGAAATATAATGAGATAACAGACACACTGGTTATTTTTCTCACACAATAGTCCAGGGTAGATATTCCAGGTGGGGATGGGGTAGGGCTGTTTCTATTCCTGTTTGTCTTTCTAGAACTCGATATCTCTGCCACCTTCAGCATATAGCTCTAAGATTACGATTACCCAGGGGGATGGTATGGGGAGGGAGGAGGGAGGAGGATTCAGGATGGGGAGCACATGTATACCTGTGGTGGATTCATTTCGATATATAGCAAAACCAATACAATATTGTAAAGTTAAAAAATAAAATAAAATTAAAAGTATCAGCATGTCACTAAAAAAAAAAAAAAAAAAAGATTATAGCTCTGCCTATTGCAGGGAATGTACTCACAAAGACACAGCAGACTGAGTGTGTCAGGAGCAGGGATGGAGGTGGAAACAGTCCACTCTGTGCCCAGGAGGAGCATGCTTTAATTGTCAGTAGTCTTTGTCATCCACATCATTTTTATTGTTTTGTGATCTCATTTTTCCCCTCACATACTAGTAGTACATTGTGACTGTCTTTTCATGTCAACGAATATACGTCTCATTCTGGTTTTAATGGCAGTAGATTATTCCATTGAACAGATGGGGTGAATTATAAGTTAACATTCACATTGATAGTTTTGTTTGTTTGCTTGGTGTTTGCTTGTATTCACAATGCTCAAGTGAATCCTTGTTAAGAAAATTGTTTTCAGAGAGTAAGTTATTAGAAGCAGAATTTGATGAGTCAAAAGGTAAGCCCGTTTTTAAGGTTCTGATATAGATTCCTGTGTTGGTCTCCAGATCAATTGCTTTCAGCGTCTATTTTTGTTTGGCATGTTAGTCATTTTCATATTGATTTTAAATACAGTTTTCATTTGTATCAGTTCAGTTCAGTTCAGTCGCTGAGTCGTTTCCGACTCTTTGCGACCCCATGAATCGCAGCACTCCAGGCCTCCCTGTCCATCACCAACTCCCGGAATTCACGGAGACTCACATCCATCAAGTCGGTGATGCCATCCAGCCATCTCATCCTCTGTCGTCCCCTTCTCCTCCTGCCCCCAATCCCTCCCAGCATCAGATTCTTTTCCAATGAGTCAACTCTTTGCATGAGGTGGCCAAAGTACTGGAGTTTCAGCTTTAGCATCATTCCTTCCAAAGAAATCCCAGGGCTGATCTTCAGAATGGACTGGTTGGATCTCCTTGCAGTCCAAGGGACTCTCAAGAGTCTTCTCCAACACCACAGTTCAAAAGCATCAATTCTTCGGCGCTCAGCCTTCTTCACAGTCCAACTCTCACATCCGTACGTGACCACAGGAAAAACCATAGTCTTGACTAGATGGACCTTTGTTGGCAAAGTAATATCTCTGCTTTTCAATATGCTATCTAGGTTGGTCATAACTTTTCTTCCAAGGAGTATGTCGATTGTCATTTCTTTACTGTCAGAGAAGTTTTTGTTCAGTTGTTTAATCTATCAGTCTTTTCCTTTATTGATTTCTCTTTTTGGTGTCGTGCTTGGATTTATCCTTAGATTATAAAAATAGCTGTAGCTCCTTCTGTATGTTTATGTTTTTATTCCTGGTATTTACATTTCTTGTCCACCTGGAAATGATTTTGCATGTAGAATCTAATTTATTTTTTGCTAAGGGCTTGGTTTGTTTTCCTATATGAATTAACTTTTTAGAAATATATAGCATTGTATGGATATGTATAAAATTATTAATGAAGTATTTTAAATCATCCTCATAATTAGTTACTAGGATGGAATATGGGAGAAGGTATTCAGTTCTATGAACCATTTAAGCAGAGACAGCCCCATTGCCTCAAACAAACAAAAAGCAACATCAGTAAGCATTTAATGCTATATTGTGGGGAAGGTGGAATCCCTTTATTTGGCTCAGAGAGTGTGATATGCTTTTCTGTTTTATTTTTTTGCTTGAAAGCTATCATTTTATTTATTTTACTATTGAGGTAAAATTGCTTTATATTATTGTATTAGTTTCTGCTGTACAACAAAGTGAATCAGCTATATGTATACATATATCACCTCCGTCATGAGCCTCCCTCCCTCCTCCCCTCATCCCACCCACCATTCTAGGTCATCACAGAGCAGCAAGCTGAGCTGAGCTCCCTGTGCCATATAGCAGGTTCCCATTAGCCACTGGTTTTATACATGACAATGTATATGGTATGCTTTTAGATTCAGACAATCTTCTCCTTACTCCAAGCTGGTCCCTAGTTACAGGGGTATCATCTAATTACATGAGGCTCTACTTGGCTGCTATTTCCTGTGCCATCTCACACTGAGTCATGGGGGAGGTGACTATACCTGGGAGGCTGAATGCTGATTGAAGCTAAAATCAATTCTTTTTAGTAGAAATTGAGGTCAGGATACTTTAGGGACTATGTTTTTAATGAACACTTTATAGCACTGTAATTTCCTTAACATGTGTGACTATTAAAATTATTATTAAAAGTAACCAAAAGTTCTTGCACCTCACTAGACATTATAGTAACATAGTTTTCTCCTTCAGTTTACATAACATGCTTTGAGCAAGTCTATATATGTGCGACAACTGTCAGGTCTCTGGAAGAAGAAAGAGGAAACCTTGCTTGCTTGCTGTACTTTGCTCACTCAGCAGTCATGCCCAGGTTCTGGCAACAGAAAGACAAACAAAATTTGAGTCTTGGACTGGTGACTCAAGGGTCAGCTAGAACCACCCATCTAGCTTCTCAGGCTCACTGTTAGTATTTGTTAAGATTCCTTGGGTTGCTGTGACAGAAACTTAAGTCTCAGTTCACTTCAGTTCAGTTCAGTCGCTCACTCATGTCCGACTCTTTGCAGTCCATGAACTGCAGCACGCCAGGCCTCCCTGTCCATCACCAACTCCCGGAGTTCACTCAGACTCACATCTATCAAGTCAGTGATGTGATCCAGCCATCTCATCCTCTGTCATCCCCTTCTCCTCCTGCCCCCAATCCCTCCCAGCATCAGAGTCTTTTCCAATGAGTCGACTCTTCGCATGAGGTGGCCGAAGTACGGGAGTTTCAGCTTTAGCATCAATCCTTCCAAAGAACACCCAAGATTGATCTCCTTTAGAATGGACTGGTTGGATCTCCTTGCAGTCCAGGGGACTCTCAAGAGGCTTCTCCAACACCACAGTTCAAAAGCATCAATTCTTTGGCACTCAGCTTTCTTCACAGTCCAACTCTCACATCCATACATGACTACTGGAAAAACCATAGCCTTGACTAGACGGACCTTTGTTGGCAAAGTAACGTCTCTGCTTTTGAATATGCTATCTAGGTTGGTCATAACTTTCCTTCCAAGGAGTCTTTTAATTTCATGGCTGCAATCACCATCTGCAGTGATTTTGGAGCCCAAGTCTGACACTGTTTCCACTGTTTCCCCATCTATTTCCCATGAAGTGATGGGACCAGATGCCATGATTTTCGTTTTCTGAATGTTGAGCTTTAAGCCAACTTTTTCACTCTCCTCTTTCACTTTCATCAGGAGGCTTTTTAGTTCCTCTTCACTTTCTGCCATAAGGGTGGTGTCATCTGCACATCTGAGGTTATTGATATTTCTCCCGGCAATCTTGATTCCAGCTTGTGCTTCTTCCAGCCCAGCGTTTCTCATAATGTACTCTACATATAACTTAAATAAGCAGGGTGACAATATACAGCCTTGACGTACTCCTTTTCCTATTTGGAAGTACTCTACATATAACTTAAATAAGCAGGGTGACAATATACAGCCTTGACGTACTCCTTTTCCTATTTGGAACCAGTCTGTTGTTCCATGTCCAGTTCTAACTGTTGCTTCCTGACCTGCATATAGATTTCTCAAGAGGCAGGTCAGGTGGTCTGGTTTTCCCATTTCTTTCAGAATTTTCCACAATTCATTGTGATCCACACAGTCAAAGGCTTTGGCATAGTCAATAAAGCAGAAATAGATGTTTTTCTGGAACTCTCTTGCTTTTTCGATGATCCAGCAGATGTTGGCAATTTGGTCTCTGGTTCCTCTGCCTTTTCTAAAACCAGCTTGAACATCAGGAAGTTCACGGTTCACGTACTGCTGAAGCCTGGTTTGGAGAATTTTGAGCATTACTTTACTCATGTGTGAGATGAGTGCAATTGTGTGGTAGTTTGAGCAGTCTTTGGCATTGCCTTCCTTTGGGATTGAAATGAAAACTGACCTTTTCCAGTCCTGTGGCCACTGCTGAGTTTTCCAAATTTGCTGGCATATTGAGTGCAGCACTTTCACAGCATCATCTTTCAGGATTTGAAATAGCTCCACTGGAATTCCATTACCTCCACTAGCTTTGTTTGTACTGATGCTTTCTAAGGCCCACTTGACTTCACATTCAGCCAGGATGTCTGGCTCTAGGTGAGTGATCACACCATCGTGATTATCTTGGTTGTGAAGATCTTTTTTGTACAGGTGTATTCTTGCCACATCTTCTTAGTATCTTCTGCTCCTGTTAGGTCCATACCATTTCTGTCCTTTATCGAGCCCATCTTTGCATAAAATGTTCCTTTGGTATCTCTGATTTTCTTGAAGAGATCTCTAGTCTTTCCCATTCTGTTGTTTTCCTCTATTTCTTTGCATTGATTGCTGAGGAAGGCTTTCTTATCTCTCCTTGCTATTCTTTGGAACTCTGCATTCAGATGGTTATATTCTTCCTTGTCTCCTTTGCTTTTCACTTCTCTTCTTTTCACAGCTATTTGTAAGGCCTCCCCAGACAGCCATTTTGCTTTTTTGCATTTTTTTCCATGGGGATGGTCTTGATCCCTATCTCCTGTACAATGTCACGAACCTCCGTCCATAGTTCATCAGGCACTCTATCTATCAGATCTAGTCCCTTAAATCTATTTCTCACTTCCACTGTATAATCATAAGGAATTCGATTTAGGTCATACCTGAATGGTCTAGTGGTTTTCCCTACTTTCTTCAATTTAAGTCTGAATTTGGCAATAGCCACAGTCAGCTCCCGGTCTTGTTTTTGCTGACTGTATAGAGCTTCTCCATCTTTGGCTGCAAAGAATATAATCAATCTGATTTCAGTGTTGACCATCTGGTGATGTCCATGTATAGAGTCTTCTCTTGTGTTGTTGGAAGAGGGTGTTTGCTGTGACCAGTGCATTCTCTTGGCAAAACTCTATTAGTCTTTGCCCTGCTTCATTCCATATTCCAAGGCCAAATTTGACTGTTACCCCAGGTGTTTTTTGATTTCCTACTTTTGCATTCCAGTCCTCTAATGAAAAGGACATCTTCTTTGGGTGTTAGTTCTAAAAGGTCTTGTAGGTCTTCATAGAACCATTCAACTTCAGCTTCTTCAGCGTTATTGATTGGGGTGTAGACTTGGATTACTGTGATATTGAATGGTTTGCCTTGGAAATGAACAGAGATCATTCTGTCGTTTTTGAGATTGCATCCAAGTACTGCATTTCAGACTCTTTTGTTGACCATGATGGCTACTCCATTTCTTCTGAGGGATTCCTGCCCGCAGTAGTAGATATAATGGTCATCTGAGTTAAATTCACCCATTCCAGTCCATTCTAGTTCGCTGATTCCTAGAATGTTGATGTTCACTCTTGCCATATCCTGTTTGACCACTTCCAATTTGCCTTGATTCATGGACCTGACATTCCAGGTTCCTATGCAATATTGCTCTTTACAGCATCGGACCTTGCTTCTATCACCAGTCACATCCACAACTCGGTATTGTTTTTGCTTTGGCTCCATCCCTTCATTCTTTCTGGAGTTATTTCTACACTGATTTTCAGTAGCATATTGGGAACCTACCGACCTGGGCAGTTCCTCTTTCGGTATCCTATCATTTTTGCCTTTTCGTATTGTTCATAGGGTTCTCAAGGCAAGAATACTGAAGTGGTTTGCCACTCCCTTCTTCAGTGGACCACATTCTGTCAGACCTCTCCACTGTGACCCCCCCATCTTGGGTGGCCCCACATGGCATGGCTTAGTTTCACTGAGTTAGACAAAGCTGTGGTCCGTGTGATTAGATTGACTAGTTTTCTCTGATTATGGTTTCAGTGTGTCTGCCCTCTGATGCCCTCTGATGCCCTCTTGCAGAACCTACCGTTTTACTTGGGTTTCTCTTACCTTGGACGTGGGGTATCTCTTCACGGCTGCTCCAGCAAAGCACAGCCACTGCTCCTTACCTTGGACGAGGGGTATCTCCTTACAGCCACCCCTCCTGACCTTGGACGTGGAGTAGCTCCTCTCGGCCCTCCTGTGCCTCTGCAGCCATCGCTCCTTGGACGTGGGGTCTAACCTCATCAAAAGAAGTTATTTGTTAAAATGGATTATTGATAGATTACTTGGGGAGCTTAAAGTCTTGAATGAACTGCTGGTAGATTCTGAGAGGGGCAGGAATCGTGAGCAATACCTGATCAGCTGGAGCTTCAGAACCCCCCCAGAGCGCTTTCAGTAAGATGGCTCAACCTTGACCATCTCTTCACTCAAGCTTCAAATTCCCTAGAGAGAGAATCAGATTTGCTTGGTGGATGGGAGGACAGAACCACATGTAGTAAATTGAATCATAATAATTTGCTGTTATTGGGTCGTTTTTGAGCTGAAAAAGCATTGTGTGTGTGTGTGTGTGTGTGTGTGTGTGTGCGTGTGCGCACGCGCTTCAATCTAGCCTTTAGGGCCACATTGTAACTGTCAGAATGGTGAGGTGGAGAGTCTCCTCAACTAATGTCTACGATATTATCCCTTTGGTCTTCTCAGCTCCAGGGATCTTGGTTCGATTTCCTCATATTCTTTTCCAAACTGCTATGTTTTTGTTGTTTAGTCACTCAGTTGTGCCTGACTCTTTGTGACCCCGTGGGCTGCATCCCCCCGGGCTTCCGTGTCCTTCACGATCTCCAGGAGTTTGCTGAAACTCACATCAGTTGAATCTGTGATGCCATCCAACCATCTCATCCCCTGTCGCCCCCTTCTCCTCCTGCCCTCAATCTTTCCCAGCATCAGGGTCTTCTCCAATGAGTTGTCTCTTCGCATCAGGTGACCAGAGTATCAGAGCTTCAGCTTCAGCCTCAGTCCTTCCTATGAATGTTCAGGGTTGATTTCCTTTAGGTTTGACTGGTTTGATCTCCTTGCAGTCCAAGGGAGTCTGAAGCGTCTTTGCCAGCACCACAGTTCAAAAGCATCATTTCTTCAGCACTCAGCCTTCTTTATGGCCATTTTGCTATAAACCCCCAGGAAAACTCCAACCCTAGGTCAGCTTTTCTATGCAGAGAAGCTGCATACGGCTGGGGGAAATGACACAACCCTTGTGATGGCTGTCTTCCACTTGTCACTGGATGCTGGAGATCTTCCTAGTCATGTCATCTTTGTGTGAGGCATCCTTGGTAGCGTGGGTTCTTTTTGGCCCCTGATAATTCTGTATTTCACTGCAGGCTGCTTTGCTCTTCTAGTCTAAAAGTAGAGTACAGTTACTTAACGGAGAGATTACTTCTTCACGCTAGCTCGTACTGGTGGGAAGTTTCCATTTGTCATCCCCGCCCCCACCTAGCCCCTGAAGGAGATCTTGATTACTTTCTGACCGAGGAGTTCAACCCATTAAAGCCGTGTGTTCTTAATAGAGACAGCCTTCAGATTGGCTTCAAGGTATAAGCTGTCTCAGATAAACAGAAGGAACCGTCTCCTGGCTGCCATTTTGTTTCATTTCTTTTGAAGTATTCGCCTTGGCTGACTTAATGGTTTTTGAGATTTACTTTTCTTTGAAATCATGTATTTGGATTCCATCAGTGGAAAAAAAGGTTTTTTTTTCCGTCTTATGTATACATAGGCTATTCTAATACAAAATAAACTTCAGCGTTTGTACAGCCAAAGTGAGTTATATCTTATTTGTGCCATAGATGAAAGAAATCAACGGTGGCAAGTACATTTGTGAAAACCACAAGACTATGAAGTGGAGGCAGTTTATTGCCATGATTTATAAAGTAATAGCCATCTAGCAATTTCTTTTCGGGTAGGAGAAATAAAAATTTGATACCAGTATCTTTGCCTTCATTTGAATGTTAAATTTACTTAAAATTCTATATCTTCCCGTGTACTCCTCTTCCCCATACGCACACCTGTAAGCACACACACATTAAAGGTTTTCATAAAACTTTATTACAAATGACGTCAACATGAAAGAGCTCTTGTTTCTCTTACAAAGGGTAGAGTGTAGTAGTAGTAGATAATACCAAATTTTGAGATTCCTCTTAAGAATGTATTGTATTCGCAAACGTAGATAAAGGTAAATGAGTGATGGTGAAATAGTACATCAGTATCCTGGAGCCAACCTGATAAAGTGGAAAAGGTTGGCTTTAAAGTCAGCCAGAGTTGGCTGTGAGCCCTAGACCTGATTTTAGGCATATATAACCCCTGGGAGTCTCTTGTTTCTTTTAGTCTTCTAGTAAGATTAACTGCTGCCACACAGGATTAACAAAACATACTTTGAGTTCTGGTACATAGTATATAGACAGATAATACAATTCAGTAGTTACTATTTTGAAATAATTTATGAACGATAAAGCAAATGGTTTGGCTTATTTTATTCTAATAGTAGTCCTAGAAAGCATTTGCCATCTTTCTCTTGCTTTTACCGTTGAAGAAAAATTGTGTTTAGTTGCTCAGTCATGTCTGACTCTTCGAGACCCTTCAGACTGTAGCCTTTGGACTGTAGGCTCTTCTCTATCCATAGGATTTCCTAGGCCAAGAATACTGGAGTGGATTGCCGTTCCCTTCTCCAGGGGATCTTCCTAACCCAGGGATCCAACTCATGTCTCTGGTGTCTCCTGCATTGCAAGCGGGTTCTTTACCCACTGAGCCATTAGGGAAGCTCTGAGAAAAATGGGCTTATCCATAATGGGTTTAGTAACTTTGTGGATGTTGTACAGCTGGTTTAGACTGGGTGGTTAACTTAGACCAAGTTTCAGTTTTATCTTTGGACCTAAGTAAAGAGGCCTACTTAGATATTATCAAGTAAAATTTAAAAAGGGAGGAGGTTGTAAACTACAGCCACCCCAGATGAGTGAAGTTAGTGTCGCTTGCCGAGTTAGTTTCTGCCGATACTACGTTGTAGGGAACGAAGCTCTCTCTTCCTGTCCAGCCCTGGGAGGGCCTCCAGCACATTCTGGCCTTGACCCACCCAGTCTCCAGTGCTTCGAATGACAGTAATGAGTTGGCTGCCTCTGTTGACCAGTCGTAGAGTTGAGTTTCACGTGGCCTTCTGAGACACTTCGAAAGATTCACCAGTGATTTAATGATGACTTTTCTAGGGGGGGAAAATCAGACTACTACATTAAATTCAGACATCAAATTAAGTTGAACCCAATTTCATAAACATTAAACTGTGAAATAATATGTTTATACCTCCAGGACTTGGAGGGCATTATGCTAAGTGAAATAAGTCAGACAGAGAAAGACAAATACTGTATGATATCACTTACATGGGGATTCTAAAGAATACAGCAAACTAGAGAATAAAACAAGAAGGAAGCAGACTCATAGAGAATATATCAGTGGTTACCAATGGGGAGAGGGAAAGTGAGGGTAGGGGAATAGAGGGGGTTTTGTTGTTGTTTAGTTGCTAAGTTGTCACTCTTGGTGATCCCATGGTCTATAGCCCTCCAGGCTCCTCTGTCCGTGGGATTCTCCAGGCAAGAATACTGGAGTGGGTTGCCATTTCCTTCTTCAGGGGATCTTCCCAACCCAGGGATCGAACCTGTGTCTCCTGCACTGTGGGTGGATTCTTGACCAATGAGCCACCAGGGAAGCCCGGGGTAGGGAGAGAGAAATGAGTTATCATGGGATTATATGAAATCATGTGTGTGAAACTTTTCAAACTCAAAAAGCACTATAGAACTGAAAGACTCTTCATTGAAAAAAATGTATACATCCCGGAAATATATAATTTGAAGGACCCAGTAGTGATTTTTGTGTGTGTGACTTTGCATGTGTTGATACAGTTGTATTTGAGTTAGGGTCTTTCAGAGCTATCTCTGCATCCCACACACAGGACCATCAGTGGTTCCGTGAAAAGGCCTTGGTGAAAACCACATCAAGATTTAACTGGGCCACTGTCTCTTAGACAGAACTTGGACTGATACATGCCTCGACCATTACTGATACCTTGCAGTTCTTCTCACTTTGTGTAACTCTTTGCTCTATTTTCTAGAGCAGATTTAGCTTCACAGTTAAATTAAGAGGAAGGAGATTTCCCATATGCCCCCAGCCCTCAAACACGCGTGGCCTCTTCCATTATCAACATCCCCCACCGGAGTCCACTCTTTTTTTGCAAACTGTTAGTCATGCAGTCTCTTCTCATTCCTCACTCATTGCTGTGCTGTGAGACGTCAATGTTAAGCATAATGTGTAAAAAGAAAGTAACATGCAAAAGAAATTAATATTTTGTCAGTATTTACTATGCTTTGTTGATTGTGTGTATTCTGTCTTGTTCTAGAGCTGCCTAGCAAGCTCTAGTGCTGTGTGAACCCCTCTAGGAAGTAGCTTATGTAGAAATTCTGCATTAAAATATAAAGCCAGATCAGTCAGAAACCCTGATCCCAGTGAACTCCATCTCTTGCCTGTTTTCATTTATTGGTAAAACACAAGTGTGAGTGACCTTGGAGAGTCACACTCCTTTGGAAAGGTTTGTTTTTAACCTCTGGAGTGGCATATGGATCATCCGTCTGACTTGTGGTAGATGGGATGGTGTATTATTTATAGAGCTTCATTTTCAACCTGAATGCCTTAAAGACATCCAGTAAATACTTTAATGGCTTTCTATTGTGTTTTAAGATTTCAGTTCAGTTGCTCAGTTGTGTCTGACTCTTCGGGACCCCATAGACTGTAGCCCGCCAGGCTTCCCTGTCCATCACCAACTCCCAGAGCTTGCTCAAACTCATGTCCAGCAAGTTGGTGATGCCATCCAACCATCTCATCCTCTGTCGTCCCCTTCTTCTCCTGCCTTCAATTTTTCCCAGCATCAGGATCTTTTCTAATGAGTTGACTCTTCGCATCAGGTGACCAAAGTATCGGAGCTTCAGCTTCAGCATCAGTCCTTCCAATGAATACCCAGGAATGATCTCCTTTAGAATGGACTGGTTGGATCTCCTTGCAGTCCAAGAGACTCTCAAGAGTCTTCTCCAGCACCACAGTTCAAAAGCATCAATTCTTCGGCTCTCAGCTTTCTTTAAAGTCCAACTCTGACATCCATACACGACTACTGGAAAAACCGTAGCTTTGACTAGACAGACCCTTGATGGCAAAGTAATGTCTCTGCTTTTTAATATGCTGTCTAGGTTTGTCATAGCTTTTCTTCCAAGGAGCAAGCGTCTCTTAATTTCATGGCTGTGGTCCCATCTGCAGTGATTTTGGAGCCCAAGAACATAAAGTCTGTCACTGTTTCCACATCTATTTGCCATAAAGTGATGGGACAGGATGTCATGATCTTAGTTTTTTGAATGTTGAGTTTTAAGCCAACTTTTTCACTCTCCTGTTTTACTTTCATCAAGAGGCTCTTTAGTTCTTCTTCACTTTCTGCCATAAGGGTGGTGTTATCTGCATATCTGAGGTTATTGATGTTTTTCCTGGCAGTCTCAATTCCGGCTTGTGCTTCATCCAGCCCAGCATTTCTCATGATGTACTCTGCATATAAGTTAAATAGATTTAAATGGTTTTAAGATTTAATTTACCACATTTATGTGTTTTGTTCTTATTGTTCAGTTGCTAAGTCATGTTAGACCCTTAGTGACCCCATGAACTGTAGTCTTTAAGGATTCTCTGTCCATGGCATTCTCCATGCAAGGACTGAAGTGGATTGCCATTTCCTTCTCCAGGGGATCTTCCTGACCCAGGGATTGAACCCATATCTCCTACAGCTCCTGCATTGGCAGGCAGATGATCATTGAGCCACTTGTGTTTACAGAATGGGTTTGGTTTTTTCCCCCTGTAAACATTAAACTAAAAGGAAAAAATAAGGCATCAGTGACTGTGATTATCTAGGATTTTGTTGTTGGGCATTTAAACCCAGTTAATGGAGATTGCACAAAATATGACTGAAGTCTCCCTGCAACGATGTTATAAGTAATTTATCTTCCTTCACTTTTGGTGTCCGCATAATTTCTTGAAACTTGGCTGTCTGGCTGTCTGGCTGTCTGGGAGGGTAGTTGAATTACTTGGGTGGATGACTGCGCCACAACTCATACCTCACCAACCACAGTTGTGGGGCTTCCCTGGTGGTCCAGTGGCTAAAAGACTTTGTGCTCCCAAGGCAGGGGGCCTGGGTTCGATTCCTGGTCCAGGAACTAGATCCCACAGGCTGCACTAACTGTCCTGTGTGCTGCACGCAAGTAAGACTTGGCACAGCCAAATAAATAAATGCATTAAAAAACTAAGGAAAAACACAGTTGTAACTCTTATTTGTAGTTATAGTCTGTTACTGTTGCTAATTTTGTTGGGAATTTGGCCAATAAGACAACTGTACAAAGTGCACAAAAAAGTGAGGAATTTTGTGCAGTTTAAGGTGTAAAATGAGGATAGTAGCTACAATAGAGAGAGAGAGATTTCTCCTAGTCTTTTTCTTTCCCCTACTCCAGAGAGAAACCCCAGGCAACCTGGCTTGACTTCATGGGTTGGAGATGCGGTGCTAGAGAAAAATCTGTTTTTATAGCCTGAGAACTGATGACAAGTTATGCCCTCCCCAAACTGAGATTATTAAGAAGAAATTGATTGAGGGACTGGGAATTTAAATTCTGTTACAAGACTTTGATAAAAGGTCTGGGAAACAAGGAGACAAGGAGATGATCAGCTCCTTGAACTGCACCTGGGAAGATTTTAATATTTCCTTTACTATAAGGAAAAAGAGACACTTGATACTAGCTATGAGTTTCAACAACATTCTATAAGAACAGCAGCTTGTAAGTATATATTTACCCACATAACACAGCTCCAATTAGTTATTCTGAAATTTCTGTGAGTTTATTTATATGTTTATTTATATAACCAGAACACTTTTTTAAAATAACAACAAGTATAGGAGGACTGTTACTACCTGTTTTCAAGGTTCACTGTAATCAAGACAGTGTGACCTCAGGGAAAGTCTAAATAGAATAGTAACAGCAGTGGGACAGAATAGTCGAGAAGGAGACCCACAGAAACATGGTCGATTTTTTCTTTTTTTTTTTTTGACAGAGGTGCAAATGTATTGCAATGGAGGAAAATTAGTCTTTTAAACAAGCAGTACTAGGACCAGTGGACATTCATATGCAAAAAAAAGAGAGAAACTCAATCCATATCTTACACTTTATATAAAGGTCCGAATGGCTCATAGATCTAAATTTTAAAATCATAAAACATAGGCGCTCTTCTTTGTGATTACTCAAATACACATTCAGTGGGTCATGTGCCATGGGGTTTTTAAGTTAGTGGGAGTTATTGTTGCCCTTATGAGGGGTTGTGTTTTGCACCTGGGCAGTAGAATGGGAAGACTTTTTTTTTTTTTAAAGAAAATTGCTCCTGATTTTCCTTTCTTATGGATTCATATACACAAAATTGTGCCATCTATTTATGGGAGAATACTGTTTCATGATTTCTTTCTCTTGCTGATTTTCCATCTTTGCCTGTCAGAGAAGAGTAAGGAGAGGATCCTGCAAGAAAAGCAGGCTCCATTCTTAGAGCCAGCCACAGTTGAGGTTGGAGACACTAATTCTACACCAGCTGGAACCAGTGGTTCTGCACCTCCCCACCCCCCGCCCCACCACCCCCAGACAAAAAGATACCATACAGCTAGAACTTTTTACTAGCAAAAAGATCTCAGCATGCATAAATCCCTCACCGTTGGAAACTGTCAGTATCCCACTAACTAACCCCTTTGGCTCCCTGGAACCAGAGCAAAGACAAGAGCCTGGGGTGGCCTATAAAGTGTCATGTTTGATTTATAGTAATTAACCCCATCTTCAGAGAAAGCACCACATATTTTCATCTTAGAAGGCTTGTGTTTGGCCATGTCTCACTGGGATCCAGTTCATGAAGTAGCATGGAAAAGTCATGAGCTCCACCCTGGGCCCTCAGCCACCGGAAATCAAATAGTGAAGTTTCAAGTGTTGGAAATGTGAATTTTTCACCTTTCCGTTCACATAAACTGAAGCTACTGTTGCTATAGCAATGATTTTCCGCCTACATAGAATTTGTGTTTGACAGCTTTTTTTTTTTTTTGAAATACAGCTTTTAAAACTGTAAAGTGAATAATTGTAGGCATCATAATGCTGAAGTAAGTCTTCAAATGAGAGAAAGGTGGTTTGTGCTTAATAGGTTTATGAGTGGAAACATGAAAACTCGATCACAAATCTCAATTGATTTCATGGGTAGGAACATAGAGTCGAATATAAGTCTAGTTGGTTTTTCCAGTGGTCATGTATGGATGTGAGAGTTGGACTGTGAAGAAGGCTGAGCGCTGAAGAATTGATGCTTTTGAACTGTGGTGTTGGAGAAGACTCTTGAGAGTCCCTTGGACTGCAAGGAGATCCAGCCAGTCTATTCTAAAGGAGATCAGTCCTGGGTGTTCTTTGGAAGGAATGATGCTAAAGCTGAACCTCCAGTAACTTTGGCCACCTCATGTGAAGAGTTGACTCATTGGAAAAGACTCTGATGCTGGGAGGGATTGGGGGCAAGAGGAGAAGGGGACGACAGAGGATGAGATGGCTGGATGGCATCACCGACTAGATGGACGTGAGTTTGAGTGAACTCCAGGAGTTGGTGATGGACAGGGAGGCCTGGCGTGCTGCAATTCATGGGGTCACAAAGAGTCGGACACGACTAAGCAACTGAACTGAACTGAAATGTGATATATCTCATTTAAAATAGCATTTGAAAAAATTCAAATAATGTAAATGTCAATAAGCAGCATGATGATATTCCAGCAACAAGAAGCTTTTAATAGTAGTGGGTTCTGAACTAGGTTTATTTTTTATTCTTGCTAAACTTCTCAAAACGATTGTAGAGAAAATTCTAAGGTGGTAAATTAATGCTTTGACTATATTCAGGATATATGTTTTCCCAAGTTCCTAATGTATTGAGTACTTGAAAATATGAAACGTCTAGGAAACCAGATAGTACAACGTTGATAATCTTGTTATATTATGAATTTTTAATATTTTACTTATAATTGAATATATTATATTCAAATTGAATATAATTGAATATATTATATTCAAATTGAATATAATATATTCAATTATATTATAATTGAATATATTTTATTCAATTATTTTCATGTGGAAAAAATACAGAAGATGATCAAAACTAAGTAAGTAAAATCTTAATTCCATAATCATCCTCTGCAAATGTATAAAACAAGAAAATGCCCTTCTAATCAGACTTAAGTGAGATAAGCAATATATTATGATTTAGTTTTATTTTTTAAAATACTTACTTGTTTTTTACTCCATAATGATCAAATTATTTCATTATGACCTTCTTTAGATATTTCATGGGCCTATGAGCCTATGAAGAAAATGTTGAAATCTCGTAGATTTATGGGGTTTATACCTAGAAGTAGTCTTAGGGATATGCCCAACTTCTTCCTTCTATTAACTGAGGACCTGATTCTTGAAGGCAGAAGGTGACACCTATGGGTTTTTTAGCTTACTGTGGCAGAGCTGAGACCAGAATTCAGTGGACCCGGGCCTCTTGACCATTCCCCTGATTGATGCTGTGTCCTTGTTACTTCCTTCCACACTCGAGTACCACATGGTTTTTTTAATCTATTTTTACAATAGATTTATGCATGTGAAAACAAATCTACATGCAGTTATTTCTGTTGGACAGAATTCTTAACAGGCAATTCAGATAACAAGGTAACTACAGCCAGTTTTATAGTTACTTTTGTAATGAGAGAAATTTTATGGAGTGACCTTGAACATGTAACACTTTAAAATGTTTGATTCCCAGTTAGAAAATAATGAGCAAACTAGTAGAAAATTTGAGTAAAAGATGGGAACAGTGAAAGTCAGCTCATACTAAAACAAATACAAATAGCCACTAAAAAGATGCCAGCTGGAATGTGCTGTCTTACTCATCTGTAGATTGGCCAAGATTTAAGTGTGGTATATTAGTGAAGGCAGAGGTAGACTAGTCAAATATCAAAGGCTCACTACCTTTGATCTGTTCAGTTCTATGGCTGCAACTTTGTCCTGCAAATGTATAGTATTTATATGAAGTTGAACTTTCATATATCTTATAATGATGTGCAAGGATGGTTACTGAAGTTTTGGTTTTATATATTTACACACACACAAAACACAAAAAGCAAAAACTGGTTACTGTTCAAATATCTTTTAATAATGAACTACTTGTATATAAATTACAGCACAGTAGAACATAATAGAATATATGTAGCAGTGGATGGGTATCTTCTAGAGACCAAATTTATTACGAGGAAAAAAAGAGCAAGTTTTAGAGCTGTGTGCATACTAATAAAGATATACATATTTATGTTTTCTTATTTAAAAATTCTGTTAAGATACAAGTGAAAATATTAATAATGTCTTCTGGGTTTTATTGGGTTTCAATGAGAAATATTGAGGATAGAGAAGAGGAAACTTTCCTTTTCACTTTGAATCTTTCTGTATTTTGCGATATGTGTGTGTATATATATATATATATATATATATATATACACACATACACACACACACACTTGTATGCACTCTATATTGAGGATAGAGCAGAGGAGACTTTCCTTTCCACTTTGTATCTTTCTGTATTTTGCAATATATATAGATAGATAGATACACATTTGTATGCACTGTATATTGGGGATAGAGCAGAGGAGACTTTGCTTTTCACTTTGAATACACACACACACACACACACACACACACACACTTGTATGCACTCTATGGCCTTCCCTGGTGGCTCAGCAGTAAAGAATCCACCTGCCAATGCAGGAGAACACAGGAGACCTGGGTTTTATCCCTGGGTTGGAAAGATCCTCTGGAGTAGGAAATGGCAACCCACTCCAGTATTCTTGCCTGGGAAGTCCCATGGACAGAGGGGCCTGGTGGGGTACGGTCCAAAGGTTTGCAAAGGGTCGAACACAACTGAATGACTTGAGCACACACACACATGGACTCTATACACATAATTTGAAAACATACGTGTACCTGAATGTCCATTGCAACAGTATTTACAATAGGCAAGACATGAAAGCTAAACGTCCTTTGACAGGTGAATGAATAAAGAAGATGTGGTATGTATATACAATGGAATATTTCACAGCCATAAAAAAGAGTGAGATTAATGCCATTTGCAGCAACACAGATAGACCTAGAGATGATCATACTAAGTGAAGTAAGTCAGACAGAGAAAGACAAAAATCATACAATATCACTTATATATGGAATCTAAAAAAAATGATACAAATGTATTTACAAAACAGATTCACAGACAGAAGACAAATATATGGTTACCAAAAGAGAAAGTTTGGGGATGGGATAAATTAGAAGTTTGGGAGTAACATATATATACTACTTTATATAGAAAGATAATTAACAAGGACCTACTGTATAACAGCACAGGGAAGTCTACTCAATATTCTGCAATAACCTAAATGGGAAAAGAATCTGAAAAAGAATATATACATGTAATACATAACTGAGTCACTTTGCTGTACACTTGAAACTAACATAGTATTATAAATCAGCTATACTCTAGTGGGTCAGTGGGTAAAGAATCCTTACCCACTTCAACGCATTAGACACAGGAGATGTGGATTCTGTCCCTGGGTTGGGAAGATCCTTTGGAGGAGGGCATGGCAACCCACTCCAGTATTCTTCCCTGGAGAATCCCATGGACAGAGGGGAGCCTGGCAGGCTATAGTCCATAGAGTCTCAAAGAGTCAGACACGACTGAAGCAACTCAGCATGCACGTGCATACTCCAATGTAAAATTTAAAAAACATTTTTAATGCAAACAAACAAAAAAAACCCTGGAGAGACAGATTGCATTCGTGGGTCATCCATGAAATAGAGCATGGGGTAGAATTCTTGACCATACTTTCCATACTAATTTTATTTTTAGTTTCATGATTGATGTTACAAAGTCCACATAGTGGAATAAGTTGTGCTGATTTGCACAGCGGTAGAATGGAGCCTGCTCAGCTCTGGTGAGATAGTGACAGGATTTTCCTGGTTGGCGTGGGTCTGTCCTGGGCAGAAAGTGGTAGGACTGCCTTCCTCCTTTTCACATCCCATCTCTCTCACTGGGTGCTGTTTCCTCATCTCTATAGAGGAGCTATGGGCTAACAGGTGGTGATGTCTGTTAATTGCTTTCTTTAAAAAGGAGAAAAGAAGTAGAATTATTTATAGTGAGCGGTGGTATGTTAGCCTAATTAGTTGAAATCTAGAAATCCATGTATATCTTACTTACTTGCCTTCTTCTGTTTGGGAATAGAAACCAAATGCTTAGGAGAAAGAAGGGCAAGTCTTACCTTTGTGTTGTTTTAATTGCAAACACACAGTTCCTATTTCAGAAACTCACGTTGACTCCTCTTATAACCAATGATTACATCACCTTTTCAAGCAAGATATTTAATTCCTTGGCACTGGGAAATCAGTTTGGGGGATATCATTTTTTTTTAATGCAAAATTGACTCTCTTATAACTAATCCTGAACACCTTTCCATTCCTTTTGCTTTTTGATCCCATGCATTATTGTTAAAGACCTCTGCATAACGATATTATTTGTATTGAAACAGAAGAAACAAGTGTGATACTCCTGGATCTCAATATTATAAATTCATGCATACTGCTAAAGACAGGAGGAGAGCCTGAAAAACAACTGGAGTTGCAAAAGAATGAAATATTAGTTAAATCCAGATTTTTAGGATATAGGTTTTCCCCTGGTATATGGAGAAAGAATGGGCTTTTGCAGTAATAAATGGGCAGGTTAATTTCAGGATTGTTGAGGTTTAGCCTCTTATTTGTAACAGAATAGTCATAATGTAACTTTTTCAGTGAGAGAAATACAGGAAAAAGAATGAAGTAGAAGGTAATTTGATAAATTGATATGAAAATATAGCATTTATTGAAGCAAAAGTCTCTCGAGCCTCCCTCTTCTCCCATATAATTAATGTTATACTTAGTTTTATGCTTTGTAACTAGAGTGCTGTATACCAATGATTTTTTTTTTTTTTTTAAGAGCTTGGGAGTGTCAGGTAGTAGGCAAATCTCACACTGTCAGCCTTGAGATTTATTATGTGTGTCTGCTGTTTGAGTCCAAAAGGGCTTAACAGCTGAATATAGATTTTAAATCACCTTTGGGATTTAATTTTTTTTACTCTGTAAGACTAGGTCATTTGACAGTAATCAAGGGCATTTTCATTCTCAAGACTGTTTGCAAGCCCAGCAGAAAGCTCGTCCATCAGCCCATGAGGGGTGTCATTCTCTGTGCAAGGCATACTAAACCTGGGGTCTTTCACACAAAAAATAATAAAACACGGGAGGGTTTGCTTTGTAGACTAATCCAGCAACTGAGTTTTAAATTGGCAGCACACAGATGGGGAACAATTTGGCCAGATACAGAGGATTAAAGGTATTTAGAACACAAATTGTGTTATTACTTTTGATGCGCAAAAAAACTTTTACACCCGAAAGTTTATTTTAGAAAATCACCAACTTGAAGACTGGTTGCTGGGGGAGATCTGTCAGTGATTATTGCCGGCAATTATATTTTCAAAGACATGTGCAGTAACATGATGATTGAAAATATGTTGGTTACATGAAATTTTTAAATAACTGGATGCAATCAACATATTTTTAATACATATCTGGGGCACCCTGGTAGCTCAGCGGTAAAGAATCCACTTGCCAATGCAGGAGACGTGGGTTCAACCCTTGGGTTGGGAAGATCGCCTGGAGAATGAAATGGCAACCCGCTGCAGTATTCTTGCCTGGGAAATCCCATGGACAGAGGGGCTTGGTGGGCTACAGTCGGTGGGGTTGCAAAAGATTGGGACACAACTTAGCAACTGAACAACAACACATTTATATAGAAAGGTATGTTATATCTTTGAAATACAGAGCTTTCTTTTCAAGAAAAGAAAGATTCTTAAAGCTGTGCTTCTTATTTACTGACTCCTGAATACACATCAGCAACAACATTCAAACTTGGGTTCACCAGAGACCAACCAAGTCAGACCCGTCTGGTGTGAAGTCTGGGGGTCCTGGTTTTCAAGAACTCCAGAGGATCACAGTGCACAGTCAGGGTCCCAAACCACTGTTGAAAGGTTTTGTTTGTTTCACACGGAAAGACACATAGTTGAAAGAAATCTTCTGGTTATTTTATAGTAAGTGTAAAAAGAAAAAAAAGATCAATTTACTTCTTAGTAGTCTGGAAAATATCAGATTAAAAAGAACACCTCCCTCTCTAAGAAATAATTTGACTCCTTACCTGCTGCTGCTAAGTCGCTTCAGTCGTGTCCGACTCTGTGCGACTCCATAGACTGTAGCCCACCAGGCTCCCCTGTCCCTGGGATTCTCCAGGCAAGAACACTGGAGTGGGTTGCCATTTCCTTCTCCAATGCATGAAAGTGAAAAGTGAAAGTGAAGTCGTTCAGTCGTGTCCAACTCTTAGCGAGAGATGACTGCAACTAAAAACACAACCAAATAGAAGATAGCTGCAGACCAGCTCTGACACGAGTTAGACTTGACCTGGGCTTAGATTATCAAGCAAGTTAAATTCAGCACTAAGCTCAGGCTAAAGGAGAAGCATGTGAGTAAGTGAAGCAGCAGAGTAGCATTGTATTATCTTTTAAATGTGTTAGAAATCTCTGGTTGAATGAAGCACAGTGATTTCATAGAACTGAAGACTCTGAAGGCTTAAGGTACAATGACTCAGTATAATTAAAGGTGAAAATGCTGGAAAGCATGAATGTGGCTATGTTGATGATTATTTTGATATTTTAAAAACATGTTGAATGCAACAGATTAGTACATTAAGATAATTAAGGTAAGGTCATGTAAAAAAAAGTCGCTGGAAAACTGAGAAAAGTTAAATAGTGTCAGACATTCATAATTAAAAGCAAGGATAAATTTACCTGTGTTTGTGTTTTGGTACCAGTGATTGGGGGAAGGGTAGTAAACAAAAAGATGTTTTTGCTGATTGCTACTCAGCTATGGATCAAATATGACTCATTTCATCCAAATTAGCTTAATCAGAAATAAAACTGAGTGTGTTCGGGTCTGGAGGAATTCAGAGATGATTATGACATAGTCCTTCCTCACAATAGATAAATAAGGTAATACACCAGGGTGTGCCTCTATGCTCAGTTGTGTCTGAGTCTTTGCGGCCCCATGGCCCCGCTAGGCTCCTCTGTACATAGGTGAATAAATACAGATGGGTGTGTAGGTGAGTAGGACATATACCAATAACAACAGTCACATCATCATGTTGACTTTTTTCATTGAGGCAGTTGTTGGAAAGGGGGTTTGTTCACTGGAGAAGCCAGTGCTGGAAGGACTAACATCTATAGGCAGACTTGTTGAAGTCATAGTATTTAAGTGGATAAATGGAATGGTGCTTAAGAAAATATATTAAGGATCTGATCTGTGAGTGGTGGGGGTGGGAGTGGGGGGCGGGCAGAATCGGTCAGGAGGAAAAGGGGAAGATGGTAAAAGGAGGTACTGCTTCGTAGTGATCTCTGTATTGTAGTCCCGAGGGTTGGGAGTTGAGCTCCACCTGGTGGAAACCGAGGCATAGCTTCGCTTCATGGAATAGGTCACAAGGTTCAGCCTTCTCGCAGAAAGGAAGGTAATGATTAGATACATCACTTGTGTTGGCCAAGGGCTTCTCACGAGGCTCAGCAGTAGAGAATCCACCTGCCAGTGCAGCAGATGTGGGTTTAGTCCCTGTGTTGGAAAGATCCCCTGGAGAAGGAAATGGCCACCCACTGCAGTATTCTTGCCTGGAGAATCCCGTGGACAGAGGAGCCTGGTGGGCTACAGTCCATGGGGTCGCAAAGAGTCGGACACGACTGAGCATGCACGCGCACACTCACTGCGTCTCACTGGTGTACTCACTCTGTATACCAGCTCTTCTGCCAGCTGCCTGTGCTAATCCAGTTAATCCTTGAAACTGCCCTATTCCCTGTTTTTCAGGGAAGGAAACTTAGTCCAGAAACATGAAGTTGCCCTGGATCACAAAGCTGGGAAGTGGCAGAGCCAGGATTTTGACCTGGAGTCTGACCTAAGGGGCTTCCCAGGTGGCACTAGAGATAAAGAACCCGCCTGCCAATGCAGGAGACATAGAAGACACGGGTTTGGTCCCTGGTCAGGAAGATCCCCTGGAGAAGGGAATGGTAACCCACTCCAGTATTCTTGCCTGGAGAATCCCGTGGACAGAGCAGCCTGGTGGGCTACAGTCCATGGGGTCGCAGCGCTGGGCATGACAGAGCAATGACCATGGTAAACCACCTCCTTTAGCCCAATCAGGTCGTTAGTACCTGAAACCAAACAGGGCTGGGCAGGAAGGGCTCACTGGGCTAAAGTCAAGGTGTGGGCAGAGCTGTGCACCTTCCTGGAGGCTCTGGAGGGGAATCAGCTTCCAGAGGCTGCTGGTCGTATTCTTTGGTTCCTGGTCCCTTTCTCCATCTTCAGAGCCAGCTCTGTTGCCTCTCTCCCACCTTCCTCCCCGGTCACACCCCAGCTCTGACTCTTCTGACCCCCTCTTCCACTTTTGACTGACTCCATCAGGCTGCCCAGCGAATCCAGAACAATCTCTCCATGTTATCTCCCCATTTTAACCACATTTGCAAAGTGCCTTTTGCCACATAACGGAGTAAAGTAACAGTCACAGATTCTAGGGATTAGGACATGGAGGTGGCGGGGTACCCTGCCCACCTCCCACAGTGCCACAGTGCCTGGCAAATTGCTGCCATTTGAGTGATTTATAATATTATTAGTATTATTGTCTTCATTATCATTACTGTTAATGATAGGATTACTCATTGCTAGTATTTCAGTTGTAACATTAGTGTCACAGCACTGCTGAAAATTGTATTTTCATTTGGGACTCTACTGGATCTGTTTGGCAGAGATGTCAATCTGATAATAAAAATAATTTACCATCATTTAACTTTAGATGACATGTTAGTTTTTAGAACTACTAGGGAAGAGAAATTATGAGCTCTTAAGTAGTGCAAAGATACTTTTTCCAGATGGTAGCATACGTCATTAGTCTTGTCACTAAGAATGTAAAGTTACGTGTGCCATTTTATTATTAATGACTTGGAAATATGAAGACTGGTCACAATTTATTTTCTTCCTAATATATTTCTAATATATCTGTCTGAGGAGAAACTACATATTATATAATTTACTTTATATTTTATGGTTTAAATCGTTGTTTTTGAACAGCAAATAGTTACGTTTGTAAGAAGCAGCAAAAAAAAAATTACACTGTTGGCTTGCTACTTATTTTAAAAATCTTCAAATTTATTTATATACCAATTAAAGCCCTGGAAATTACACTTGAACAGGAGTTAATATGTGCACTTAAAATGTTAAGTTTTTGTTTGGCCAGATGAGGGCACTTTTTCTTTATATTTCTGGAATTTGAGCTGTGAAGCAGATTTGTTTTTCTCCATCCAAGCTGTTAACTTACTTTCGGTTATTATTGCCAGTGAGAGAAATAGTTTTGACATTTTTAGTGTTTTGATTGTGTTGTATTCTTACAGGTTGATCTTTCCCCCAAAAGACAAGCTTCAGTGTTTGTTTGTTTTTTTGCGAAATTTTTACATATGGAAACTTTAAAATGAATGACAATTTCTGTGGTACAGGATAGTTTTAAGAAATATATGTGTGTGCAATTTGTAATTTTGCTTATAATTAGTAATAGAAGTTGAAATTTACATTTACTCTAATTTGACTACTCTGTCTATAGCAAGATGAAGTGGTGTTAGCTGGTGTTAACTCTTCTCCTTATCAAATGTCTTGTGCCAACTTTACATTGAATCAGTGTCACTTTGCATCTCCATCAAAACTGCAAGTAATGGAAAAGAAATAAAAATACCAGAAATATTTTGTCTTAAGACATATCCCCAAACCAAAAATAAATAAAGTTAGATAGAACACAGTCTGACACCTATAAGTAAAATATCAGATGTGGCATGTTTAACTTTTTTATTTTCGTGCTGGCTGTCAAGGGCTGGGTCGAGTTGAATAGGAGAAGGTTTCTAAGGTTATGTGCTTGCCTGTTTCTAAGGTTATGTGTTTGTGGTCTGTACTAAAAACATACAGACTGCAAACTTGATGTTGCTGTGAATAACCTTAGGAGAAAGCCAAAGACAGAGTGGTGTTGAGCATTCTCCTAAAGGGCCCCTGTAACAAAGGTCTTGTCATCTCACCGTAAACAAAACACATTTACAGCTTCTTTTGAAAGTTAAGTTTCTGAACAGTAACAAAATGAGAACTGTTGCTTATTAAAGTTTAAAAAACACTAGTGGAAACACATCATCAAAACTTGATTGATTTGAACGAGATTCAAAAAGGGGAGAAACCAGCAGCTTCGTTTAAAGCTGTGAGAGACAATTTTAACAGTCGTGGGAAGGAATGAATTATTTCTAAAATATAGGTGTAACAAGATGAGTATCTGGTCGGGGAGAGACTAAGGAGTCTGTAGTGAATTAAAGAAAGCTGCTGTCCAGTGACTCTGGAAGGGGGTGGGCCATCGGCTCAGCGAGGCAGCTGCCCTCAGTGTGCCCTGTGATCGCTGTCATCACCGCCCTTCTTTTGGGTACTCGCTGTGCTGCAGGGCCTTCTCCTTCATTTGCTCTCATCAGCATCCCTGTGAGACATGGATTATTATTCCCATTTTAAAGATGAGGAAATTTGAGCCCAGAGGCATTGAGCAATGCGTTCAGTGCCACAGAAATTAGAAAATAGTATATCCACTTCTGTGGTGGCTCAGTGGGTAAAGAATCTGCCTGCAGTGCAGGAGACCCAGATTCAGTCCCTGAGTCAGGAAGATCCCCTGGAGAAGGGAATGGCAACCCACTCCAGTATTCCTGCCTGGGAAATCCTACAGAGGAGGCTGCTAGGCTACAGTCCATGGCATCGCCAGAGTTAGATATGTCTTAGTGACTAAACCACCACTTCCAGACCAAAATTCAAATCATAAGAATTAAAGACACTTTAAAGATAGGAGGAATATTGCCAAGAAGCAAGGGCTTTGGATCGAAAGGATGGCGTTCCCAGTCAGCTCTGTCTCAGAACGCCATCTCTTGGTGGGTTGATGGATAGCAGCTGAGCTGCTTGGTACCTACAAGGAAAAATTTGCCACGGCCTCAACAGCAAGCACGGGGCTTCCCAGGTGGCGCTAGTGGCAAAGAACCCGCCTGCCAATGCTGGAGATGTAAGACATGCCAGTTTGATCCCTGGATCGGGAAGATCCTCTGGAGGAGGGCATGACAACCCACTCCAGTGTTCTTGCCTAGAGAATCCCATGGACAGAGGAGCCTGGCGGGCTGCAGTCCATAGTGTCGCAAAGAGTTGGACAGGACTGAAGCGACTTAGCACGCACACAGGCATGCAACAGCAAGCACATGTGCGGCCCATTGATGGGGGAGAGCAAAGAAAAAAAAGGGGGGGTGTTTCCTGTTGCTTAACACCTTTTACTTTATGGCTGTGCCACTTGACATGTGGCTCTTAGTTCTGTGACTAGGGATGGAACCCGTGCCGTCTGCAGTGGAAGGGTGGAATCCCAACCACTGATCGCCAGGCGAGTGCGTCCCTCCCCCCAACTTTTTGTTTATACATTTTGGTGCCGACCTTTTGCTTGCCTAGAGCTTACCAAGACACTGAGTGTTTGAATAATAATGTCAAACTTTTTTGTTTTCCTGACAGCCCTTTATAACAAGTAGTAAATATTTGAGACCTGGAAAATTATGTATCTTTAGTAAGAATTAACATTTTTCTCTCCCTTTCATTAAACATTCATGGGGAGCCTCCCATGCGCTAGCCGCCCTCCACGGCCTGTTGGGATACAGTTAGATGTCAGACACAGCTGTGCCCTTGCTGTTGGCTTAGTCTGGGGTGGGAACTCTGGACGTGCAGCAGTCCTTCCACTGAAGTGGATAAATACTGTGGCAGTGGCAGAGTGCCCTGTGGGCACACACCCAGGCCTGGGCAGGGTTGGGAAGGGGCGGTGCTTCACGGAACGCGTGATGTTTGAGCTGAGTGCTGCTGCACGAGTGATCAGAATGCTTCTCACATGGGTAACGGAGAGAGAGGAATGGCTGGCTTTGAAAGGGAAAGCATCTGTTCTGGATATTTGAGAGGCAGTACCTAGGTTTTGAGGTGTATATTTGGGGTATGTTTGGAAGTGGAATTTTTAAAGGAGTTTTCCTTTTGGGGGTTCGGGGGATGAATATTTGAGCATCTTGAGTGGAAGCGACAAAAAGATAGGCTAGTTATAGAATGAGATAGAAGGAAGAGAGGAAAACTGGGGAGTGAATGCCCGAGGAAATTGGAGCGGTTCCTGGAGGCTCAGAGTCCAAAGGCTGAAAGGTGCTTCGAGAAGAGGTGGTGGGGTCTACGGAGGGATTGCACCGCCCCCTTGTGGAGGAGTACGAGGAAGGCACAGGGTGTGGTTAGGCTGCCAGTTTCCCGAACACAGCAGATGTCCTGCAAGGTTAGACTTCAGGTGACTTTTCAGAAACGTGCCTGCCTTGGTTTTACACCGGTTTTTGACTTTGGAGAGGGCGTCCAAGGGCCTCTTTGAAGCCGTGTACAGACGTAGGTTCATCTCTTAATTTCATTCCCTGGGCATTGTCCTCTCCCTGCCCATCTTCCTCTGAGAATCTAACTTTGTATTTTCCTGGGAAAATAACTCCCTCCTCGCTCTCAGGCCTGGTCTTGTTCTGTGTGTGATGCAGATCTGACCTTAGCAATGCGACCTTAGGTGATGTGACTGGACCAGTGAGACTGGACCCTGGGACTTTCCCGAAGCTCTGGAGAAAGAAACTCTTTTGCTGGATTCCAAGCTTGTAAAGCTGTAAACCCACCACTGTCCTCAGGGGAGGAGAGTCTCTGAGAGCTGGGGAGGGAGCCAGGGAGTTGAGACAGACAGATACACACACTCCTTTATCATTTGAGTTGAGTCTCTGAATCTGCTCCTCAACTTTTCAATTTTTTGAGCCACTAAATTCCCTTCTTTTAAGTTATGTTATTTTGAATTGGATTTTCTGTCATTTGAGGCTCAAAGAGTCTATCGTTCCTCTAAATCTATGTCCTAACATTATTTTAAACCCTGCAAATGATTCAGGGGTTTGCAGTTTGGTAGAGGCCCACACTGAACAGAATTAAATGGTTTTCTCTGTCCAGTTATTATCAGGAAGATTTGCCCCACAGATCTAGATCCAGTATTGCTGTCATTAACTAATTCATAATGGTCATTCTTGGGACAGTTTGATCTTTATTATAGACATCCATGTAACTTTTTTTTGTTGTAGTTGAAGAGATGGGATAGTTTTATTAATGCCTTTGAGATTCATCAAGGGTTAACCCATTTATCTCCTTTACCTTCTTTCAGCAAGGATATTCGTTTGAAACGTTGGGATTCTGTTTTATTCGTTATCTGTCTCTATAGACTTATAACTATTCTTGCCAGCCATAAATCTGAGATCTCGGAATCAGACCGTAAAGCGTTAAACCAACATAATTTGCCAGAGGCTCCATAAAATAAAATATGAAGTCGTCCCTGACTCTTGCTAAGTTAAATAACTTGAAGAAAAAGAAAAACGGTTTTGCTAATTTTGTCATTAGGAGTAAGCTTCCGATTCAGTAGAAAAGGATGGATATTTTAAAATTTAATCCAGTGAAAACTTCTTACTGGAAGGTAACATTAGAAATAGTAGGGCAGTTGGAGAGTACCTGCTGTGGTCATCTGATTTCTGGGGGCATTAAGACACGTGGCCTCTGGGTTGAGTTAGCGAGGCTGGTCGCAGGGAGGGTGATTACTTACTTCTGGCTGCACCTGCAGTGAAAGAAGCTCCTCCCGGGCACCCGCTGATGCTTGTTGGGTTACATAGAAAAAGAAACTTAGATTACAGTCACCTGTGGGTAGCTGAGAATGTGCCCGAATTTAATACATTAAATTCACTTTTTTCTAAGGAAAGAGACATTTCATAAAAGAATAATACTGACTAATTTCTAATTAGTAGGTAGAAGAAAAGAAGTAAGAGGAAAAAGGTTAAATTGAAATTGACTCCCTGTCCACACTCCCTTGGGCTTCCCTGGTGGCTCAGATGGTAAACAGTCTGCCTGCAATGTGGAAGACACGGGCTCAATCCCTGGGTCAGAAAGATCCGCTGGAGAAGGGAATGGCTACCCACTCCAGTAGTTTTGCCTGTAGATACCGTGGACAAAGGAGCCTGGCAGGCCCTATGCTCTGGTTGTGTGTTCCTTGAAATTAGTCTGAAGTTCTCAGCGTCCGTGCTTTTTTACTTTATTCTCTATCTAAAATACCTCTTATGAGACTTTCCTGGAAGTCCCATAAATGTCCTGTCTCAAAGAGTCGGACATGAATGAGTGACTGATTAACGACCTGGCGGTCCAGTGGTTAAGACTCCAGGCTCCCACTGCAGGGTGCGACCCCTAGGGATCAGAGGAACTAAGATCTGAGGAACTAAGATCCCATATGCCTCAAGACACAGAAGAAGAAGAAAAAAAACCTCTTATGAATTAGTGTTAAATTATATATCTTACAAATTATCACTAATTAGTATATGAAGTCCTGTATTCTAGTGCAGCTCACACTCCAAGAAGCTTTGGGGCCATTATAGTCAGATTTAGTCCCTTTCCACGCAAGCATATCTTCCCTTCTCTCCCCCTCCATTTGTGCAGAATTTTTATTTTATTCCTACTACACCCTTTAGGCATTATGTTAGGTATTAGTAGGTCAAAGAACAACATGCTATTCCTGCCCTCTGGTGGTTGAAATAAACATTGCAAACAAGTGTGTAAAGATCTGTGCTGCGGCTCTTCCCAGCCTTTGCATCATCCATTTATTCCAGTCCCTGCTGGATTTATTCGTTCACTGTTTTGTCAGCCATGTGACGAACATCTTCTGTATGACAATCTTTATCAGTACTTTAAAGGTACCTTATCTGGTATAGCAGAATTTTGGTGTTTGTAGTAACAGCATCGGAGAAGGCAATGGCAGCCCACTCCGGTACTCTTGCCTGGGAAATCTCATGGACGGAGGAGCCTGGTGGGCTATAGTCCATGGGGTCGCGAAGAGTCGGACACGACTGAGTGACTTCACTTTCACTTTTCACTTTCATGCATTGGAGAAGGAAATGGCAACCCACTCCAGTATTCTTGCCCGGAGAATCCCAAGGACGGAGGAGCCTGGTGGGCTGCCGTCTATGGGGTCGCACAGAGTCGGACACGACTGATGTGACTGAGCAGCAGCAGCAGCAGCAGCAGTAATAGCATACGTAGGTGAAGTCTTTCAGATGGAATTCCAAAAAGCATGCTTTCGATGTGTCTAGATCTGATTTTGCCTCTGTTTTGGGTTGCAAAGCGTTTCCTGTCTGCATCTAACATTTCTAACCCTGCTGAGCTGCAAATGGGTTGTACATGTGATGGGTGGAAAATAAAGAAATGTTGTATACCTTGGCTCTCTCTCTTTTTCAAAGATGTATTTATTTTTTCATTTTTGGGTTGTGCTGGGTCTTCATCGCTGCACGCAGGCTGTCTCTAGTTGCGGAGGGCAAGGGCTGTTCTTTGTTGTGGTGCTTGGGCTTCTCGTAGCTGTGGCTTCTCTTGTTATGAAGCACAGGCTCAGTAGTTGTGGCACGTGGGCTTAATTTCCTTGCTGTGTGTGGAATCTTCCTGGAGCAGGGATTGAACTGGTGTTCCTTGCACTGCAAGGCGGATTCCTAATCACTGGACCACTAGGGAATCCCCCTCTACCTTAGTTCTCTTTTGCCGCCTAACAAATGACCTCAAAACTCAGCAGCTTAAAACAATAAGCAATTACTATCTCAGAGTTTCTGTGGGTCAGGAAATATGGAAGTGACCTAGCCAGGGTAGGGAAGGGGTTCTGGCTCAATCTCTTAGGGGAGTGCTGTAAAGATGTTGCTCAGGGCTCCAATCACCTGATGGCTTGTCTGAGGCTTGACTCTGCCTCCAAGTTGATCCTGATTGGTGGGAGGCTACAGCTCTTCAGATCATGGTCTTGGCTTCCCCATGGTGTGAGTGATTCAAGAGAGAACAAGAGAGAGACCTCAGTGTCTTCAGTGACCTTGCCTTAGAGGTAGGGTTTGACTCTCAGGAGGTGAGAGTCAGTGGACTGCTGGCCACCATGCTTGTGAGCATGCATATGAAGATATGGGCCCCAATTCACTGGTATCTTCAAGTGAAAGTATTTTAGAGTGAAATAGAAGGTTGAAAAATTAGACCAGCTCACCTTCACTATAATTTCATTCTTCACTGCCCTGGGAGAATGTCAATAAGTTCTCAATGCTCCCACACTAGAGCTTTTATACTATACTGTAGTCTGGTAAGTGTGCAGTGTATGCCCAGTGGCTTAGTGCTGTCTGCCTCTTTGCGATCCCATGGACTGTAGCCTGCCAGGCTTCTCTGTCCTTGGGATTTCCCAGGCAAGAATATTGGAGTGAGTTGTCATCTCCTTCTCCAGGGGACCTTCCTGACCCAGGACTCAAACCCACACCTCCCACATCTCCTGCACTGACAAGCAGATTCTTAACCACTGCACCCCCTGGGAAACCCCCCAAACTAATGCTTTTAAATGGAGAGAAGTAGGGAAAGACTAATAATAGATACAAGTTTTATGGGAACAAGCTTTTTATAAAGGTGAGACTGGAACATTTTCAGAGTTTAAAGCTGTGTTCTGTTTCTGGACTAGTCAGTGCTGAGAAATCTTCCCTCTGAGAGAGTACTTAGTGATGGCTGCTTGTTTTTCAAAGATTCTTTGTCAGATTGCTTACATATTTTAATTTGAGCAGTGAGCACCATTTGGGTCTGTACCCTGTCAGAACACCACCAGTCTCATCACAGTTGTGATGAAAAATGGCAGAAATTCAAGCAATTGGGTAATAAGAAGACTGTGGCCACCTCATGCATATGCAGGTTGAAACATTGCTAGGTTGCTAAGCACGGATGTGAGCAGAACTAAGAGTAAAGTGTCTGGAACAGAATTTTATTTTGGTATTAAGAACATCAGGTCTTTGAAGTAAAATTAGAAAGGAAAATTAAAGTTGCCATTCCTCCCTGCCACCTTCCGCCCCAGTAATCTTTCTCCTCTCTTTCTCATCATATCCTAATACATGTTTTTCCTAAGTGAAATCTGTCTTCAGGTGGGTGTGTTCATTCTGAAAGTATAGCAGGACTACTTTCAGCATCATAAATGGATGAGAAAGAAAAATATGGGAAGGATGTAAACACCTTAAAATATTAGCATTCTGTTGATCTGGTTTTTCATATCATGGGTTCAGTACCATTTTAGAAACAAATCATATTAGGAATGATGTTTCTAACTATGCAGTTTTATTGATGCTTCTGGTAATAGCCAACCTAGAGTACATATTTCCATGGAATAGCTATAACGATCTTCAATGTTCGTTTATCTTTAAGGTCTTATATTGCAGGTAAGACTTAAGAAATTAATGCACTAATAAATTTGTAATCCCCAACAGCAAAAGGTTTGATTATAATACATTAGACATTGAGATTATTTTCTTAAGAATTTACTTCATTTACTTCATTGACTATTGAGCTGAACCCATTCATTTCTTATTTTGTGATCGAGTATTTACATTTATAATTTATATGTAAAGGCATTGCATAATTTTAATGGTGAGATAAATTTATTTATTTTGGTCTTAAACAATATCTTTGTTTTTACACAAAGCAGTACAAAATGAGGCAGTTCCTTAAAGGGTGACTTGGAGCTAGAAAATCCGTCCTGAAAAATGTTAGTGTTAGTTGCTTAGTCACGTCCGGCTCTTCTCTACATCATGGACTGTGGCCTGCCAGGTTCCTCTGTCCATGGGATTTCCCAGGCAAGAATACTGGAGTGGGTAGTAGCCATTTCCTTCTCCAGGGATAAATCTAAAAGAAAGTCCTTTCACTGAAGAAATATTTACTGGGCTTCTGTGATACACCAAGGCCGCTGGTGGCTTCAGGGGTCACTATCATGAAGAAAACAGATACTGTCACTGAATTTTTGCAGCTGCCAGCGTAGAGGAGAGATGGATGTTGAACTCATACCCATGCATATATAAGCATATTTGAAAAGATTTGAGCTGAGACTGGATGGATGAGTAGAGGGAGTTAGTTTCCCAGGAAAGAGCCTTCTAGGCTGCAGAGATCCACTAGGTCTGGCAGCTGCCCGAACGCCTGGAGGAGTGGGCGAGGCCTGGGCTTATGGTGCAGGATCCATATGGCCCAAGTAGTGAAGGTTTTAAACAGGGGAATGGTATTGTGTGTATTACTTGAATGCCGGATAGAGAATTAAATGACTCGAGGCTTAGAGAAAAGGGGAATAGCTAAGAAGTGATGGCTTCTGTCCAAAGGTGCGAAGGTGATAGATGTGTTAGGGAATTCCAGCCGAGTCAGGGGCTTCCCAGGTGGCGCTACTGGTAAAGAACCCGCCTGCCCGTGCAGGAGACAGAAAAGACATGGATTCGATCCCTGGGTCTGGAAGATCCCCTGGAGGAGGAAATGGGGACCCACTCCAGTACTCTTGTCTGGAGAATCCCATGGACAGAGGAACCTGGTGGGCTACAGTCCATGGGGTCGCAGAATTGGACACCACTGAGCCACTGAGCACACACGCATGCATGCAGCTGAGACAGAAGAAAGACGACCCTCTAGAAAGAGAAGTTAGAGGGTGGATGACACTGTTAGATCACACGGGAGAAATAATTTCTAGTTTTGTGACATAGGCATCTGGTTGGAGGTTCTCTGTGTGTGTGTGTTTTAATATATATGTATATATATATTTTAAAATTTATTTATTTGGCTGTCCTGGGTCTTAGTTGCTTCACGTTGCTTAGCTGCATGTGGAATCTTTAGTTGTGGCATGAAGGATCTAGTTTCCCTACCAGGATCGAACCCGGGCCCCCTGTCGTGGGAGCATTGAGCCTTAGCCACTGGACCACCAGGGAAGGCCCAGGATTTTTATGTTTTAAAATGAGAAAAACGGCTCATACTTTTGGAGGGTGGGGTGAAGCTGTGTATTGACGATTCGAGATCTACAGATGGTTTGGGGTAAAGGGTGAGTTTGAGATGGTTGTGAGTGGGCCAGGTGAAGATGTCAGGCTGGCAGTCCAGGTATGCAAGTCTGGAACTCAGGAGGGGGTCAGAGAAAGGAGTCTGGCAGATGTCAACATATTTGTGCTGGTTAGGCTAGTAAACAGACTGTTGTACATACTCTTGAGCTTTGTCTGGACCAGCAATGGGACTAGGATGACATAACTGTGCTAAAATTGTATTGACATGAAAAAGAACTGCTATTTGAATAATTGAGAAAAATCGGGAATGTTGTTTAGAAAAGGGGCTTTTAGAAAGAGCCAGAACTTTCCTTTCATTAGGGCTTTTTTTGTGATTTAGTGCCCACCCTCTCTTCTTGATCTCATTCTCAAGGAATTTGATTACTTGCTGTTCTGTGCTTTTCCAAAGACATCAATCCATTTTCTTATTAAATCTTGAGATCTGGTTACAACATGTTGATTCCCCATTTCCCCTTGTAGCATGTTTTTTTTAGAAATTCCTAATCAGCTCATTCTTACTCTTAGTATCATTTTTTCCAGAGCTTTTCTGAAGCTTCACTGTGCCTTTTGGTTAGAAAGAAAACCACCAGTGCACAGTAGAAGCATCACCCTGAGCTTTTTTGTTCATTTTGTCTCATTTCGGGATACTCTTGAAATCCTCTCTCCTATTAGACAGTTTTAAGAAATGTTTGACTCTAGTGTTTATATTTTTAGTGGTAGAAGTACTGCCTTAAAGCTAGGACAACTTCCCTATGGATAATAACACCTTTCTCTTGAAGCAGTACGGATACATTAATGAACTATCTGTTGATTGGATAAATTTATTTTTTAGTTGGCGAAATAAATGCCTTAAAAAAATTCATTCATTCATTGATCAGCTTAATGCCCAGTATTTCTAAGTGTTTCTAGCACAAAGGAGAAATGAAGGTGATTCATTTAATCAGAAACCCCAGTGATGTCAAGGTCATTTCAAGTTCCCTCTGTGATCTTCGTCTTCTTTCTTGCCTACTCTTTGGAGAGGACCACTGAGCATGTTTCAAAAGGGATGTCCCCAAGGAGAAGGGACTTCAGTCTCTCAACCCTCGAGATGGACAGAATGGAGGTGAGGAAGAAGCAACTGGCCAGAGCTGATTTCCACAGAAATTTAAAAATATTAACATGAAAACAAAATGCACAGTGAAACCCAGGCTTTCAGCTAGCAGGCAGAAAAGGAGCTGGAAATGGCGAGAAGAACCAGCAGAGTACGGTGACTCGTTAGTCTTCTAGGATGTTAACATGTTTGGTGTTTTATGTCACTGGTGTTAAACTTTTGTGAACATTATGCACAACAGGAAATACATATTGGCCTTCCCTGGTAGCTCAGTGGTAAAGAATCTACCTACATGCAGGAGACACAGGTTCAATCCCTGATCTGGAAAGATCCCATGTGCTGCAGAGTGACTAAGCCCATGTGCCACAAAAGAGAAGTCTGTCGCTGCAATGAGAAGCCCTCGGCACCGCAGTTAGAGAGTAGCCCCATTTGGTTGTAACTGGAGAAAGCCCTAGAGGCAGTGAAGACCCAGTGCAGCCAAAAATAAATAAATAAAAATTATTTTTTAAAAAAAATGAAATACATATTATTGCATGAACCACTGTTCACATATAAATTCATTTCTTTATTTAAAAGTGCTGTTGGCATCCTTTCGGCTCCATTTTCATCATCCTCTAGTAGGTCAGACCAGGGTTTAAAAATACTGCCCTGGGAAACAGTGAGATTCACATAGACAAGAGCAGAAGTGAAGTAAGGGTTGTTTTTTCAATTTAGCTGTTGTGGGTCGTGTGCCTGTGTGACTAGAAATCCAACCACCTTGATTGTCTGGCACACAGCTCTCCACATAGCAAGTGTCAAGTTACTGCTGAACAAATGCGGCATAGTAGTCATCACTAGCGTGCAGCCAGATTGCTTGTTACTGATATCAGTCTCACCCTCTAAATCCATCCAGTTGCAAGACAGGAGACGCTTGTTTAGCAACTGCAGCTCCACTAACCAAAAGAGTTCTGCAAAATAAGCTCAGTTGTAACCTAATCAAATGAGGAGGATCCCCTGTGGCTTCATGACGAGGCTCTCATGACATGGCAGCTAGTCTTGTCCAAAGCGAGCCATCCTGGAGCCCAAGACAGACAATGAAGGGGGTGATACAAAGGTGTGAGTACCAAGAGGTGAGGATCCTTGGCTGTCTTAGAGGCCAGCTATCATTCCTTAAAACGTTATCTTTGTTAATCATTGCCTTGATTTTTTTTTTTTTCTTAAACGAAGAGGAAAAGAAAGAAAGTGAAGTTACTCAGTTGTGTCCAACCAGCTCCTCTGCCAGTGGGATTTTCCAAGCAAGGATACTGAAGTGGGTTGCCATTGGAAACATGTAAATGCTTCTTTTATTTTTGAATTTTGTAAGACCTTTCATTTGTGGAGAAGTGCTGACATTTCTACATTTCACAGGTAATTTGGTGAGATTCCAAAGGAATAAAAATGATAAATTTTAGAAAATATGATTCATGAGGAAATACTGAATCATTAGACAAGTTGTATTTAAAGTGCAGAATTATGAAAAATTAAATATTGGGAAGAATATAGATGGAATCAATAAGGATAGAGAATAATTTAGTAAAGTCAGTAATCCTAATCATTAAATGAGTAAAATTACCCATCAGTTGTTGGTCAGAGACATGAGTCACTAAACTTTAAAAGAGTAGATACTATGAGAAGATGGTCGTGCACATTTTACTTAATTGCTGCTCTAAATGAGGAGGTAGCAGTAGTGGCCTTTGGACCAAATCCAGCCTGCTGCCTGTTTCTGTAAATAAAGTTTTATTGGAAAACAGCCACGTCCATTCGTGAACATATTGTTGATGACTGCTTTTCCACTATAGCAGCAGAGATTGTAACCTAGTCTGTGTGGTCCACAAAGCCTAAACTATCTGATAAACTTTGCAGAATAAATTTGTTGACCTCTGCTCTAGATTTTAGACTTTTATATGCAAGATTAGATTCTGTAGTGTTGATTAAATGCATAAATCCAAGGACTGTAGTATGTAAGTCAGCTTCTAAACATGACTGAAAGTACAGTGTTAAGTGTTTCTATTCTTTTTTAGAAGAAAAGTCTTAATAATTAGAAGAGGGACTGAATATAGGAAGATTCACGAGAAAAATGTTTCATTAGGCAAAGACTTTGTTTATTAAGATAATCCATGAGCTTCACATGGGGCTCCTGGGGGAAGATAAATGCAAACATTATGTTGACTGGATTATGTTACTGTGAAAAAGCAATTTAAAATTTGTGATCAATTTCTTACTCTGAATTGGAAATGAAGACTGTTTTATTTACTTTGAAATTTATTCTGGTTTATGGTGAAGTTTTCTTTCCTTTTCCTTTTTTAAAATGAAAATGTAGTCTTAAGAATATGCCTCTCCCCTCAAAAAAAAAAAAACAAAAAACCACCAGTATGTCCTCAAGTGATACCTATCTATTGCAGGATGACTTGACGAGATACAGGTACTTATTAGTCTTAGATGATATGTTGCAGACAAATTGAAAAATGAAATTTCTGGGAAAGAAGCACAAAGCTGAGGGGTCAGGGTCAGATGACTGAGAACAAGATGCTAGGTATTCACATGCAGGGAGAATAGGAAATGCCAGATGTGATGTATTTCTGATAGGACCAGCCACATGCCTTCCTTCTACTGGATTGTCTTTATGGTCATTATTAAAATGTTTACTTTTCTAAACTAGTGAAAATAATTTATACCACATACAGCATTTTTAGATTATGACATAAAGAAGAAAAGACATAGAGGTGAAGTTATTCTAGTATTCTTTGAAATTAATAACTACCAGTTTATTAGGAGAGACTTTATTAGTTTATTAGTGAGAGACTTTATTTTTGGGGACTCCAAAATCACTACAGATGGTGACTGCAACCATGAAATTAAAAGACGCTTGCTCCTTGGAAGAAAAGCTATGACCAACCTAGACAGCATATTAAAAAGCAGAGACATTACTTTGCCAGCAAAGGTCCTTCAAAAACGTTGGTTTTTCCAGTAGTCATGTATGGATGTGAGAGTTGGACCATAAAGAAAGCTGAGCGCCAAAGAATTGATGCTTTTGAACTGTGGTGTTGGAGAAGACTCTTGAGAGTCCTTTGGAATGTGAGGAGATCAAACCAGTCAATACTAAAGGAAATCAACCCTGAATATTCATTAGAAAGACTGATGCTGAAGCTGAAACTTCAATACTTTGGCCACCTGTTGTGAAAAACTGACTTGTTAGAAAAGACCCTGATGCTGAGAAAGATTGAAGGCTGACGGAGAAGGGGATGACAGAGGATGAGATTATTGGATGGCATCACTGACTCAATGGACATGAGTTTGAGCAAGCTGAGGGAATTGAAGAACAGGGTAGCAAGACTAAGGCTTGTGTCTAGGGGCGTCTCACTCCGGACCTCTCCACCCCACACTGCTCACCCACGTACCTGTCACTTTGTTCCGACTCCTCTTGTTTTCCTTTCCATTTTCCCTTCTTCCCATCTCTTCTTGCATTTCTGATTTCCTTTTTTCTTTGTAATTGTGTGATAGATGCCATGGGAAACAAAGTAAACCATGGAAGTCACGTCACCCGGGCTGCCAGCCTTCACTGTGCCCATCACCCGCTTCTGGAACGATGTATCGATACATGTACCAGACACGTGCCAGGACTGGGCACGGTTTTGCCCAGTTCTTTTTAGGGTTTAGGTTTTTGTTTCTTTTTAGAAATTTTGAACTTTTATTTATTTTGCTGCTCGGGGTCTTAGTTGTGGTATGTGGGATCTAGCTCCCAACCAGGGATCAAACCCAGGTCTCCTGGGTTGGGAAGCACAGTCTTAGCCGTTGGACCATCAGGGAAGTCCCCTGCCCTGTTCTTTTTAACAGGCGCGTGACCTGTTCCACAGTTACAGATACTAACACTTTAACTTATGCAGCCATTCCTACTGAGTATCCTCTTGGCTCTCGGCATCTTGTTTTCTGTCTTTGTTGCTGTTTATGTAACTTTGCCTAATGAGCATCTGGTGTTTGCCTTACCTCCACTAATTGAGACGACTCAAGTGTATCTATGCGTCTAGATGATTTTTCGAAAACAACAGTCACATCTTTTCCATGACCTTGAGTCGTTTAGTTTCTTGAAAATAGGATTTTGTTTCTGTGTCGTGAGGTCTTGTCACCCCTTCTTAAATTCCTTGAAAAGTCTCTGTCTTTGTTCATTTATCAACAGATTACATTTTATGTGTCAATTCTGATTTAAATTTTTTTAGGGATCTGCTATTTCAAGCACGTGTTTTAAAATACCACATACAGGTGATTTGAGAGTTTGTTATAGGTCATTAGACTTTAAAATCATACATGTTGTTAAATGTATGTAGTATTTGAGTCACAAGATGTAATTTTTCCAAAAGAACATTAAAATAACTAACCTAATCCCCCGTGTCATTTTAGTGAGTTAGTAGTGAAGATCACAGTTTATCATCATTGTTGATATACTGGTTAATTACATTTTTTCTACAGAAGTGATGCTTATTTTGGAAGTTTTTTTTTGTTTTAGAAGACGAACTTTTCTAAAATGCACTAGGACTTTGTGTACAGTGTCTTATTGTATATAGTAGACACTGGTACATATTTTTAAATGATAGAAGAGAGAGGTGGATGGACAAATGAATAGGAGGGAAGAAGGAGAAAAAGTAAATTGAAAAAATTTTAAATGTGCAACTAGTAAGAGGGTCTTACAAAGCAGGAAGAAAACCTACTGTTTGCCTGTTGTTTTCAGTTCAGTTCAGTTGCTCAGTCGTGTCCGACTCTTTGTGACCCCATGAATCGCAGGCCTCCCTGTCCATCACCAACTCCTGGAGTTCACTCAAACTCACATCCATCGAGTCGGTGATGCCATCCAGCCATCTCATCCTCTGTCGTCCCCTTCTCCTCTTGCCCCCAATCCCTCCCAGCATCAGAGTCTTTTCCAATGAGTCAACTCTTCTCATGAGGTGGCCAAAGTATTGGAGTTTCAGCTTTAGCATCAGTCCTTTCAATGAACATCCAGGGCTGATCTCCTTCAGAATGGACTGGTTGGACCTCCTTGCAGTCCAAGGGACTCTCAAGAGTCTTCTCCAACACCACAGTTCAAAAGCATCAATTCTTCAGCACTGTGCCTTTGTGGTTTATAATAGAATGAGAAAATAGGCAAAATGGGCTTTTTGGAGTCCAAAATTGATTGATGATGTTGATGTTATTAAAATGTTTAAATCCTTGGTTAAGTCCCAAGGACCTGTCTTATTACTGTTAGAAGTAAATATGCCCCCTGCCACCTAGACCTCCTGCCCTGCCCTTCCATTGAAACAGCTCCCTTCTCTGCTGGCTCCGCACTGCACTTCCAGCATTAAGAATCTCTTCTTTCTCATCTTACTCATCCCCTTGGCAGCATTCAGTGTAGTCGGCCCTTGACATCCTTTCCACTTTTGGCTTCTGTGAGATCACATGCTTCTGGGTTTCAGGCTGCCTTTCTGGACGCTCCTTTCTGGTTCCTTTTCTTCTGCTGCAGTCGCTTTGGTTGCCCTGCCATCCTTCATATACATCAGTGATTCTTATTTTAGGTCTTAGGGGCCTTAGTGCTGCCTTCTTCGTCTGCCTGGCCCTTCATGCACACCTCATCTTTTAAATGAGGCTCACCTTGACCCCCATTTAGCTCCATCATCCTAGCCACACTCCCAGTTCCTCTACTGTTTCTTTTCTCATAGCAGTTACCCCTTCTGTCATACCACGTGTGTCTGCTAAATTGCTTCAGTTCTGCCTCTTTGCAACCCCAGGGACTGTAGCCTGCCAGGCTCCTCTGTCCATGGGATTCTCCAGGCAAGAATATTGGAGTGGGTTGCCATGTCCTCCTCCAGGGAATCTTCCTGACCCAGGGATCTAACCCAGTTCTCCTGCTTGGCAGGCAGATTCTTTACCACTGAGGCACCTGGAAAGGCCCTGTCATACCACACAGTGTACTTATGCTTTAAGTTGTATTTGCCTTCTCTAAGAGTATAAGCTCCACGAGGGTAAGGGTCTGGCCTTTTCACCAGCATCCCAGGCATCTGTGGTAGGCGTTGTGGATTCACGAACGCATGGCGTCTGTCCTGTGTCACTTCATTCACTTCCACGGCCCTCTGCACACCATGTGCCAGTCACTCATAAGCCCTCATCTCCAGCCAGACCTTTGCTCACTTCTCCATACACTGACCTCACCACGTATCATCTAATGGACACAATCAGAAAAAAAATGTCAGTGCTGCACTGTCCTTAATTTCTATCTTTCCTTCACTTCCCCCCTGACCCCCAACCTCCACGCTGTCAGTAAGCTCTGTTGACACTTCCCCGTCCCAGATAGCACCTCAGTATTTCCCAGCCCCCGCTGTACCTCCCAGCTGTCTGGCCATCACCTCTCACCTCAAAAATTCCAGTGGCCTCTCAGCTGTTCCTGCTTCTCCTCTTGACCCTTTACCATCCATTTTCCACACTGTAGCCAAAGGTGTCTTCTTAAAATGTACACAAATCACCTCACATCACAGGCTTGGAGTGACTTTTCCATTAGCACATAGAATAAAACCCAGAGTCCCTTCTCTGCCTCATAAATCCAACACCAGTGGACCTGCGACAGCTCAGGCCTCATCTCTCAGCTTTCCCCTCACTCGTCACACTCTAGTCACCGGGGCCTTCTTTCTTCTCTTTAGCTATGCTGGGCCTTGGAACGTTCACACTGTCCACTCTATCTGGATTTCTTTCCCCTCTTTTCTGCCATTATTTAAGCCAGCGCTTAAATGTCACCTCCTCGAGACTTTGCTTGACCATCCATCCTTCACTCAGTCACTTATATTAGTTCATGGCATAACCCTCTCCCTCTCTCTTGTAGTCAGCCCTCCATATCCACAGTTTTGCATCCTCAGATTCAACCAACCACGGATAGAAAATATTCAGGGAAAAAATCCCAGAAAGTTCCAAAACACACAGCACTTAAATTTGTCTTGCACCGGCAGCTATTTACATAGCATTTACAAGGAGATCAAACCAGTCAATTCTAACGGAAATCAACCCTGAATATTCATTGGAAGGACTGTTCCTGAAGTTGAAGCTCCAACACTTTGGGCCTCCTGATGCAAGAGCTGACTCACTGGAAAGGACCCTGATGCTGGGAATAATTGAAGGCAGGAGAAGGGGGCAATAGAGGATGAGATGGTTGAATGGCATCACTGACTCAATGGATATGAGTTTGAGAAAACTCTAGGAGATAGTGAAGGACAGGGAAGCCTGGCATGCTACAGTCCATGGGGTTGCAAAGAGTCAGACACTACTTAGTGGCTGAACAACCATAACATTATATTAAGCATTATAAATAATCTAGAGATGATTTAAAGCACAATTTTATATAAGGTACTTGAACATCCACAGATTTTGGTGTCCATGGGGAATTCAGGAACCAGTTCTCTGTGGATCCTGAGGGGATATGGTACATTCTTTACAAATTGAGTTTCTTTCCCATGAGAATGTAAGCTCTGTGAGAGTACAGGCCTGTTTACTGCTGTATCCCTGCTGTATAGGACAGTGTCTGGCACAGAGTTGATGCTCCATAAATATTTGTGAGTATAATGAATATAGACAATAATATTACGTTGTAATGGTGTGAGTTGATAAGCATTGCTTCAGTGGCAATCATGGTACAATATATGCATGTATCAAAGTAACATGCCATGCACTGTAAATTTACAAATAAGTCAAATTTGCCAAATAAAAATATAATTAAAAATAAATATTTGGGGATTTCCCTTATGGTCCTGTGGTTAAGAATCTATCTTCCAATGCAGGGTACATGGGTTCCATCCCTGGTCAGGGAACTAAGATCCCCCATGCAACAAAGCAACTAAGCCCGTGCATCACAACTAGAGAACCCATGCATTGCAACAAAGACCCTGCTGCTGCTGCTGCTGCTAAGTTGCTTCAGTCGTGTCCAACTCTGTGCAACCCCAGAGACAGCAGCCCACCAGGCTCCCCTGTCCCTGGGATTCTCCAGGCAAGAACACTGAAGTGGGTTGCCATTTCCTTCTCCAATGCATGAAAGTGAAAAGTGAAAGTGAAGTCACTCAGTCGCGTCTGACTCTGAGATCCCATGGACTGTAGCCTACCAGGCTCCTCTGTCCATGGGATTTTCCAGGCAAGAGTACTGGAGTGGGGTGCCATTGCCTTCTCGGACCCAGCACAGCCTAAATAAATATTTGCAGAATGAATGAATGAACAAAGGGAACAAATTGGTTTATTTTGAAGTTATACATTTCTGTGATACTTAAGATAATGTTGTAACTAATTGACTATGAGTCTTTAGGCAGTATGGAAAGAAATAGACTATTCTCATTTTGGGCAGGAATTACTAAAAAATACTCCTCTGTCTCTTAGTGGAAAGCAGGAAACAGTTCTGCCCCACCCTGATTTTCTCTCTCTTTTTTTTTTTTACACAATACAGTATTTTGAAACATGTTTTTCTTTTATATCTTTATTTAGAAGCAAAATTTTGCACTCACTTTTGTTTTTCTAGTAAAGCAGGAGAGACTTCCTTATAGTCTTAAGCACTGTCTATAGCAGGAGACAGCTTGAATGCCAAAATAATGTATAATTAGGTCTATTCATTATCTTGCCACATGGTAAGTAGATGCTAAGGGTTTATCACTGCAGTAAAAGTCACTGGGATATTTAAGTTTATTTTATGAAAACATGCTTTAAAATTTACAATTCTTTTGTCAGACAGTAACAAATTATTGTGCAGAAGGTATTCCTTTACCAAAGGCTTTTGGAGATAAATGGCCCAGATTTTGTAGAGATTCTTTCTGTTACTTTTTTTTTTCCTCATTGTACATTGCCTGGTCCCACTTTCTTGCTATATATTTGGAAAAAAATTCTGATTGTATTAGTTACTAAGATTGCATATTATAAAAAAATCACAGTGCTTCTGCTTTTTTTCCCTTTAATACCCTCTGATGATCTCTGAATAGGAATGCAGTAAAATATAAATAGGAGTCTTTTACCAACATGATGTATAGACTGTTCTATTTTGTTTTCAGTTTGTCCCAAAGAAGGAAGTGGTGACTGATGCCCGTGGCTGTTCTCTAACTTATGGCTTATTTCTCATCTTCAAGAGCCTGTTGCTTGGGGCTGGGGATGGAGGTGGGGTCTCACTGCAAATGAGGCATGAGGAAATTTTTAGAGGTGATGGAAATATTCTAAAAGTGGATGCAGGAACTTTCTTGGCAACCCAGTGGTTAAAACTCTGTGCTCCCAATGCAAGGTCAAGAGTTTAATCGTGCTTGGGGAAGTAAGACCCCACATGCTTTGTGGTATAGCCAAATAAATAGATAAATTTTTTTGTAAGATTAAAAAAAAGTGGATGTTGCGTGGCTTATAAACTTATTAAAAGCCATTGGATTGTGCACTTTATGAGTTTTATGAATGTAAATTTAACTTCAGTATAACTGAACAGAACCTGATTTAGTCCTCTTTGCCTCATGGTCCTTGCTTCTCCCTTTACTATCAGTTCTTATCTTCACAGTTACTCTCCTCTCTTCCACTAGGTCTTTCGACATTGCCTCAGCTATTGAAAATTATTTTTTTAAATAATTCTACCTCCTTCATAAGCTTACTGCTCTTTAAAACTCATTCAGACTGTGGGCTTGGGGGTCCAAAATCTGGATCCAAATTCTAGTACTTAATATCTGTGACATTGAGTAAGTGTTTTGAGCCTCAGTCTCCAGATCTGTAGAATAGGTAGAATTGTAATCGGATCTGTTGCATTGGGATGTTGTGAATGTTACATGAAACTATGTTTGTCACATCCTGTGTTATTTGTTGCCTTTATTTTTTTTTTTAAAGCATCCTAACAGTTGAGTTAGTATAACAAAGTTCTGGTGGACACACCAACTAGGGAATCATAGCACAGCTGTACCACTTTCCAGCTGTGTGAGCCTGGGAAAGACAATTAACAAACCTCTTTGCCTTCATTTTCTCATCTCTGTTTGAGATTTTAGAGTAAAGTTATTGCAAGGGCAAATGATACAACCCATGTAAAGTTTGTAGTGGCGTGTCTAGCAAAAAGTAAACCCTCAATAAAAATTTGTTATTAAGTCTCTTTAGGACTTACTTAGGCCTACCTGAGCCTTTCCTAAGCTGACTTTCATCTCTACAGTACTATTAAAACAGTGTTCATGGGGTTTGTGGTGATGTTCTATGATAAATCTGTTGACCTTTTCTAGTCATTACTCTACAGACCCTTCTGTCCTTGACAGTCTGGCCACTTCCTTAAAGTTCCCTTCCTTGGATCCCTCCATATTGAAAAAAAGTGAAAGTGTTAGTTACTCCATGTCCGACTCTCTGCGATCCCATGGACTGTTGCCCACCAGGCTCCTCTGTTCATGGGATTCTCCAGGCAAGAATACTGTGGGTTGCCATTTCCCTCTCCAGGGTGTCTTCCTGACCCAAGGATCGAACCCAGATATCCTGTATTGCAGGCAAATTCTTTTTTGTCTGAGCCTTTAGGGAAGCCCATTCCCCCTTATTACCCCTGCTCATTATTTCCTCCATGAGTGGTTCTCCCATTCTGATCTCCCTTCTCAGATTCTTTACCCAGTTTCCTTTCTTCTTCTGTAGATTTGTGCCTTTGACCTTGATCTCTGTTTTGAACCCCAGACGTGTATTTCTGTCAGTCAATAGTAGATATCACCAGGTAGCTGTCAGGACACTCATTTCCACCTGTTTCACACTGAACTAACTCTCCTTCCTGTCCTCTCTCCTGCTGGACTCACGCTCCCTTGAGAGGCACCCCTTGCACCTGTCTGTTGCATCTTTCTTCTCCGGCTTAGTCAGTTCCCGCATCACACCCACTTTCCCCCAGAAGCCTTGTAGTTGTGCTCTAGTTTTCCATCTGTTTGACACCCTCCATCCATTCGTATGCCCTATCCTGAAGATTCTGTCCTTAAGTTTTCTCAAATTTATTATTTTCTCTCCATTCCTTCCCTTATTGTACTCCTTTGGAATCTCTCTCTAATTCTCATATCAATGACCAACTCATTCATGTCTGACTCTTTGCGACTCCATGGGCTGTAGCCAGCCAGGTTCCTCTGTTCATGGGATTCTCTAGGCAAATTACTGGAGTGGGTTGCCGTGCCCTTCTCTAGGGAATCTTCCCAAACCAGGGATTGGAACCGGATCTCCTGTGCTGCAGACAGATTCTTTACTGTGAGCCACCAGGGAAGCGGATTACTCATAAAGTCTTTTATAAACTGTCCATGTGCCTAGCTGGCTACTTGCTGCTTTGCTGCCCCTGGGCTGTGCATTTGGGGGAACTGCCTTTCCCCACACTGTATGCATCTTCTCCGGCTTTCTGCCTTGCCCACATTATTCCTTTGTTTGCTGTAAAGAATCCTCTGAAGTATTCATCTGCCCTTTTGTACCAGAACATCTTCATTTTCTTCCTGCCAATCTTGCTCAGATATTAACTGATTTGTAAATTATGCAAAATTATTGTATCCTTAACATACTCCCTTCGCTGTCTCTATCATTGTCTCTGAATTTTTTATGTGTTCAGGGTTTCCCTGGTGGCTCAGATGGTAAAGAATCTGTCTGCAATGCAGATCTGGGTTTGATCCCTGGGTCGGGAAGATCCCCTGGAGAAGGAAATGGACACTCCACTCCAGTATTCTTGCCTGGTGAATTCCATGGACAGAGGAGCCTGGCAGACTACAGTCTACAGGGTCACAAAGAGTTGGACACGACTGAGTGACTAACATTTAGCACCCTGTAACCTCCTGGGTACTTCAAACAGTGGCTCTTAACCAGGGGAACCTCAAAATCATGTAGGGAGCATCTTCTTCATGTCTGCCCTGCCCCAGCACTGAATATGTTCAGAATGAAAGATTTCTGGACCCTGGATGCACGTGCTTGAGTGTGTTTTTAGCTACCGAAATGATTCTGATGTGACCCTCTGGTTTAAAAAAAAAAAGAGACAAATTGCAATAAAGGGCTCGTGTTGATTTCCGTTGTCCCTCCTGTCCTTCCCTCCCTGTGCTTAGGAATGAATGCCAGGTGTGTTTATTACACAGCACGGTCCATCCAACCTCACATGTGTTCATGCAGTGAAATACACTCTGACCGTGTACAGTCTTCAGAGGTTACTCCTCAGTCGTCATGGAAATAGGTTCTGTCTTTTGTTGAACTTTTACAGATTCATCCATTCTTTTTGGGGTAGCGTTTGGGAAAGTTTTTATCACGTTTTGTAGATAGAGAAAGGGTAATGAGCAAGTCAGTTAAAGAATGAGTGATGAGACAGAAAGATTTAAAAGACAAAAAAATACAGGACTGCTAGGTGAAAATCAAAGGTTACAGGTAATTACAAGAGGACCTCAGATTTAAATCAAAATGCTGAGGTTGAATATGCAGGAGCAAGGAAATTCAGGTTGAAGATCTATTCAGTGATATGGCAGAATTCAAAAAGTACATTTGAAAAGGGATATACATGTGCTGGGAAAAAATGCCAATTTTACCCCCCTCCCCCTTTTTTTGTATCTCCCTGTCTTTCCAAAGTTGACTGCTTCATTCCGCTTTTTAACACATTACATGACCCCAGTGCTTCCATTATGCAGGGTGTCGAATGCTCCTTTGGGCTTCCCTGACAGCCCAGTTGGTAAAGAATCCGCCTGCAATGCAGGAGACCCAGATTTGATTCCTGGGTTGGGGAGATTCACTGGACAAGGGATAGGCTACTCACTCTAGTATTCTTGGGCTTCCCTTGTGGCTCAGCTGGTAAAAAATCTGCCTGCAATGCCAGAGACCTGGGTTCGATCCCTGGGTTGGGAAGATCCCCTGGAGAAGGGAAAGGCTACCCACTCCTGTGTTCTGGCCTGGATAATTCCATGGACTGTATAGAATGCTCCTTGCCATCTGTTGACAAGTATTAATACCATCCCAGAATAATTAACTGCTTTTTCCTCTTCTCTCATCAAAGGTATTGACCCTTTCTGATCCCCATACTGGTTCCCAGGGTAAAGAACCCGCCTGCCAATGCGGGTAGACTGGAGAAGTGAATGGCAGCCCATTCCAGTATTCTTGCCTGGAGAATCCCATGGACAGAGGAGCCTGAAAAACTATAGTCCATAGGGTCACAAAGAGTTGGACATGACTGAAGCGACTAAGCACACACACGCTGCTGTCCTTCCCCGTCCCTGAACTGGGTGTTCCCTCTTCCTAACCTCCCCTTTCTGATCCAGATCCTTAGTATTTATCTAAGAAGTTCACCCCCTTGCAAAACCTTTTCTAAATTTCCCTTCTCAGAACTCTTTCTGTCTTCCCTCCAAACACTCCAGAACATGAAGGCACCTCTCTTCTGCCATGGTGATCTGATCTTAGTTACTGGTTTTCTTGCCTTATCGTCTCTAATCTCTGCTGGAGAGAGAGACAGTCCTCGTTTTTTTATCTCCACTCTGTGTTGCCTTGTACCATGTCTCATATGTTGATTTTTGTTTGTTTGCTAGTTTTCAGTGAAGAACTTTTTCTCATTCAGCAATCACAGAGAGCTTTCCTTGAGTATTTTAGGTAACCTCCTCTTTCTACAGAGCCCTCACCCTGACATGTACAATGCATAAAACTTAGTAGACATAACAGTACACGAAATGTAGGCATATTGACACTTCTTGATGATTTGCTTTTGTTCTGTGTTCCGTTACTTCCTGTGCTTTTTCATTAAAGATAGAATGTTTACGTAGACCCACAGACCTTGCAGTTGTACCTACTGAATTTTCCTTGACAGTAAGAATGAGTTGCTTTGGTACAATGCCAAAGAAACTGGTGTGTTGGCAGTTTTCTTTGAACTTAACACCTTTATTTTCTAGAAAAGTATTGGAATTACAGGAGTTTCCTTGGTGGCTCAGTAGTAGAGAATCCACCTGCCAGTGCAGGAGATGAGGGTTCAATACTTGGTCCGGGAAGTCCCCTGGAGAAGGAAATGGCAACCCACTCCAGTATTCTCGCTGGGAAATCCCATGGACAGAAGAGCCTGGTGGGCTATAGTCCATGTGGTTGTAGAGAGTCAGACATGACTAAGCAACTATACAACAGCAACATTGGAATTACATGTGGTTCCGTAAACAGTTCCCTGTGATCTTTTCTTTTTTTTTAAACTTTAACATTTTATTTTATATAACCTCTCTGAACCTTTACAAATCTTGTCCCACTATGTATGAGGGACCTTGCCTCAGTTACTGCCATGGAATCTGTCTGTTTCCTATGCCTTCTCACTTTCCCAAGCCTTCCACATTAATTTGGGGGTGGGGGTTGGAGGGAGGCAGGGCTACTGTTCACAGAATGAGAACTTGGTGTGTTGGGGAGGTACACAGGTGGTTTACAATCAAGAAGCGCTAGAAGCAACCAAAAAGGACTGTGAAGGAAGCGAAATCATACCTTACCTCAGGCGCCCGTCGCAAGACAGGTCAGCCCCACTCTGTCCGTGGTTTGCTTCCCCAGGGTGGGTGTATGTCGAATGTATAGCCACTTCCTAGGCACTTCCTAGTTTTGCTTGTCTGCCCAGGGTGAAAATAGGAAGTGGGCAGTCAAGAATCATCTGGTTGGTTTGATCGGGTTGTATCCCCTTGCTAGGTTTCTGTGTCTAGGAGACTGAAATGGTCACAGTGAGCAGAGGATAAGCCTCTTGACCGTGTTTCCATCGTGTAGAACTGCATGGTCTTTGCAGCAGCTTACTCAGCAAACCGGGCAAATGAGCTATTTGATGACATCAACATACATATGTGAACTATTTGGGTGATTTCTGTGTGTATGGTTGTGTGGTATTTTGGTAAAAATTGTTCTTGAAAATGTGGGGGGAAATTTTTTTAAGTCCTATTTAAAGTTCTATCAACATTTGGGTGAGGCCTGTTTTATATAAGCATGTAATCTGTTATGTAATGTATAATCTGTAGGTGAGAAAAATCTTATCTGCTGTAGTTTGAATACAGTAGACATTTTTAATAAAGATGCTGACCATTCCAGCTTACTGATATTTACTGACATTTCCAAATCAGAAATGAAAATAGTGCTGGATAAGTTTGTAGATGATTTTATTTAGGGCCTAGACAAGAGGACAGAATGAGAGGTTAGAAAGTGACATGAATGGCTCAAAGTTTGCTTAATTCATCAGTGGTCACATTTAAATTTGGGGGATCACATCCTGGATATCTGGAAGTTTCCAGTTCATTCCAGCATTTTGGATGCTCATGTGGACATAGCTAATGTGATAATTGAAACCTAAGGACTTGTTTGAATAATAGAAAAATAATCATTTACAGTGACATTAGGTTAAATGAACCGCAAAAATCATGAAGTTAAAGACAAATCAATGTTCATTCGGTGGTTCTGTTCAGTTTATTGCAGTTAATGATCTTCAATTGAATTTGCGGCTCTTGGAGTTTGCTTGGAAGTAGGCCGTCACATGCCGACGTGAAATACCCAGTCATTTAAATTAGATGCTGAGCATGCTCGTAGGGAGTACTTATTCTTGGAGGCTGCAGTGTGGTTCAGTTTTCTTCTAGTGGCAGGAACAGAAAAGAGGTCCCCGTGTGCCCTGTTCATCACTCTGTCAGAGTGCATGTAATCTGCCTCTGGAAACCAGAGGCCTGAGACAAAGAGGAGCGTGGAAGTTGTTAGCAAGAGGCTGTTTGGTGAGTTAACTAGCTGTTTTATTCTATTCTGTAATTCCTAGCAAGGCTCTGTCTTTACTTGTATCTTCTGCATTTTTTATACTAACTTGTAGCTTTATGTAGCAAAGTAACTTAGCTCGACTGGGAAAAAATTGTTTCTGCTATCCATATCTCACTCTTTTGAAATATTTTCAGTATATTTCTGAGGTGACAAGTTTGTGAATTGCTATGATGGTATTCCTCCGTGTTCTCTACAGATTTCATTTGCTCACTGGTGCTGAATAATGCTAGCAGAATTGTGTGCTGAGGGAATTCAGGATTTGTCTGGGTGGACAGTCTAACAGTTTTGCTCTTAGATTTTAATTAAATTAATCATTTTTTTTTTACTTTCACATTTTAAAACTATATGTAATAAAGCAGTGGTAAGAATTTAGCCTAAAAGCAAGAATTTTAAAACTGTATCTAATAAAGTAACAGCACAAGAGCAAGAATTCTTTAAAGAGAACGAGAGGCTCTGTTGTCCATGTTTTTACATAGGTGGTTCAAAAATAAATTGGCTTTATAATGTAATTGATCATTTAAAAACTACTCTAAAAATGATATGAATTTGTTAACACTGTAAAATATGTTGCAGTTATTCAGGATTCATATTTAGAATTTGTTTTTAGTTATTGAATTAGCTTTAAAAGTGTTGTGAGTACAGTAATTGTGCCAATTGGGGCTCTTCTTACTTCCCTTGAGTTCATATTACAGTGATTGCTGGGCAGATAATCTTAAAATGTTTTGTGATTATTTGTTATCCAACATATTCATGTTTTACCATGAAGTTAAAGGAGAAAAAAAATTTTTGCAATTTTTTTATATTCTTATAATATCAAGCAACATTTAAAATCTATACATCATTATTTCATAATAAACATGATCTTGATTATGTTTATAATAGATAAACTTGGCAAACAAGTCTTCAGGGTATTCTCCTAAAGACTAAAATCGCATACTCTGACCAAGATAAATCATATTTTTGAAGATTTGAGAAAAAGCATAAAATTACCATGTTTATTTCCTTGGGGAAAAATCATGTTGGTGACTAAACAGAAATGTCAGGTAGGGAAATTGAGGTATAGAAGGCGCATTAAAGAGCTCTAGAAAAACGACGAGGGGGTGGGAAAAATAGGAAGAGAATACGAAAAGCCTAGTGCCTTCAAATGCCAGGCAATTATGGGATGCTTTCCTAAAATATCTTTGTTTTGAGAACTGCCCCCACTATGCCATTTTCCAGGATTGGCACCTGTGAAGGAGGTGGGTGTGTACTTAAGCTTGTATATTCATGGAAACAGGAGGGTTAGCAGTTAGAGACGAGAACTGGGTGACATCCTCAAGAAATCTGTTCCCACTTCTAAACACTGACTCATTTGTATGGCCTGGGGCAGCACGTACACCCGGTTTATTTCCACTTATTTTTAATATATAATAATATTTTCCCATGGTAATAGAAGGTTCATTTAAGGTTTCTAAAGTAATAATAAGATGATTTCTTGGACTGTGGCAAAGATTTGCCAGGGCTGTATGTCATTCACAGAGAGCTACTGTGGGGAAAAAGCAAATACTGCTTTGATAGAATCCTATCAACTGTTTTCTTTTTTAATGAAAAATATTTCAAATGTGTAAGTTCTCTGTGGTCTTTGAATTTTTCAGAGATACATATTCCATGTATATTATATAATTAGAAGATTGCAAATTTTAACTCCCCCCCCCTTATTTACTCATGAAATAATCATGAAATTTTCATGGCAAAATACACTATTTTCTTTTACGTATTTAGTCCCATTTACCTCTAATCATAGATCTTCTGTAGAAGATAAATGGATAATCAGTAGAAGATCTATTAAAGAAAATAGTAAGAAATACTGAGGAAATGAAAAGAGGGGACTATGAAAAGAAAAATTACTAAGACAAGGATTTCTTTGCTAGGTTTCTGAAGATGAAGCATATACCGCTATATTTGGTTCTTTTCCACATCATTAAGTTCATGCAGTCACTTATTTAACTTAACATCTGCCTAATGAGGAGCATTTATTTCCCTAGCTTTTATGAAGTTCAGTAGGACTTAAAGGTCCCCAGTGGTGTTAGCTGAAAATGGGGTCTGTGGTCAAGTAAGTTTAGGTAACAGTGGGCCTCTAACATCTTATTCAGAACTTTTTTCTCTGGAATATAGTTTACTTTGAAAAGAGAAACCAGTACATGATATTAAACATTAAGCACACATTTCAATTCTGAATATATTTTGTATATTGAAATATCCAGATAAGTGAAGGAAGAAGTAGGGATTTGTATATATCTTCCAGAAAATTACCTCAGTTCTTTTCTCATTACGTATTTAGAAGAATCATCTTAGAACCACAGTGTAAATGGGACTTACAGGGTATGATTAGATTTGGTGATAAAAATGATGCCAAAGTTACATTTTTTTAAAGTCCTAAACTGTAGAAGCATTGGCAGTGAAGGATTTGGGGCACAATGTGACCACGTAAGGATTTTGATAATTCTCACAAGTTCTCATTCGTTCTCAAAGTTACTTCTAGATTAGACCCCTGGAGAAACAAATTAATTTTAAAAATATTTGTAATGGGAAATAACTGGAAGTTATAGTCTGGTGGGCCTAGGTATTTCTCTGTCCTCTGTGTTTTCAGTAGTAAATAGAAATGTCAGTTCTTTTTTAAAGATTTATGGGAATTGAATTTTATGAAAATACTGTAGCATGATGTTAGTCACAAAATACGTATAGAATAAATGTCTGTCTTCTTAATTTCCTTTCCAAACAATTAAGTTATTTTCTGTATTAAAGATTTTTCAAAATATTACCTATCAGCTGTCTGAAATATCAGATTCATAGAACTGTACTGATTTACAGTGGCAACCCACTCCATATTCTTGCCTGGAGAATCCCATGGACAGAGAAGCCTGGCGGTCTACATACAGTCCATTTGGTTGCAAAGACTCGAACACAACTGAAGTGACTTAGTACACATGGATAAATAATAATATACTTGGAATCTCCTTATAATAACATACTTTTAAAACCAGAATGCATGCATGATGAAATGTTAAAAGGGTCTCAGTGGCTTAGTCAACTTCTAAAAATAGAGTAGTTGCTAAATACCTGTTACGTTCCAGCTGTGTTTGGCCTAGTAGACAAAGTGATAAGTATTTTAGCTAAAAAACAAATACTCAGATTTGTTTCTATTAGTATTTAAACAATGTTAAATAAATAAAATTAAATTTAGTGAAGTATGAACTCTTAAATTAGTGGAAACCCAACTGTACCGTACACAGTAGGCACTTAACTAAATGAGGGAAAGTGAAGTCACTCAGTCGTGTCTGACTCTTTGAGACCCCGTGGACTGTAGCCTACCAGGCTCCTCAGTCCATGGAATTTTCCAGGTAAGAGTACTAGAGTGGGTTACCATTTCCTTCTCCAGGGGATCTTCCTGACCCACGGATCAAACCCTGGTCTCCCACATTGCAGGCAGGTGCTTTACCGTCTGAGCCACCAGGGAAGCTTAACTAAATGTGTACCAAATTGAATTTTTTCTTCTCAAATTTTTCATCCATATCAATGAATAACCTGCTTAAGAACTTATATATTTTTTTGTTCTTTACTTTTGTAAAACTTGTCTTTAAAAAAAAAATTCATAATATTATTAAGAACACGTTAAAATTATTAGATTCCACTCTGTTATGTAATCTCCATATGAGACAATAATATGAATTGATATAGACTTTTAAAAAGAAAACTAAATAATTCTTTGTTGACCTTGATAAATTTTGTAATTACTTATAGCCAGAAAGTCTAGAACTCTGTGCCCAGCCATTGAGATCTGTCTCAATGTAGCCCTTTTAGAGCAAAGTTGTTCAGCCATCAGAGATTGAATGGCTGTGTGGGTTGGCACTGGAGAAACACCTTAAATACTTTGGCTTTTGGGCCATGGCCATTGTACACTTCCTTCTCTCGAGCACATTTCTTCTGACACTGGCTTTTTGGCAAATTTAAAGTCAGTTAACTAACTCGATATAAAACTTTTAATGAGAGCTCAGGGGGGCATAAATGATTTAAGATACATACATCAAAATGTTATGCATATGTAATCCCATTACTTGGGGCTTCACTGGTGGCTCAGTGGTAATGAATCTGCCTGCCAGTGCAGGAGACTTGGGTTTAATCCTAGGGTTGGGAAGATCCCATGGAGAGGGGAAAGGTAACCCACTCCAGTATTCTTGCCTGGAACATCCCATGGACAGAGGAGCCTGGCAGACTGTATAGTCCATGGGGTTGCCAAGAGTTGAACACAACTGAGCAACTAAACCTTTCACTTTCAATCCCATTACTTAACCTAACTTGACATAACTCTTTAATTAGGTCACTAATAGATGGTTACTGAACTCTGATCAAATTCCTGTGAGTTTGCCCTCAGTCCGTTGTTTCCTTGATGTTTTGTTGATAGTGCCCAGATGACCTGCTCCATTTCATGTTGTCAGCCTCTCAACTGTTTCTGACTCAGTCATTTTCTCATCTAGATTCTTCTTAGCAACCTTTCATCAAGTACTTGTTGGGATTTACAGCTCAGACATTTAGTCCAGGAATCATATTTCAATGTTTCTATTTCTTAGGTTCGTTTTGCTCTTTCTTCCCATTAATCTTTGATTCATTCATCTGTAGGCTTTTTTTTTTTTTAACTTGGCCATTTTGAGGCTGTGGGAATCTTAGTTCTCCAACCAGGGATTGAACCCTGGCCCCTTGCAGTGCGAGGATGGAGTCCTAACCAGTGGGCTGCCAGGGAATTCCCAGGATTGCTCATCCAGGTCTTTGCTCATGTCTCGCACAGAAGAAAAGAGACTTTCAGTTAGTCACACGCATGGGATCCATCTTGCCTAACTTATGTTAAATAGTTTCAGTTTTGTGTAGCCTGTATTTCCTCAGGCGTCATTGGCTTGAGCAACAAAAAGTAAGAACTACAGGTCAGAATAAAGGTTAAAAATAATAGCAGCAGTAACAATAGCTTTACGTTGTTTCCAAACAGAAATATCTCCTTCCCACCCACATTAAGTGTAATGTTCGAATGCACACAAACCGTCTCAGGTGCTCCGGTTTCTAGAATGTCTGTTCTGTTTGACTGATTGTGGGCATGCTCTCCTTGCCAGGTCTGCCACACGTATTTCCTGAGGGTTGAGCCTTAAAATGGCTTGAATTACAGTGTACTGTAATAACCTCAAAATGATTCCTCCTCAGCAAGTTGTTAGCCCACTGGCTCTGAACTGAATTTGTAAACTTTTTCTCTTCTGTCATGATGACATGCTATTTCTTCCCCGTTATCCTGAGTGCTGCAAGGGAGATTACAGAATGGCCCTTTATTCTGAGTCTCAAGCCTCCTGCCTCTTCAGTGACATACTCAGACTCACGTGGAAGTGAAATACCTACCGGCGGCTCCCTGACCCACGCACTTACTTTAGGGGCACTTTGTTTTCATTTTGCTTCAAAAAATTGATAGTTTGATTTGGTTAGCAGGTTAGGCTCTTATTCTGGCATCTCTGTTAAATTTGAAATTAATTTAAACTGTGGTTTTCCTTGCTTTAACCTAACAGGTGTACATGTTCTCAAATCTTACTGAATTCTGAGAAGCGAGGGTACAAATATTACTGAATCTGGGACCAAGGACATCTACCCCAAGTTATTTAGGAGCCTGAGATGGGCGTGGTCACTTTACTCCAGGATGCTCTGCAGGTTGAATGTCAGTCTTATTTGGTTTCTGAGAATGGAGACAGACCAAGTTTCTCATTAAGCCTAGTGTAGAATTGGTATTTTGGTGGTTTAAGAGCCATATTTACTCCACTGTAAAGGACTAGATGGGCTTCCCTGGTGGCTCAGTGGTAAAGAACCTGCCTGTCAGTACAGAAGATGCAGGTTCAATCCTTGGGTCAGGAAGATCTCCTGGAGAAAGGAAATGGCAACCCACTCCAGTATTCTTGCCTGGGAAATCCTGTGAACTGAGGGGCCAGGCTGGACAACAGTGTGTGGGGTTGCAAAGAGTCAGACACGACTGACCGACTAAAATAGCAACAACCGAGGACTAGACATTGAATATGCGATTTAGAGAACCTTTAATGGAAAATGCACATCTGAGTGAAGTCCTGCAGATATTCTGAGATTTTAATTTCTGCCATTTTTCAAGTATAAGTTTAAAATCTACTTTGTAAAGATAGAAAAATCACAAGTCTAGAGCAGAGTCTCTGGGACTTATTTGATACAGATGGAATTACCCTTGCTGAAGCCATCATTTAGCATGGAAGATATCCAGTGGAAGAGGTTCAGAATTAGGGATCAAAATCTTCATGTCTGTTCATGGCTTGTCTGCTGTCTCACACACGTCTTTGGGGCTTTTTTAAAAAACAGTTCTAATGAACTATGGTACAGATTTTTTTTCCTGTGTATCAGAAGAGAAAGTGTGCTTTGAATATAAGCATAAATTTTTCTTGGAGCTAGACTTTTTCCTTAAGAATAAATTTCTGAAAATACAGTTTAAGTCAACAAGAAAGTACAATTTTCATCTACTAAAAGCAACTTTATAAGTATTTCAGAAACATATCTTTCTTTTGAGGCCAAGTTGCTTGTGTCAAGAAAGGGAGAACTGCGGCAGTTAACATCCAGCCAGCAGAATCCATCTGGAAGATGAATAACTTAGTCTTAGTAAATAGTGAAAAAATCTTTCTGTATCAAAAAATAGAAACTGTAGGGCAAAGGATGTGAAGGTCGAGAGACTTCATCAGCTGGTCTGTTTCCTAGTTGGTCAGAGACCTTCCCATTTTCAGTACCTTTTCTCCACTTCCCTAAAGAGTTATTAAGGAAGCAAGAGGTTTTTTTTTTTCCCCCTATAACCAAAGAGTTGGCTGGTTTATAGATTTTGGCAATGACATTTGACAGGATTACTGATGTAATATGAGGCAGTGACATGAAGCTTAGTGCATTGGATGCTTTGTAGGGCTCATGGAAGAAGGTTACATTGTACCCGTTTTTCTTTTTTAATGCTTAAAAATTAAAAAGTAATACTGTAAAGATATTACAGGCCTACAAAGGACAGGGATAAAAATGCCCACATACTCACTATCATGGAGAAAGAAATGGCAGCCCACTCCAGTATTCTTGCCTGGGAAATCCCACAGACAAGCTACAGGCAGGAGAGTTGGACAGAACTGAGTGACTAAACAATATTTACTATCTAGTTTAAGAAGAAAGAAGTTGCCAGTACATTTTAAGCCTTGTATATCATGTGTACAATTTATGACTGCACTGCACATTTCAATTATTTTCGGATAGCTGAGGACTGACTTAATATTAAATGTCTAGTTCCTCTTTTAATGTTAGATTTATATCTAACAATATCTAAACAATTTTGAGATATTATTCAGTTTCTCTTTTTTCCTCCTTTTTTTTAATTATTATAACAAATTTGAATCTTTGATAGTGTTTTCCTCTGTATAAAATTCTTCTCAAAAAGTAATTGAAGCTACTTGATCAGGTGGATCAGGTATCTTAGTAGATGGTGACTTTTAGTAGTACTGGGCTGGAATAGCAAGACCATAGCTATCAGAGCAGTTTTTGTGAAACTGCCCTGTGAGTATAAAGAAAGGAAGACAGTGGAAGTTGCCCCTTACAGCTTTGGGACTTTGTTCTTGGGTCTTGTAAAACCTCCTGCTTCCAGCTAAGTAATGATCCCTGGATGTTTACTGATCATGTCCTGGTCTCCAGAACCTGGAAGGTCGCCTTACATGGCAAAGGTTTCGTACTGGGACTTCCTTGGTGGCACAGTGGCACATGGATGGGAATCTGTCTGGCAGTGTAGGGGACATGGGTTTGATCCCTGACCTGGGAAGATTCCACGTGCTGCGGACCAGCTAAGCTTGTGTGCCACAAATACTGAAGTTCACACACCTTAGAGCCCATGCTGTAGAGAAGCTGCCTCAGTGAGAAGCCTGCGCACTGCAATGAAGAGTAGCCCTGCTCCCCATAACTAGAGAAAGCCTGCATGCAGCAGTGAAGGCTCAGAGCAACCAATAAGAAATATTAAAAAAAGTACCTTGAGATGGGGAGATGATCCTGGATCCTGGGAGTTGGAAGTACATATAATCACAGTGTCCTTGTAAGGGGAGGTGGGCAGAGGAGATTTCAAGCACAAGAGGAGAAGGCAATGTGACCCCAGAGGCAACAATGGAGTGGTGGGGCCACAAGCCAAGGAACACCAGGAACACCAGCATCTATCCATAGAAGAGACAAAGGATGGCTTCTCTTCCAGAGCCTCCCTGAGGGACTGTGGCCCTGCCAACACCTTGATTTTCATGCAGCTTCAACTGGTTTCAGCCTGTTTTCTTATCTGCAGAACTGTGAGAGAATAAATTGCTATTGCTTAAAGCCACGAATGTTGTGATAATTTGTTTTGATAGTCATAGGAAACTGATGGCACACCACCGACCTGGGTTGTTTGGCTCACGTGCATTCCACCTTTGTCTGTTCACGCTGCAGAATCTGGAGGGGTAACCTCACAGTTGAGAAAGGGCTGAACCAGGGACCCAGAGACTTGCATGTTACGCATCCTACATAGCTATGAAACTTAAAAGAATTCTGGCCTAAACATACCTGCCTTATTCTGAAAAGGATGAAGACAGCTCGCTCACAAATTTGAAACAACACAGGGAGAGAACTTTAAAACAAATAAGAAAGATGACACATAGAAAAATAATAACAAAAATAACTAAGTCAGGAGAAACTTGGAGTAAGTCACTTTACCTCTGCTGGCCTCTGATTCTTGACTTCAGAAAGAGGCCTGTTGTTACCATCCATGTAAGGATTAGGTTGCACATCATAAAATGCTGCTCACATATTAGGTTTGTTTACAATCATTATTTCCATATGTCATCCCGTGACCACAGTGTTTGCTAATTGAATTTTTGGAGGAGATGGGAGTACTTTTTCCTCTTTGTACATTAACACAAAACATTTTGTAAGTCATATATCTGATAAGAGACTTGTATTTAGAATACATTTTTTTAAAACTCCCACAGCTCAATCATAAAAAGATAAATAGCCCAATTTAAAAATGGGCAAAAGATCTGAGTACTTTGCCAAAGAAGAGTAAGTTCTTGCAAGATGCTAAACATCATTAGCCGTCACAGAAATGCAAATCAAATCCATAATGAGCTCTCACTTCAAACCCACTAGGATAGCTGTAATCAAAAAGATGGGCAATAGCACGCGTCGACAATGATGTGGAAAAATTACTGCTCTCCTCCATTCCTGGTGGGAACATAAATGATGCAGCTGCTTTGAAGAACAGTTTGATGGTTCCTCAAAAAGCTAAACATGGAGTTACCAAACAACTGGGTGGTTCCACTCCCTGTTGTATATCCAAGAGATTTGGAAACGTGTATGCAAAACATGTACACGAACATTCCTAGCAGCATCATTCAGAATAGCCTCGAAGTGGAAGCCAATGACAGCTTGTAAATGGACAAACAAAATGTACTCTGTCCAAACACAGGAATCATGCTTGGTGACAAAAAGAAATGAAGTATTAATACATGCTATAACATGAATGAACCTTGAAAACATTATGCTAAATAAAAGAAGTCATTCACAAAAGACCACATATTATATAATCTTATTTATATGGCTTCCTAGGTGGCTCAGTGGTAAGGAATCCACCTGCCAATGCAGGAGATGCAGGTTCGGTCCCTGGGTCAGGAAGTTCCCTTGGAGGAGGAAATGGAAACCCACCTCCAGAATTCTTGCCCGGAGAATTCCGTGGACAGAGGAGCCTGGTGGGCTACAGTCCATGGGGTTGCAAAAGAGTTGGACACAACTTAGCAACAGAACAACAAGGTGTATATGAAATACCCAGAAAAGGTAAATCTGTAGAGACAGAAAGTAGATGGAGGTTGCCAGGAGCTAGGAAGAGGAGGTAACGATGAACTGCAAATAGGTCCGGGTTTTCTTCTGAGGTGTTTAAAATATTCTAGAGTTGATTACAGCAATAGTTGCTCTGTTTTGTGACTATCTACAAACAATCGTACAATTTAAATGATTAAATTCTATGGTACATGAATCCAAAAAGAAGTTATTTTTCAAAGTAATACTAGATCATCATAAAGAAATTAGAAAATACAGAAAACAATTAAGGCCACTAAAACTACTGCTAATTTCACCAACCAGAGAAACCAAGAATATTTTTAATATATTGCCTTCTAGTTTTTTTCCCTCGATATGTAGACCCTCCCCAAGTATACACTTTTTCTTCCATAATAGGTGCCATATGGAATATATAATATTATATGTTTATCTCTTCACTGACAGTTTATTTTGAGCATTTTCCAAAAGATTTTTAAAATAAGTTTACTGTAAGAAAAGATACATGCTTTTTATAGAAGAGTTTTTAAAAGTGAACGTAGTAAAAAGGAACAAGTAAAAAGGAAAAAATAAAATCATTCATGATCCTGTTCTAATATTGATATTTTGCTGGGTTTTGATTTTTGTGTGTGTTCACTTTTAACCTGATGCTTCTGAATAATGGCTGTCTTGTCTTCAGATGGCTTTTCCGTATCTAATTTATGTGGTTTTCACCCTAATTAGCTAATGTCTGTCTGTTCCATCTGTCTTATAGTCATTTCTTTTTAATTTCATTTGGAGGCAGCAGAGTTAATGAGTAGTAAGATAGAGGAAGTAATTGAATCTCAGTCATGTTGAATTTGAGGAAATAGATCAAATTAGTGATTTTATGTTTCTTTCCATTACAAGGATTATAAAAAATTATATATTTTTTTAACTTTTTATTTTGTTTTGGGACATAGCCCATTAACAATGTTGTGATAGTTTCAGGTGGACAGCAAAGAGACTCAGCCATACATACACATGTATCCATTCTCCCCCAGACTCCCCTCCCATCCAGGCTCCAGGTAACATTGAGCAGAGCTCTCTGTGCTATACAATAGGACCTTGTTGGTTATCTGTTTTGAATACAGCAGTGCATACATGTTCATCCCAAACTCTCTAACTACCCCTTCTCCCCGCCCTTCCCCTTTGGCAGACGTAAGTTCATTCTCTAAGTCTGTGAGTCTGTTTCTGTTTTGTGAGTAAGTTCATTTGTATAATTTCTTTTTAGATTTTACATATAAACAATGTCATACTAAAAAATGTAAATATGGAGTAGCCATCAATTAAAATCAAAAGAGAAATAATTCCAGTTTGGTTTTAATAAAAATAAACTGTACTTTTATGTAAATATGTTGATAAGCACGTTTTGAAAAATTAATCTGTGCTCACGTTTAATCTTAAATATTTATAATTGTTGAAATATTATGTGACCAATATGTTCAGAAATTCACCAAACACTTTATATATTTCATGTTAGCAGTTGTTGAGTATCCATTATCTCATATAATCCTCGCAAGAGTCTATGGGAAAAGGTATCATTATCCCCATTTCAGAAACAGGAAAACATGTTGAGAGCATTTCTTTGAAGTTAATAGAGCTTGTAAATAGTGGAGCCAGGATTTAAACCCAGATTTAGATAACTTCAGATTTCTTTGTCTCAAACCTGAAGAACTCTGTGTTTTCAGTTCTGTTCCAGTGCTTGTGCTAGATTCCTGTGAGCCTCAGACAGCTCGTAATCTGACCTGTAGAGAGGAATCTTGACAAACCTAGAAAGCAGAGACATCACTTTGCCGACAAAGGTCTCTATAGTCAGAGCTATGGTTTTTCCAGTAGTCACGTAGGGATGTGAGCATTGAAGCGTAAAGAAGGCTGAGCACCGGAGAATTGATACTTTCGAACTGTGGTGCTGGAGAAGACCCTTTAAGAGTCCCTTGGACTGCAAGATCAAACCAGTCAGTCCTAAAGGAAACCAACCCTGAATATTCATTGGAAGGACTGATGCTGAAGCTAAAGCTCCAATACTTGAGCCACCTGATGTGAAGAGCCAACTCTTTGGAAAAGACCCTGATGCTGGGAAAGATTGAGGGCGGGAGGAGAAGGGGTCAACAGAGGATGAGATGTTTTAATGGCATCACCGATTCAGTGGACATGAGTTTGAGCAAACTCCAGAAGATGGTGAAGGACGGGGAAGTCTGGTGTGCTGCAGTCCTTGAGGCCACAAACAGTCATACATGACTTACCCACTGAACAACAACAAAGAACTTTTGTTCTTTCTGCCTAGCTTTTCTGCTGGGAAGAAAAGCAGGAGTGGGTCACAGTCAAAGCAAGAGTGACCAGCAAGAGCAAAGGCTTGAAGATCTCTTCAAGGAACAGTTACTCCAGGGCTGCTGTGGGGGTGAGGACTTTGGGTAGGCAGCTCAGGAGTGTTAGTCAACCATTTGTCAGGGTTTACATAGGAGAGCAGAGCAAGACAAGCCTGCATATTAGAAAGCTAAACCTGCCTCAGTGTGGAGGATACCCTGGCAAAGGAGGAGATGTTAGGAAGACATCAGTGATCTTGATTGAGGGAGAGGGGTGAAGTGAGGTGACAGTCCTTGGAGGAGTGAAGGGCAGGGAGCAGGGTAGTGCACACAACCTGTGTGAACTAGTCTTTGGGCCTAGAAAGAAAGCACTTCCCTGATAGCTCACATGGTAAAGAATCTGCCTGTTGTGTGGCGGACCCCTGGGTTGGGAAGATCTCCCGAAGGAGGGCCTGGCAACCCACTCAAGTATTCTTGCCTGGAGAACCCCATGGACAGAGGAGCCTGCTGGGCTACAGTCCATGGGGTCACAGAGAGTTGGACATGACAGAGTGGCTAAAACTTTCACAACTTCACTTAAGATGTGTCAAAGAATGGGAATGCCTAAAGTGTGTTTTTTATCTGTAAAGTAGGAGCCAGGAGAGAGGTGCTTGAAGATGCAAGAAAGAGAAGAAACAGTGTTAGAACAAGGTCCCAGGGATTTGGGAAGAAAACAGGGCAAGGATATAAAATGGGGGACAGACATCTCATCTTCTGAAGACTTGAAGGAAGAAATAAAAATGGATGTGAGTTGAGTAAGTGATAGTTGCTAAGTCATGTCTATCTCTTTGCAACCCCGTGGACTGTAGCCCACCAGGCAAGAGTACTGGAGTGGGCTGCCATAAACTTGAAGGAAGAAATGGATGTAACTTTAGTCAAATTTAGCTGTAGGGCAGCCAATGTCTACTTGGGGGCACAGGAGGAATTGGGTAGGTAGCTTAAAGAGAGTGACCAAAATTTTTAGAGTAGCTGCCAAAGGGAGAATAAAAGCAAATTTAAATGTTGCCTGCCAAGTGGTGGTAAATCTGGAGCTGGAAACCAGAAATTGTTAATGACATTAGTCTGTGCTGGTAGATGCTGGGTTTCATTTGAAAGCAAGTATTTTTCTTCTTGTCTTTTCCTTTCTTTTCCTTCCTTCCCTTCCCTTTCATTTTTTTTTTTAAATGCAGAATTTATTTACTAAAAACTAGTTCTTCTCTTCTTTTGCAGTACTTGAAATCCATGTCAGTTTGTTTAGTTAGCCAAAAGTTTTTTTTTAATGTGAAATATAAAAGTATGTTATGAGTTATTAATAATACAGAAGCTATAATAGAATCCAGACGTTGAATAACTATTTATTGTTTCATATTCTAGCGTGCAGAGATGGCCAAAATAGCATGGACTCTGACACACAAACAGCTGAAATTTTAGCCATGTGTGTGTATGCATGTGTGGGTTGCATATAAGTAGTTTGGATCCAACCACCTCCTTCAAATTACATTTGAAATTTCCAAAAGCATTTTTACTGGGTTGGCCAAGATTTTATGGAAAAACCTAAACCAACTTTTTGGCCAACATGATATATTTGAAACCATATATTCATGTGCTGTAAATGTCCTAGTAAGGCATATTCAAGACCCAATCATATTCCCTGAGATCCCTTTAAAAAAATCTATTTAGCAATTTTAGAGAAATCACAAAGTATTTAGCAAATGTAGAGAATGTTCCATTCAATTGTTACTGGAGCGCTGCATTATAGCTCAAAGAAGTGCTGGGTTTTGGTTTTCAGACTGAATTTGCGTCTTTAAAGATAAAGTGATAATTTAACAATTAGTCCCCAACTTATAAACAAGATGAATTTTCCAGATAAGAATACTGGAGTGGATTTCCATTCCCTTCTGCAGGGGTCTTCCTGACCTGGGGAGTGAACCCAGGTCTCGTGCCTTGCAGGCAGATTCTTTACCATCTGAGCCACCAGGGAACTCCAAGTGGTGTAATAGACACTACAAAATGTTTACAGCAGAACAGGCAAACTTCCTATAGCTTTTCGTTACAGCTGCATTTGAAAAAACCTAAGGAAATGACATTGGTCATATCTTTTGATGGTCTCATTCATACCTTTTTACAAAACTTTATTTTCAAGAAGAGAATTGCTGAATCACAGGATATGTGTATATTGAACTTTAGAAAATACTGTCAGGGGCTTCCCTGGTGTCTCAGTGGTAAAGAATCCATTTGACAATGCAGGAGACACAGGCTCCAACCCTGATCCAGGAAGATCCCACATGTCTAGGATCAACTGTGCTCACGGGCCACAACTCCTTAGCCTGTGCTCTAGAGCCTGGGAGCCGCAACTGCTGAAGCCTGAACACCCTAGAGCGTGGACTCTGCATCAAGAGAAGTCACCGCCGCGAGAGGCCCACGTACTGTAACTACAGAGTAGCCCCCACTCTTGGCAACTAGAGAAAAGACCGCTCAGCAGCCAAGACCCAGCACAGTCAGAAATAAATAGAAAATACCGCCAAGCAGTGTCTGAGTAGCTATACAACTTAGGCTTCCAAAAGTATTGTGAGAAAGTTCTAGTGGGCCCACATCTTCACCAAAAATATATATATTGCCAGTCATCTTTTTAGACATTGTTATTCTGCTTTGGTCCTTTGCATTTCCATATAAATTATTGAATCGGTTTTAATTTCCACAAGAAATCTTGCTGGAATTTTAATGGTAATTGTATTGAACCTGAAGGTCAGGTTGGAGACAGTCGACATCTTTGCAGTATGGGTATTGCTCCAGCTCCTAAGAACTTTTATAACTTTACTCAGTAGTATTTTGCAGTTTTCTGTGTAAAGGTCTTGTACAACTTTTGACATGCTGGTGCTTTATAAGATACATGGAATGATATAAATGTGCTTTAGAAATGGGACCAGCAGGTTGAATTCCTAATTATAATCCTTGTAGCTTTGAAGCCAGTAGTCTAGTTTTGTATGGCAGCCCACCCTATGTCAAAAGAGATGGGATATGTGTGGGTTTTCCAGTTGTTTATGCAGCAAATATCCTACCATGTGCTTCATAGATAACTGCCGTATGTCTAGCACTTTTCTAAACACTGGGAAGACGGTGATAAACCCCAGAATAAGGTATTTGGAATTCAATTCACTACCGGAAAAGAAAAGAAAGCTTGACTAAAGTGGTAGATAGCCAGAATTGCAGAGTATATTTAGGCACTGAGAAGTTGAGAGGCTAGGCACATATGGGATGATCTGTCCTCTGCTTAGTTGCTCGGTTGTATCTGACCCCTTGTAACCCCATGGACAATAGCCTGCCAGATTCCTCTGTCCATGGGGATTCTCAGGCAATAACACTGGAGTTGCCATGCCCTCCTCCAGGGCATCTTCCCAACCCAGGAATCCTGCATTGCTGGTGGATTCTTTATGGTCTGAGCCACCAGGGAAGCCCATGAATACTGCAGTGGGTAGTCTGTTCCTTCTCCAGGGGATCTTCCCTACTCAGAAATCAAACCAGGATTTCCTGAGTAGTAGACGGATTCTTTACCAGCTGAGCTACCGGGGAAGCCAATGGAATGATCTATATAGTATACAAAGAGGTTGGCATAAGGCCTCACATATTTGTACTTGATAACCTGGTTGTGGCAGTTGATACTATCATACCTATTGTGGGGAAAAATGGGGACAAAAGTCAGAATCTTGGAGAAGTAACCTGTAATTCATGGATAGGAATAAAAATGTAGCACATGAAAAAAGTCAGAAAATTAGTCCAGGGAGCCTGGGTCGGTCCTCAGGAGAATTCACTGTTGTGGAAGCCAACGGTGTAAAGATTTCCAGTTGTCAAAAGTTGTATAGGCATCAAAGGGATGAGAAAAAGAACTCAGATAATTGATGTAGCAATTATGAGAGTACTGATTGACCTTTGAGAAAGCAGTTTTAGCAATGTGGACTCTCTAGAGAAATTTTGGCAGAAGGAGAAAGATGGGAGAACCGAAGGAAGAGTGCTTTTACATTGAAGAAAACTTAGTAATACGTGAAAGCTTTAGGAAAATTTTAATGGGTTACATTAATTTACCTATTGCTGCAAAACACATTGTCCCAAAGTGTAGCCTTTAAAAAAAAAATGATAAACATTTCTGCAGATCAAAGGTTTGCTAAGATTAGCTAGATGATTCTGGTTCAGGATCATTGGATACCATCCTAGAAGCTGACTGTCCAGGTGTGGTAATGGAAGGACATGGGTATTGTGATTTCAGTTATCTCCGTATATTAGAGAATAAGAGCATCTGCTGAGACTTGTTTAGACTGATAGGCAGGTGACTTCTCCAGTAGTTGTGGATGTGAATGAAAGAGAAATGGGATTGTCGAGTAGCATGGCTTTACACCTGTCAGGGACAATACTCTGCAGAGAGCTGAAAGGGGTCACCAGTAATTTTTGCTCAAGATGTTTTCTCCTGCAGTGTCACATGCTTGAACTGACTTATTTTTGTCCAAACCCCAACTGTTGACCTTCTTTGTAAATTTAAAAGTTGGGGACACCAGCAATTAAAAAACTACCAACTATTTAACCAGTTGTCCAAAACACTACAGGATGAGGAATAACTATGTTTTATTCTCATTTGGGAAAGGAACCTTACTTTTCATTAGACCTAACAGGAACCTTACTTTTCGTTAGACCTAACAAGAACAAGTGATAACAACATATTCTCCTATATTAAAAATTCATGACCTTAGCAGCAGTATCCAAAAATACTATAGAACAGAAATGTTGCTCCATAAAATAAATCCTTTTCTCTGTGAAAAATATATCTAAATTATATGATTGACTTTGCTCCTGTGAAAGGAAGGAGGGGGTTACAATAATTGGTCTATCTGAAGTAGAAGGTGACAACAGGTTGCCTGGATTGGAAGGGCAGGGTTTGGATGGGTTTTACTTCTCACTCTCTGCCTAAAAGAGCTTCTGAATTTTCAAATCATCTGTGTATATTTCATTTATTTATTTCTGTGTGAACAGATTATTCTGGGCATTGGGATCATCTGATTGTTTTGTTCTATTTTCTTCCACATGTCTACGTATATTTTTAAAAATTAATAATCCTTTTAAAAGATACTACTGTGTGGGTAGTGATATATAGTACATTCAAAATGTGATTATATTTCCAAACTTGAAATGCAGTCAAACCTCTTTAATAACAAACTTGTTGCTTATACGTCTATTTTTAATCCTCCAAGACTACTGTTGTTGTTAGTCACTCAGTCGTGTCTGACTCTGTGCAACACCATGGACTGTAGCCCTCCAGGCTCCTCTGTCCATGAAATTCTCCAGGAAAGAATACTGGAATGGGTTGCCACTCCCTTCTCCAGGGGATCTTCCTGACCCAGAGATTGAACCTGGGTCTCCTGCATTGCAGACAGATTCTTGACTGTCTTGAGTTTTTTGTTGTTTGTTTGGGTGTGTGTATGTGTGTGCACACGATTTGTTTTGTTTATAGAGGTGACTACAAAAGCTTCATGATTCATTTGGATATGTACTGCTCTGGATTACCTCTGTTTCTTGCTTTTTAAATTTCCTGTCATGAATTGGCAATCATAATTTAAATAGGCTAACTTACTACATAATGAGTGCTTATAGGCAACCTACTCGTATTTGAAAAGCATACTGGTGTAACATTTCACATATCCTTATATTTTTAAAATACAGTTAAATTGTTTTCAGTTTTAGTTGAATTTTTTCTCCTATGGATTTTTTTCAGAGGGAAAGATGATCTTCGACTTAATGAATATCTGGAATTTTTGGTATCATTCAAGGAAAGCTGTGTGATTAAATCTTAAATAGTTAGTTTGGGTAGATATGAAGGGGGGAAGTCATTAAAAATGGGAACAACAGAAGCACTTTTCTTTCTGCTTGTCTGTGTCGTACACTGTAGAATAGCATTTGGTACACACACTCACCCCAGATTTTTCTTTTTCCTAAAAAAACAAATTCACACAAAGAGAAAATCAAAAACCTCTTCAATAGATGTTTTTTAAAAACCAGTGATTGAATGCATGCATCACATTGTCCCATTGAATGCTGTTATAATTCCTACAGAAAATAAAGGAGTTAATTTCCTTTATATTGTTACTAGCCACATTTCCAGGTAAAAAGCCACCTGAGAAAAATGACCAGTTAACTGACTTGGAATCTGCACCATTAAGCTTGACTGAAGTATGGAAATGGAACATAGATGTTTACCAAAGCCCTAGTAGTGGATCAGATCAGATCAGATCAGTCGCTCAGTCGTGTCCGACTCTTTGCGACTCTTTGCGACCCCATGAATCGCACACGCCAGGCCTCCCTGTCCATCACCTGCGCCATTTATTTTACATGGTTTGTATTTTAAATAGCACAGCTCTCAATCTTTTATAAAGCCAGACTGTGCTCAGAATTTATAATTAATGTGTTAAAAGCTCTATAGTGCACTTGTTTCATGAATGTACCTTAATTTCAATTATTTCTCTGCAGAAGACTGGTGTTTGAGATTGATTGCATTTTATGTACTGCCTTTTTTTTTTTTTTAAATAAGACCAAAGAATCAAGTAGTTTGTTGTTGGTTCTGTTTTTGCTGACCTAGGTGAAATGATGAGATTGATTTATAATCTCTTCTCTAGTAAATTGTGTACATCTGAACAAAAGCCAATTCTTTTATAAAAAATGTCTTTATTCAACAATAAGAAAACAACTCAATTAAAATATGAGCAAACAAAGATTTGAGTAGACATCTTGCCAAAGAAAATACACAGATGGCCAAGAAGTGTATGAAAAGATGCTCAACAGGTTTGTCATTGGGGAATTCAAGTTGAGTAATAGTAAGATAACACTACACACCTTTGAGATAGGCTAAAATCCAAAAAAAACTGGCAATATCATCTGCTGGCAATGTTGTGGAGCAACAGAAACTCCATGACGCATTGTTGTGTTGGAAACAAAATTGGAAGACAGTTTGGCAGTCTCTTATAAAGCTAAAGATAGTCTTAGCATACAATTTTGTAATCATGCGTCTTGATATTTACCCAAATGAGTTGAAAACTTATGTCCACACCAAAACCTTGTACATGATGTTTATAGCAGCTTTATACATAGTTGCCAAAACTAGAAGCAGCAAAAATTATATCTTTTAAGGGGTGAATGGATAAACAAACTGGTACATCCATATATAATGAAATATTATAGAGCAGTAACAAAAAATGGACAAGCCACAAAAAGACACAGTTCATTTCAGTCACTCAGTTGGTTCTGACTCTTTGCGACCCCATGGACTGCAGCATACCAAGCTTCCCTGTCCATCACTGATTCCCAGAGCTTGCTCAAACTCATTTCCATCGAGTTGGTGATGCCATCCAACTATCTCATCCTCTGTCATCCCCTTCTCCTCCTGCCTTCATTCTTTCCCAGCATCAGAGTCTTTTCCAGTGGGGTTGGGATAACCCCTGAAGAAGGAAATAGCAACCCATGCCAAGGATTCTTGCCTGGAAAATTCCATGGACAGAAGAGCCTGGCAGGCTATGGGGTCTCAAGAGTCAGACATGACTTAACGACTAAACCACCACTGCCAAATGAAAGAAACCAATCTAAAAAGTCAGCGGAACTGCATGGTTCCATGGACATTCTGGAAAAGGCAAAGCTATAGAGTCAATGAAAAGATTAGGGGTTTGGGAGCAAGGAGGGTTGAACATGTAAAGCACAGGTAATTTTTAGGGTGGTAAACCATTCTGTGTAATGTTGGAGTTGAGGTAACTGGACAAAACCCATTGGATTTTACTCACAAAGAGTGAAACAAAACTATACATATTCTAAAAATCACTTAGGGATCACAGGACAGGATGCAAACTGTGATAAAAGAAGCTAACTGTTACAGAATTATGACACAACCTTACTGGGGCAGAAAGTTACGGACCAGAGTGACTTTGAAGGGAATGGTATCTATAAGACTAAAGACAAAAGACACTGTACACACCTATGGCTGATCCATGCTGGTGTTTGACAGAAAACAACAAAATTGTGTAAAGCAATTATCCTTCAATTAAAAAATAATTTTTTTACAAAGGCACTGTACATAAACACTCTAGGGTCAGGAAAAACAGGGAAACTCTGAGAAGTGTCACAACCAAGAAGAGCCTGAGAACACAAAGACTGAATATAACATATGGTACCCTGGGTGGGCTTCTGAAATAGAAATATGACGTTAGGGAAGATGTAGTAAGTATCACCTAATTTACTGATATGTTTGTTCTTAGCTGCAGGAATCACACAATGTAGTTGTATGTGTGCACCCTCTTAGGGGCACACAACAGCCCCTCTTGCTAGGCACACTCAATCATTGCTAACTGAACTAGTGAAAGAGCGCAGAGCTGGTTCAAGCACTAGAAACTTCCATTAATTCACAAACCACCTCTTGCCATGAAGAATTTGAAATGGCTTGTTAACAAAGACAGTAAGTTAACAATAAATACATCAAGAAGGGAGGTGAAAAATCAGTGCCAGAGAAAATAACATGTTTGAGTCAGACCCAGAAGTGTACGTAAATATTTTTTTAAACAGAGGTATGTCAGGTTTCATTTTAGTTACTCTTTAATCCTGGGATGACATGCCTGAATGCCTGAGAGCCAGGTGAATACTGTAAACATGTGCATTGGGTCAAGCGTAATGCCGTTGGGGTGGGGAGTGTCTACCTTCCCTGCCAGTGGCAGTCACTCCATCCAACTCCACGCTTTGGGGAGGTAGCTACCAGTTTGCTTGGCCTAAGATTTTGCTCAGTGGATCAGCTCACATAATCCAAAAGATGTTACTAGATAAATATTTATCTGTTTTACTGAGGCAGGAAGAATACTTTATGTGTGTGAGATTTTTTGTTGTTTCGTTCAATTATTGTGCACATCACATCTGGGATTTTATCCAAATAGCTTTGTGGTGAGTTGATCCTGGCCTAATTTTGATTCCTGCTTCCAAAATGTTGCTGATGACCCCCTCCCCATAACTGTAAAATTAATGTGTTGTTGTTGTTCAGTTGCTAACTTGTGTCTGATTCTTTGAGAACCCATGGACTGCAGCACGCTAAGCTTCCCTGTCTTTCACCATCTCCTGGAGTTTGCTCAAACGCATGCCCATTGAGTCGATGATGCCATCCAACCATCTCATCCTCTGTCATTCCCCTCTCCTCCTGCCTTCAATCTTTCCAAGTATCAGATCTTTTCCAAAGAGTCAGCTCTTTGCATCAGGTGGCCAAAGTATTGGAGCTTCAACATCAGTCCTTCCAATGAATATTCATTGGATATTAATATGATAATACTTCAAAATTCTGTGGCTTTAATAGGTACACTTTAAAAAAGTAAGATGTGCCATTGACTTGTGAAATGTGTTGTTGTTGTTGCTCAGTTGCTCTGTCATGTCTAACTCTTTGCAACCCCATTGACTGCAGCATACCAGGCTTCCCTGTCCTTCAGCATCTCCCAGAGCTTGCTCAAAGTCATGTCCAGCAAGTTGGTGATGCCATCCAATCATCTCGTCCTCTGTCATCCCCATCTTCTCCTGCCTTCAGCATCAGGGTATTTTCAGATGAGTCAGTTCTTCACTTCAGGTGGCCAAAGTATTGGAGTTTCAGCTTCAGCATCAGTCCTTCCAATGAATATTCAGGACTGATTGCTTTAGGATCGATTGGTTTGATCTCCTTGCAGTCCAAGGGACTCTCAAGAGTCTTCTCCAACACCACAGTTCAAAAGCATCAGTTCTTCAATGCTTAGCTTTCTTTATAGTCCAACTCTCACATCCATACACAACTAGCGGAAAAACCATAGCTTTGACTAGACGGACGTTTGTTGGCAAAGTAATGTCTCTGATTTTTTGCTGTCTAGGTTGGTGATAGCTTTTCTTCCAAGGAACAAGTGTCTTTCAGTTTTGTGGCTACAGTCACCATCGACAGTGATTTTGGAGCCCAAGAAAACAAAGTCTATGTGTATGCTTTGTACCTTATAAACGTATTAGATTCTGTCAGCATTGGAGTTCTCTTTCGGCCACAATGCAACAGCACTTCTAAGACAATAAGGGATAGACATCCTCAAAAAGGGTCTCTTCATGCTCTCTGGGTGAAGTGCAGGTGGTACTTGGCTTTTGCCGGTTCTGCTGATCCCAGAGTGAGCATCTCTGTACCTAAATGTTTCATGGCCCCAGGATTGCTGGGGTTGCTCCATCTGGATGGAGACTTCTAGACAAGCACGGAGTTAGCCTCTTTTGTTGTTGCTGTTGTTTGTTTGTCTTCTGCTGGGCTCGGCCTTTCGTTGCTGTGTGGGCTTCTCTCTAGCTGCGGTGAGTGAGGGCCTGTCTCGAGTTGTGGTGTGTCAGCTTCTTACTGCAGTGGCTTCTCTTGGTGCAGAGCACAGGCTGTCGGCACACAAGCTCGGTGGTTGCGGCACATGGGCTCAGTAGTTGCAGCACACGGACTTAGTAGCTCCACAGCATGTGGAATCTTCCTGTATCAGGGATTGAACCTATGTCTCCTGCATCGGCAGAAGGATTCTTTACCACTGAACCACCAGGAAAGCTCCAAATATGGAGTTTTATTTCCAGAACATGTAGAGTTTTAGCACAGAATTGCAAATGTTGCTTGTTCTTTTCCCTTGTTATGTCATACTGTATGGTCTGCCTTCTTGGATGGACCACTCTGGTGCCCCATAGAACCTTCCTGTTAAAACAACAGGGGTAGCAAACAGTCTATTTATTCCATCTTTCTCTTGAGAAGCAAAAACAGCTATAAAGTGATGTTAGAGGGTCCTAAACTACCAAGAAATTTCATTACGGCTCCTCGTGTTAGTAAATAATTAGGTTCTCTTTCATTTGTGATTTAGATCAGAATGCTTTTTAACTTGGCTTTTTCCTAAATGAGCTGGATTTGTGTTGTGAGAATTAATCTGAAATTCAGAATGTAGATTCACA